>NC_086447.1:632852047-633575205 GCF_028390025.1 Pseudophryne corroboree | reverse complement strand
AAAGATGCTCCAGGTAAGGCTTGAACTCACAACCTTGGCATTGCTCAACAGATACTGTTTTATAAGTACCGCGCGCTGACCAATTGCGCCACTGGAGCGCTTTGCAACATTGATTGGTTATGCTAGATGTGGATTTTATTCAATGCAATCAGTACAGTCATAAGAATTGAAAAAGAAAATCATTTTTGGTGATGAATGATGAGCAACAAAGGAACATGCATGCCAGATGGCACTTGAATAAGCTGTCCACTGTGATAGAAAAGGTTTAAAAAACAACAACAACAATGTTATCATAATTAATGTCATATTTTAGCTTCTGTGGTCATTTTTTACAAGCTAAACACTGCAAGACTGTTTTACAGTTGAAGCAAGGATAAAATATCAACTCAAGTGATGAGACACTTGCTGTAATGACTTCCAACTCAGACGGGACTTAAACCCACAACCACTGGCTTAGGAGAACAGTGCCTTATCCATTATGCCAGTGGTGCTTACTGATGTCCTTAATTAAGACTGTTAGGTTTTTAATAGTCAATTATTTATTTTTGAGGAAAAAGTGAAGCTGTTTACTGTGTTCTTTGCATTACCAAGTCCAGCAAGAAATGTGCTGGTACTATCCAGAGCTGTCAGTATGGATTATCATGCTATATTGCATAAAATCTATTTGATGCAACTGCTTTACCAACAGTATGTTATTCTTTTCCATTGCTGTTTTGATGGCTGACTGAAGGAAGATATGCAGTGCATTATTTTGAACCAAAGCAGATGTGTGCTGACAAGTTAAATGCACAATCATGTTTGTGTTTTTTCTTTCTTTCTTCCATCCTTTGTAATATCATATTAAATATTAAGGTAGCAGTTTATAATCAATGACTAATGACATAAGAAAAGGAAAAAACAGTACACAAAGATGCTCCAGGTGAGGCTTGAACTCACAACCTCGGCATTGCTCAACAGATACTGTCTTATAAGTACCGCGCGCTGACCAATTGCGCCACTGGAGCACTTTGCAACATTGATTGGTTATGCTAGATGTGGATTTTATTCAATGCAATCAGTACAGTCATAAGAATTGAAAAAGAAAATCATTTTTGGTGATGAATGATGAGCAACAAAGGAACATGCATGCCAGATGGCACTTGAATAAGCTGTCCACTGTGATAGAAAAGGTTTAAAAAAAAACAACAACAATATTATCATAATAAATGTCATATTTTAGCTTCTGTGGTCATTTTTTGCAAGCTAAACACTGCAAGACTGTTCTACAGTTGAAGCAAGGATAAAATATCAACTCTAGTGATGAGACACTTGCTGTAATGACTTCCACCCCATATGGAACTTGGACCCCCTGTCTTAGGAGGGCAGTGACTTATCCATTATGCCAGTGGTGCTTACTGATGTTCTTATTTAAGACTATTAGGTTTTTAATAGTCAATTATTTATTTTTGAGGAAAAAGTGAAGCTGTTTACTGTGTTCTTTGCATTACCAAGTCCAGCAAGAAATGTGCTGGTACTATCCAGAGCTGTCAGTATGGATTATCATGCTATATTGCAGAAAATCAATTTGATGCAACTGCTTTACCAACAGTATGTTAATCTTTTCCATTGCTGTTTTGTTGGCTGACTGAAGGAAGATATGCAGTGCATTTGAACCAAAGCAGATGTGTGCTGACAAGTTAAATGCACAATCATGTTTGTGTTTTTTCTTTCTTTCTTCCATCCTTTGTAATATCATATTAAATATTAAGGTAGCAGTTTATAATCAATGACTAATGACATAAGAAAAGGAAAAAAACAGTATACAAAGATGTTCCAGGTGAGGCTTGAACTCACAACCTCGGCATTGCTCAACAGATACTGTCTTATAAGTACCGCGCGCTGACCAATTGCGCCACTGGAGCACTTTGCAGCGTTAGTTGGTTATGCTAGATGTGGATTTTATTCAATACAATCAGTACAGTCATAAGAATTGAAAATGAAAATCATTTTTGGTGATGAATGATGAGCAACAAAGGAACATGCATGCTAGAAGCACTTGAATAAGCTGTCCACGGTGATAGAAAAGGTTTAAAAAACAACAACAACAATGTTAGCATAATTAATGTCATATTTTAGCTTCTGTGGTCATTTTTTACAAGCTAAACACTGCAAGACATTTTTACAGTTGAAGCAAGGATAAAATATCAACTCAAGTGATGAGACACTTGCTGTAATGACTTCCAACTCAGACGGGACTTAAACCCACAACCACTGGCTTAGGAGAACAGTGCCTTATCCATATGCCAGTGGTGCTTACTGATGTCCTTATTTAAGACTGATAGGTTTTTAATAGTCAATTATTTATTTTTGAAAAAAAGTGAAGCTGTTTACTGTGTTCTTTGCATTACCAAGTCCAGCAAGAAATGTGCTATTACTATCCAGAGCTGTCAGTATGGATTATCATGCTATATTGCAGAAAATCAATTTGATGCAACTGCTTTACCAACAGTATGTTAATCTTTTCCATTGCAGTTTTGTTGGCTAACTGAAGGAAGATATGCAGTGCATTTGAACCAAAGCAGATGTGTGCTGACAACTTAAATGCACAATCATGTTTGTGTGTTTTCTTTCTTTCTTTCTTCCATCCTTTGTAAGATCATATTAAATATTAAGGCTACCAGTTTATAATCAATGACTAATGACATAAGAAAAGGAAAAAAAACAGTATACAAAGATGCTCCAGGTAAGGCTTGAACTTACAACCTCGGCATTGCTCAACAGATACTGTTTTATAAGTACCGCGCGCTGACCAATTGCGCCACTGGAGCGCTTTGCAACATTGATTGGTTATGCTAGATGTGGATTTTATTCAATGCAATCAGTACAGTCATAAGAATTGAAAAAGAAAATCATTTTTGGTGATGAATGATGAGCAACAAAGGAACATGCATGCCAGATGGCACTTGAATAAGCTGTCCACTGTGATAGAAAAGGTTTAAAAAACAACAACAACAATGTTATCATAATTAATGTCATATTTTAGCTTCTGTGGTCATTTTTTACAAGTTAAACACTGCAAGACTGTTTTACAGTTGAAGCAAGGATAAAATATCAACTCAAGTGATGAGACACTTGCTGTAATGAATTCCAACTCAGACGGGACTTAAACCCACAACCACTGGCTTAGGAGAACAGTGCCTTATCCATTATGCCAGTGGTGCTTACTGATGTCCTTATTTAAGACTGTTAGGTTTTTAATAGTCAATTATTTATTTTTGAGGAAAAAGTGAAGCTGTTTACTGTGTTCTTTGCATTACCAAGTCCAGCAAGAAATGTGCTGGTACTATTCAGAGCTGTCAGTATGGATTATCATGCTATATTGCAGAAAATCAATTTGATGCAACTGCTTTACCAACAGTATGTTATTCTTTTCCATTGCTGTTTTGATGGCTGACTGAAGGAAGATATGCAGTGCATTTGAACCAAAGCAGATGTGTGCTGACAAGTTAAATGCACAATCATGTTTGTGTTTTTTCTTTCTTTCTTCCATCCTTTGTAATATCATATTAAATATTAAGGTAGCAGTTTATAATCAATGACTAATGACATAAGAAAAGGAAAAAAACAGTACACAAAGATGCTCCAGGTGAGGCTTGAACTCACAACCTCGGCATTGCTCAACAGATACTGTCTTATAAGAACCGCGTGCTGACCAATTGCGCCACTGGAGCACTTTGCAGCGTTAATTGGTTATGCTAGATGTGGATTTTATTCAATACAATCAGTACAGTCATAAGAATTGAAAAAGAAAATCATTTTTGGTGATGAATGATGAGCAACAAAGAAACATGCATGCCAGATGGCACTTGAATAAGCTGTCCACGGTGATAGAAAAGGTTTAAAAAACAACAACAACAACAATGTTAGCATAATTAATGTCATATTTTAGCTTCTGTGGTCATTTTTTACAAGCTAAACACTGCAAGACATTTTTACAGTTGAAGCAAGGATAAAATATCAACTCAAGTGATGAGACACTTGCTGTAATGACTTCCAACTCAGACGGGACTTAAACCCACAACCACTGGCTTAGGAGAACAGTGCCTTATCCATTATGCCAGTGGTGCTTACTGATGTCCTTATTTAAGACTGATAGGTTTTTAATAGTCAATTATTTATTTTTGAAAAAAAGTGAAGCTGTTTACTGTGTTCTTTGCATTACCAAGTCCAGCAAGAAATGTGCTATTACTATCCAGAGCAGTCAGTATGGATTATCATGCTATATTGCAGAAAATCAATTTGATGCAACTGCTTTACCAACAGTATGTTAATCTTTTCCATTGCTGTTTTGTTGGCTGACTGAAGGAAGATATGCAGTGCATTTGAACCAAAGCAGATGTGTGCTGACAACTTAAATGCACAATCATGTTTGTGTGTTTTCTTTCTTTCTTCCATCCTTTGTAAGATCATATTAAATATTAAGGCTACCAGTTTATAATCAATGACTAATGACATAAGAAAAGGAAAAAAAACAATATACAAAGATGCTCCAGGTAAGGCTTGAACTCACAACCTCGGCATTGCTCAACAGATACTGTTTTATAAGTACCGCGCGCTGACCAATTGCGCCACTGGAGCGCTTTGCAACATTGATTGGTTATGCTAGATGTGGATTTTATTCAATGCAATCAGTACAGTCATAAGAATTGAAAAAGAAAATCATTTTTGGTGATGAATGATGAGCAACAAAGGAACATGTATGCCAGATGGCACTTGAATAAGCTGTCCACTGTGATAGAAAAGGTTTAAAAAACAACAACAACAATGTTATCATAATTAATGTCATATTTTAGCTTCTGTGGTCATTTTTTACAAGCTAAACACTGCAAGACTGTTTTACAGTTGAAGCAAGGATAAAATATCAACTCAAGTGATGAGACACTTGCTGTAATGACTTCCAACTCAGACGGGACTTAAACCCACAACCACTGGCTTAGGAGAACAGTGCCTTATCCATTATGCCAGTGGTGCTTACTGATGTCCTTAATTAAGACTGTTAGGTTTTTAATAGTCAATTATTTATTTTTGAGGAAAAAGTGAAGCTGTTTACTGTGTTCTTTGCATTACCAAGTCCAGCAAGAAATGTGCTGGTACTATCCAGAGCTGTCAGTATGGATTATCATGCTATATTGCAGAAAATCAATTTGATGCAACTGCTTTACCAACAGTATGTTATTCTTTTCCATTGCTGTTTTGATGGCTGACTGAAGGAAGATATGCAGTGCATTATTTTGAACCAAAGCAGATGTGTGCTGACAAGTTAAATGCACAATCATGTTTGTGTTTTTTCTTTCTTTCTTCCATCCTTTGTAATATCATATTAAATATTAAGGTAGCAGTTTATAATCAATGACTAATGACATAAGAAAAGGAAAAAAACAGTACACAAAGATGCTCCAGATGAGGCTTGAACTCACAACCTCGGCATTGCTCAACAGATACTGTCTTATAAGTACCGCGCGCTGACCAATTGCGCCACTGGAGCACTTTGCAACATTGATTGGTTATGCTAGATGTGGATTTTATTCAATGCAATCAGTACAGTCATAAGAATTGAAAAAGAAAATAATTTTTGGTGATGAATGATGAGCAACAAAGGAACATGCATGCCAGATGGCACTTGAATAAGCTGTCCACTGTGATAGAAAAGGTTTAAAAAAAAACAACAACAATATTATCATAATAAATGTCATATTTTAGCTTCTGTGGTCATTTTTTGCAAGCTAAACACTGCAAGACTGTTCTACAGTTGAAGCAAGGATAAAATATCAACTCTAGTGATGAGACACTTGCTGTAATGACTTCCACCCCATATGGAACTTGGACCCCCTGTCTTAGGAGGGCAGTGACTTATCCATTATGCCAGTGGTGCTTACTGATGTTCTTATTTAAGACTATTAGGTTTTTAATAGTCAATTATTTATTTTTGAGGAAAAAGTGAAGCTGTTTACTGTGTTCTTTGCATTACCAAGTCCAGCAAGAAATGTGCTGGTACTATCCAGAGCTGTCAGTATGGATTATCATGCTATATTGCAGAAAATCAATTTGATGCAACTGCTTTACCAACAGTATGTTAATCTTTTCCATTGCTGTTTTGTTGGCTGACTGAAGGAAGATATGCAGTGCATTTGAACCAAAGCAGATGTGTGCTGACAAGTTAAATGCACAATCATGTTTGTGTTTTTTCTTTCTTTCTTCCATCCTTTGTAATATCATATTAAATATTAAGGTAGCAGTTTATAATCAATGACTAATGACATAAGAAAAGGAAAAAAACAGTATACAAAGATGCTCCAGGTGAGGCTTGAACTCACAACCTCGGCATTGCTCAACAGATACTGTCTTATAAGTACCGCACGCTGACCAATTGCGCCACTGGAGCACTTTGCAGCGTTAGTTGGTTATGCTAGATGTGGATTTTATTCAATACAATCAGTACAGTCATAAGAATTGAAAATGAAAATCATTTTTGGTGATGAATGATGAGCAACAAAGGAACATGCATGCTAGAAGCACTTGAATAAGCTGTCCACGGTGATAGAAAAGGTTTAAAAAACAACAACAACAATGTTAGCATAATTAATGTCATATTTTAGCTTCTGTGGTCATTTTTTACAAGCTAAACACTGCAAGACATTTTTACAGTTGAAGCAAGGATAAAATATCAACTCAAGTGATGAGACACTTGCTGTAATGACTTCCAACTCAGACGGGACTTAAACCCACAACCACTGGCTTAGGAGAACAGTGCCTTATCCATTATGCCAGTGGTGCTTACTGATGTCCTTATTTAAGACTGATAGGTTTTTAATAGTCAATTATTTATTTTTGAAAAAAAGTGAAGCTGTTTACTGTGTTCTTTGCATTACCAAGTCCAGCAAGAAATGTGCTACTACTATCCAGAGCTGTCAGTATGGATTATCATGCTATATTGCAGAAAATCAATTTGATGCAACTGCTTTACCAACAGTATGTTAATCTTTTCCATTGCTGTTTTGTTGGCTGACTGAAGGAAGATATGCAGTGCATTTGAACCAAAGCAGATGTGTGCTGACAACTTAAATGCACAATCATGTTTGTGTGTTTTCTTTCTTTCTTTTTTCCATCCTTTGTAAGATCATATTAAATATTAAGGCTACCAGTTTATAATCAATGACTAACGACATAAGAAAAGGAAAAAAAACAGTATACAAAGATGCTCCAGGTAAGGCTTGAACTCACAACCTCGGCATTGCTCAACAGATACTGTCTTATAAGAACCGCGCGCTGACCAATTGCGCCACTGGAGCACTTTGCAGCGTTAATTGGTTATGCTAGATGTGGATTTTATTCAATACAATCAGTACAGTCATAAGAATTGAAAAAGAAAATCATTTTTGGTGATGAATGATGAGCAACAAAGAAACATGCATGCCAGATGGCACTTGAATAAGCTGTCCACGGTGATAGAAAAGGTTTAAAAAACAACAACAACAATGTTATCATAATTAATGTCATATTTTAGCTTCTGTGGTCATTTTTTACAAGCTAAACACCGCAAGACTGTTTTACAGTTGAAGCAAGGATAAAATATCAACTCAAGTGATGAGACACTTGCTGTAATGACTTCCAACTCAGACAGGACTTAAACCCACAACCACTGGCTTAGGAGAACAGTGCCTTATCCATTATGCCAGTGGTGCTTACTGATGTCCTTATTTAAGACTGATAGGTTTTTAATAGTCAATTATTTATTTTTGAAAAAAGTGAAGCTGTTTACTGTGTTCTTTGCATTACCAAGTCCAGCAAGAAATGTGCTATTACTATCCAGAGCTGTCAGTATGGATTATCATGCTATATTGCAGAAAATCAATTTGATGCAACTGCTTTACCAACAGTATGTTAATCTTTTCCATTGCTGTTTTGTTGGCTGACTGAAGGAAGATATGCAGTGCATTTGAACCAAAGCAGATGTGTGCTGACAACTTAAATGCACAATCATGTTTGTGTGTTTTCTTTCTTTCTTCCATCCTTTGTAAGATCATATTAAATATTAAGGCTACCAGTTTATAATCAATGACTAATGACATAAGAAAAGGAAAAAAAACAATATACAAAGATGCTCCAGGTAAGGCTTGAACTCACAACCTCGGCATTGCTCAACAGATACTGTTTTATAAGTACCGCGCGCTGACCAATTGCGCCACTGGAGCGCTTTGCAACATTGATTCGTTATGCTAGATGTGGATTTTATTCAATGCAATCAGTACAGTCATAAGAATTGAAAAAGAAAATCATTTTTGGTGATGAATGATGAGCAACAAAGGAACATGCATGCCAGATGGCACTTGAATAAGCTGTCCACTGTGATAGAAAAGGTTTAAAAAACAACAACAACAATGTTATCATAATTAATGTCATATTTTAGCTTCTGTGGTCATTTTTTACAAGCTAAACACTGCAAGACTGTTTTACAGTTGAAGCAAGGATAAAATATCAACTCAAGTGATGAGACACTTGCTGTAATGACTTCCAACTCAGACGGGACTTAAACCCACAACCACTGGCTTAGGAGAACAGTGCCTTATCCATTATGCCAGTGGTGCTTACTGATGTCCTTAATTAAGACTGTTAGGTTTTTAATAGTCAATTATTTATTTTTGAGGAAAAAGTGAAGCTGTTTACTGTGTTCTTTGCATTACCAAGTCCAGCAAGAAATGTGCTGGTACTATCCAGAGCTGTCAGTATGGATTATCATGCTATATTGCAGAAAATCAATTTGATGCAACTGCTTTACCAACAGTATGTTATTCTTTTCCATTGCTGTTTTGATGGCTGACTGAAGGAAGATATGCAGTGCATTATTTTGAACCAAAGCAGATGTGTGCTGACAAGTTAAATGCACAATCATGTTTGTGTTTTTTCTTTCTTTCTTCCATCCTTTGTAATATCATATTAAATATTAAGGTAGCAGTTTATAATCAATGACTAATGACATAAGAAAAGGAAAAAAACAGTACACAAAGATGCTCCAGATGAGGCTTGAACTCACAACCTCGGCATTGCTCAACAGATACTGTCTTATAAGTACCGCGCGCTGACCAATTGCGCCACTGGAGCACTTTGCAACATTGATTGGTTATGCTAGATGTGGATTTTATTCAATGCAATCAGTACAGTCATAAGAATTGAAAAAGAAAATAATTTTTGGTGATGAATGATGAGCAACAAAGGAACATGCATGCCAGATGGCACTTGAATAAGCTGTCCACTGTGATAGAAAAGGTTTAAAAAAAAACAACAACAATATTATCATAATAAATGTCATATTTTAGCTTCTGTGGTCATTTTTTGCAAGCTAAACACTGCAAGACTGTTCTACAGTTGAAGCAAGGATAAAATATCAACTCTAGTGATGAGACACTTGCTGTAATGACTTCCACCCCATATGGAACTTGGACCCCCTGTCTTAGGAGGGCAGTGACTTATCCATTATGCCAGTGGTGCTTACTGATGTTCTTATTTAAGACTATTAGGTTTTTAATAGTCAATTATTTATTTTTGAGGAAAAAGTGAAGCTGTTTACTGTGTTCTTTGCATTACCAAGTCCAGCAAGAAATGTGCTGGTACTATCCAGAGCTGTCAGTATGGATTATCATGCTATATTGCAGAAAATCAATTTGATGCAACTGCTTTACCAACAGTATGTTAATCTTTTCCATTGCTGTTTTGTTGGCTGACTGAAGGAAGATATGCAGTGCATTTGAACCAAAGCAGATGTGTGCTGACAAGTTAAATGCACAATCATGTTTGTGTTTTTTCTTTCTTTCTTCCATCCTTTGTAATATCATATTAAATATTAAGGTAGCAGTTTATAATCAATGACTAATGACATAAGAAAAGGAAAAAAACAGTATACAAAGATGCTCCAGGTGAGGCTTGAACTCACAACCTCGGCATTGCTCAACAGATACTGTCTTATAAGTACCGCACGCTGACCAATTGCGCCACTGGAGCACTTTGCAGCGTTAGTTGGTTATGCTAGATGTGGATTTTATTCAATACAATCAGTACAGTCATAAGAATTGAAAATGAAAATCATTTTTGGTGATGAATGATGAGCAACAAAGGAACATGCATGCTAGAAGCACTTGAATAAGCTGTCCACGGTGATAGAAAAGGTTTAAAAAACAACAACAACAATGTTAGCATAATTAATGTCATATTTTAGCTTCTGTGGTCATTTTTTACAAGCTAAACACTGCAAGACATTTTTACAGTTGAAGCAAGGATAAAATATCAACTCAAGTGATGAGACACTTGCTGTAATGACTTCCAACTCAGACGGGACTTAAACCCACAACCACTGGCTTAGGAGAACAGTGCCTTATCCATTATGCCAGTGGTGCTTACTGATGTCCTTATTTAAGACTGATAGGTTTTTAATAGTCAATTATTTATTTTTGAAAAAAAGTGAAGCTGTTTACTGTGTTCTTTGCATTACCAAGTCCAGCAAGAAATGTGCTATTACTATCCAGAGCTGTCAGTATGGATTATCATGCTATATTGCAGAAAATCAATTTGATGCAACTGCTTTACCAACAGTATGTTAATCTTTTCCATTGCTGTTTTGTTGGCTGACTGAAGGAAGATATGCAGTGCATTTGAACCAAAGCAGATGTGTGCTGACAACTTAAATGCACAATCATGTTTGTGTGTTTTCTTTCTTTCTTTTTTCCATCCTTTGTAAGATCATATTAAATATTAAGGCTACCAGTTTATAATCAATGACTAACGACATAAGAAAAGGAAAAAAAACAGTATACAAAGATGCTCCAGGTAAGGCTTGAACTCACAACCTCGGCATTGCTCAACAGATACTGTCTTATAAGAACCGCGCGCTGACCAATTGCGCCACTGGAGCACTTTGCAGCGTTAATTGGTTATGCTAGATGTGGATTTTATTCAATACAATCAGTACAGTCATAAGAATTGAAAAAGAAAATCATTTTTGGTGATGAATGATGAGCAACAAAGAAACATGCATGCCAGATGGCACTTGAATAAGCTGTCCACGGTGATAGAAAAGGTTTAAAAAACAACAACAACAATGTTATCATAATTAATGTCATATTTTAGCTTCTGTGGTCATTTTTTACAAGCTAAACACCGCAAGACTGTTTTACAGTTGAAGCAAGGATAAAATATCAACTCAAGTGATGAGACACTTGCTGTAATGACTTCCAACTCAGACAGGACTTAAACCCACAACCACTGGCTTAGGAGAACAGTGCCTTATCCATTATGCCAGTGGTGCTTACTGATGTCCTTATTTAAGACTGATAGGTTTTTAATAGTCAATTATTTATTTTTGAAAAAAGTGAAGCTGTTTACTGTGTTCTTTGCATTACCAAGTCCAGCAAGAAATGTGCTATTACTATCCAGAGCTGTCAGTATGGATTATCATGCTATATTGCAGAAAATCAATTTGATGCAACTGCTTTACCAACAGTATGTTAATCTTTTCCATTGCTGTTTTGTTGGCTGACTGAAGGAAGATATGCAGTGCATTTGAACCAAAGCAGATGTGTGCTGACAACTTAAATGCACAATCATGTTTGTGTGTTTTCTTTCTTTCTTCCATCCTTTGTAATATCATATTAAATATTAAGGCTACAAGTTTATAATCAATGACTAATGACATAAGAAAAGGAAAAAAATCAGTATACAAAGATGCTCCAGGTGAGGCTTGAACTCACAACCTTGGCATTGCTCAACAGATACTGTCTTATAAGTACCGCGCGCTGACCAATTGCGCCACTGGAGTGCTTTGCAACATTGATTGGTTATGCTAGATGTGGATTTTATTCAATGCAATCAGTACAGTCATAATAATTGAAAAAGAAAATCATTTTTGGTGATAAATGATGAGCAACAAAGGAACATGCATGCCAGATGGTACTTAAATAAGATGTCCACGGTGATAGAAAATGTTTAAAAAAAACAACAACAATGTTATCATAATAAATGTCATATTTTAGCTTCTGTGGTCATTTTTTGCAAGCTAAACACTGCAAGACTGTTTTACAGTCGAAGCAAGGATAAAATATCAATTCTAGTGATGAGACACTTGCTGTAATGAATTCCACCCCATATGGAACTTGGACCCCTGTCTTAGGAGGGCAGTGACTTATCCATTATGCCAGTGGTGCTTACTGATGTTCTTATTTAAGACTGTTAGGTTTTTAATAGTCAATTATTTATTTTTGAGGAAAAAGTGAAGCTGTTTACTGTGTTCTTTGCATTACCAAGTCCAGCAAGAAATGTGCTGGTACTATTCAGAGCTGTCAGTATGGATTATCATGCTATATTGCAGAAAATCAATTTGATGCAACTGCTTTACCAACAGTATGTTAATCTTTTCCATTGCTGTTATGTTGGCTGACTGAAGGAAGATATGCAGTGCATTTGAACCAAAGCAGATGTGTGCTGACAACTTAAATGCACAATCATGTTTGTGTTTTTTCTTTCTTTCTTCCATCCTTTGTAATATCATATTAAATATTAAGGTAGCAGTTTATAATCAATGACTAATGACATAAGAAAAGGAAAAAAAAATACAGTATACAAAGCTGCTCCAGGTAAGGCTTGAACTCACAACCTCGGCATTGCTCAACAGATACTGTCTTATAAGTACCGCGCGCTGACCAATTGCGCCACTGGAGCACTTTGCAGCATTAATTGGTTATGCTAGATGTGGATTTTATTCAATACAATCAGTACAGTCATAAGAATTGAAAAAGAAAATAATTTTTGGTGATAAATGATGAGCAACAAAGGAACATGCATGCCAGATGGCACTTGAATAAGCTGTCCACTGTAATAGAAAAGGTTTAAAAAACAACAACAACAATGTTATCATAATTAATGTCATATTTTAGCTTCTGTGGTCATTTTTTACAAGCTAAACACTGCAAGACATTTTTACAGTTGAAGCAAGGATAAAATATCAACTCAAGTGATGAGACACTTGCTGTAATGACTTCCAACTCAGACGGGACTTAAACCCACAACCACTGGCTTAGGAGAACAGTGCCTTATCCATTATGCCAGTGGTGCTTACTGATGTCCTTATTTAAGACTGATAGGTTTTTAATAGTCAATTATTTATTTTTGAAAAAAAGTGAAGCTGTTTACTGTGTTCTTTGCATTACCAAGTCCAGCAAGAAATGTGCTATTACTATCCAGAGCTGTCAGTATGGATTATCATGCTATATTGCAGAAAATCAATTTGATGCAACTGCTTTACCAACAGTATGTTAATCTTTTCCATTGCTGTTTTGTTGGCTGACTGAAGGAAGATATGCAGTGCATTTGAACCAAAACAGATGTGTGCTGACAACTTAAATGCACAATCATGTTTGTGTGTTTTCTTTCTTTCTTCCATCCTTTGTAATATCATATTAAATATTAAGGTAGCAGTTTAAAATCAATGACTAATGACATAAAAAAAGGAAAAAAAAAACTATACAAAGCTGCTCTAGGTGAGGCTTGAACTCACAACCTCGGCATTGCTCAACAGATACTGTCTTATAAGTACCGCACGCTGACCAATTGCGCCACTGGAGCACTTTGCAGCATTAATTGGTTATGCTAGATGTGGATTTTATTCAATACAATCAGTACAGTCATAAGAATTGAAAAAGAAATAATTTTTGGTGATAAATGATGAGCAACAAAGGAACATGCATGCCAGATGGCACTTGAATAAGCTGTCCACTGTGATAGAAAAGGTTTAAAAAACAACAACAACAATGTTATCATAATTAATGTCATATTTTAGCTTCTGTGGTCATTTTTTACAAGCTAAACACTGCAAGACTGTTTTACAGTTGAAGCAAGGATAAAATATCAACTCAAGTGATGAGACACTTGCTGTAATGACTTCCAACTCAGACGGGACTTAAACCCACAACCACTGGCTTAGGAGAACAGTGCCTTATCCATTATGCCAGTGGTGCTTACTGATGTCCTTATTTAAGACTGTTAGGTTTATAATAGTCAATTATTTATTTTTGAGGAAAAAGTGAAGCTGTTTACTGTGTTCTTTGCATTACCAAGTCCAGCAAGAAATGTGCTGGTACTATCCAGAGCTGTCAGTATGGATTATCATGCTATATTGCAGAAAATCAATTTGATGCAACTGCTTTACCAACAGTATGTTATTCTTTTCCATTGCTGTTTTGTTGGCTGACTGAAGGAAGATATGCAGTGCATTTGAACCAAAACAGATGTGTGCTGACAACTTAAATGCACAATCATGTTTGTGTGTTTTCTTTCTTTCTTCCATCCTTTGTAAGATCATATTAAATATTAAGGCTACCAGTTTATAATCAATGACTAATGACATAAGAAAAGGAAAAAAAACAGTATACAAAGATGCTCCAGGTAAGGCTTGAACTAACAACCTCGGCATTGCTCAACAGATACTGTTTTATAAGTACCGCGCGCTGACCAATTGCGCCACTGGAGCGCTTTGCAACATTGATTGGTTATGCTAGATGTGGATTTTATTCAATGCAATCAGTACAGTCATAAGAATTGAAAAAGAAAATCATTTTTGGTGATGAATGATGAGCAACAAAGGAACATGCATGCCAGATGGCACTTGAATAAGCTGTCCACTGTGATAGAAAAGGTTTAAAAAACAACAACAACAACAACAACAACAATGTTATCATAATTAATGTCATATTTTAGCTTCTGTGGTCATTTTTTACAAGCTAAACACTGCAAGACTGTTTTACAGTTGAAGCAAGGATAAAATATCAACTCAAGTGATGAGACACTTGCTGTAATGACTTCCAACTCAGACGGGACTTAAACCCACAACCACTGGCTTAGGAGAACAGTGCCTTATCCATTATGCCAGTGGTGCTTACTGATGTCCTTATTTAAGACTGTTAGGTTTTTAATAGTCAATTATTTATTTTTGAGGAAAAAGTGAAGCTGTTTACTGTGTTCTTTGCATTACCAAGTCCAGCAAGAAATGTGCTGGTACTATCCAGATCTGTCAGTATGGATTATCATGCTATATTGCAGAAAATCAATTTGATGCAACTGCTTTACCAACAGTATGTTATTCTTTTCCATTGCTGTTTTGATGGCTGACTGAAGGAAGATATGCAGTGCATTTGAACCAAAGCAGATGTGTGCTGACAAGTTAAATGCACAATCATGTTTGTGTTTTTTCTTTCTTTCTTCCATCCTTTGTAATATCATATTAAATATTAAGGTAGCAGTTTATAATCAATGACTAATGACATAAGAAAAGGAAAAAAACAGTACACAAAGATGCTCCAGGTGAGGCTTGAACTCACAACCTCGGCATTGCTCAACAGATACTGTCTTAAAAGTACCGCGCGCTGACCAATTGCGCCACTGGAGCACTTTGCAGCGTTAATTGGTTATGCTACAGTAGATGTGGATTTTATTCAATACAATCAGTAC
The DNA here is from genome assembly GCF_028390025.1 of Pseudophryne corroboree. NCBI lineage: Eukaryota > Metazoa > Chordata > Amphibia > Anura > Myobatrachidae > Pseudophryne > Pseudophryne corroboree. The sequence continues at coordinate 633,559,677 of NC_086447.1, read as the reverse complement.
AGTCATAAGAATTGAAAATGAAAATCCTTTTTGGTGATGAATGATGAGCAACAAAGGAACATGCATGCTAGAAGCACTTGAATAAGCTGTCCACGGTGATAGAAAAGGTTTAAAAAACAACAACAACAATGTTATCATAATTAATGTCATATTTTAGCTTCTGTGGTCATTTTTTACAAGCTAAACACTGCAAGACATTTTTACAGTTGAAGCAAGGATAAAATATCAACTCTAGTGATGAGACACTTGCTGTAATGACTTCCAACTCAGACGGGACTTAAAACCCACAACCACTGGATTAGGAGTACAGTGCCTTATCCATTATGCCAGTGGTGCTTACTGATGTCCTTATTTAAGACTGATAGGTTTTTAATAGTCAATTATTTATTTTTGAAAAAAAATTGAAGCTGTTTACTGTGTTCTTTGCATTACCAAGTCCAGCAAGAAATGTGCTGGTTCTATCCAGAGCTGTCAGTATGGATTAGAGATGAGCGGGTTCGGTTTCTTTGAATCCGAACCCGCACGAACTTCACTTTTTTTTTCACGGGTCCGAGCGACTCGGATCTTCCCGCCTTGCTCGGTTAACCCGAGCGCGCCCGAACGTCATCATGACGCTGTCGGATTCTCGCGAGACTCGGATTCTATATAAGGAGCCGCGCGTCGCCGCCATTTTCACACGTGCATTGAGATTGATAGGGAGAGGACGTGGCTGGCGTCCTCTCCATTTAGATTAGATTTAGAAGAGAGAGAGAGAGATTGCTGTGATACTGTAGATTAGAAGAGAGTGCAGACAGAGTTTAGTGACTGACGACCACAGTGACCAGTGACCACCAGAGACAGTGCAGTTGTTTGTTTTATTTAATATATCCGTTCTCTGCCTGAAAAAAACGATACACAGTCACACAGTGACTCAGTCTGTGTGCACTGCTCAGCCCAGTGTGCTGCACATCAATGTATTGTATATAAAGCTTATAATTGTGGGGGAGACTGGGGAGCACTGCAGGTTGTTATAGCAGGAGCCAGGAGTACATGATAAATAATATTATATTAAAATTAAACAGTGCACACTTTTGCTGCAGGAGTGCCACTGCCAGTGTGACTAGTGGTGACCAGTGCCTGACCACCAGTATATTAGTAGTATTGTATACTATCTCTTTATCAACCAGTCTATATTAGCAGCAGACACAGTACAGTGCGGTAGGTCACGGCTGTGGCTACCTCTGTGTCGGCACTCGGCAGGCAGTCCGTCCATCCATAATTGTATTATAATATATACCACCTAACCGTGGTTTTTTTTTCATTCTTTATACCGTCGTCATACTAGTTGTTACGAGTATACTACTATCTCTTTATCAACCAGTGTACAGTGCGGTAGTTCACGGCTGTGGCTACCTCTGTGTCGGCACTCGGCAGGCAGTCCGTCCAACCATAATTGTATTATATACCACCTAACCGTGGTTTTTTTTTCATTCTTTATACCGTCGTCATACTAGTTGTTATGAGTATACTACTATCTCTTTATCAACCAGTGTACAGTGCGGTAGTTCACGGCTGTGGCTACCTCTGTGTCGGCACTCGGCAGGCAGTCCGTCCATCCATAATTGTATTATAATATATACCACCTAACCGTGGTTTTTTTTTCATTCTTTATACCGTCGTCATACTAGTTGTTACGAGTATACTACTATCTCTTTATCAACCAGTGTACAGTGCGGTAGTTCACGGCTGTGGCTACCTCTGTGTCGGCACTCGGCAGGCAGTCCGTCCAACCATAATTGTATTATAATATATACCACCTAACCGTGGTTTTTTTTTCATTCTTTATACCGTCGTCATACTAGTTGTTACGAGTATACTACTATCTCTTTATCAACCAGTGTACAGTGCGGTAGTTCACGGCTGTGGCTACCTCTGTGTCGGCACTCGGCAGGCAGTCCGTCCAACCATAATTGTATTATATACCACCTAACCGTGTTTTTTTTTTCATTCTTTATACCGTCGTCATACTAGTTGTTACGAGTATACTACTATCTCTTTATCAACCAGTGTACAGTGCGGTAGTTCACGGCTGTGGCTACCTCTGTGTCGGCACTCGGCAGGCAGTCCGTCCAACCATAATTGTATTATAATATATACCACCTAACCGTGGTTTTTTTTTCATTCTTTATACCGTCGTCATACTAGTTGTTACGAGTATACTACTATCTCTTTATCAACCAGTGTACAGTGCGGTAGTTCACGGCTGTGGCTACCTCTGTGTCGGCACTCGGCAGGCAGTCCGTCCATCCATAATTGTATTATAATATATACCACCTAACCGTGGTTTTTTTTTCATTCTTTATACCGTCGTCATACTAGTTGTTACGAGTATACTACTATCTCTTTATCAACCAGTGTACAGTGCGGTAGTTCACGGCTGTGGCTACCTCTGTGTCGGCACTCGGCAGGCAGTCCGTCCAACCATAATTGTATTATAATATATACCACCTAACCGTGGTTTTTTTTTCATTCTTTATACCGTCGTCATACTAGTTGTTACGAGTATACTACTATCTCTTTATCAACCAGTGTACAGTGCGGTAGTTCACGGCTGTGGCTACCTCTGTGTCGGCACTCGGCAGGCAGTCCGTCCAACCATAATTGTATTATAATATATACCACCTAACCGTGGTTTTTTTTTCATTCTTTATACCGTCGTCATACTAGTTGTTACGAGTATACTACTATCTCTTTATCAACCAGTGTACAGTGCGGTAGTTCACGGCTGTGGCTACCTCTGTGTCGGCACTCGGCAGGCAGTCCGTCCATCCATAATTGTATTATATACCACCTAACCGTGGTTTTTTTATACCACCTAACCGTGGCAGTCCGTCCATAATTGTATACTAGTATCCAATCCATCCATCTCCATTGTTTACCTGAGGTGCCTTTTAGTTCTGCCTATAAAATATGGAGAACAAAAAAGTTGAGGTTCCAAAATTAGGGAAGATCAAGATCCACTTCCACCTCGTGCTGAAGCTGCTGCCACTAGTCATGGCCGAGACGATGAAATGCCAGCAACGTCGTCTGCCAAGGCCGATGCCCAATGTCATAGTACAGAGCATGTCAAATCCAAAACACCAAATATCAGAAAAAAAAGGACTCCAAAACCTAAAATAAAATTGTCGGAGGAGAAGCGTAAACTTGCCAATATGCCATTTACCACACGGAGTGGCAAGGAACGGCTGAGGCCCTGGCCTATGTTCATGGCTAGTGGTTCAGCTTCACATGAGGATGGAAGCACTCAGCCTCTCGCTAGAAAACTGAAAAGACTCAAGCTGGCAAAAGCACCGCAAAGAACTGTGCGTTCTTTGAAATCCCAAATCCACAAGGAGAGTCCAATTGTGTCGGTTGCGATGCCTGACCTTCCCAACACTGGACGTGAAGAGCATGCGCCTTCCACCATTTGCACGCCCCCTGCAAGTGCTGGAAGGAGCACCCGCAGTCCAGTTCCTGATAGTCAGATTGAAGATGTCAGTGTTGAAGTACACCAGGATGAGGAGGATATGGGTGTTGCTGGCGCTGGGGAGGAAATTGACCAGGAGGATTCTGATGGTGAGGTGGTTTGTTTAAGTCAGGCACCCGGGGAGACACCTGTTGTCCGTGGGAGGAATATGGCCGTTGACATGCCAGGTGAAAATACCAAAAAAATCAGCTCTTCGGTGTGGAGGTATTTCACCAGAAATGCGGACAACAGGTGTCAAGCCGTGTGTTCCCTTTGTCAAGCTGTAATAAGTAGGGGTAAGGACGTTAACCACCTCGGAACATCCTCCCTTATACGTCACCTGCAGCGCATTCATAATAAGTCAGTGACAAGTTCAAAAACTTTGGGTGACAGCGGAAGCAGTCCACTGACCAGTAAATCCCTTCCTCTTGTAACCAAGCTCACGCAAACCACCCCACCAACTCCCTCAGTGTCAATTTCCTCCTTCCCCAGGAATGCCAATAGTCCTGCAGGCCATGTCACTGGCAAGTCTGACGAGTCCTCTCCTGCCTGGGATTCCTCCGATGCATCCTTGCGTGTAACGCCTACTGCTGCTGGCGCTGCTGTTGTTGCCGCTGGGAGTCGATGGTCATCCCAGAGGGGAAGTCGTAAGCCCACTTGTACTACTTCCAGTAAGCAATTGACTGTTCAACAGTCCTTTGCGAGGAAGATGAAATATCACAGCAGTCATCCTACTGCAAAGCGGATAACTGAGGCCTTGGCATCCTGGGTGGTGAGAAACGTGGTTCCGGTATCCATCATTACTGCAGAGCCAACTAGAGACTTGTTGGAGGTACTGTGTCCCCGGTACCAAATACCATCTAGGTTCCATTTCTCTAGGCAGGCGATACCGAAAATGTACACAGACCTCAGAAAAAGAGTCACCAGTGTCCTAAAAAATGCAGCTGTACCCAATGTCCACTTAACCACGGACATGTGGACAAGTGGAGCAGGGCAGGGTCAGGACTATATGACTGTGACAGCCCACTGGGTAGATGTATGGACTCCCGCCGCAAGAACAGCAGCGGCGGCACCAGTAGCAGCATCTCGCAAACGCCAACTCTTTCCTAGGCAGGCTATGCTTTGTATCACCGCTTTCCAGAATACGCACACAGCTGAAAACCTCTTACGGCAACTGAGGAAGATCATCGCGGAATGGCTTACCCCAATTGGACTCTCCTGTGGATTTGTGGCATCGGACAACGCCAGCAATATTGTGTGTGCATTAAATCTGGGCCAATTCCAGCACGTCCTATGTTTTGCACATACCTTGAATTTGGTGGTGCAGAATTTTTTAAAAAACGACAGGGGCGTGCAAGAGATGCTGTCGGTGGCCAGAAGAATTGCGGGACACTTTCGGCGTACAGGCACCACGTACAGAAAACTGGAGCACCACCAAAAACTACTGAACCTGCCCTGCCATCATCTGAAGCAAGAAGTGGTAACGAGGTGGAATTCAACCCTCTATATGCTTCAGAGGTTGGAGGAGCAGCAAAAGGCCATTCAAGCCTATACAATTGAGCACGATATAGTAGGTGGAATGCACCTGTCTCAAGTGCAGTGGAGAATGATTTCAACGTTGTGCAAGGTTCTGATGCCCTTTGAACTTGCCACACGTGAAGTCAGTTCAGACACTGCCAGCCTGAGTCAGGTCATTCCCCTCATCAGGCTTTTGCAGAAGAAGCTGGAGGCATTGAAGGAGGAGCTAACACGGAGCGATTCCGCTAGGCATGTGGGACTTGTGGATGCAGCCCTTAATTCGCTTAACAAGGATTCACGGGTGGTCAATCTGTTGAAATCAGAGCACTACATTTTGGCCACCGTGCTCGATCCTAGATTTAAAGCCTACCTTGGATCTCTCTTTCCGGCAGACACAGGTCTGCTGGGGTTGAAAGACCTGCTGGTGACAAAATTGTCAAGTCAAGCGGAACGCGACCTGTCAACATCTCCTCCTTCACATTCTCCCGCAACTGGGGGTGCGAGGAAAAGGCTCAGAATTCCGAGCCCACCCGCTGGCGGTGATGCAGGGCAGTCTGGAGCGACTGCTGATGCTGACATCTGGTCCGGACTGAAGGACCTGACAACGATTACGGACATGTCGTCTACTGTCACTACATATGATTCTCTCAACATTGATAGAATGGTGGAGGATTATATGAGTGACCGCATCCAAGTAGGCACGTCACACAGTCCGTACTTATACTGGCAGGAAAAAGAGGCAATTTGGAGGCCCTTGCACAAACTGGCTTTATTCTACCTAAGTTGCCCTCCCACAAGTGTGTACTCCGAAAGAGTGTTTAGTGCCGCCGCTCACCTTGTCAGCAATCGGCGTACGAGGTTACATCCAGAAAATGTGGAGAAGATGATGTTCATTAAAATGAATTATAATCAATTCCTCCGCGGAGACATTGACCAGCAGCAATTGCCTCCACAAAGTACACAGGGAGCTGAGATGGTGGATTCCAGTGGGGACGAATTGATAATCTGTGAGGAGGGGGATGTACACGGTGATATATCGGAGGGTGAAGATGAGGTGGACATCTTGCCTCTGTAGAGCCAGTTTGTGCAAGGAGAGATTAATTGCTTCTTTTTTGGGGGGGGTCCAAACCAACCCGTCATATCAGTCACAGTCGTGTGGCAGACCCTGTCACTGAAATGATGGGTTGGTTAAAGTGTGCATGTCCTGTTTTGTTTATACAACATAAGGGTGGGTGGGAGGGCCCAAGGATAATTCCATCTTGCACCTCTTTTTTCTTTTCTTTTTCTTTGCATCATGTGCTGATTGGGGAGGGTTTTTTGGAAGGGACATCCTGCGTGACACTGCAGTGCCACTCCTAGATGGGCCCGGTGTTTGTGTCGGCCACTAGGGTCGCTAATCTTACTCACACAGCTACCTCATTGCGCCTCTTTTTTTCTTTGCGTCATGTGCTGTTTGGGGAGGGTTTTTTGGAAGGGACATCCTGCGTGACACTGCAGTGCCACTCCTAGATGTGCCCGGTGTTTGTGTCTGCCACTAGGGTCGCTAATCTTACTCACACAGCTACCTCATTGCGCCTCTTTTTTTCTTTGCGTCATGTGCTGTTTGGGGAGGGTTTTTTGGAAGGGACATCCTGCGTGACACTGCAGTGCCACTCCTAGATGTGCCCGGTGTTTGTGTCGGCCACTAGGGTCGCTAATCTTACTCACACAGTCAGCTACCTCATTGCGCCTCTTTTTTTCTTTGCGTCATGTGCTGTTTGGGGAGGGTTTTTTGGAAGGGCCATCCTGCGTGACACTGCAGTGCCACTCCTAGATGGGCCCGGTGTTTGTGTCGGCCACTAGGGTCGCTAATCTTACTCACACAGCTACCTCATTGCGCCTCTTTTTTTCTTTGCGTCATGTGCTGTTTGGGGAGGGTTTTTTGGAAGGGACATCCTGCGTGACACTGCAGTGCCACTCCTAGATGGGCCCGGTGTTTGTGTCGGCCACTAGGGTCGCTTATCTTACTCACACAGCGACCTCGGTGCAAATTTTAGGACTAAAAATAATATTGTGAGGTGTGAGGTATTCAGAATAGACTGAAAATGAGTGTAAATTATGGTTTTTGAGGTTAATAATACTTTGGGATCAAAATGACCCCCAAATTCTATGATTTAAGCTGTTTTTTAGTGTTTTTGGAAAAAAACACCCGAATCCAAAACACACCCGAATCCGACAAAAATAATTCGGTGAGGTTTTGCCAAAACGCGTTCGAACCCAAAACACGGCCGCGGAACCGAACCCAAAACCAAAACACAAAACCCGAAAAATTTCAGGCGCTTATCTCTAGTATGGATTATCATGCTATATTGCAGAAAATCAATTTGATGCAACTGCTTTACCAACAGTATGTTATTCTTTTCCATTGCTGTTTTGTTGGCTGACTGAAGGAAGATATGCAGTGCATTTGAACCAAAGCAGATGTGTGCTGACAACTTAAATGCACAATCATGTTTGTGTGTTTTCTTTCTTTCTTCCATCCTTTGTAATATCATATTAAATATTAAGGCTACAAGTTTATAATCAATGACTAATGACATAAGAAAAGGAAAAAAATCAGTATACAAAGATGCTCCAGGTGAGGCTTGAACTCACAACCTCGGCATTGTTCAACAGATACTGTCTTATAATTACCGCGCGCTGACCAACTGCGCCACTGGAGCGCTTTGCAACATTGATTGGTTATGCTAGATGTGGATTTTATTCAATGCAATCAGTACAGTCATAAGAATTGAAAAAGAAAATCATTTTTGGTGATAAATGATGAGCAACAAAGGAACATGCATGCCAGATGGTACTTAAATAAGATGTCCACGGTGATAGAAAATGTTTAAAAAAAACAACAACAATGTTATCATAATAAATGTCATATTTTAGCTTCTGTGGTCATTTTTTGCAAGCTAAACACTGCAAGACTGTTTTACAGTCGAAGCAAGGATAAAATATCAATTCTAGTGATGAGACACTTGCTGTAATGACTTCCACCCCATATGGAACTTGGACCCCTGTCTTAGGAGGGCAGTGACTTATCCATTATGCCAGTGGTGCTTACTGATGTTCTTATTTAAAACTGTTAGGTTTTTAATAGTCAATTATTTATTTTTGAGGAAAAAGTGAAGCTGTTTACTGTGTTCTTTGCATTACCAAGTCCAGCAAGAAATGTGCTGGTACTATTCAGAGCTGTCAGTATGGATTATCATGCTATATTGCAGAAAATCAATTTGATGCAACTGCTTTACCAACAGTATGTTAATCTTTTCCATTGCTGTTATGTTGGCTGACTGAAGGAAGATATGCAGTGCATTTGAACCAAAGCAGATGTGTGCTGACAACTTAAAAGCACAATCATGTTTGTGTGTTTTCTTTATTTCTTCCATCCTTTGTAATATCATATTAAATATTAAGGTAGCAGTTTATAATCAATGACTAATGACATAAGAACAGGAAAAAAAAAACAGTATACAAAGATGCTCCAGGTGAGGCTTGAACTCACAACCTCGGCATTGCTCAACAGATACTGTCTTATAAGTACCGTACACTGACTAATTGCGCCACTGGAGCACTTTGCAGCATTGATTGGTTATGCTAGATGCGGATTTTATTCAATACAATCAGTACAGTCATAAGAATTGAAAAAGAAAATCATTTTTGGTGATGAATGATGAGCAACAAAGAAACATGCATGCCAGATGGCACTTGAATAAGCTGTCCACGGTGATAGAAAAGGTTTAAAAAACAACAACAACAATGTTATCATAATTAATGTCATATTTTAGCTTCTGTGGTCATTTTTTACAAGCTAAACACTGCAAGACTGTTTTACAGTTGAAGCAAGGATAAAATATCAACTCAAGTGATGAGACACTTGCTGTAATGACTTCCAACTCAGACGGGACTTAAACCCACAAACACTGGCTTAGGAGAACAGTGCCTTATCCATTATGCCAGTGGTGCTTACTGATGTCCTTATTTAAGACTGTTAGGTTTATAATAGTCAATTATTTATTTTTGAGGAAAAAGTGAAGCTATTTACTGTGTTCTTTGCATTACCAAGTCCAGCGAGAAATGTGCTGGTACTATCCAGAGCTGTCAGTATGGATTATCATGCTATATTGCAGAAAATCAATTTGATGCAACTGCTTTACCAACAGTATGTTATTCTTTTCCATTGCTGTTTTGTTGGCTGACTGAAGGAAGATATGCAGTGCATTTGAACCAAAGCAGATGTGTGCTGACAACTTAAATGCACAATCATGTTTGTGTGTTTTCTTTCTTTCTTCCATCCTTTGTAATATCATATTAAATATTAAGGCTACCAGTTTATAATCAATGACTAATGACATAAGAAAAGGAAAAAAAACAGTATACAAAGATGCTCCAGGTAAGGCTTGAACTCACAACCTCGGCATTGCTCAACAGATACTGTTTTATAAGTACCGCGCGCTGACCAATTGCGCCACTGGAGTGCTTTGCCACATTCGTTGGTTATGCTAGATGTGGATTTTATTCAATGCAATCAGTACAGTCATAAGAATTGAAAAAGAAAATCATTTTTGGTGATGAATGATGAGCAACAAAGGAACATGCATGCCAGATGGCACTTGAATAAGCTGTCCACCGTGATAGAAAAGGTTTAAAACAAACAACAACAATGTTATCATAATAAATGTCATATTTTAGCTTCTGTGGTCATTTTTTGCAAGCTAAACACTGCAAGACTGTTTTACAGTTGAAGCAAGGATAAAATATCAACTCTAGTGATGAGACACTTGCTGTAATGACTTCCACCCCATATGGAACTTGGACCCCCTGTCTTAGGAGGGCAGTGACTTATCCATTATGCCAGTGGTGCTTACTGATGTTCTTATTTAAGACTATTAGGTTTTTAATAGTCAATTATTTATTTTTGAGGAAAAAGTGAAGCTGTTTACTGTGTTCTTTGCATTACCAAGTCCAGCAAGAAATGTGCTGGTACTATCCAGAGCTGTCAGTATGGATTATCATGCTATATTGCAGAAAATCAATTTGATGCAACTGCTTTACCAACAGTATGTTAATCTTTTCCATTGCTGTTTTGTTGGCTGACTGAAGGAAGATATGCAGTGCATTTGAACCAAAGCAGATGTGTGCTGACAAGTTAAATGCACAATCATGTTTGTGTTTTTTCTTTCTTTCTTCCATCCTTTGTAATATCATATTAAATATTAAGGTAGCAGTTTATAATCAATGACTAATGACATAAGAAAAGGAAAAAAACAGTACACAAAGATACTCCTGGTGAGGCTTGAACTCATAACCTCGGTATTGCTCAACAGATACTGTCTTATAAGTACCGCGCGCTGACCAATTGCGCCACTGGAGCACTTTGCAGCGTTAATTGGTTATGCTAGATGTGGATTTTATTCAATACAATCAGTACAGTCATAAGAATTGAAAATGAAAATCCTTTTTGGTGATGAATGATGAGCAACAAAGCAACATGCATGCTAGAAGCACTTGAATAAGCTGTCCACGGTGATAGAAAAGGTTTAAAAAACAACAACAACAATGTTATCATAATTAATGTCATATTTTAGCTTCTGTGGTCATTTTTTACAAGCTAAACACTGCAAGACATTTTAACAGTTGAAGCAAGGATAAAATATCAACTCTAGTGATGAGACACTTGCTGTAATGACTTCCAACTCAGACGGGACTTAAAACCCACAACCACTGGATTAGGAGGGCAGTGCCTTATCCATTATGCCAGTGGTGCTTACTGATGTCCTTATTTAAGACTGATAGGTTTTTAATAGTCAATTATTTATTTTTGAAAAAAAATTGAAGCTGTTTACTGTGTTCTTTGCATTACCAAGTCCAGCAAGAAATGTGCTGGTACTATCCAGAGCTGTCAGTATGGATTATCATGCTATATTGCAGAAAATTAATTTGATGCAACTGCTTTACCAACAGTATGTTATTCTTTTCCATTGCTGTTTTGTTGGCTGACTGAAGGAAGATATGCAGTGCATTTGAACCAAAGCAGATGTGTGCTGACAACTTAAATGCACAATCATGTTTGTGTGTTTTCTTTCTTTCTTCCATCCTTTGTAATATCATATTAAATATTAAGGCTACAAGTTTATAATCAATGACTAATGACATAAGAAAAGGAAAAAAATCAGTATACAAAGATGCTCCAGGTGAGGCTTGAACTCACAACCTCGGCATTGCTCAACAGATACTGTCTTATAAATACCGCGCGCTGACCAATTGCGCCACTGGAGCGCTTTGCAACATTGATTGGTTATGCTAGATGTGGATTTTATTCAATGCAATCAGTACAGTCATAAGAATTGAAAAAGAAAATCATTTTTGGTGATAAATGATGAGCAACAAAGGAACATGCATGCCAGATGGTACTTAAATAAGATGTCCACGGTGATAGAAAATGTTTAAAAAAAACAACAACAATGTTATCATAATAAATGTCATATTTTAGCTTCTGTGGTCATTTTTTGCAAGCTAAACACTGCAAGACTGTTTTACAGTTGAAGCAAGGATAAAATATCAACTCAAGTGATGAGACACTTGCTGTAATGACTTCCAACTCAGACGGGACTTAAACCCACAACCACTGGCTTAGGAGAACAGAGCCTTATCCATTATGCCAGTGGTGCTTACTGATGTCCTTATTTAAGACTGTTAGGTTTATAATAGTCAATTATTTATTTTTGAGGAAAAAGTGAAGCTGTTTACTGTGTTCTTTGCATTACCAAGTCCAGCAAGAAATGTGCTGGTACTATCCAGAGCTGTTAGTATGGATTATCATGCTATATTGCAGAAAATCAATTTGATGCAACTGCTTTACCAACAGTATGTTATTCTTTTCCATTGCTGTTTTGTTGGCTGACTGAAGGAAGATATGCAGTGTATTTGAACCAAAGCAGATGTGTGCTGACAACTTAAATGCACAATCATGTTTGTGTGTTTTCTTTCTTTCTTCCATCCTTTGTAATATCATATTAAATATTAAGGCTACCAGTTTATAATCAATGACTAATGACATAAGAAAAGGAAAAAAAACAGTATACAAAGATGCTCCAGGTAAGGCTTGAACTAACAACCTCGGCATTGCTCAACAGATACTTTCTTAGAAGTACCGCGCTCTGACCAATTACGCCACTAGAGCACTTTGCAACATTGATTGGTTATGCTAGATGTGGATTTTATTCAATGCAATCAGTACAGTCATAAGAATTGAAAAAGAAAATCATTTTTGGTGATGAATGATGAGCAACAAAGGAACATGCATGCCAGATGGCACTTGAATAAGCTGTCCACTGTTACCCCATCTGTGTCATCCCTGTCTGTCTACCCCTCCCCTTAGAATGTAAGCTCTCACGAGTAGGGCCCTCTTCCCTCATGTGCTTATACTTTTCTTACTTTAATAATCCTCAACTGCCCAGATCCCACAGTTTTTTGACCACCTGGAACTTATCTCTATGTATACTGGTGTAGTTATGCTTAGTTGCCCTGTACTTGTCCTATATTGTATTCAACTGTAAGTCACTGTTTTCCTATTTTTTATGTGCATTTGTACTCTGTAATCGGGCGCTGCGGAACCCTTGTGGCGCCATATAAATAAAGGATAATAATAATAATAATAATAATAATAGAAAAGGTTTAAAAAAAAACAACAACAATGTTATCATAATAAATGTCATATTTTAGCTTCTGTGGTCATTTTTTGCAAGCTAAACACTGCAAGACTGTTCTACAGTTGAAGCAAGGATAAAATATCAACTCTAGTGATGAGACACTTGCTGTAATGACTTCCACCCCATATGGAACTTGGACCCCCTGTCTTAGGAGGGCAGTGACTTATCCATTATGCCAGTGGTGCTTACTGATGCTCTTATTTAAGACTATTAAGTTTTTAATAGTCAATTATTTATTTTTGAGGAAAAAGTGAAGCTGTTTACTGTGTTCTTTGCATTACCAAGTCCAGCAAGAAATGTGCTGGTACTATCCAGAGCTGTCAGTATGGATTATCATGCTATATTGCAGAAAATCAATTTGATGCAACTGCTTTACCAACAGTATGTTAATCTTTTCCATTGCTGTTTTGTTGGCTGACTGAAGGAAGATATGCAGTGCATTTGAACCAAAGCAGATGTGTGCTGACAAGTTAAATGCACAATCATGTTTGTGTTTTTTCTTTCTTTCTTCCATCCTTTGTAATATCATATTAAATATTAAGGTAGCAGTTTATAATCAATGACTAATGACATAAGAAAAAGGAAAAAAACAGTATACAAAGATGCTCCAGGTGAGGCTTGAACTCACAACCTCGGCATTGCTCAACAGATACTGTCTTATAAGTACCGCGCGCTGACCAATTGCGCCACTGGAGCACTTTGCAGCGTTAGTTGGTTATGCTAGATGTGGATTTTATTCAATACAATCAGTACAGTCATAAGAATTGAAAATGAAAATCATTTTTGGTGATGAATGATGAGCAACAAAGGAACATGCATGCTAGAAGCACTTGAATAAGCTGTCCACGGTGATAGAAAAGGTTTAAAAAACAACAACAACAATGTTAGCATAATTCATGTCATATTTTAGCTTCTGTGGTCATTTTTTACAAGCTAAACACTGCAAGACATTTTTACAGTTGAAGCAAGGATAAAATATCAACTCAAGTGATGAGACACTTGCTGTAATGACTTCCAACTCAGACGGGACTTAAACCCACAACCACTGGCTTAGGAGAACAGTGCCTTATACATTATGCCAGTGGTGCTTACTGATGTCCTTATTTAAGACTGATAGGTTTTTAATAGTCAATTATTTATTTTTGAAAAAAAGTGAAGCTGTTTACTGTGTTCTTTGCATTACCAAGTCCAGCAAGAAATGTGCTATTACTATCCAGAGCTGTCAGTATGGATTATCATGCTATATTGCAGAAAATCAATTTGATGCAACTGCTTTACCAACAGTATGTTAATCTTTTCCATTGCTGTTTTGTTGGCTGACTGAAGGAAGATATGCAGTGCATTTGAACCAAAACAGATGTGTGCTGACAACTTAAATGCACAATCATGTTTGTGTGTTTTCTTTCTTTCTTCCATCCTTTGTAAGATCATATTAAATATTAAGGTAGCAGTTTAAAATCAATGACTAATGACATAAAAAAAGGAAAAAAAAAACTATACAAAGCTGCTCTAGGTGAGGCTTGAACTCACAACCTCGGCATTGCTCAACAGATACTGTCTTATAAGTACCGCGCGCTGACCAATTGCGCCACTGGAGCACTTTGCAGCATTAATTGGTTATGCTAGATGTGGATTTTATTCAATACAATCAGTACAGTCATAAGAATTGAAAAAGAAAATAATTTTTGGTGATAAATGATGAGCAACAAAGGAACATGCATGCCAGATGGCACTTGAATAAGCTGTCCACTGTGATAGAAAAGGTTTAAAAAACAACAACAACAATGTTATCATAATTAATGTCATATTTTAGCTTCTGTGGTCATTTTTTACAAGCTAAACACTGCAAGACTGTTTTACAGTTGAAGCAAGGATAAAATATCAACTCAAGTGATGAGACACTTGCTGTAATGACTTCCAACTCAGACGGGACTTAAACCCACAACCACTGGCTTAGGAGAACAGTGCCTTATCCATTATGCCAGTGGTGCTTACTGATGTCCTTATTTAAGACTGTTAGGTTTATAATAGTCAATTATTTATTTTTGAGGAAAAAGTGAAGCTGTTTACTGTGTTCTTTGCATTACCAAGTCCAGCAAGAAATGTGCTGGTACTATCCAGAGCTGTCAGTATGGATTATCATGCTATATTGCAGAAAATCAATTTGATGCAACTGCTTTACCAACAGTATGTTATTCTTTTCCATTGCTGTTTTGTTGGCTGACTGAAGGAAGATATGCAGTGCATTTGAACCAAAGCAGATGTGTGCTGACAACTTAAATGCACAATCATGTTTGTGTGTTTTCTTTCTTTCTTCCATCCTTTGTAAGATCATATTAAATATTAAGGCTACCAGTTTATAATCAATGACTAATGACATAAGAAAAGGAAAAAAAACAGTATACAAAGATGCTCCAGGTAAGGCTTGAACTAACAACCTCGGCATTGCTCAACAGATACTGTTTTATAAGTACTGCGTGCTGACCAATTGCGCCACTGGAGCGCTTTGCAACATTCATTGGTTATGCTAGATGTGGATTTTATTCAATGCAATCAGTACAGTCATAAGAATTGAAAAAGAAAATCATTTTTGGTGATGAATGATGAGCAACAAAGGAACATGCATGCCAGATGGCACTTGAATAAGCTGTCCACTGTAATAGAAAAGGTTTAAAAAACAACAACAACAACAATGTTATCATAATTAATGTCATTTTTTAGCTTCTGTAGTCATTTTTTACAAGCTAAACACTGCAAGACTGTTTTACAGTTGAAGCAAGGATAAAATATCAACTCAAGTGATGAGACACTTGCTGTAATGACTTCCAACTCAGACGGGACTTAAACCCACAACCACTGGCTTAGGAGAACAGTGCCTTATCCATTATGCCAGTGGTGCTTACTGATGTCCTTATTTAAGACTGTTAGGTTTTTAATAGTCAATTATTTATTTTTGAGGAAAAAGTGAAGCTGTTTACTGTGTTCTTTGCATTACCAAGTCCAGCAAGAAATGTGCTGGTACTATCCAGAGCTGTCAGTATGGATTATCATGCTATATTGCAGAAAATCAATTTGATGCAACTGCTTTACCAACAGTATGTTATTCTTTTCCATTGCTGTTTTGATGGCTGACTGAAGGAAGATATGCAGTGCATTTGAACCAAAGCAGATGTGTGCTGACAAGTTAAATGCACAATCATGTTTGTGTTTTTTCTTTCTTTCTTCCATCCTTTGTAATATCATATTAAATATTAAGGTAGCAGTTTATAATCAATGACTAATGACATAAGAAAAGGAAAAAAACAGTACACAAAGATGCTCCAGGTGAGGCTTGAACTCACAACCTCGGCATTGCTCAACAGATACTGTCTTAAAAGTACCGCGCGCTGACCAATTGCGCCACTGGAGCACTTTGCAGCGTTAATTGGTTATGCTAGATGTGGATTTTATTCAATACAATCAGTACAGTCATAAGAATTGAAAATGAAAATCCTTTTTGGTGATGAATGATGAGCAACAAAGGAACATGCATGCTAGAAGCACTTGAATAAGCTGTCCACGGTGATAGAAAAGGTTTAAAAAACAACAACAACAATGTTATCATAATTAATGTCATATTTTAGCTTCTGTGGTCATTTTTTACAAGCTAAACACTGCAAGACATTTTTACAGTTGAAGCAGGGATAAAATATCAACTCTAGTGATGAGACACTTGCTGTAATGACTTCCAACTCAGACGGGACTTAAAACCCACAACCACTGGATTAGGAGTACAGTGCCTTATCCATTATGCCAGTGGTGCTTACTGATGTCCTTATTTAAGACTGATAGGTTTTTAATAGTCAATTATTTATTTTTGAAAAAAAATTGAAGCTGTTTACTGTGTTCTTTGCATTACCAAGTCCAGCAAGAAATGTGCTGGTACTATCCAGAGCTGTCAGTATGGATTATCATGCTATATTGCAGAAAATCAATTTGATGCAACTGCTTTACCAACAGTATGTTATTCTTTTCCATTGCTGTTTTGTTGGCTGACTGAAGGAAGATATGCAGTGCATTTGAACCAAAGCAGATGTGTGCTGACAACTTAAATGCACAATCATGTTTGTGTGTTTTCTTTCTTTCTTCCATCCTTTGTAATATCATATTAAATATTAAGGCTACAAATTTATAATCAATGACTAATGACATAAGAAAAGGAAAAAAATCAGTATACAAAGATGCTCCAGGTGAGGCTTGAACTCATAACCTCGGCATTGTTCAACAGATACTGTCTTATAAATACCGTGCGCTGACCAATTGCGATACTGGAGCGCTTTGCAACATTGATTGGTTATGCTAGATGTGGATTTTATTCAATGCAATCAGTACAGTCATAAGAATTGAAAAAGAAAATCATTTTTGGTGATAAATGATGAGCAACAAAGGAACATGCATGCCAGATGGCACTTAAATAAGATGTCCACGGTGATAGAAAATGTTTAAAAAAAACAACAACAATGTTATTATAATAAATGTCATATTTTAGCTTCTGTGGTCATTTTTTGCAAGCTAAACACTGCAAGACTGTTTTACAGTCGAAGCAAGGATAAAATATCAATTCTAGTGATGAGACACTTGCTGTAATGACTTCCACCCCATATGGAACTTGGACCCCTGTCTTAGGAGGGCAGTGACTTATCCATTATGCCAGTGGTGCTTACTGATGTTCTTATTTAAAACTGTTAGGTTTTTAATAGTCAATTATTTATTTTTGAGGAAAAAGTGAAGCTGTTTACTGTGTTCTTTGCATTACCAAGTCCAGCAAGAAATGTGCTGGTACTATTCAGAGCTGTCAGTATGGATTATCATGCTATATTGCAGAAAATCAATTTGATGCAACTGCTTTACCAACAGTATGTTAATCTTTTCCATTGCTGTTATGTTGGCTGTCTGAAGGAAGATATGCAGTGCATTTGAACCAAAGCAGATGTGTGCTGACAACTTAAAAGCACAATCATGTTTGTGTGTTTTCTTTCTTTCTTCCATCCTTTGTAATATCATATTAAATATTAAGGTAGCAGTTTATAATCAATGACTAATGACATAAGAACAGGAAAAAAAAAACAGTATACAAAGATGCTCCAGGTGAGGCTTGAACTCACAACCTCGGCATTGCTCAACAGATACTGTCTTATAAGTACCGTACACTGACCAATTGCGCCACTGGAGCACTTTGCAGCATTGATTGGTTATGCTAGATGCGGATTTTATTCAATACAATCAGTACAGTCATAAGAATTGAAAAAGAAAATCATTTTTGGTGATGAATGATGAGCAACAAAGAAACATGCATGCCAGATGGCACTTGAATAAGCTGTCCACGGTGATAGAAAAGGTTTAAAAAACAACAACAACAACAATGTTATCATAATTAATGTCATATTTTAGCTTCTGTGGTCATTTTTTACAAGCTAAACACTGCAAGACTGTTTTACAGTTGAAGCAAGGATAAAATATCAACTCAAGTGATGAGACACTTGCTGTAATGACTTCCAACTCAGACGGGACTTAAACCCACAAACACTGGCTTAGGAGAACAGTGCCTTATCCATTATGCCAGTGGTGCTTACTGATGTCCTTATTTAAGACTGTTAGGTTTATAATAGTCAATTATTTATTTTTGAGGAAAAAGTGAAGCTATTTACTGTGCTCTTTGCATTACCAAGTCCAGCGAGAAATGTGCTGGTACTATCCAGAGCTGTCAGTATGGATTATCATGCTATATTGCAGAAAATCAATTTGATGCAACTGCTTTACCAACAGTATGTTATTCTTTTCCATTGCTGTTTTGTTGGCTGACTGAAGGAAGATATGCAGTGCATTTGAACCAAAGCAGATGTGTGCTGACAACTTAAATGCACAATCATGTTTGTGTGTTTTCTTTCTTTCTTCCATCCTTTGTAAGATCATATTAAATATTAAGGTAGCAGTTTAAAATCAATGACTAATGACATAAAAAAAGGAAAAAAAAAACTATACAAAGCTGCTCTAGGTGAGGCTTGAACTCACAACCTCGGCATTGCTCAACAGATACTGTCTTATAAGTACCGCGCGCTGACCAATTGCGCCACTGGAGCACTTTGCAGCATTAATTGGTTATGCTAGATGTGGATTTTATTCAATACAATCAGTACAGTCATAAGAATTGAAAAAGAAAATAATTTTTGGTGATAAATGATGAGCAACAAAGGAACATGCATGCCAGATGGCACTTGAATAAGCTGTCCACTGTGATAGAAAAGGTTTAAAAAACAACAACAACAATGTTATCATAATTAATGTCATATTTTAGCTTCTGTGGTCATTTTTTACAAGCTAAACACTGCAAGACTGTTTTACAGTTGAAGCAAGGATAAAATATCAACTCAAGTGATGAGACACTTGCTGTAATGACTTCCAACTCAGACGGGACTTAAACCCACAACCACTGGCTTAGGAGAACAGTGCCTTATCCATTATGCCAGTGGTGCTTACTGATGTCCTTATTTAAGACTGTTAGGTTTATAATAGTCAATTATTTATTTTTGAGGAAAAAGTGAAGCTGTTTACTGTGTTCTTTGCATTACCAAGTCCAGCAAGAAATGTGCTGGTACTATCCAGAGCTGTCATTATGGATTATCATGCTATATTGCAGAAAATCAATTTGATGCAACTGCTTTACCAACAGTATGTTATTCTTTTCCATTGCTGTTTTGTTGGCTGACTGAAGGAAGATATGCAGTGCATTTGAACCAAAGCAGATGTGTGCTGACAACTTAAATGCACAATCATGTTTGTGTGTTTTCTTTCTTTCTTCCATCCTTTGTAAGATCATATTAAATATTAAGGCTACCAGTTTATAATCAATGACTAATGACATAAGAAAAGGAAAAAAAACAGTATACAAAGATGCTCCAGGTAAGGCTTGAACTAACAACCTCGGCATTGCTCAACAGATACTGTTTTATAAGTACCGCGCGCTGACCAATTGCGCCACTGGAGCGCTTTGCAACATTCATTGGTTATGCTAGATGTGGATTTTATTCAATGCAATCAGTACAGTCATAAGAATTGAAAAAGAAAATCATTTTTGGTGATGAATGATGAGCAACAAAGGAACATGCATGCCAGATGGCACTTGAATAAGCTGTCCACTGTAATAGAAAAGGTTTAAAAAACAACAACAACAACAATGTTATCATAATTAATGTCATTTTTTAGCTTCTGTAGTCATTTTTTACAAGCTAAACACTGCAAGACTGTTTTACAGTTGAAGCAAGGATAAAATATCAACTCAAGTGATGAGACACTTGCTGTAATGACTTCCAACTCAGACGGGACTTAAACCCACAACCACTGGCTTAGGAGAACAGTGCCTTATCCATTATGCCAGTGGTGCTTACTGATGTCCTTATTTAAGACTGTTAGGTTTTTAATAGTCAATTATTTATTTTTGAGGAAAAAGTGAAGCTGTTTACTGTGTTCTTTGCATTACCAAGTCCAGCAAGAAATGTGCTGGTACTATCCAGAGCTGTCAGTATGGATTATCATGCTATATTGCAGAAAATCAATTTGATGCAACTGCTTTACCAACAGTATGTTATTCTTTTCCATTGCTGTTTTGATGGCTGACTGAAGGAAGATATGCAGTGCATTTGAACCAAAGCAGATGTGTGCTGACAAGTTAAATGCACAATCATGTTTGTGTTTTTTCTTTCTTTCTTCCATCCTTTGTAATATCATATTAAATATTAAGGTAGCAGTTTATAATCAATGACTAATGACATAAGAAAAGGAAAAAAACAGTACACAAAGATGCTCCAGGTGAGGCTTGAACTCACAACCTCGGCATTGCTCAACAGATACTGTCTTAAAAGTACCGCGCGCTGACCAATTGCGCCACTGGAGCACTTTGCAGCGTTAATTGGTTATGCTAGATGTGGATTTTATTCAATACAATCAGTACAGTCATAAGAATTGAAAATGAAAATCCTTTTTGGTGATGAATGATGAGCAACAAAGGAACATGCATGCTAGAAGCACTTGAATAAGCTGTCCACGGTGATAGAAAAGGTTTAAAAAACAACAACAACAATGTTATCATAATTAATGTCATATTTTAGCTTCTGTGGTCATTTTTTACAAGCTAAACACTGCAAGACTGTTTTACAGTTGAAGCAAGGATAAAATATCAACTCTAGTGATGAGACACTTGCTGTAATGACTTCCAACTCAGACGGGACTTAAAACCCACAACCACTGGATTAGGAGTACAGTGCCTTATCCATTATGCCAGTGGTGCTTACTGATGTCCTTATTTAAGACTGATAGGTTTTTAATAGTCAATTATTTATTTTTGAAAAAAAATTGAAGCTGTTTACTGTGTTCTTTGCATTACCAAGTCCAGCAAGAAATGTGCTGGTACTATCCAGAGCTGTCAGTATGGATTATCATGCTATATTGCAGAAAATCAATTTGATGCAACTGCTTTACCAACAGTATGTAATTCTTTTCCATTGCTGTTTTGTTGGCTGACTGAAGGAAGATATGCAGTGCATTTGAACCAAAGCAGATGTGTGCTGACAACTTAAATGCACAATCATGTTTGTGTGTTTTCTTTCTTTCTTCCATCCTTTGTAATATCATATTAAATATTAAGGCTACAAATTTATAATCAATGACTAATGACATAAGAAAAGGAAAAAAATCAGTATACAAAGATGCTCCAGGTGAGGCTTGAACTCATAACCTCGGCATTGTTCAACAGATACTGTCTTATAAATACCGTGCGCTGACCAATTGCGCCACTGGAGCGCTTTGCAACATTGATTGGTTATGCTAGATGTGGATTTTATTCAATACAATCAGTACAGTCATAAGAATTGAAAAAGAAAATCATTTTTGGTGATGAATGATGAGCAACAAAGAAACATGCATGCCAGATGGCACTTGAATAAGCTGTCCACGGTGATAGAAAATGTTTAAAAAAAACAACAACAATGTTATTATAATAAATGTCATATTTTAGCTTCTGTGGTCATTTTTTGCAAGCTAAACACTGCAAGACTGTTTTACAGTCGAAGCAAGGATAAAATATCAATTCTAGTGATGAGACACTTGCTGTAATGACTTCCACCCCATATGGAACTTGGACCCCTGTCTTAGGAGGGCAGTGACTTATCCATTATGCCAGTGGTGCTTACTGATGTTCTTATTTAAAACTGTTAGGTTTTTAATAGTCAATTATTTATTTTTGAGGAAAAAGTGAAGCTGTTTACTGTGTTCTTTGCATTACCAAGTCCAGCAAGAAATGTGCTGGTACTATTCAGAGCTGTCAGTATGGATTATCATGCTATATTGCAGAAAATCAATTTGATGCAACTGCTTTACCAACAGTATGTTAATCTTTTCCATTGCTGTTATGTTGGCTGACTGAAGGAAGATATGCAGTGCATTTGAACCAAAGCAGATGTGTGCTGACAACTTAAAAGCACAATCATGTTTGTGTGTTTTCTTTCTTTCTTCCATCCTTTGTAATATCATATTAAATATTAAGGTAGCAGTTTATAATCAATGACTAATGACATAAGAACAGGAAAAAAAAAACAGTATACAAAGATGCTCCAGGTGAGGCTTGAACTCACAACCTCGGCATTGCTCAACAGATACTGTCTTATAAGTACCGTACACTGACCAATTGCGCCACTGGAGCACTTTGCAGCATTGATTGGTTATGCTAGATGCGGATTTTATTCAATACAATCAGTACAGTCATAAGAATTGAAAAAGAAAATCATTTTTGGTGATGAATGATGAGCAACAAAGAAACATGCATGCCAGATGGCACTTGAATAAGCTGTCCACGGTGATAGAAAAGGTTTAAAAAACAACAACAACAACAACAACAATGTTATCATAATTAATGTCATATTTTAGCTTCTGTGGTCATTTTTTACAAGCTAAACACTGCAAGACTGTTTTACAGTTGAAGCAAGGATAAAATATCAACTCAAGTGATGAGACACTTGCTGTAATGACTTCCAACTCAGACGGGACTTAAACCCACAAACACTGGCTTAGGAGAACAGTGCCTTATCCATTATGCCAGTGGTGCTTACTGATGTCCTTATTTAAGACTGTTAGGTTTATAATAGTCAATTATTTATTTTTGAGGAAAAAGTGAAGCTATTTACTGTGTTCTTTGCATTACCAAGTCCAGCGAGAAATGTGCTGGTACTATCCAGAGCTGTCAGTATGGATTATCATGCTATATTGCAGAAAATCAATTTGATGCAACTGCTTTACCAACAGTATGTTATTCTTTTCCATTGCTGTTTTGTTGGCTGACTGAAGGAAGATATGCAGTGCATTTGAACCAAAGCAGATGTGTGCTGACAACTTAAATGCACAATCATGTTTGTGTGTTTTCTTTCTTTCTTCCATCCTTTGTAATATCATATTAAATATTAAGGCTACCAGTTTATAATCAATGACTAATGACATAAGAAAAGGAAAAAAAACAGTATACAAAGATGCTCCAGGTAAGGCTTGAACTCACAACCTCGGCATTGCTCAACAGATACTGTTTTATAAGTACCGCGCGCTGACCAATTGCGCCACTGGAGCGCTTTGCCACATTCATTGGTTATGCTAGATGTGGATTTTATTCAATGCAATCAGTACAGTCATAAGAATTGAAAAAGAAAATCATTTTTGGTGATGAATGATGAGCAACAAAGGAACATGCATGCCAGATGGCACTTGAATAAGCTGTAAACTGTGATAGAAAAGGTTTAAAACAAACAACAACAATGTTATCATAATAAATGTCATATTTTAGCTTCTGTGGTCATTTTTTGCAAGCTAAACACTGCAAGACTGTTTTACAGTTGAAGCAAGGATAAAATATCAACTCTAGTGATGAGACACTTGCTGTAATGACTTCCACCCCATATGGAACTTGGACCCCCTGTCTTAGGAGGGCAGTGACTTATCCATTATGCCAGTGGTGCTTAGTGATGTTCTTATTTAAGACTGTTAGGTTTTTAATAGTCAATTATTTATTTTTGAGGAAAAAGTGAAGCTGTTTACTGTGTTCTTTGCATTACCAAGTCCAGCAAGAAATGTGCTGGTACTATCCAGAGCTGTCAGTATGGATTATCATGCTATATTGCAGAAAATCAATTTGATGCAACTGCTTTACCAACAGTATGTTAATCTTTTCCATTGCTGTTTTGTTGGCTGACTGAAGGAAGATATGCAGTGCATTTGAACCAAAGCAGATGTGTGCTGACAAGTTAAATGCACAATCATGTTTGTGTTTTTTCTTTCTTTCTTCCATCCTTTGTAATATCATATTAAATATTAAGGTAGCAGTTTATAATCAATGACTAATGACATAAGAAAAGGAAAAAAACAGTATACAAAGATGCTCCAGGTGAGGCTTGAACTCACAACCTTGGCATTGCTCAACAGATACTGTCTTATAAGTTTTGCTCGCTGACCAATTGCGCCACTGGAGCACTTTGTAGCATTAATTGGTTATGCTAGATGTGGATTTTATTCAATACAATCAGTACATTCATAAGAATTGAAAAAGAAAACAATTTTCGGTGATGAATGATGAGCAACAAAGGAACATGCATGCCAGATGGCACTTGAATAAGCTGTCCACGGTGATAGAAAATGTTTAAAAAACAACAACAACAATGTTATCATAATTAATGTCATATTTTAGCTTCTGTGGTCATTTTTTACAAGCTAAACACTGCAAGACATTTTTACAGTTGAAGCAAGGATAAAATATCAACTCAAGTGATGAGACACTTGCTGTAATGACTTCCAACTCAGACGGGACTTAAACCCACAACCACTGGCTTAGGAGAGCAGTGCCTTATCCATTATGCCAGTGGTGCTTACTGATGTCCTTATTTAAGACTGATAGGTTTTTAATAGTCAATTATTTATTTTTGAAAAAAGTGAAGCTGTTTACTGTGTTCTTTGCATTACCAAGTCCAGCAAGAAATGTGCTATTACTATCCAGAGCTGTCAGTATGGATTATCATGCTATATTGCAGAAAATCAATTTGATGCAACTGCTTTACCAACAGTATGTTAATCTTTTCCATTGCTGTTTTGTTGGCTGACTGAAGGAAGATATGCAGTGCATTTGAACCAAAGCAGATGTGTGCTGACAACTTAAATGCACAATCATGTTTGTGTGTTTTCTTTCTTTCTTCCATCCTTTGTAATATCATATTAAATATTAAGGCTACAAGTTTATAATCAATGACTAATGACATAAGAAAAGGAAAAAAATCAGTATACAAAGATGCTCCAGGTGAGGCTTGAACTCACAACCTCGGCATTGCTCAACAGATACTGTCTTATAAGTACCGCGCGCTGACCAATTGCACCACTGGAGCGCTTTGCAACATTGATTGGTTATGCTAGATGTGGATTTTATTCAATGCAGTCAGTACAGTCATAATAATTGAAAAAGAAAATCATTTTTGGTGATAAATGATGAGCAACAAAGGAACATGCATGCCAGATGGTACTTAAATAAGATGTCCACGGTGATAGAAAATGTTTAAAAAAAACAACAACAATGTTATCATAATAAATGTCATATTTTAGCTTATGTGGTCATTTTTTGCAAGCTAAACACTGCAAGACTGTTTTACAGTCGAAGCAAGGATAAAATATCAATTCTAGTGATGAGACACTTGCTGTAATGACTTCCACCCCATATGGAACTTGGACCCCTGTCTTAGGAGGGCAGTGACTTATCCATTATGCCAGTGGTGCTTACTGATGTTCTTATTTAAGACTGTTAGGTTTTTAATAGTCAATTATTTATTTTTGAGGAAAAAGTGAAGCTGTTTACTGTGTTCTTTGCATTACCAAGTCCAGCAAGAAATGTGCTGGTACTATTCAGAGCTGTCAGTATGGATTATCATGCTATATTGCAGAAAATCAATTTGATGCAACTGCTTTACCAACAGTATGTTAATCTTTTCCATTGCTGTTATGTTGGCTGACTGAAGGAAGATATGCAGTGCATTTGAACCAAAGCAGATGTGTGCTGACAAGTTAAATGCACAATCATGTTTGTGTTTTTTCTTTCTTTCTTCCATCCTTTGTAATATCATATTAAATATTAAGGTAGCAGTTTATAATCAATGACTAATGACATAAGAAAAGGAAAAAAAAACAGTATACAAAGATGCTCCAGGTGAGGCTTGAACTCACAACCTCGGCATTGCTCAACAGATACTGTCTTATAAGTAGCGCGCGCTGACCAATTGCGCCACTGGAGCACTTTGCAGCATTAATTGGTTATGCTAGATGTGGATTTTATTCAATACAATCAGTACAGTCATAAGAATTGAAAAAGAAAATAATTTTTGGTGATAAATGATGAGCAACAAAGGAACATGCATGCCAGATGGCACTTGAATAAGCTGTCCACTGTGATAGAAAAGGTTTAAAAAACAACAACAACAATGTTATCATAATTAATGTCATATTTTAGCTTCTGTGGTCATTTTTTACAAGCTAAACACTGCAAGACTGTTTTACAGTTGAAGCAAGGATAAAATATCAACTCAAGTGATGAGACACTTGCTGTAATGACTTCCAACTCAGACGGGACTTAAACCCACAACCACTGGCTTAGGAGAACAGAGCCTTATCCATTATGCCAGTGGTGCTTACTGATGTCCTTATTTAAGACTGTTAGGTTTATAATAGTCAATTATTTATTTTTGAGGAAAAAGTGAAGCTGTTTACTGTGTTCTTTGCATTACCAAGTCCAGCAAGAAATGTGCTGGTACTATCCAGAGCTGTCAGTATGGATTATCATGCTATATTGCAGAAAATCAATTTGATGCAACTGCTTTACCAACAGTATGTTAATCTTTTCCATTGCTGTTTTGTTGGCTGACTGAAGGAAGATATGCAGTGCATTTGAACCAAAGCAGATGTGTGCTGACAAGTTAAATGCACAATCATGTTTGTGTTTTTTCTTTCTTTCTTCCATCCTTTGTAATATCATATTAAATATTAAGGTAGCAGTTTATAATCAATGACTAATGACATAAGAAAAGGAAAAAAACAGTATACAAAGATGCTCCAGGTGAGGCTTGAACTCACAACCTCGGCATTGCTCAACAGATACTGTCTTATAAGTACCGCGCGCTGACCAATTGCACCACTGGAGCACTTTGCAGCGTTAATTGGTTATGCTAGATGTGGATTTTATTCAATACAATCAGTACAGTCATAAGAATTGAAAATGAAAATCATTTTTGGTGATGAATGATGAGCAACAAAGGAACATGCATGCTAGAAGCACTTGAATAAGCTGTCCACGGTGATAGAAAAGGTTTAAAAAACAACAACAACAACAATGTTATCATAATTAATGTCATATTTTAGCTTCTGTGGTCATTTTTTACAAGCTAAACACTGCAAGACATTTTTACAGTTGAAGCAAGGATAAAATATCAACTCAAGTGATGAGACACTCGCTGTAATGACTTCCAACTCAGACGGGACTTAAACCCACAACCACTGGCTTAGGAGAGCAGTGCCTTATCCATTATGCCAGTGGTGCTTACTGATGTCCTTATTTAAGACTGATAGGTTTTTAATAGTCAATTATTTATTTTTGAAAAAAGTGAAGCTGTTTACTGTGTTCTTTGCATTACCAAGTCCAGCAAGAAATGTGCTATTACTATCCAGAGCTGTCAGTATGGATTATCATGCTATATTGCAGAAAATCAATTTGATGCAACTGCTTTACCAACAGTATGTTAATCTTTTCCATTGCTGTTTTGTTGGCTGACTGAAGGAAGATATGCAGTGCATTTGAACCAAAGCAGATGTGTGCTGACAACTTAAATGCACAATCATGTTTGTGTGTTTTCTTTCTTTCTTCCATCCTTTGTAATATCATATTAAATATTAAGGCTACAAGTTTATAATCAATGACTAATGACATAAGAAAAGGAAAAAAATCAGTATACAAAGATGCTCCAGGTGAGGCTTGAACTCACAACCTCGGCATTGCTCAACAGATACTGTCTTATAAGTAACGCGCGCTGACCAATTGCACCACTGGAGCGCTTTGCAACATTGGTTGGTTATGCTAGATGTGGATTTTATTCAATGCAATCAGTACAGTCATAATAATTGAAAAAGAAAATCATTTTTGGTGATAAATGATGAGCAACAAAGGAACATGCATGCCAGATGGTACTTAAATAAGATGTCCACGGTGATAGAAAATGTTTAAAAAAAACAACAACAATGTTATCATAATAAATGTCATATTTTAGCTTATGTGGTCATTTTTTGCAAGCTAAACACTGCAAGACTGTTTTACAGTCGAAGCAAGGATAAAATATCAATTCTAGTGATGAGACACTTGCTGTAATGACTTCCACCCCATATGGAACTTGGACCCCTGTCTTAGGAGGGCAGTGACTTATCCATTATGCCAGTGGTGCTTACTGATGTTCTTATTTAAGACTGTTAGGTTTTTAATAGTCAATTATTTATTTTTGAGGAAAAAGTGAAGCTGTTTACTGTGTTCTTTGCATTACCAAGTCCAGCAAGAAATGTGCTGGTACTATTCAGAGCTGTCAGTATGGATTATCATGCTATATTGCAGAAAAACAATTTGATGCAACTGCTTTACCAACAGTATGTTAATCTTTTCCATTGCTGTTATGTTGGCTGACTGAAGGAAGATATGCAGTGCATTTGAACCAAAGCAGATGTGTGCTGACAACTTAAATGCACAATCATGTTTGTGTTTTTTCTTTCTTTCTTCCATCCTTTGTAATATCATATTAAATATTAAGGTAGCAGTTTATAATCAATGACTAATGACATAAGAAAAGGAAAAAAAAACAGTATACAAAGATGCTCCAGGTGAGGCTTGAACTCACAACCTCGGCATTGCTCAACAGATACTGTCTTATAAGTACCGCGCGCTGACCAATTGCGCCACTGGAGCGCTTTGCAACATTGATTGGTTATGCTAGATGTGGATTTTATTCAATGCAATCAGTACAGTCATAAGAATTGAAAAAGAAAATCATTTTTGGTGATGAATGATGAGCAACAAAGGAACATGCATGCCAGATGGCACTTGAATAAGCTGTCCACTGTGATAGAAAAGGTTTAAAACAAACAACAACAATGTTATCATAATAAATGTCATATTTTAGCTTCTGTGGTCATTTTTTGCAAGCTAAACACTGCAAGACTGTTTTACAGTTGAAGCAAGGATAAAATATCAACTCTAGTGATGAGACACTTGATGTAATGACTTCCACCCCATAAGGAACTTGGACCCCCTGTCTTAGGAGGGCAGTGCCTTATCCATTATGCCAGTGGTGCTTAGTGATGTTCTTATTTAGGACTGTTAGGTTTTTAATAGTCAATTATTTATTTTTGAGGAAAAAGTGAAGCTGTTTACTGTATTCTTTGCATTACCAAGTCCAGCAAGAAATGTGCTATTACTATCCAGAGCTGTCAGTATGGATTATCATGCTATATTGCAGAAAATCAATTTGATGCAACTGCTTTACCAACAGTATGTTAATCTTTTCCATTGCTGTTTTGTTGGCTGACTGAAGGAAGATATGCAGTGCATTTGAACCAAAGCTGATGTGTGCTGACAACTTAAATGCACAATCATGTTTGTGTTTTTTCTTTCTTTCTTCCATCCTTTGTAATATCATATTAAATATTAAGGTAGCAGTTTATAATCAATGACTAATGACATAAAAAAAGGAAAAAAAAAAACTATACAAGGCTGCTCTAGGTGAGGCTTGAACTCACAACATCGGCATTGTTCAACGGATACTGTCTTATAAGTACCGCGCACTGACCAATTGCGCCACTGGAGCACTTTGCAGCATTAATTGGTTATGCTAGATGTGGATTTTATTCAATACAATCAGTACAGTCATAAGAATTGAAA
The DNA here is from genome assembly GCF_028390025.1 of Pseudophryne corroboree. Classification (NCBI taxonomy): domain Eukaryota; kingdom Metazoa; phylum Chordata; class Amphibia; order Anura; family Myobatrachidae; genus Pseudophryne; species Pseudophryne corroboree. The sequence goes on along the minus strand of NC_086447.1, from coordinate 633,529,916 downwards.
AAGAAAATAATTTTTGGTGATAAATGATGAGCAACAAAGGAACATGCATGCCAGATGGCACTTGAATAAGCTGTCCACTGTGATAGAAAAGGTTTAAAAAACAACAACAACAATGTTATCATAACTAATGTCATATTTTAGCTTCTGTGGTCATTTTTTACAAGCTAAACACTGCAAGACTGTTTTACAGTTGAAGCAAGGATAAAATATCAACTCAAGTGATGAGACACTTGCTGTAATGACTTCCAACTCAGACGGGACTTAAACCCACAACCACTGGCTTAGGAGAACAGAGCCTTATCCATTATGCCAGTGGTGCTTACTGATGTCCTTATTTAAGACTGTTAGGTTTATAATAGTCAATTATTTATTTTTGAGGAAAAAGTGAAGCTGTTTACTGTGTTCTTTGCATTACCAAGTCCAGCAAGAAATGTGCTGGTACTATCCAGAGCTGTCAGTATGGATTATCATGCTATATTGCAGAAAATCAATTTGATGCAACTGCTTTACCAACAGTATGTTATTCTTTTCCATTGCTGTTTTGTTGGCTGACTGAAGGAAGATATGCAGTGCATTTGAACCAAAGCAGATGTGTGCTGACAACTTAAATGCACAATCATGTTTGTGTGTTTTCTTTCTTTCTTCCATCCTTTGTAAGATCATATTAAATATTAAGGCTACCAGTTTATAATCAATGACTAATGACATAAGAAAAGGAAAAAAAACAGTATACAAAGATGCTCCAGGTAAGGCTTGAACTAACAACCTCGGCATTGCTCAACAGATACTGTTTTATAAGTACCGCGCGCTGACCAATTGCGCCACTGGAGCGCTTTGCAACATTCATTGGTTATGCTAGATGTGGATTTTATTCAATGCAATCAGTACAGTCATAAGAATTGAAAAAGAAAATCATTTTTGGTGATGAATGATGAGCAACAAAGGAACATGCATGCCAGATGGCACTTGAATAAGCTGTCCACTGTAATAGAAAAGGTTTAAAAAACAACAACAACAACAATGTTATCATAATTAATGTCATTTTTTAGCTTCTGTAGTCATTTTTTACAAGCTAAACACTGCAAGACTGTTTTACAGTTGAAGCAAGGATAAAATATCAACTCAAGTGATGAGACACTTGCTGTAATGACTTCCAACTCAGACGGGACTTAAACCCACAACCACTGGCTTAGGAGAACAGTGCCTTATCCATTATGCCAGTGGTGCTTACTGATGTCCTTATTTAAGACTGTTAGGTTTTTAATAGTCAATTATTTATTTTTGAGGAAAAAGTGAAGCTGTTTACTGTGTTCTTTGCATTACCAAGTCCAGCAAGAAATGTGCTGGTACTATCCAGAGCTGTCAGTATGGATTATCATGCTATATTGCAGAAAATCAATTTGATGCAACTGCTTTACCAACAGTATGTTATTCTTTTCCATTGCTGTTTTGATGGCTGACTGAAGGAAGATATGCAGTGCATTTGAACCAAAGCAGATGTGTGCTGACAAGTTAAATGCACAATCATGTTTGTGTTTTTTCTTTCTTTCTTCCATCCTTTGTAATATCATATTAAATATTAAGGTAGCAGTTTATAATCAATGACTAATGACATAAGAAAAGGAAAAAAACAGTACACAAAGATGCTCCAGGTGAGGCTTGAACTCACAACCTCGGCATTGCTCAACAGATACTGTCTTAAAAGTACCGCGCGCTGACCAATTGCGCCACTGGAGCACTTTGCAGCGTTAATTGGTTATGCTAGATGTGGATTTTATTCAATACAATCAGTACAGTCATAAGAATTGAAAATGAAAATCCTTTTTGGTGATGAATGATGAGCAACAAAGGAACATGCATGCTAGAAGCACTTGAATAAGCTGTCCACGGTGATAGAAAAGGTTTAAAAAACAACAACAACAATGTTATCATAATTAATGTCATATTTTAGCTTCTGTGGTCATTTTTTACAAGCTAAACACTGCAAGACATTTTACAGTTGAAGCAAGGATAAAATATCAACTCTAGTGATGAGACACTTGCTGTAATGACTTCCAACTCAGACGGGACTTAAAACCCACAACCACTGGATTAGGAGTACAGTGCCTTATCCATTATGCCAGTGGTGCTTACTGATGTCCTTATTTAAGACTGATAGGTTTTTAATAGTCAATTATTTATTTTTGAAAAAAAATTGAAGCTGTTTACTGTGTTCTTTGCATTACCAAGTCCAGCAAGAAATGTGCTGGTACTATCCAGAGCTGTCAGTATGGATTATCATGCTATATTGCAGAAAATCAATTTGATGCAACTGCTTTACCAACAGTATGTTATTCTTTTCCATTGCTGTTTTGTTGGCTGACTGAAGGAAGATATGCAGTGCATTTGAACCAAAGCAGATGTGTGCTGACAACTTAAATGCACAATCATGTTTGTGTGTTTTCTTTCTTTCTTCCATCCTTTGTAATATCATATTAAATATTAAGGCTACAAATTTATAATCAATGACTAATGACATAAGAAAAGGAAAAAAATCAGTATACAAAGATGCTCCAGGTGAGGCTTGAACTCATAACCTCGGCATTGTTCAACAGATACTGTCTTATAAATACCGTGCGCTGACCAATTGCGCCACTGGAGCGCTTTGCAACATTGATTGGTTATGCTAGATGTGGATTTTATTCAATGCAATCAGTACAGTCATAAGAATTGAAAAAGAAAATCATTTTTGGTGATAAATGATGAGCAACAAAGGAACATGCATGCCAGATGGCACTTAAATAAGATGTCCACGGTGATAGAAAATGTTTAAAAAAAACAACAACAATGTTATTATAATAAATGTCATATTTTAGCTTCTGTGGTCATTTTTTGCAAGCTAAACACTGCAAGACTGTTTTACAGTCGAAGCAAGGATAAAATATCAATTCTAGTGATGAGACACTTGCTGTAATGACTTCCACCCCATATGGAACTTGGACCCCTGTCTTAGGAGGGCAGTGACTTATCCATTATGCCAGTGGTGCTTACTGATGTTCTTATTTAAAACTGTTAGGTTTTTAATAGTCAATTATTTATTTTTGAGGAAAAAGTGAAGCTGTTTACTGTGTTCTTTGCATTACCAAGTCCAGCAAGAAATGTGCTGGTACTATTCAGAGCTGTCAGTATGGATTATCATGCTATATTGCAGAAAATCAATTTGATGCAACTGCTTTACCAACAGTATGTTAATCTTTTCCATTGCTGTTATGTTGGCTGACTGAAGGAAGATATGCAGTGCATTTGAACCAAAGCAGATGTGTGCTGACAACTTAAAAGCACAATCATGTTTGTGTGTTTTCTTTCTTTCTTCCATCCTTTGTAATATCATATTAAATATTAAGGTAGCAGTTTATAATCAATGACTAATGACATAAGAACAGGGAAAAAAAAACAGTATACAAAGATGCTCCAGGTGAGGCTTGAACTCACAACCTCGGCATTGCTCAACAGATACTGTCTTATAAGTACCGTACACTGACCAATTGCGCCACTGGAGCACTTTGCAGCATTGATTGGTTATGCTAGATGCGGATTTTATTCAATACAATCAGTACAGTCATAAGAATTGAAAAAGAAAATCATTTTTGGTGATGAATGATGAGCAACAAAGAAACATGCATGCCAGATGGCACTTGAATAAGCTGTCCACGGTGATAGAAAAGGTTTAAAAAACAACAACAACAACAATGTTATCATAATTAATGTCATATTTTAGCTTCTGTGGTCATTTTTTACAAGCTAAACACTGCAAGACTGTTTTACAGTTGAAGCAAGGATAAAATATCAACTCAAGTGATGAGACACTTGCTGTAATGACTTCCAACTCAGACGGGACTTAAACCCACAAACACTGGCTTAGGAGAACAGTGCCTTATCCATTATGCCAGTGGTGCTTACTGATGTCCTTATTTAAGACTGTTAGGTTTATAATAGTCAATTATTTATTTTTGAGGAAAAAGTGAAGCTATTTACTGTGTTCTTTGCATTACCAAGTCCAGCGAGAAATGTGCTGGTACTATCCAGAGCTGTCAGTATGGATTATCATGCTATATTGCAGAAAATCAATTTGATGCAACTGCTTTACCAACAGTATGTTATTCTTTTCCATTGCTGTTTTGTTGGCTGACTGAAGGAAGATATGCAGTGCATTTGAACCAAAGCAGATGTGTGCTGACAACTTAAATGCACAATCATGTTTGTGTGTTTTCTTTCTTTCTTCCATCCTTTGTAATATCATATTAAATATTAAGGCTACCAGTTTATAATCAATGACTAATGACATAAGAAAAGGAAAAAAAACAGTATACAAAGATGCTCCAGGTAAGGCTTGAACTCACAACCTCGGCATTGCTCAACAGATACTGTTTTATAAGTACCGCGCGCTGACCAATTGCGCCACTGGAGCGCTTTGCCACATTCATTGGTTATGCTAGATGTGGATTTTATTCAATGCAATCAGTACAGTCATAAGAATTGAAAAAGAAAATCATTTTTGGTGATGAATGATGAGCAACAAAGGAACATGCATGCCAGATGGCACTTGAATAAGCTGTCCACTGTGATAGAAAAGGTTTAAAACAAACAACAACAATGTTATCATAATAAATGTCATATTTTAGCTTCTGTGGTCATTTTTTGCAAGCTAAACACTGCAAGACTGTTTTACAGTTGAAGCAAGGATAAAATATCAACTCTAGTGATGAGACACTTGCTGTAATGACTTCCACCCCATATGGAACTTGGACCCCCTGTCTTAGGAGGGCAGTGACTTATCCATTATGCCAGTGGTGCTTAGTGATGTTCATATTTAAGACTGTTAGGTTTTTAATAGTCAATTATTTATTTTTGAGGAAAAAGTGAAGCTGTTTACTGTGTTCTTTGCATTACCAAGTCCAGCAAGAAATGTGCTGGTACTATCCAGAGCTGTCAGTATGGATTATCATGCTATATTGCAGAAAATCAATTTGATGCAACTGCTTTACCAACAGTATGTTAATCTTTTCCATTGCTGTTTTGTTGGCTGACTGAAGGAAGATATGCAGTGCATTTGAACCAAAGCAGATGTGTGCTGACAAGTTAAATGCACAATCATGTTTGTGTTTTTTCTTTCTTTCTTCCATCCTTTGTAATATCATATTAAATATTAAGGTAGCAGTTTATAATCAATGACTAATGACATAAGAAAAGGAAAAAAACAGTATACAAAGATGCTCCAGGTGAGGCTTGAACTCACAACCTCGGCATTGCTCAACAGATACTGTCTTATAAGTACCGCGCGCTGACCAATTGCACCACTGGAGCACTTTGCAGCGTTAATTGGTTATGCTAGATGTGGATTTTATTCAATACAATCAGTACAGTCATAAGAATTGAAAATGAAAATCATTTTTGGTGATGAATGATGAGCAACAAAGGAACATGCATGCTAGAAGCACTTGAATAAGCTGTCCACGGTGATAGAAAAGGTTTAAAAAACAACAACAACAATGTTATCATAATTAATGTCATATTTTAGCTTCTGTGGTCATTTTTTACAAGCTAAACACTGCAAGACATTTTTACAGTTGAAGCAAGGATAAAATATCAACTCAAGTGATGAGACACTTGCTGTAATGACTTCCAACTCAGACGGGACTTAAACCCACAACCACTGGCTTAGGAGAGCAGTGCCTTATCCATTATGCCAGTGGTGCTTACTGATGTCCTTATTTAAGACTGATAGGTTTTTAATAGTCAATTATTTATTTTTGAAAAAAGTGAAGCTGTTTACTGTGTTCTTTGCATTACCAAGTCCAGCAAGAAATGTGCTATTACTATCCAGAGCTGTCAGTATGGATTATCATGCTATATTGCAGAAAATCAATTTGATGCAACTGCTTTACCAACAGTATGTTAATCTTTTCCATTGCTGTTTTGTTGGCTGACTGAAGGAAGATATGCAGTGCATTTGAACCAAAGCAGATGTGTGCTGACAACTTAAATGCACAATCATGTTTGTGTGTTTTCTTTCTTTCTTCCATCCTTTGTAATATCATATTAAATATTAAGGCTACAAGTTTATAATCAATGACTAATGACATAAGAAAAGGAAAAAAATCAGTATACAAAGATGCTCCAGGTGAGGCTTGAACTCACAACCTCGGCATTGCTCAACAGATACTGTCTTATAAGTACCACACGCTGACCAATTGCACCACTGGAGCACTTTGCAACATTGATTGGTTATGCTAGATGTGGATTTTATTCAATGCAGTCAGTACAGTCATAATAATTGAAAAAGAAAATCATTTTTGGTGATAAATGATGAGCAACAAAGGAACATGCATGCCAGATGGTACTTAAATAAGATGTCTACGGTGATAGAAAATGTTTAAAAAAAACAACAACAATGTTATCATAATAAATGTCATATTTTAGCTTATGTGGTCATTTTTTGCAAGCTAAACACTGCAAGACTGTTTTACAGTCGAAGCAAGGATAAAATATCAATTCTAGTGATGAGACACTTGCTGTAATGACTTCCACCCCATATGGAACTTGGACCCCTGTCTTAGGAGGGCAGTGACTTATCCATTATGCCAGTGGTGCTTACTGATGTTCTTATTTAAGACTGTTAGGTTTTTAATAGTCAATTATTTATTTTTGAGGAAAAAGTGAAGCTGTTTACTGTGTTCTTTGCATTACCAAGTCCAGCAAGAAATGTGCTGGTACTATTCAGAGCTGTCAGTATGGATTATCATGCTATATTGCAGAAAATCAATTTGATGCAACTGCTTTACCAACAGTATGTTAATCTTTTCCATTGCTGTTATGTTGGCTAACTGAAGGAAGATATGCAGTGCATTTGAACCAAAGCAGATGTGTGCTGACAACTTAAATGCACAATCATGTTTGTGTTTTTTCTTTCTTTCTTCCATCCTTTGTAATATCATATTAAATATTAAGGTAGCAGTTTATAATCAATGACTAATGACATAAGAAAAGGAAAAAAAAACAGTATACAAAGATGCTCCAGGTGAGGCTTGAACTCACAACCTCGGCATTGCTCAACAGATACTGTCTTATAAGTACCGCGCGCTGACCAATTGCGCCACTGGAGCACTTTGCAGCATTAATTGGTTATGCTAGATGTGGATTTTATTCAATACAATCAGTACAGTCATAAGAATTGAAAAAGAAAATAATTTTTGGTGATAAATGATGAGCAACAAAGGAACATGCATGCCAGATGGCACTTGAATAAGCTGTCCACTGTGATAGAAAAGGTTTAAAAAACAACAACAACAATGTTATCATAATTAATGTCATATTTTAGCTTCTGTGGTCATTTTTTACAAGCTAAACACTGCAAGACTGTTTTACAGTTGAAGCAAGGATAAAATATCAACTCAAGTGATGAGACACTTGCTGTAATGACTTCCAACTCAGACGGGACTTAAACCCACAAACACTGGCTTAGGAGAACAGTGCCTTATCCATTATGCCAGTGGTGCTTACTGATGTCCTTATTTAAGACTGTTAGGTTTATAATAGTCAATTATTTATTTTTGAGGAAAAAGTGAAGCTATTTACTGTGTTCTTTGCATTACCAAGTCCAGCGAGAAATGTGCTGGTACTATCCAGAGCTGTCAGTATGGATTATCATGCTATATTGCAGAAAATCAATTTGATGCAACTGCTTTACCAACAGTATGTTATTCTTTTCCATTGCTGTTTTGTTGGCTGACTGAAGGAAGATATGCAGTGCATTTGAACCAAAGCAGATGTGTGCTGACAACTTAAATGCACAATCATGTTTGTGTGTTTTCTTTCTTTCTTCCATCCTTTGTAATATCATATTAAATATTAAGGCTACCAGTTTATAATCAATGACTAATGACATAAGAAAAGGAAAAAAAACAGTATACAAAGATACTCCAGGTAAGGCTTGAACTCACAACCTCGGCATTGCTCAACAGATACTGTTTTATAAGTACCGCGCGCTGACCAATTGCGCCACTGGAGCGCTTTGCCACATTCGTTGGTTATGCTAGATGTGGATTTTATTCAATGCAATCAGTACAGTCATAAGAATTGAAAAAGAAAATCATTTTTGGTGATGAATGATGAGCAACAAAGGAACATGCATGCCAGATGGCACTTGAATAAGCTGTCCACTGTGATAGAAAAGGTTTAAAACAAACAACAACAATGTTATCATAATAAATGTCATATTTTAGCTTCTGTGGTCATTTTTTGCAAGCTAAACACTGCAAGACTGTTTTACAGTTGAAGCAAGGATAAAATATCAACTCTAGTGATGAGACACTTGCTGTAATGACTTCCACCCCATATGGAACTTGGACCCCCTGTCTTAGGAGGGCAGTGACTTATCCATTATGCCAGTGGTGCTTAGTGATGTTCATATTTAAGACTGTTAGGTTTTTAATAGTCAATTATTTATTTTTGAGGAAAAAGTGAAGCTGTTTACTGTGTTCTTTGCATTACCAAGTCCAGCAAGAAATGTGCTGGTACTATCCAGAGCTGTCAGTATGGATTATCATGCTATATTGCAGAAAATCAATTTGATGCAACTGCTTTACCAACAGTATGTTAATCTTTTCCATTGCTGTTTTGTTGGCTGACTGAAGGAAGATATGCAGTGCATTTGAACCAAAGCAGATGTGTGCTGACAAGTTAAATGCACAATCATGTTTGTGTTTTTTCTTTCTTTCTTCCATCCTTTGTAATATCATATTAAATATTAAGGTAGCAGTTTATAATCAATGACTAATGACATAAGAAAAGAAAAAAAACAGTATACAAAGATGCTCCAGGTGAGGCTTGAACTCACAACCTCGGCATTGCTCAACAGATACTGTCTTATAAGTACCGCGCGCTGACCAATTGCACCACTGGAGCACTTTGCAGCGTTAATTGGTTATGCTAGATGTGGATTTTATTCAATACAATCAGTACAGTCATAAGAATTGAAAATGAAAATCATTTTTGGTGATGAATGATGAGCAACAAAGGAACATGCATGCTAGAAGCACTTGAATAAGCTGTCCACGGTGATAGAAAAGGTTTAAAAAACAACAACAACAATGTTATCATAATTAATGTCATATTTTAGCTTCTGTGGTCATTTTTTACAAGCTAAACACTGCAAGACATTTTTACAGTTGAAGCATGGATAAAATATCAACTCAAGGGATGAGACACTTGCTGTAATGACTTCCAACTCAGACAGGACTTAAACCCACAACCACTGGCTTAGGAGAGCAGTGCCTTATCCATTATGCCAGTGGTGCTTACTGATGTCCTTATTTAAGACTGATAGGTTTTTAATAGTCAATTATTTATTTTTGAAAAAAGTGAAGCTGTTTACTGTGTTCTTTGCATTACCAAGTCCAGCAAGAAATGTGCTATTACTATCCAGAGCTGTCAGTATGGATTATCATGCTATATTGCAGAAAATCAATTTGATGCAACTGCTTTACCAACAGTATGTTAATCTTTTCCATTGCTGTTTTGTTGGCTGACTGAAGGAAGATATGCAGTGCATTTGAACCAAAGCAGATGTGTGCTGACAACTTAAATGCACAATCATGTTTGTGTGTTTTCTTTCTTTCTTCCATCCTTTGTAATATCATATTAAATATTAAGGCTACAAGTTTATAATCAATGACTAATGACATAAGAAAAGGAAAAAAATCAGTATACAAAGATGCTCCAGGTGAGGCTTGAACTCACAACCTCGGCATTGCTCAACAGATACTGTCTTATAAGTACCGCGCGCTGACCAATTGCACCACTGGAGCGCTTTGCAACATTGATTGGTTATGCTAGATGTGGATTTTATTCAATGCAGTCAGTACAGTCATAATAATTGAAAAAGAAAATCATTTTTGGTGATAAATGATGAGCAACAAAGGAACATGCATGCCAGATGGTACTTAAATAAGATGTCCACGGTGATAGAAAATGTTTAAAAAAAACAACAACAATGTTATCATAATAAATGTCATATTTTAGCTTATGTGGTCATTTTTTGCAAGCTAAACACTGCAAGACTGTTTTACAGTCGAAGCAAGGATAAAATATCAATTCTAGTGATGAGACACTTGCTGTAATGACTTCCACCCCATATGGAACTTGGACCCCTGTCTTAGGAGGGCAGTGACTTATCCATTATGCCAGTGGTGCTTACTGATGTTCTTATTTAAGACTGTTAGGTTTTTAATAGTCAATTATTTATTTTTGAGGAAAAAGTGAAGCTGTTTACTGTGTTCTTTTCATTACCAATTCCAGCAAGAAATGTGCTGGTACTATTCAGAGCTGTCAGTATGGATTATCATGCTATATTGCAGAAAATCAATTTGATGCAACTGCTTTACCAACAGTATGTTAATCTTTTCCATTGCTGTTATGTTGGCTGACTGAAGGAAGATATGCAGTGCATTTGAACCAAAGCAGATGTGTGCTGACAAGTTAAATGCACAATCATGTTTGTGTTTTTTCTTTCTTTCTTCCATCCTTTGTAATATCATATTAAATATTAAGGTAGCAGTTTATAATCAATGACTAATGACATAAGAAAAGGAAAAAAAAACAGTATACAAAGATGCTCCAGGTGAGGCTTGAACTCACAACCTCGGCATTGCTCAACAGATACTGTCTTATAAGTACCGCGCGCTGACCAATTGCACCACTGGAGCACTTTGCAGCGTTAATTGGTTATGCTAGATGTGGATTTTATTCAATACAATCAGTACAGTCATAAGAATTGAAAATGAAAATCATTTTTGGTGATGAATGATGAGCAACAAAGGAACATGCATGCTAGAAGCACTTGAATAAGCTGTCCACGGTGATAGAAAAGGTTTAAAAAACAACAACAACAACAATGTTATCATAATTAATGTCATATTTTAGCTTCTGTGGTCATTTTTTACAAGCTAAACACTGCAAGACATTTTTACAGTTGAAGCAAGGATAAAATATCAACTCAAGTGATGAGACACTTGCTGTAATGACTTCCAACTCAGACGGGACTTAAACCCACAACCACTGGTTTAGGAGAGCAGTGCCTTATCCATTATGCCAGTGGTGCTTACTGATGCCCTTATTTAAGACTGATAGGTTTTTAATAGTCAATTATTTATTTTTGAAAAAAGTGAAGCTGTTTACTGTGTTCTTTGCATTACCAAGTCCAGCAAGAAATGTGCTATTACTATCCAGAGCTGTCAGTATGGATTATCATGCTATATTGCAGAAAATCAATTTGATGCAACTGCTTTACCAACAGTATGTTAATCTTTTCCATTGCTGTTTTGTTGGCTGACTGAAGGAAGATATGCAGTGCATTTGAACCAAAGCAGATGTGTGCTGACAACTTAAATGCACAATCATGTTTGTGTGTTTTCTTTCTTTCTTCCATCCTTTGTAATATCATATTAAATATTAAGGCTACAAGTTTATAATCAATGACTAATGACATAAGAAAAGGAAAAAAATCAGTATACAAAGATGCTCCAGGTGAGGCTTGAACTCACAACCTCGGCATTGCTCAACAGATACTGTCTTATAAGTACCGCGCGCTGACCAATTGCACCACTGGAGCGCTTTGCAACATTGATTGGTTATGCTAGATGTGGATTTTATTCAATGCAATCAGTACAGTCATAATAATTGAAAAAGAAAATCATTTTTGGTGATAAATGATGAGCAACAAAGGAACATGCATGCCAGATGGTACTTAAATAAGATGTCCACGGTGATAGAAAATGTTTAAAAAAAACAACAACAATGTTATCATAATAAATGTCATATTTTAGCTTATGTGGTCATTTTTTGCAAGCTAAACACTGCAAGACTGTTTTACAGTCGAAGCAAGGATAAAATATCAATTCTAGTGATGAGACACTTGCTGTAATGACTTCCACCCCATATGGAACTTGGACCCCTGTCTTAGGAGGGCAGTGACTTATCCATTATGCCAGTGGTGCTTACTGATGTTCTTATTTAAGACTGTTAGGTTTTTAATAGTCAATTATTTATTTTTGAGGAAAAAGTGAAGCTGTTTACTGTGTTCTTTGCATTACCAAGTCCAGCAAGAAATGTGCTGGTACTATTCAGAGCTGTCAGTATGGATTATCATGCTATATTGCAGAAAAACAATTTGATGCAACTGCTTTACCAACAGTATGTTAATCTTTTCCATTGCTGTTATGTTGGCTGACTGAAGGAAGATATGCAGTGCATTTGAACCAAAGCAGATGTGTGCTGACAACTTAAATGCACAATCATGTTTGTGTTTTTTCTTTCTTTCTTCCATCCTTTGTAATATCATATTAAATATTAAGGTAGCAGTTTATAATCAATGACTAATGACATAAGAAAAGGAAAAAAAAACAGTATACAAAGATGCTCCAGGTGAGGCTTGAACTCACAACCTCGGCATTGCTCAACAGATACTGTCTTATAAGTACCGCGCGCTGACCAATTGCGCCACTGGAGCGCTTTGCAACATTGATTGGTTAATCTAGATGTGGATTTTATTCAATGCAATCAGTATAGTCATAAGAATTGAAAAAGAAAATCATTTTTGGTGATGAATGATGAGCAACAAAGGAACATGCATGCCAGATGGCACTTGAATAAGCTGTCCACTGTGATAGAAAAGGTTTAAAACAAACAACAACAATGTTATCATAATAAATGTCATATTTTAGCTTCTGTGGTCATTTTTTGAAAGCTAAACACTGCAAGACTGTTTTACAGTTGAAGCAAGGATAAAATATCAACTCTAGTGATGAGACACTTGATGTAATGACTTCCACCCCATAAGGAACTTGGACCCCCTGTCTTAGGAGGGCAGTGACTTATCCATTATGCCAGTGGTGCTTAGTGATGTTCTTATTTAGGACTGTTAGGTTTTTAATAGTCAATTATTTATTTTTGAGGAAAAAGTGAAGCTGTTTACTGTGTTCTTTGCATTACCAAGTCCAGCAAGAAATGTGCTATTACTATCCAGAGCTGTCAGTATGGATTATCATGCTATATTGCAGAAAATCAATTTGATGCAACTGCTTTACCAACAGTATGTTAATCTTTTCCATTGCTGTTTTGTTGGCTGACTGAAGGAAGATATGCAGTGCATTTGAACCAAAGCTGATGTGTGCTGACAACTTAAATGCACAATCATGTTTGTGTTTTTTCTTTCTTTCTTCCATCCTTTGTAATATCATATTAAATATTAAGGTAGCAGTTTATAATCAATGACTAATGACATAAAAAAAGGAAAAAAAAAAACTATACAAAGCTGCTCTAGGTGAGGCTTGAACTCACAACATCGGCATTGTTCAACAGATACTGTCTTATAAGTACCGCGCGCTGACCAATTGCGCCACTGGAGCACTTTGCAGCATTAATTGGTTATGCTAGATGTGGATTTTATTCAATACAATCAGTACAGTCATAAGAATTGAAAAAGAAAATAATTTTTGGTGATAAATGATGAGCAACAAAGGAACATGCATGCCAGATGGCACTTGAATAAGCTGTCCACTGTGATAGAAAAGGTTTAAAAAACAACAACAACAATGTTATCATAACTAATGTCATATTTTAGCTTCTGTGGTCATTTTTTACAAGCTAAACACTGCAAGACTGTTTTACAGTTGAAGCAAGGATAAAATATCAACTCAAGTGATGAGACACTTGCTGTAATGACTTCCAACTCAGACGGGACTTAAACCCACAACCACTGGCTTAGGAGAACAGAGCCTTATCCATTATGCCAGTGGTGCTTACTGATGTCATTATTTAAGACTGTTAGGTTTATAATAGTCAATTATTTATTTTTGAGGAAAAAGTGAAGCTGTTTACTGTGTTCTTTGCATTACCAAGTCCAGCAAGAAATGTGCTGGTACTATCCAGAGCTGTCAGTATGGATTATCATGCTATATTGCAGAAAATCAATTTGATGCAACTGCTTTACCAACAGTATGTTATTCTTTTCCATTGCTGTTTTGTTGGCTGACTGAAGGAAGATATGCAGTGCATTTGAACCAAAGCAGATGTGTGCTGACAACTTAAATGCACAATCATGTTTGTGTGTTTTCTTTCTTTCTTCCATCCTTTGTAATATCATATTAAATATTAAGGCTACCAGTTTATAATCAATGACTAATGACATAAGAAAAGGAAAAAAAACAATATACAAAGATGCTCCAGGTAAGGCTTGAACTCACAACCTCGGCATTGCTCAACAGATACTGTCTTATAAGTACCGCGCGCTGACCAACTGCGCCACTGGAGCGCTTTGCAACATTGATTGGTTATGCTAGATGTGGATTTTATTCAATGCAATCAGTACAGTCATAAGAATTGAAAAAGAAAATCATTTTTGGTGATAAATGATGAGCAACAAAGGAACATGCATGCCAGATGGTACTTAAATAAGATGTCCACGGTGATAGAAAATGTTTAAAAAAAACAACAACAATGTTATCATAATAAATGTCATATTTTAGCTTCTGTGGTCATTTTTTGCAAGCTAAACACTGCAAGACTGTTTTACCGTCGAAGCAAGGATAAAATATCAATTCTAGTGATGAGACACTTGCTGTAATGACTTCCACCCCATATGGAACTTGGACCCCTGTCTTAGGAGGGCAGTGACTTATCCATTATGCCAGTGGTGCTTACTGATGTTCTTATTTAAGACTGTTAGGTTTTTAATAGTCAATTATTTATTTTTGAGGAAAAAGTGAAGCTGTTTACTGTGTTCTTTGCATTACCAAGTCCAGCAAGAAATGTGCTGGTACTATTCAGAGCTGTCAGTATGGATTATCATGCTATATTGCAGAAAATCAATTTGATGCAACTGCTTTACCAACAGTATGTTAATCTTTTCCATTGCTGTTATGTTGGCTGACTGAAGGAAGATATGCAGTGCATTTGAACCAAAGCAGATGTGTGCTGACAACTTAAATGCACAATCATGTTTGTGTTTTTTCTTTCTTTCTTCCATCCTTTGTAATATCATATTAAATATTAAGGTAGCAGTTTATAATCAATGACTAATGACATAAGAAAAGGAAAAAAAAACAGTATACAAAGATGCTCCAGGTGAGGCTTGAACTCACAACCTCGGCATTGCTCAACAGATACTGTTTTATAAGTACCGCACGCTGACCAATTGCGCCACTGGAGCACTTTGCAGCATTAATTGGTTATGCTAGATGTGGATTTTATTCAATACAATCAGTACAGTCATAAGAATTGAAAAAGAAAATCATTTTTGGTGATGAATGATGAGCAACAAAGAAAAATGCATGCCAGATGGCACTTGAATAAGCTGTCCACGGTGATAGAAAAGGTTTAAAAAACAACAACAACAATGTTATCATAATTAATGTCATATTTTAGCTTCTGTGGTCATTTTTTACAAGCTAAACACTGCAAGACTGTTTTACAGTTGAAGCAAGGATAAAATATCAACTCAAGTGATGAGACACTTGCTGTAATGACTTCCAACTCAGACGGGACTTAAACCCACAACCACTGGCTTAGGAGAACAGTGCCTTATCCATTATGCCAGTGGTGCTTACTGATGTCCTTATTTAAGACTGATAGGTTTTTAATAGTCAATTATTTATTTTTGAAAAAAAGTGAAGCTGTTTACTGTGTTCTTTGCATTACCAAGTCCAGCAAGAAATGTGCTAATACTATCTAGAGCTGTCAGTATGGATTATCATGCTATATTGCAGAAAATCAATTTGATGCAACTGCTTTACCAACAGTATGTTAATCTTTTCCATTGCTGTTTTGTTGGCTACTGAAGGAAGATATGCAGTGCATTTGAACCAAAGCAGATGTGTGCTGACAACTTAAATGCACAATCATGTTTGTGTTTTTTCTTTATTTCTTCCACCCTTTGTAATATCATATTAAATATTAAGGTAGCAGTTTATAATCAATGACTAATGACATAAAAAAAGAAAAAAAAAACTATACAAAGCTGCTCTAGGTGAGGCTTGAACTCACAACCTCGGCATTGCTCAACAGATACAGTTTTATAAGTACCGCGCGCTGACCAATTGCGCCACTGGAGCTCTTTGCAGCATTAATTGGTTATGCTAGATGTGGATTTTATTCAATACAATCAGTACAGTCATAAGAATTGAAAAAAAAATAATTTTTGGTGATAAATGATGAGCAACAAAGGAACATGCATGCCAGATGGCACTTGAATAGATGTCCACTGTGATAGAAAAGGTTTAAAAAACAACAACAACAACAACAATGTTATCATAATTAATGTCATATTTTTGCTTCTGTGGTCATTTTTTACAAGCTAAACACTGCAAGACTGTTTTACAGTTGAAGCAAGGATAAAATATCAACTCAAGTGATGAGACACTTGCTGTAATGACTTCCAACTCAGACGGGACTTAAACCCACAACCACTGGCTTAGGAGAACAGTGCCTTATCCATTATGCCAGTGGTGCTTACTGATGTCCTTATTTAAGACTGTTAGGTTTATAATAGTCAATTATTTATTTTTGAGGAAAAAGTGAAGCTGTTTACTGTGTTCTTTGCATTACCAAGTCCAGCAAGAAATGTGCTGGTACTATCCAGAGCTGTCAGTATGGATTATCATGCTATATTGCAGAAAATCAATTTGATGCAACTGCTTTACCAACAGTATGCTATTCTTTTCCATTGCTGTTTTGTTGGCTGACTGAAGGAAGATATGCAGTGCATTTGAACCAAAGCAGATGTGTGCTGACAACTTAAATGCACAATCATGTTTGTGTGTTTTCTTTCTTTCTTCCATCCTTTGTAATATCATATTAAATATTAAGGCTACCAGTTTATAATCAATGACTAATGACATAAGAAAAGGAAAAAAAACAGTATACAAAGATGCTCCAGGTAAGGCTTGAACTCACAACCTCGGCATTGCTCAACAGATACTGTCTTATAAGTACCGCGCGCTGACCAATTGCGCCACTGGAGCACTTTGCAGCATTAATTGGTTATGCTAGATGTGGATTTTATTCAATACAATCAGTACAGTCATAAGAATTGAAAAAGAAAATAATTTTTGGTGATAAATGATGAGCAACAAAGGAACATGCATGCCAGATGGCACTTGAATAAGCTGTCCACTGTGATAGAAAAGGTTTAAAAAACAACAACAACAATGTTATCATAATTAATGTCATATTTTAGCTTCTGTGGTCATTTTTTACAAGCTAAACACTGCAAGACTGTTTTACAGTTGAAGCAAGGATAAAATATCAACTCAAGTGATGAGACACTTGCTGTAATGACTTCCAACTCAGACGGGACTTAAACCCACAACCGCTGGCTTAGGAGAACAGAGCCTTATCCATTATGCCAGTGGTGCTTACTGATGTCCTTATTTAAGACTGTTAGGTTTATAATTGTCAATTATTTATTTTTGAGGAAAAAGTGAAGCTGTTTACTGTGTTCTTTGCATTACCAAGTCCAGCAAGAAATGTGCTGGTACTATCCAGAGCTGTCAGTATGGATTATTATGCTATATTGCAGAAAATCAATTTGATACAACTGCTTTACCAACAGTATGTTATTCTTTTCCATTGCTGTGTTGTTGGCTGACTGAAGAAGATATGCAGTGCATTTGAACCAAAGCAGATGTGTGCTGACAACTTAAATGCACAATCATGTTTGTGTGTTTTCTTTCTTTCTTCCATCCTTTGTAATATCATATTAAATATTAAGGCTACCAGTTTATAATCAATGACTAATGACATAAGAAAAGGAAAAAAAAACAGTATACAAAGATGCTCCAGGTAAGGCTTGAACTCACAACATCGGCATTGCTCAATAAATACTGTCTTATAAGTACCGCGCGCTGACCAATTGCGCCACTGGAGCACTTTGCAGCATTAATTGGTTATGCTAGATGTGGATTTTATTCAATTATTTATTTTTGAAAAAAAGTGAAGCTGTTTACTGTGTTCTTTGCATTACCAAGTCCAGCAAGAAATGTGCTATTACTATCCAGAGCTGTCAGTATGGATTATCATGCTATATTGCAGAAAATCAATTTGATGCAACTGCTTTACCAACAGTATGTTAATCTTTTCCATTGCTGTTTTGTTTGCTGACTGAAGGAAGATATACAGTGCATTTGAACCAAAGCAGATGTGTGCTGACAACTTAAATGCACAATCATGTTTGTGTGTTTTCTTTCTTTCTTCCATCCTTTGTAATATCATATTAAATATTAAGGTAGCAGTTTATAATCAATGACTAATGACATAAAAAAAGGGAAAAAAAAACTATACAAAGCTGCTCTAGGTGAGGCTTGAACTCACAACCTCGGCATTGCTCAACAGATACTGTCTTATAAGTACCGCGCGCTGACCAATTGCGCCACTGGAGCACTTTGCAGCATTAATTGGTTATGCTAGATGTGGATTTTATTCAATACAATCAGCACAGTCATAAGAATTGAAAAAGAAAATAATTTTTGGTGATAAATGATGAGCAACAAAGGAACATGCATGCCAGATGGCACTTGAATAAGCTGTCCACTGTGATAGAAAAGGTTTAAAAAACAACAACAACAATGTTATCATAATTAATGTCATATTTTATCTTCTGTGGTCATTTTTTACAAGCTAAACACTGCAAGACTGTTTTACAGTTGAAGCAAGGATAAAATATCAACTCAAGTGATGAGACACTTGCTGTAATGACTTCCAACTCAGACGGGACTTAAACCCACAACCACTGGCTTAGGAGAACAGTGCCTTATCCATTATGCCAGTGGTGCTTACTGATGTCCTTATTTAAGACTGTTAGGTTTATAATAGTCAATTATTTATTTTTGAGGAAAAAGTGAAGCTGTTTACTGTGTTCTTTGCATTACCAAGTCCAGCAAGAAATGTGCTGGTACTATCCAGAGCTGTCAGTATGGATTATCATGCTATATTGCAGAAAATCAATTTGATGCAACTGCTTTACCAACAGTATGTTATTCTTTTCCATTGCTGTTTTGTTGGCTGACTGAAGGAAGATATGCAGTGCATTTGAACCAAAGCAGATGTGTGCTGACAACTTAAATGCACAATCATGTTTGTGTGTTTTCTTTCTTTCTTCCATCCTTTGTAATATCATATTAAATATTAAGGCTACCAGTTTATAATCAATGACTAATGAAATAAGAAAAGGAAAAAAAAACAGTATACAAAGATGCTCCAGGTAAGGCTTGAACTCACAACCTCGGCATTGCTCAGCAGATACTGTCTTATAAGTACCGCGCGCTGACCAATTGCGCCACTGGAGCGCTTTGCAACATTGATTGGTTATGCTAGATGTGGATTTTATTCAATGCAATCAGTACAGTCATAAGAATTGAAAAAGAAAATCATTTTTGGTGATGAATGATGAGCAACAAAGGAACATGCATGCCAGATGGCACTTGAATAAGCTGTCCACTGTGATAGAAAAGGTTTAAAAAAAACCAACAACAATGTTATCATAATAAATGTCATATTTTAGCTTCTGTGGTCATTTTTTGCAAGCTAAACACTGCAAGACTGTTTTACAGTTGAAGCAATGATAAAATATCAACTCTAGTGATGAGACACTTGCTGTAATGACTTCCACCCCATATGGAACTTGGACCCCCTGTCTTAGGAGGGCAGTGACTTATCCATTATGCCAGTGGTGCTTACTGATGTTCTTGTTTAAGACTGTTAGGTTTTTAATAGTCAATTATTTATTTTTGAGGAAAAAGTGAAGCTGTTTACTGTGTTCTTTGCATTACCAAGTCCAGCAAGAAATGTGCTGGTACTATCCAGAGCTGTCAGTATGGATTATCATGCTATATTGCAGAAAATCAATTTGATGCAACTGCTTTACCAACAGTATGCTATTCTTTTCCATTGCTGTTTTGTTGGCTGACTGAAGGAAGATATGCAGTGCATTTGAACCAAAGCAGATGTGTGCTGACAACTTAAATGCACAATCATGTTTGTGTGTTTTCTTTCTTTCTTCCATCCTTTGTAATATCATATTAAATATTAAGGCTACCAGTTTATAATCAATGACTAATGACATAAGAAAAGGAAAAAAAACAGTATACAAAGATGCTCCAGGTAAGGCTTGAACTCACAACCTCGGCATTGCTCAACAGATACTGTCTTATAAGTACCGCGCGCTGACCAATTGCGCCACTGGAGCACTTTGCAGCATTAATTGGTTATGCTAGATGTGGATTTTATTCAATACAATCAGTACAGTCATAAGAATTGAAAAAGAAAATAATTTTTGGTGATAAATGATGAGCAACAAAGGAACATGCATGCCAGATGGCACTTGAATAAGCTGTCCACTGTGATAGAAAAGGTTTAAAAAACAACAACAACAATGTTATCATAATTAATGTCATATTTTAGCTTCTGTGGTCATTTTTTACAAGCTAAACACTGCAAGACTGTTTTACAGTTGAAGCAAGGATAAAATATCAACTCAAGTGATGAGACACTTGCTGTAATGACTTCCAACTCAGACGGGACTTAAACCCACAACCGCTGGCTTAGGAGAACAGAGCCTTATCCATTATGCCAGTGGTGCTTACTGATGTCCTTATTTAAGACTGTTAGGTTTATAATTGTCAATTATTTATTTTTGAGGAAAAAGTGAAGCTGTTTACTGTGTTCTTTGCATTACCAAGTCCAGCAAGAAATGTGCTGGTACTATCCAGAGCTGTCAGTATGGATTATTATGCTATATTGCAGAAAATCAATTTGATACAACTGCTTTACCAACAGTATGTTATTCTTTTCCATTGCTGTGTTGTTGGCTGACTGAAGAAGATATGCAGTGCATTTGAACCAAAGCAGATGTGTGCTGACAACTTAAATGCACAATCATGTTTGTGTGTTTTCTTTCTTTCTTCCATCCTTTGTAATATCATATTAAATATTAAGGCTACCAGTTTATAATCAATGACTAATGACATAAGAAAAGGAAAAAAAAACAGTATACAAAGATGCTCCAGGTAAGGCTTGAACTCACAACATCGGCATTGCTCAATAAATACTGTCTTATAAGTACCGCGCGCTGACCAATTGCGCCACTGGAGCACTTTGCAGCATTAATTGGTTATGCTAGATGTGGATTTTATTCAATTATTTATTTTTGAAAAAAAGTGAAGCTGTTTACTGTGTTCTTTGCATTACCAAGTCCAGCAAGAAATGTGCTATTACTATCCAGAGCTGTCAGTATGGATTATCATGCTATATTGCAGAAAATCAATTTGATGCAACTGCTTTACCAACAGTATGTTAATCTTTTCCATTGCTGTTTTGTTTGCTGACTGAAGGAAGATATACAGTGCATTTGAACCAAAGCAGATGTGTGCTGACAACTTAAATGCACAATCATGTTTGTGTGTTTTCTTTCTTTCTTCCATCCTTTGTAATATCATATTAAATATTAAGGTAGCAGTTTATAATCAATGACTAATGACATAAAAAAAGGGAAAAAAAAACTATACAAAGCTGCTCTAGGTGAGGCTTGAACTCACAACCTCGGCATTGCTCAACAGATACTGTCTTATAAGTACCGCGCGCTGACCAATTGCGCCACTGGAGCACTTTGCAGCATTAATTGGTTATGCTAGATGTGGATTTTATTCAATACAATCAGCACAGTCATAAGAATTGAAAAAGAAAATAATTTTTGGTGATAAATGATGAGCAACAAAGGAACATGCATGCCAGATGGCACTTGAATAAGCTGTCCACTGTGATAGAAAAGGTTTAAAAAACAACAACAACAATGTTATCATAATTAATGTCATATTTTATCTTCTGTGGTCATTTTTTACAAGCTAAACACTGCAAGACTGTTTTACAGTTGAAGCAAGGATAAAATATCAACTCAAGTGATGAGACACTTGCTGTAATGACTTCCAACTCAGACGGGACTTAAACCCACAACCACTGGCTTAGGAGAACAGTGCCTTATCCATTATGCCAGTGGTGCTTACTGATGTCCTTATTTAAGACTGTTAGGTTTATAATAGTCAATTATTTATTTTTGAGGAAAAAGTGAAGCTGTTTACTGTGTTCTTTGCATTACCAAGTCCAGCAAGAAATGTGCTGGTACTATCCAGAGCTGTCAGTATGGATTATCATGCTATATTGCAGAAAATCAATTTGATGCAACTGCTTTACCAACAGTATGTTATTCTTTTCCATTGCTGTTTTGTTGGCTGACTGAAGGAAGATATGCAGTGCATTTGAACCAAAGCAGATGTGTGCTGACAACTTAAATGCACAATCATGTTTGTGTGTTTTCTTTCTTTCTTCCATCCTTTGTAATATCATATTAAATATTAAGGCTACCAGTTTATAATCAATGACTAATGAAATAAGAAAAGGAAAAAAAAACAGTATACAAAGATGCTCCAGGTAAGGCTTAAACTCACAACCTCGGCATTGCTCAGCAGATACTGTCTTATAAGTACCGCGCGCTGACCAATTGCGCCACTGGAGCGCTTTGCAACATTGATTGGTTATGCTAGATGTGGATTTTATTCAATGCAATCAGTACAGTCATAAGAATTGAAAAAGAAAATCATTTTTGGTGATGAATGATGAGCAACAAAGGAACATGCATGCCAGATGGCACTTGAATAAGCTGTCCACTGTGATAGAAAAGGTTTAAAAAAAACCAACAACAATGTTATCATAATAAATGTCATATTTTAGCTTCTGTGGTCATTTTTTGCAAGCTAAACACTGCAAGACTGTTTTACAGTTGAAGCAATGATAAAATATCAACTCTAGTGATGAGACACTTGCTGTAATGACTTCCACCCCATATGGAACTTGGACCCCCTGTCTTAGGAGGGCAGTGACTTATCCATTATGCCAGTGGTGCTTACTGATGTTCTTGTTTAAGACTGTTAGGTTTTTAATAGTCAATTATTTATTTTTGAGGAAAAAGTGAAGCTGTTTACTGTGTTCTTTGCATTACCAAGTCCAGCAAGAAATGTGCTGGTACTATCCAGAGCTGTCAGTATGGATTATCATGCTATATTGCAGAAAATCAATTTGATGCAACTGCTTTACCAACAGTATGTTAATCTTTTCCATTGCTGTTTTGTTGGCTGACTGAAGGAAGATATGCAGTGCATTTGAACCAAAGCAGATGTGTGCTGACAACTTAAATGCACAATCATGTTTGTGTTTTTTCTTTCTTTCTTCCATCCTTTGTAATATCATATTAAATATTAAGGTAGCAGTTTATAATCAATGACTAATGACATAAGAAAAGGAAAAAAACAGTATACAAAGATGCTCCAGGTGAGGCTTGAACTCACAACCTCGGCATTGCTCAACAGATACTGTCTTATAAGTACCGTGTGCTAACTAATTGCGCCACTGGAGCACTTTGCAGCATTAATTGGTTATGCTAGATGTGGATTTTATTCAATACAATCAGTACAGTCTTAAGAATTGAAAAAGAAAATCATTTTTGGTGATGAATGATGAGCAACAAAGGAACATGCATGCCAGATTGCATTTGAATAAGCTGTCCACTGTGATAGAAAAGGTTTAAAAAGCAACAACAACAACAATGTTATCATAATTCATGTCATATTTTAGCTTCTGTGGTCATTTTTTACAAGCTAAACACTGCAAGACTGTTTTACAGTTGAAGCAAGGATAAAATATCAACTCTAGTGATGAGACACTTGCTGTAATGACTTCCAACTCATACGGGACTTAAACTTACAACCACTGGCTTAGGAGAACAGTGCCTTATCCATTATGCCAGTGGTGCTTACTGATGTCCTTATTTAAGACTGATAGGTTTTTAATAGTCAATTATTTATTTTTGAAAAAAAGTGAAGCTGTTTACTGTGTTCTTTGCATTACCAAGTCCAGCAAGAAATGTGCTAATACTATCCAGAGCTGTCAGTATGGATTATCATGCTATTTTGCAGAAAATCAATTTGATGCAACTGCTTTACCAACAGTATGTTAATCTTTTCCATTGCTGTTTTGTTGGCTGACTGAAGGAAGATATGCAGTGCATTTGAACCAAAGCAGATGTGTGCTGACAACTTAAATACACAATCATGTTTGTGTTTTTTCTTTCTTTCTTCCATCCTTTGTAATATCATATTAAATATTAAGGTAGCAGTTTATAATCAATGACTAATGACATAAGAAAAGGAAAAAAAACAGTATACAAAGATGCTCCAGGTGAGGCTTGAACTCATAACCTTGGCATTGCTCAACAGATACTATCTTATAAGTTTCACGCGCTGACCAATTGCGCCACTGGAGCACTTTGCAGCATTAATTGGTTATGCTAGATGTGGATTTTATTCAATACAATCAGTACAGTCATAAGAATTGAAATAGAAAATCATTTTTGGTGATGAATGATGAGCAACAAAGGAACATGCATGCCAGATGGCACTTGAATAAGCTGTCCACTGTGATAGAAAAGGTTTAAAAAACAACAACAACAATGTTATCATAATTAATGTCATATTTTATCTTCTGTGGTCATTTTTTACAAGCTAAACACTGCAAGACTGTTTTACAGTTGAAGCAAGGATAAAATATCAACTCAAGTGATGAGACACTTGCTGTAATGACTTCCAACTCAGACGGGACTTAAACCCACAACCACTGGCTTAGGAGAACAGTGCCTTATCCATTATGCCAGTGGTGCTTACTGATGTCCTTATTTAAGACTGTTAGGTTTATAATAGTCAATTATTTATTTTTGAGGAAAAAGTGAAGCTGTTTACTGTGTTCTTTGCATTACCAAGTCCAGCAAGAAATGTGCTGGTACTATCCAGAGCTGTCAGTATGGATTATCATGCTATATTGCAGAAAATCAATTTGATGCAACTGCTTTACCAACAGTATGTTATTCTTTTCCATTGCTGTTTTGTTGGCTGACTGAAGGAAGATATGCAGTGCATTTGAACCAAAGCAGATGTGTGCTGACAACTTAAATGCACAATCATGTTTGTGTGTTTTCTTTCTTTCTTCCATCCTTTGTAATATCATATTAAATATTAAGGCTACCAGTTTATAATCAATGACTAATGACATAAGAAAAGGAAAAAAAAACAGTATACAAAGATGCTCCAGGTAAGGCTTGAACTCACAACCTCGGCATTGCTCAGCAGATACTGTCTTATAAGTACCACGCGCTGACCAATTGCGCCACTGGAGCGCTTTGCAACATTGATTGGTTATGCTAGATGTGGATTTTATTCAATGCAATCAGTACAGTCATAAGAATTGAAAAAGAAAATCATTTTTGGTGATGAATGATGAGCAACAAAGGAACATGCATGCCAGATGGCACTTGAATAAGCTGTCCACTGTGATAGAAAAGGTTTAAAAAAAACCAACAACAATGTTATCATAATAAATGTCATATTTTAGCTTCTGTGGTCATTTTTTGCAAGCTAAACACTGCAAGACTGTTTTACAGTTGAAGCAATGATAAAATATCAACTCTAGTGATGAGACACTTGCTGTAATGACTTCCACCCCATATGGAACTTGGACCCCCTGTCTTAGGAGGGCAGTGACTTATCCATTATGCCAGTGGTGCTTACTGATGTTCTTGTTTAAGACTGTTAGGTTTTTAATAGTCAATTATTTATTTTTGAGGAAAAAGTGAAGCTGTTTACTGTGTTCTTTGCATTACCAAGTCCAGCAAGAAATGTGCTGGTACTATCCAGAGCTGTCAGTATGGATTATCATGCTATATTGCAGAAAATCAATTTGATGCAACTGCTTTACCAACAGTATGTTAATCTTTTCCATTGCTGTTTTGTTGGCTGACTGAAGGAAGATATGCAGTGCATTTGAACCAAAGCAGATGTGTGCTGACAACTTAAATGCACAATCATGTTTGTGTTTTTTCTTTCTTTCTTCCATCCTTTGTAATATCATATTAAATATTAAGGTAGCAGTTTATAATCAATGACTAATGACATAAGAAAAGGAAAAAAACAGTATACAAAGATGCTCCAGGTGAGGCTTGAACTCACAACCTCGGCATTGCTCAACAGATACTGTCTTATAAGTACCGTGTGCTAACTAATTGCGCCACTGGAGCACTTTGCAGCATTAATTGGTTATGCTAGATGTGGATTTTATTCAATACAATCAGTACAGTCTTAAGAATTGAAAAAGAAAATCATTTTTGGTGATGAATGATGAGCAACAAAGGAACATGCATGCCAGATTGCATTTGAATAAGCTGTCCACTGTGATAGAAAAGGTTTAAAAAGCAACAACAACAACAATGTTATCATAATTCATGTCATATTTTAGCTTCTGTGGTCATTTTTTACAAGCTAAACACTGCAAGACTGTTTTACAGTTGAAGCAAGGATAAAATATCAACTCTAGTGATGAGACACTTGCTGTAATGACTTCCAACTCATACGGGACTTAAACTTACAACCACTGGCTTAGGAGAACAGTGCCTTATCCATTATGCCAGTGGTGCTTACTGATGTCCTTATTTAAGACTGATAGGTTTTTAATAGTCAATTATTTATTTTTGAAAAAAAGTGAAGCTGTTTACTGTGTTCTTTGCATTACCAAGTCCAGCAAGAAATGTGCTGGTACTATCCAGAGCTGTCAGTATGGATTATCATGCTATTTTGCAGAAAATCAATTTGATGCAACTGCTTTACCAACAGTATGTTAATCTTTTCCATTGCTGTTTTGTTGGCTGACTGAAGGAAGATATGCAGTGCATTTGAACCAAAGCAGATGTGTGCTGACAACTTAAATACACAATCATGTTTGTGTTTTTTCTTTCTTTCTTCCATCCTTTGTAATATCATATTAAATATTAAGGTAGCAGTTTATAATCAATGACTAATGACATAAGAAAAGGAAAAAAAACAGTATACAAAGATGCTCCAGGTGAGGCTTGAACTCATAACCTTGGCATTGCTCAACAGATACTATCTTATAAGTTTCACGCGCTGACCAATTGCGCCACTGGAGCACTTTGCAGCATTAATTGGTTATGCTAGATGTGGATTTTATTCAATACAATCAGTACAGTCATAAGAATTGAAATAGAAAATCATTTTTGGTGATGAATGATGAGCAACAAAGGAACATGCATGCCAGATGGCACTTGAATAAGCTGTCCACTGTGATAGAAAAGGTTTAAAAAACAACAACAACAATGTTATCATAATTAATGTCATATTTTAGCGTCTGTGGTCATTTTTTACAAGCTAAACACTGCAAGACTGTTTTACAGTTGAAGCAAGGATAAAATATCAACTCTAGTGATGAGACACTTGCTGTAATGACTTCCAACTCAGACGGGACTTAAACCCACAACCACTGGCTTAGGAGAACAGTGCCTTATCCATTATGCCAGTGGTGCTTACTGAAGTCCTTATTTAAGACTGATAGGGTTTTAATAGTCAATTATTTATTTTTGAAAAAAAATTGAAGCTGTTTACTGTGTTCTTTGCATTACCAAGTCCAGCAAGAAATGTGCTGGTACTATCCAGAGCTGTCAGTATGGATTATCATGCTAAATTGCAGAAAATCAATTTGATGCAACTGCTTTACCAACAGTATGTTATTCTTTTCCATTGCTGTTTTGTTGGCTGACTGAAGGAAGATATGCAGTGCATTTGAACCAAAGCAGATGTGTGCTGACAACTTAAATGCACAATCATGTTTGTGTGTTTTCTTTCTTTCTTCCATCCTTTGTAATATCATATTAAATATTAAGGCTACCAGTTTATAATCAATGACTAATGACATAAGAAAAGGAAAATGAACAGTTTACAGAGATGCTCGAGGTGAGGCTTGAACTCACAACCTCGGCATTGCTCAACAGATACTGGCTTATAAGTACCGTGCGCTGACCAATTGCGCCACTGGAGCGCTTTGCAACATTTATTGTTTATGCTAGATGTGGATTTTATTCAATGCAATCAGTACAGTCATAAGAATTGAAAAAGAAAATAATTTTTGGTGATGAATGATGAGCAACAAAGGAACATGCATGCCAGATGGTACTTAAATAAGCTGTCCACGGTGATAGAAAATGTTTAAAAAAAAACTACAACAATGTTATCATAATAAATGTCATATTTTAGCTTCTGTGGTCATTTTTTGCAAGCTTTACACTGCAAGACTGTTTTACAGTTGAAGCATTGATAAAATATCAACTCTAGTGATGAGACACTTGCTGTAATGACTTCAACCCCATATGGAACTTGGACCCCCTGTCTTAGGAGGGCAGTGACTTATCCATTATGCCAGTGGTGCTTACTGATGTTCTTATTTAAGACTGTTAGGTTTTTAATAGTCAATTATTTATTTTTGAGGAAAAAGTGCAGCTGTTTACTGTGTTCTTTGCATTACCAAGTCCAGCAAGAAATGTGCTGGTACTATCCAGAGCTGTCAGTATGGATTATCATGCTATATTGCAGAAAATCAATTTGATGCAACTGCTTTACCAACAGTATGTTAATCTTTTCCATTGCTGTTTTGTTGGCTGACTGAAGGAAGATATGCAGTGCATTTGAACCAAAGCAGATGTGTGCTGACAAGTTAAATGCACAATCATGTTTGTGTTTTTTCTTTCTTTCTTCCATCCTTTGTAATATCATATTAAATATTAAGGTAGCAGTTTATAATCAATGACTAATGACATAAGAAAAGGAAAAAAACAGTATACAAAGATACCCCAGGTGAGGCTTGAACTCACAACCTCGGCATTGCTCAACAGATACTGTCTTATAAGTACCACACGCTGACCAATTGCGCCACTGGAGCACATTGCAGCGTTAATTGGTTATGCTAGATGTGGATTTTATTCAATACAATCAGTACAGTCATAAGAATTGAAAATTAAAATCATTTTTGGTGATGAATGATGAGCAAAAAAGGAACATGCATGCTAGAAGCACTTGAATAAGCTGTCCACGGTGATAGAAAAGGTTTAAAAAACAACAACAACAATGTTATCATAATTAATGTCATATTTTAGCTTCTGTGGTCATTTTTTACAAGCTAAACACTGCAAGACTGTTTTACAGTTGAAGCAAGGATAAAATATCAACTCTACTGATGAGACACTTGCTGTAATGACTTCCAACTCAGACGGGACTTAAACCCACAACCACTGGCTTAGAAGAACAGTGCCTTATCCATTTTGCCAGTGGTGCTTACTGATGTCCTTATTTAAGACTGTTAGGTTTTTAATAGTCAATTATTTATTTTTGAAAAAAAATTGAAGCTGTTTACTGTGTTCTTTGCATTACCAAGTCCAGCAAGAAATGTGCTGGTACTATCCAGAGCTGTCAGTATGGATTATTATGCTATATTGCAGAAAATCAATTTGATGCAACTGCTTTACCAACAGTATGTTATTCTTTTAAATTGCTGTTTTGTTGGCTGACTGAAGGAAGATATGCAGTGCATTTGAACCAAAGCAGATGTGTGCTGACAACTTAAATGCACAATCATGTTTGTGTTTTTTCTTTCTTTCTTCCATCCTTTGTAATATCATATTAAATATTCAGGTAGCAGTTTATAATCAATGACTAATGACATAAGAAAAGGAAAAAAACAGTATACAAAGATGCTCCAGGTGAGGCTTGAGCTCACAACCTCGGCATTGCTCAACAGATACTGTCTTATAAGTACCGTGTGCTAACTAATTGCGCCACTGGAGCACTTTGCAGCATTAATTGGTTATGCTAGATGTGGATTTTATTCAATACAATCAGTACAGTCTTAAGAATTGAAAAAGAAAATCATTTTTGGTGATGAATGATGAGCAACAAAGGAACATGCATGCCAGATTGCATTTGAATAAGCTGTCCACTGTGATAGAAAAGGTTTAAAAAGCAACAACAACAACAATGTTATCATAATTCATGTCATATTTTAGCTTCTGTGGTCATTTTTTACAAGCTAAACACTGCAAGACTGTTTTACAGTTGAAGCAAGGATAACATATCAACTCTAGTGATGAGACACTTGCTGTAATGACTTCCAACTCAGACGGGACTTAAACTTACAACCACTGGCTTAGGAGAACAGTGCCTTATCCATTATGCCTGTTTTGCTTACTGATGTCCTTATTTAAGACTGATAGGTTTTTAATAGTCAATTATTTATTTTTGAAAAAAAGTGAAGCTGTTTACTGTGTTCTTTGCATTACCAAGTCCAGCAAGAAATGTGCTGGTACTATCCAGAGCTGTCAGTATGGATTATCATGCTATATTGCAGAAAATCAATTTGATGCAACTGCTTTACCAACAGTATGTTAATCTTTTCCATTGCTGTTTTGTTGGCTGACTGAAGGAAGATATGCAGTGCATTTGAACCAAAGCAGATGTGTGCTGACAACTTAAATACACAATCATGTTTGTGTTTTTTCTTTCTTTCTTCCATCCTTTGTAATATCATATTAAATATTAAGGTAGCAGTTTATAATCAATGACTAATGACATAAGAAAAGGAAAAAAAACAGTAAACAAAGATGCTCCAGGTGAGGCTTGAACTCATAACCTTGGCATTGCTCAACAAATACTGTCCTATAAGTTTCACGCGCTGACCAATTGCGCCACTGGAGCACTTTGCAGCATTAATTGGTTATGCTAGATGTGGATTTTATTCAATACAATCAGTACAGTCATAAGAATTGAAAAAGAAAATCATTTTTGGTGATGAATGATGAGCAACAAAGGAACATGCATGCCAGATTGCATTTGAATAAGCTGTCCACTGTGATAGAAAAGGTTTAAAAAGCAACAACAACAACAATGTTATCATAATTAATGTCATATTTTAGCTTCTGTGGTCATTTTTTACAAGCTAAACACTGCAAGACTGTTTTACAGTTGAAGCAAGGTTAAAATATCAACTCTAGTGATGAGACACTTGCTGTAATGACTTCCAACTCAGACGGGACTTAAACC
Source organism: Pseudophryne corroboree (assembly GCF_028390025.1). Lineage (NCBI taxonomy): Eukaryota > Metazoa > Chordata > Amphibia > Anura > Myobatrachidae > Pseudophryne > Pseudophryne corroboree. The sequence continues at coordinate 633,498,852 of NC_086447.1, read as the reverse complement.
CACAACCACTGGCTTAGGAGAACAGTGCCTTATCCATTATGCCAGTGGTGCTTACTGAAGTCCTTTTTTAAGACTGATAGGGTTTTAATAGTCAATTATTTATTTTTGAAAAAAAATTGAAGCTGTTTACTGTGTTCTTTGCATTACCAAGTCCAGCAAGAAATGTGCTGGTACTATCCAGAGCTGTCAGTATGGATTATCATGCTATATTGCAGAAAATCAATTTGATGCAACTGCTTTACCAACAGTATGTTATTCTTTTCCATTGCTGTTTTGTTGGCTGACTGAAGGAAGCTATGCAGTGCATTTGAACCAAAGCAGATGTGTGCTGACAACTTAAATGCACAATCATGTTTGTGTGTTTTCTTTCTTTCTTCCATCCTTTGTAATATCATATTAAATATTAAGGCTACCAGTTTATAATTAATGACTAATGACATAAGAAAAGGAAAAAAAAACAGTATACAAAGATGCTCCAGGTGAGGCTTGAATTCACAACCTCAGCCTTGCTCAACAGATACTGTCTAATAAGTACCGCGTGCTGACCAATTGCGCCACTGGAGCACTTTGCAGCATTAATTGGTTATGCTAGATGTGGATTTTATTCAATACAATCAGTACAGTCATAAGAATTGAAAAAGAAAATCATTTTTGGTGATGAATGATGAGCAACAAAGGAACATGCATGCCAGATGGCACTTGAATAAGCTGTCCACTGTGATAGAAAAGGTTTAAAAAACAACAACAATGTTATCATAATTAATGTCATATTTTAGCTTCTGTGGTAATTTTTTGCAAGCTAAACACTGCAAGACTGTTTTACAGTCGAAGCAAGGATAAAATATCAACTCTAGTGATGAGACACTTGCTGTAATGACTTCAATCCCATATGGAACTTGGACCCCCTGTCTTAGGAGGGCAGTGACTTATCTATTATGCCAGTGGTGCTTACTGATGTTCTTATTTAAGACTGTTAGGTTTTTAATTGTCAATTATTTATTTTTGAGGAAAAAGTGAAGCTGTTTACTGTGTTCTTTGCATTACCAAGTCCAGCAAGAAATGTGCTGGTACTATCCAGAGCTGTCAGTATGGATTATCATGCTATATTGCAGAAAATCAATTTGATGCAACTGCTTTACCAACAGTATGTTAATCTTTTCCATTGCTGTTTTGTTGGCTGACTGAAGGAAGATATGCAGTGCATTTGAACCAAAGTAGAAGTGTGCTGACAACTTAAATGCACAATCATGTTTGTGTTTTTTCTTTCTTTCTTCCATCCTTTGTAATATCATATTAAATATTAAGGTAGCAGTTTATAATCAATGACTAATGACATAAGTAAAGGAAAAAAAAACAGTATACAAAGATGCTCCAGGTGAGGCTTGAACTCACAACCTCATCATTGCTCAACAGATACTGTCTTATAAGTACCGCGCGCTGACCAATTGCGTCACTGGAGCATTTTGCAGCATTAATTGGTTATGCTAGATGTGGATTTTATTCAATACAATCAGTACAGTCATAAGAATTGAAAAAGAAAATCATTTTTGGTGATGAATGATGAGCAACAAAGGAACATGCATGCCAGATGGTACTTAAATAAGCTGTCCACGGTGATAGAAAATGTTTAAAAAAAACCAACAACAATGTTTTCATAATAAATGTCATATTTTAGCTTCTGTGGTCATTTTTTGCAAGCTTAACACTGCAAGACTGTTTTACAGTCGAAGAAAGGATAAAATATCAACTCTAGTGATGAGACACTTGCTGTAATGACTTCCACCCCATATGGAACTTGGACCCCCTGTCTTAGGAGGGCAGTGATTTATCTATTATGCCAGTGGTGCTTACTGATGTTCTTATTTAAGACTGTTAGGTTTTTAATAGTCAATTATTTATTTTTGAGGAAAAAGTGAAGCTGTTTACTGTGTTCTATGCATTACCAAGTCCAGCAAGAAATGTGCTGGTACTATCCAGAGCTGTCAGTATGGATTATCATGCTATATTGCAGAAAATCAATTTGATGCAACTACTTTACCAACAGTATGTTATTCTTTTCCATTGCTGTTTTGTTGGCTGACTGAAGGAAGATATGCAATGCATTTGAACCAAAGCAGATGTGTGCTGACAACTTAAATGCACAATCATGTTTGTGTTTTTTCTTTCTTTCTTCCATCCTTTGTAATATCATATTAAATATTAAGGTAGCAGTTTATAATCAATGACTAATGACATAAGAAAAGGAAAAAAAACAGTATACAAAGATGCTCCAGGTGAGGCTTGAACTCACAACCTCGGCATTGCTCAACAGATACTGTCTTATAAGTACCGCGCGCTGACCAATTGCGCCACTGGAGCGCTTTGCAACATTGATTGGTTATGCTAGATGTGGATTTTATTCAATGCAATCAGTACAGTCATAAGAATTGAAAAAGAGGATCATTTTTGGTGATGAATGATGAGCAACAAAGGAACATGCATGCCAGATGGTACTTAAATAAGCTGTCCACGGTGATAGAAAATGTTTAAAAAAAACAACAACAATGTTATCATAATAAATGTCATATTTTCGCTTCTGTGGTCATTTTTTGCAAGCTAAACACTGCAAGACTGTTTTACAGTCGAAGTAAGGATAAAATATCAACTCTAGTGATGAGACACTTGCTGTAATGACTTCCACCCCATATGGAACTTGGACCCCCTGTCTTAGGAGGGCAGTGACTTATCCATTATGCCAGTGGTGCTTACTGATGTTCTTATTTAAGACTGTTAGGTTTTTAATAGTCAATTATTTATTTTTGGAAAAAAAGTGAAGCTGTTTACTGTGTTCTTTGCATTACCAAGTCCAGCAAGAAATGTGCTGGTACTATCCAGAGCTGTCAGTATGGATTATCATGCTATATTGCAGAAAATCAATTTGATGCAACTGCTTTACCAACAGTATGTTATTCTTTTCCATTGCTGTTTTGTTGGCTGACTGAAGGAAGCTATGCAGTGCATTTGAACCAAAGCAGATGTGTGCTGACAACTTAAATGCACAATCATGTTTGTGTGTTTTCTTTCTTTCTTCCATCCTTTGTAATATCATATTAAATATTAAGGCTACCAGTTTATAATTAATGACTAATGACATAAGAAAAGGAAAAAAAACAGTATACAAAGATGCTCCAGGTGAGGCTTGAATTCACAACCTCGGCCTTGCTCAACAGATACTGTCTAATAAGTACCGCATGCTGACCAATTGCGCCACTGGAGCACTTTGCAGCATTAATTGGTTATGCTAGATGTGGATTTTATTCAATACAATCAGTACAGTCATAAGAATTGAAAAAGAAAATCATTTTTGGTGATGAATGATGAGCAACAAAGGAACATGCATGCCAGATGGCACTTGAATAAGCTGTCCACTGTGATAGAAAAGGTTTAAAAAACAACAACAATGTTATCATAATTAATGTCATATTTTAGCTTCTGTGGTCATTTTTTGCAAGCTAAACACTGCAAGACTGTTTTACAGTCGAAGCAAGGATAAAATATCAACTCTAGTGATGAGACACTTGCTGTAATGACTTCCATCCCATATGGAACTTGGACCCCCTGTCTTAGGAGGGCAGTGACTTATCTATTATGCCAGTGGTGCTTACTGATGTTCTTATTTAAGACTGTTAGGTTTTTAATTGTCAATTATTTATTTTTGAGGAAAAAGTGAAGCTGTTTACTGTGTTCTTTGCATTACCAAGTCCAGCAAGAAATGTGCTGGTACTATCCAGAGCTGTCAGTATGGATTATCATGCTATATTGCAGAAAATCAATTTGATGCAAATGCTTTACCAACAGTATGTTAATCTTTTCCATTGCTGTTTTGTTGGCTGACTGAAGGAAGATATGCAGTGCATTTGAACCAAAGTAGATGTGTGCTGACAACTTAAATGCACAATCATGTTTGTGTTTTTTCTTTCTTTCTTCCATCCTTTGTAATATCATATTAAATATTAAGGTAGCAGTTTATAATCAATGACTAATGACATAAGAAAAGGAAAAAAAAACAGTATACAAAGATGCTCCAGGTGAGGCTTGAACTCACAACCTCATCATTGCTCAACAGATACTGTCTTATAAGTACCGCGCGCTGACCAATTGCGTCACTGGAGCACTTTGCAGCATTAATTGGTTATGCTAGATGTGGATTTTATTCAATACAATCAGAACAGTCATAAGAATTGAAAAAGAAAATCATTTTTGGTGATGAATGATGAGCAACAAAGGAACATGCATGCCAGATGGTACTTAAATAAGCTGTCCACGGTGATAGAAAATGTTTAAAAAAACCCAACAACAATGTTATCATAATAAATGTCATATTTTAGCTTCTGTGGTCATTTTTTGCAAGCTTAACACTGCAAGACTGTTTTACAGTCGAAGAAAGGATAAAATATCAACTCTAGTGATGAGACACTTGCTGTAATGACTTCCACCCCATATGGAACTTGGACCCCCTGTCTTAGTAGGGCAGTGACTTATCTATTATGCCAGTGGTGCTTACTGATGTTCTTATATTAGACTGTTAGGTTTTTAATAGTCAATTATTTATTTTTGAGGAAAAAGTGAAGCTGTTTACTGTGTTCTATGCATTACCAAGTCCAGCAAGAAATGTGCTGGTACTATCCAGAGCTGTCAGTATGGATTATCATGCTATATTGCAGAAAATCAATTTGATGCAACTGCTTTACCAACAGTATGTTATTCTTTTCCATTGCTGTTTTGTTGGCTGACTGAAGGAAGATATGCAATGCATTTTAACCAAAGCAGATGTGTGCTGACAACTTAAATGCACAATCATGTTTGTGTTTTTTCTTTCTTTCTTCCATCCTTTGTAATATCATATTAAATATTAAGGTAGCAGTTTATAATCAATGACTAATGACATAAGAAAAGGAAAAAAAACAGTATACAAAGATGCTCCAGGTGAGGCTTGAACTCACAACCTCGGCATTGCTCAACAGATACTGTCTTATAAGTACCGCGCGCTGACCAATTGCGCCAATGGAGCGCTTTGCAACATTGATTGGTTATGCTAGATGTGGATTTTATTCAATGCAATCAGTACAGTCATAAGAATTGAAAAAGAGAATCATTTTTGGTGATGAATGATGAGCAACAAAGGAACATGCATGCCAGATGGTACTTAAATAAGCTGTCCACGGTGATAGAAAATGTTTAAAAAAAACAACAACAATGTTATCATAATAAATGTCATATTTTCGCTTCTGTGGTCATTTTTTGCAAGCTAAACACTGCAAGACTGTTTTACAGTCGAAGTAAGGATAAAATATCAACTCTTGTGATGAGACACTTGCTGTAATGACTTCCACCCCATCTGGAACTTGGACCCCCTGTCTTAGGAGGGCAGTGACTTATCCATTATGCCAGTGGTGCTTACTGATGTTATTATTTAAGACTGTTAGGTTTTTAATAGTCAATTATTTATTTTTGAAAAAAAGTGAAGCTGTTTACTGTGTTCTTTGCATTACCAAGTCCAGCAAGAAATATGCTGGTACTATCCAGAGCTGTCAGTATGGATTATCATGCTATATTGCAGAAAATCAATTTGATGCAACTGCTTTACCAACAGTATGTTAATCTTTTCCATTGCTGTTTTGTTGGCTGACTGAAGGAAGATATGCAGTGCATTTGAACCAAAGCAGATGTGTGCTGACAACTTAAATGCACAATCATGTTTGTGTTTTTTCTTTCTTTCTTCCATCCTTTGTAATATCATATTAAATATTAAGGTAGCAGTTTATAATCAATGACTAATGACATAAGAAAAGAAAAAAAAACACTATACAATAATGCTCCAGGTGAGGCTTGAACTCACAACCTCGGCATTGCTCAACAGATACTGTCTTATAAGTACCGCACGCTGACCAATTGCGCCACTGGAGCTCTTTGCAGCATTAATTGGTTATGCTAGATGTGGATTTTATTCAATACAATCAGTACAGTCATAAGAATTGAAAAAGAAAATCATTTTTGGTGATGAATGATGAGCAACAAAGGAACATGCATGCCAGATGGCACTCGAATAAGCTGTCCACGGTGATAGAACAGGTTTAAAAAACAACAACAACAATGTTATCATAATTAATGTCATATTTTAGCTTCTGTGGTCACTTTTTACAAGCTAAACACTGCAAGACTGTTTTACAGTTGAAGCAAGGATAAAAAATCAACTCTACTGATGAGACACTTGCTGTAATGACTTCCAACTCAGACGGGACTTAAACTCACAACCACTCGCTTAGGAGAACAGTGCCTTATCCATTATGCCAGTGGTGCTTACTGATGTCCTTATTTAAGACTGTTAGGTTTTTAATAGTCAATTATTTATTTTTGAAAAAAAGTGAAGCTGTTTACTGTGTTCTTTGCATTACCACGTCCAGCAAGAAATGTGCTGGTACTATCCAGAGCTGTCAGTATGGATTATCATGCTATATTGCAGAAAATCAATTTGATGCAACTGCTTTACCAACAGTATGTTAATCTTTTCCATTGCTGTTTTGTTGGCTGACTGAAGGAAGATATGCAGTGCATTTGAACCAAAGCAGATGTGTGCTGACAACTTAAATGCACAATCATGTTTGTGTTTTTTCTTTCTTTCTTCCATCCTTTGTAATATCATATTAAATATTAAGGTAGCAGTTTATAATCAATGACTAATGACATAAAAAAGGAAAAAAAAAAACATTATACAAAGCTGCTCCAGGTGAGGCTTGAACTCACAACCTCGGCATTGCTCAACAGATACTGTCTTATAAGTACCGCGCGCTGACCAATTGAGCCACTGGAGCACTTTGCAGCATTAGTTGGTTATGCTAGATGTGGATTTTATTCAATGCAATCAGTACAGTCATAAGAATTGAAAAAGAAAATCATTTTTGGTGATGACTGATGAGCAAAAAAGGAACATGCATGCCAGATGGTACTTAAATAAGCTGTCCACGGTGATAGAAAATGTTTAAAAAAAACAACAACAATGTTATCATAATAAATGTCATATTTTAGCTTCTGTGGTCATTTTTTGCAAGCTAATCACTGCAAGACTGTTTTACAGTCGAAGCAAGGATAAAATATCAACTCTAGTGATGAGACACTTGCTGTAATGACTTCCACCCCATATGGAACTTGGACCCCCTGTCTTAGGAGGGCAGTGACTTATCCATTATGCCAGTGGTGCTTACTGATGTTCTTATTTAAGACTGTTAGGTTTTTAATAGTCAATTATTTATTTTTGAGGAAAAAGTGTAGCTGTTTACTGTGTTCTTTGCATTACCAAGTCCAGCAAGAAATATGCTGGTACTATCCAGAGCTGTCAGTATGGATTATCATGCTATATTGCAGAAAATCAATTTGATGCAACTGCTTTACCAACAGTATGTTAATCTTTTCCATTGCTGTTTTGTTGGCTGACTGAAGGAAGATAAGCAGTGCATTTGAACCAAAGCAGATGTGAGCTGACAACTTAAATGCACAATCATGTTTGTGTGTTTTCTTTCTTTCTTCCATCCTTTGTAATATAATATTAAATATTAAGGCTACCAGTTTATAATCAATGACTAATGACATAAGAAAAGGAAAAAAAAACAGTATAAAAAGATGCTCCAGGTGAAGCTTGAACTCACAACTTCGGCATTGCTCAACAGATACTGTCTTATAAGTATTGCGCGCTGACCAATTGCGCCACTGGAGCTCTTTGCAGCATTAGTTGGTTATGCTAGATGTGGATTTTATTCAATACAATCAGTACAGTCATAAGAATTGAAAAAGAAAATAATTTTTGGTGATGAATGATGAGCAACAAAGGAACATGCATGCCAGATGGCACTTGAATAAGCTGTCCACGGTGATAGAAAATGTTTAAAAAAAAACAACAACAATGTTATCATAATAAATGTCATATTTTAGCTTATGTGGTCATTTTTTGCAAGTTAAACACTGCAAGACTGTTTTACAGTCGAAATAAGGATAAAATATCAACTCTAGTGATGAGACACTTGCTGTAATGACTTCCACCCCATATGGAACTTGGACCCCCTGTCTTAGGAGGGCAGTGACTTATCCATTATGCCAGTGGTGCTTACTGATGTTCTTATTTAAGACTGTTAGGTTTTTAATAGTCAATTATTTATTTTTAAAGAAAAAGTGAAGCTGTTTACTGTGTTCTTTGTATTACCAAGTCCAGCAAGAAATATGCTGGTACTATCCAGAGCTGTCAGTATGGATTATCATGCTATATTGCAGAAAATCAATTTGATGCAACTGCTTTACCAACAGTATGTTAATCTTTTCCATTGCTGTTTTGTTGGCTGACTGAAGGAAGATATGCAGTGCATTTGAACCAAAGCAGATGTGTGCTGACAACTTAAATGCACAATCATGTTTGTGTTTTTTCTTTCTTTCTTCCATCCTTTGTAATATCATATTAAATATTAAGGTAGCAGTTTATAATCAATGACTAATGACATAAGAAAAGAAAAAAAACAGTACACAATGATGCTCCAGGTGAGGCTTGAACTCACAACCTCGGCATTGCTCAACAGATACTGTCTTATAAGTACCGCGCGCTGACCAATTGCGCCACTGGAGCTCTTTACAGCATTAATTGGTTATGCTAGATGTGGATTTTATTCAATACAATCAGTACAGTCATAAGAATTGAAAAAGAAAATCATTTTTGGTGATGAATGATGAGCAACAAAGGAACATGCATGCCAGATGGCACTTGAATAAGCTGTCCATGGTGATAGAAAAGGTTTAAAAAACAACAACAACAATGTTATCATAATTAATGTCATATTTTAGCTTCTGTGGTCACTTTTTACAAGCTAAACACTGCAAGACTGTTTTACAGTTGAAGCAAGGATAAAATATCAACTCCACTGATGAGACACTTGCTGTAATGACTTCCAACTCAGACGGGACTTAAACCCACAACCACTGGCTTAGGAGAACAGTGCCTTAACCATTATGCCAGTGGTGCTTACTGATGTCCTTATTTAAGACAGTTAGGTTTTTAATAGTCAATTATTTATTTTTGAAAAAAAGTGAAGCTGTTTACTGTGTTCTTTGCATTACCACGTCCAGCAAGAAATGTGCTGGTACTATCCAGAGCTGTCAGTATGGATTATCATGCTATATTGCAGAAAATCAATTTGATGCAACTGCTTTACCAACAGTATGTTAATCTTTTCCATTGCTGTTTTGTTGGCTGACTGAAGGAAGATATGCAGTGCATTTGAACCAAAGCAGATGTGTGCTGACAACTTAAATGCACAATCATGTTTGTGTTTTTTCTTTCTTTCTTCCATCCTTTGTAATATCATATTAAATATTAAGGTAGCAGTTTATAATCAATGACTAATGACATAAAAAAAGAAAAAAAAACAGTATACAATGATGCTCCAGGTGAGGCTTGAACTCACAACCTCGGCGTTGCTCAACAGATACTGTCTTATAAGTACCGTGTGCTGACCAATCGCGCCACTGGAGCTCTTTGCAGCATTAATTGGTTATGCTAGATGTGGATTTTATTCAATACAATCAGTACAGTCATAAGAATTGAAAAAGAAAATAATTTTTGGTGATGAATGATGAGCAACAAAGGAACATGCATGCCAGATGGCACTTGAATAAGCTGTCCACGGTGATAGAAAAGGTTTAAAAAACAACAACAACAACAACAATGTTATCCTAATTAATGTCATATTTTAGCTTCTGTGGTCACTTTTTACAAGCTAAACACTGCAAGACTGTTTTACAGTTGAAGCAAGGATAAAATATTAACTCTACTGATGAGACACTTGCTGTAATGACTTCCAACTCAGACGGGACTTAAACCCACAACCACTGGCTTAGGAGAACAGTGCCTTATCCATTATGCCAGTGGTGCTTACTGATGTCCTTATTTAAGACTGTTAGGTTTTTAATAGTCAATTATTTATTTTTGAAAAAAAGTGAAGCTGTTTACTGTGTTCTTTGCATTACCACGTCCAGCAAGAAATGTGCTGGTACTATCCAGAGCTGTCAGTATGGATTATCATGCTATATTGCAGAAAATCAATTTGATGCAACTGCTTTACCAACAGTATGTTAATCTTTTCCATTGCTGTTTTGTTGGCTGACTGAAGGAAGATATGCAGTGCATTTGAACCAAAGCAGATGTGTGCTGACAACTTAAATGCACAATCATGTTTGTGTTTTTTCTTTCTTTCTTCCATCCTTTGTAATATCATATTAAATATTAAGGTAGCATTTTATAATCAATGACTAATGACATAAGAAAAAGAAAAAAAAACAGTATAAAATGATGCTCTAGGTGAGGCTTGAACTCACAACCTCAGCATTGCTCAACAGATACTGTCTTATAAGTACCGCGCGCTGACCAATTGCGCCACTGGAGCTCTTTGCAGCATTAATTGGTTATGCTAGATGTGGATTTTATTCAATACAATCAGTACAGTCATAAGAATTGAAAAAGAAAATAATTTTTGGTGATGAATGATGAGCAACAAAGGAACATGCATGCCAGATGGCACTTGAATAAGCTGTCCACGGTGATAGAAAATGTTTAAAAAAAAATCAACAACAATGTTATCATAATAAATGTCATATTTTAGCTTCTGTGGTCATTTTTTGCAAGTTAAACACTGCAAGACTGTTTTACAGTCGAAATAAGGATAAAATATCAACTCTAGTGATGAGACACTTGCTGTAATGACTTCCACCCCATATGGAACTTGGACCCCCTGTCTTAGGAGGGCAGTGACTTATCCATTATGCCAGTGGTGCTTACTGATGTTCTTATTTAAGACTGTTAGGTTTTTAATAGTCAATTATTTATTTTTGAGGAAAAAGTGAAGCTGTTTACTGTGTTCTTTGCATTACCAAGTCCAGCAAGAAATATGCTGGTACTATCCAGAGCTGTCAGTATGGATTATCATGCTATATTGCAGAAAATCAATTTGATGCAACTGCTTTACCAACAGTATGTTAATCTTTTCCATTGCTGTTTTGTTGGCTGACTGAAGGAAGATATGCAGTGCATTTGAACCAAAGCAGATGTGTGCTGACAACTTAAATGCACAATCATGTTTGTGTTTTTTCTTTCTTTCTTCCATCCTTTGTAATATCATATTAAATATTAAGGTAGCAGTTTATAATCAATGACTAATGACATAAGAAAAGAAAAAAAAACAGTATACAATGATGCTCCAGGTGAGGCTTGAACTCACAACCTCGGCATTGCTCAACAGATACTGTCTTATAAGTACCGCACGCTGACCAATTGCGCCACTGGAGCTCTTTACAGCATTAATTGGTTATGCTAGATGTGGATTTTATTCAATACAATCAGTACAGTCATAAGAATTGAAAAAGAAAATCATTTTTGGTGATGAATGATGAGCAACAAAGGAACATGCATGCCAGATAGCACTTGAATAAGCTGTCCACGGTGATAGAAAAGGTTTAAAAAACAACAACAACAATGTTATCATAATTAATGTCATATTTTAGCTTCTGTGGTCACTTTTTACAAGCTAAACACTGCAAGACTGTTTTACAGTTGAAGCAAGGATAAAATATCAACTCCACTGATGAGACACTTGCTGTAATGACTTCTAACTCAGACGGGACTTAAACCCACAACCACTGGCTTAGGAGAACAGTGCCTTATCCATTATGCCAGTGGTGCTTACTGATGTCCTTATTTAAGACTGTTAGGTTTTTAATAGTCAATTATTTATTTTTGAAAAAAAGTGAAGCTGTTTACTGTGTTCTTTGCATTACCACGTCCAGCAAGAAATGTGCTGGTACTATCCAGAGCTGTCAGTATGGATTATCATGCTATATTGCAGAAAATCAATTTGATGCAACTGCTTTACCAACAGTATGTTAATCTTTTCCATTGCTGTTTTGTTGGCTGACTGAAGGAAGATATGCAGTGCATTTGAACCAAAGCAGATGTGTGCTGACAACTTAAATGCACAATCATGTTTGTGTTTTTTCTTTCTTTCTTCCATCCTTTGTAATATCATATTAAATATTAAGGTAGCAGTTTATAATCAATGACTAATGACATAAAAAAAGAAAAAAAAAACAGTATACAATGATGCTCGAACTCACAACCTTGGCATTGCTCAACAGATACTGTCTTATAAGTACCGTGTGCTGACCAATCGCGCCACTGGAGCTCTTTGCAGCATTAATTGGTTATGCTAGATGTGGATTTTATTCAATACAATCAGTACAGTCATAAGAATTGAAAAAGAAAATAATTTTTGGTGATGAATGATGAGCAACAAAGGAACATGCATGCCAGATGGCACTTGAATAAGCTGTCCACGGTGATAGAAAAGGTTTAAGAAACAACAACAACAACAACAATGTTATCATAATTAATGTCATATTTTAGCTTCTGTGGTCACTTTTTACAAGCTAAACACTGCAAGACTGTTTTACAGTTGAAGCAAGGATAAAATATCAACTCTACTGATGAGACACTTGCTGTAATGACTTCCAACTCAGACGGGACTTAAACCCACAACCATTGGCTTAGGAGAACAGTGCCTTATCCATTAGGCCAGTGGTGCTTACTGATGTCCTTATTTAAGACTGTTAGGTTTTTAATAGTCAATTATTTATTTTTGAAAAAAAGTGAAGCTGTTTACTGTGTTCTTTGCATTACCACGTCCAGCAAGAAATGTGCTGGTACTATCCAGAGCTGTCAGTATGGATTATCATGCTATATTGCAGAAAATCAATTTGATGCAACTGCTTTACCAACAGTATGTTAATCTTTTCCATTGCTGTTTTGTTGGCTGACTGAAGGAAGATATGCAGTGCATTTGAACCAAAGCAGATGTGTGCTGACAACTTAAATGCACAATCATGTTTGTGTTTTTTCTTTCTTTCTTCCATCCTTTGTAATATCATATTAAATATTAAGGTAGCAGTTTATAATCAATGACTAATGACATAAGAAAAGAAAAAAAAACAGTATACAATGATGCTTCAGGTGAGGCTTGAACTCACAACCTCGGCATTGCTCAACAGATACTGTCTTATAAGTACCGTGTGCTGACCAATCGCGCCACTGGAGCTCTTTGCAGCATTAATTGGTTATGCTAGATGTGGATTTTATTCAATACAATCAGTACAGTCATAAGAATTGAAAAAGAAAATAATTTTTGGTGATGAATGATGAGCAACAAAGGAACATGCATGCCAGATGGCACTTGAATAAGCTGTCCACGGTGATAGAAAAGGTTTAAAAAACAACAACAACAATGTTATCATAATTAATGTCATATTTTAGCTTCTGTGGTCACTTTTTACAAGCTAAACACTGCAAGACTGTTTTACAGTTGAAGCAAGGATAAAATATCAACTCTACTGATGAGACACTTGCTGTAATGACTTCCAACTCAGACGGGACTTAAACCCACAACCACTGGCTTAGGAGAACAGTGCCTTATCCATTATGCCAGTGGTGCTTACTGATGTCCTTATTTAAGACTGTTAGGTTTTTAATAGTCAATTATTTATTTTGAAAAAAAGTGAAGCTGTTTACTGTGTTCTTTGCATTACCACGTCCAGCAAGAAATGTGCTGGTACTATCCAGAGCTGTCAGTATGGATTATCATGCTATATTGCAGAAAATCAATTTGACGCAACTGCTTTACCAACAGTATGTTAATCTTTTCCATTGCTGTTTTGTTGGCTGACTGAAGGAAGATATGCAGTGCATTTGAACCAAAGCAGATGTGTGCTGACAACTTAAATGCACAATCATGTTTGTGTTTTTTCATTCTTTCTTCCATCCTTTGTAATATCATATTAAATATTAAGGTAGCAGTTTATAATCAATGACTAATGACATAAGAAAAGAAAAAAAAACAGTATACAATGATGCTCCAGGTGAGGCTTGAACTCACAACCTCGGCATTGCTCAACAGATACTGTCTTATAAGTACCGCGCGCTGACCAATTGCGCCACTGGAGCTCTTTGCAGCATTAATTGGTTATGCTAGATGTGGATTTTATTCAATACAATCAGTACAGTCATAAGAATTGAAAAAGAAAATAATTTTTGGTGATTAATGATGAGCAACAAAGGAACATGCATGCCAGATGGCACTTGAATAAGCTGTCCACGGTGATAGAAAATATTTAAAAAAAAATCAACAACAATGTTATCATAATAAATGTCATATTTTAGCTTCTGTGGTCATTTTTTGCAAGTTAAACACTGCAAGACTGTTTTACAGTCGAAATAAGGATAAAATATCAACTCTAGTGATGAGACACTTGCTGTAATGACTTCCACCCCATATGGAACTTGGACCCCCTGTCTTAGGAGGGCAGTGACTTATCCATTATGCCAGTGGTGCTTACTGATGTTCTTATTTAAGACTGTTAGGTTTTTAATAGTCAATTATTTATTTTTGAGGAAAAAGTGAAGCTGTTTACTGTGTTCTTTGCATTACCAAGTCCAGCAAGAAATATGCTGGTAGTATCCAGAGCTGTCAGTATGGATTATCATGCTATATTGCAGAAAATCAATTTGATGCAACTGCTTTACCAACAGTATGTTAATCTTTTCCATTGCTGTTTTGTTGGCTGACTGAAGGAAGATATGCAGTGCATTTGAACCAAAGCAGATGTGTGCTGACAACTTAAATGCACAATCATGTTTGTGTTTTTTCTTTCTTTCTTCCATCCTTTGTAATATCATATTAAATATTAAGGTAGCAGTTTATAATCAATGACTAATGACATAAGAAAAGAAAAAAAAACAGTATACAATGATGCTCCAGGTGAGGCTTGAACTCACAACCTCGGCATTGCTCAACAGATACTGTCTTATAAGTACCGAGCGCTGACCAATTGCGCCACTGGAGCTCTTTACAGCATTGATTGGTTATGCTAGATGTGGATTTTATTCAATACAATCAGTACAGTCATAAGAATTGAAAAAGAAAATAATTTTTGGTGATGAATGATGAGCAACAAAGGAACATGCATGCCAGATGGCACTTGAATAAGCTGTCCACGGTGATAGAAAAGGTTTAAAAAACAACAACAACAACAATGTTATCATAATTAATGTCATATTTTAGCTTCTGTGGTCACTTTTTACAAGCTAAACACTGCAAGACTGTTTTACAGTTGAAGCAAGGATAAAATATCAACTCTACTGATGAGACACTTGCTGTAATGACTTCCAACTCAGACGGGACTTAAACCCACAACCACTGGCTTAGGAGAACAGTGCCTTATCCATTATGCCAGTGGTGCTTACTGATGTCCTTATTTAAGACTGTTAGGTTTTTAATAGTCAATTATTTATTTTTGAAAAAAAGTGAAGCTGTTTACTGTGTTCTTTGCATTACCACGTCCAGCAAGAAATGTGCTGGTACTATCCAGAGCTGTCAGTATGGATTATCATGCTATATTGCAGAAAATCAATTTGATGCAACTGCTTTACCAACAGTATGTTAATCTTTTCCATTGCTGTTTTGTTGGCTGACTGAAGGAAGATATGCAGTGCATTTGAACCAAAGCAGATGTGTGCTGACAACTTAAATGCACAATCATGTTTGTGTTTTTTCTTTCTTTCTTCCATCCTTTGTAATATCATATTAAATATTAAGGTAGCAGTTTATAATCAATGACTAATGACATAAGAAAAGAAAAAAAACCAGTATACAATGATGCTCCAGGTGAGGCTTGAACTCACAACCTCGGCATTGCTCAACAGATACTATCTTATAAGTACCGTGTGCTGACCAATCGCGCCACTGGAGCTCTTTGCAGCATTAATTGGTTATGCTAGATGTGGATTTTATTCAATACAATCAGTACAGTCATAAGAATTGAAAAAGAAAATCATTTTTGGTGATGAATGATGAGCAACAAAGGAACATGCATGCCAGATGGCACTTGAATAAGCTGTCCACGGTGATAGAAAAGGTTTAAAAAACAACAACAACAACAACAATGTTATCATAATTAATGTCATATTTTAGCTTCTGTGGTCACTTTTTACAAGCTAAACACTGCAAGACTGTTTTACAGTTGAAGCAAGGATAAAATATCAACTCTACTGATGAGAGACTTGCTGTAATGACTTCCAACTCAGACGGGACTTAAACCCACAACCACTGGCTTAGTAGAACAGTGCCTTATCCATTATGCCAGTGGTGCTTACTGATGTCCTTATTTAAGACTGTTAGGTTTTTAATAGTCAATTATTTATTTTTGAAAAAAAGTGAAGCTGTTTACTGTGTTCTTTGCATTACCACGTCCAGCAAGAAATGTGCTGGTACTATCCAGAGCTGTCAGTATGGATTATCATGCTATATTGCAGAAAATCAATTTGATGCAACTGCTTTACCAACAGTATGTTAATCTTTTCCATTGCTGTTTTGTTGGCTGACTGAAGGAAGATATGCAGTGCATTTGAACCAAAGCAGATGTGTGCTGACAACTTAAATGCACAATCATGTTTGTGTTTTTTCTTTCTTTCTTCCATCCTTTGTAATATCATATTAAATATTAAGGTAGCAGTTTATAATCAATGACTAATGACATAAGAAAAGAAAAAAAAACAGTATACAATGATGCTCCAGGTGAGGCTTGAACTCACAACCTTGGCATTGCTCAACAGATACTGTCTTATAAGTACCGTGTGCTGACCAATCGCGCCACTGGAGCTCTTTGCAGCATTAATTGGTTATGCTAGATGTGGATTTTATTCAATACAATCAGTACAGTCATAAGAATTGAAAAAGAAAATAATTTTTGGTGATGAATGATGAGCAACAAAGGAACATGCATGCCAGATGGCACTTGAATAAGCTGTCCACGGTGATAGAAAAGGTTTAAAAAACAACAACAACAACAACAATGTTATCATAATTAATGTCATATTTTAGCTTCTGTGGTCACTTTTTACAAGCTAAACACTGCAAGACTGTTTTACAGTTGAAGCAAGGATAAAATATCAACTCTACTGATGAGACACTTGCTGTAATGACTTCCAACTCAGACGGGACTTAAACCCACAACCACTGGCTTAGGAGAACAGTGCCTTATCCATTATGCCAGTGGTGCTTACTGATGTCCTTATTTAAGACTGTTAGGTTTTTAATAGTCAATTATTTATTTTTGAAAAAAAGTGAAGCTGTTTACTGTGTTCTTTGCATTACCACGTCCAGTAAGAAATGTGCTGGTACTATCCAGAGCTGTCAGTATGGATTATCATGCTATATTGCAGAAAATCAATTTGATGCAACTGCTTTACCAACAGTATGTTAATCTTTTCCATTGCTGTTTTGTTGGCTGACTGAAGGAAGATATGCAGTGCATTTGAACCAAAGCAGATGTGTGCTGACAACTTAAATGCACAATCATGTTTGTGTTTTTTCTTTCTTTCTTTCATCCTTTGTAATATCATATTAAATATTAAGGTAGCAGTTTATAATCAATGACTAATGACATAAGAAAAGGAAAAAAAACAGTATACAAAGATACTCCAGGTGAGGCTTGAACTCACAACCTCGGCATTGCTCAACAGATACTGTCTTATAAGTACTGCATGCTGACCAATTGCGCCACTGGAGCACTTTGCAGCATTAATTGGTTATGCTAGATGTGGATTTTATTCAATACAATCAGTACAGTCATAAGAATTGAAAAAGAAAATCATTTTTGGTGATGAATGATGAGCAACAAAGGAACATGCATGCCAGATGGCACTTGAATAAGCTGTCCACAGTGATAGAAAAGGTTTAAAAAACCAACAACAACAACAACAACAATGTTATCATAATTAATGTCATATTTTAGCTTCTGTGGTCATTTTTTACAAGCTAAACACTGCAAGACTGTTTTACAGTTGAAGCAAGGATAAAATATCAACTCTAGTGATGAGACACTTGCTGTAATGACTTCCAACTCAGACCAGACTTAAACCCACAACCATTAGCTTAGGAGAACAGTGCCTTATCCATTATGCCAGTGGTGCTTACTGATGTCCTTATTTAAGACTGATAGGGTTTTAATAGTCAATTATTTATTTTTGAAAAAAAGTGAAGCTGTTTACTGTGTTCTTTGCATTACCAAGTCCAGCAAGAAATGAGCTGGTACTATCCAGAGCTGTCAGTATGGATTATCATGCTATATTGCAGAAAATCAATTTGATGCAACTGCTTTACCAACAGTATGTTAATCTTTTCCATTGCTGTTTTGTTGGCTGACTGAAGGAAGATATGCAGTGCATTTGAACCAAAGCAGATGTGTGCTGACAACTTAAATGCACAATCATGTTTGTGTTTTTTCTTTCTTTCTTCCATCCTTTGTAATATCATATTAAATATTAAGGTAGCAGTTTATAATCAATGACTAATGACATAAAAAAAGGAAAAAAAACATTATACAAAACTGCTCCAGGTGAGGCTTGAACTCACAACCTCGGCATTGCTCAACAGATACTGTCTTATAAATACAGCGCGCTGACCAATTGAGCCACTGGAGCACTTTGCGGCATTAATTGGTTATGCTAGATGTGGATTTTATTCAATGCAATCAGTATAGTCATAAGAATTGAAAAAGAAAATAATTTGTGGTGATGAATGATGAGCAACAAAGGAACATGCATGCCAGATGGTACTTAAATAAGCTGTCCACGGTGATAGAAAATGTTTAAAAAAAACAACAACAATGTTATCATAATAAATGTCATATTTTAGCTTCTGTGGTCATTTTTTGCAAGCTAAACACTGCAAGACTGTTTTACAGTCGAAGTAAGGATAAAATATCAACTCTAGTGATGAGACACTTGCTGTAATGACTTCCACCCCATATGGAACTTGGACCCCCTGTCTTAGGAGGGCAGTGACATATCCATTATGCTAGTGGTGCTAACTGATGTTCTTATTTAAGACTGTTAGGTTTTTAATAGTCAATTATTTATTTTTGAGGAAAAAGTGAAGCTGTTTACTGTGTTCTTTGCATTACCAAGTCCAGCAAGAAATGTGCTGGTACTATCCAGAGCTGTCAGTATGGATTATCATGCTATATTGCAGAAAATCAATTTGATGCAACTGCTTTACCAACAGTATGTTATTCTTTTCCATTGCTGTTTTGTTGGCTGACTGAAGGAAGATATGCAGTGCATTTGAACCAAAGCAGATGTGTGCTGACAACTTAAATGCACAATCATGTTTGTGTGTTTTCTTTCTTTCTTCCATCCTTTGTAATATCATATTAAATATTAAGGCTACCAGTTTATAATCAATGACTAATGACATAAGAAAAGGAAAAAAAACAGTATACAAAGATGCTCCAGGTGAGGCTTGAACTCACAACCTTGGCATTGCTCAACAGATACTGTCTTATAAGTACCGCGCGCTGACCAATTGAGCCACTGGAGCGCTTTGCAACATTGATAGGTTATGCTAGATGTGGATTTTATTCAATGCAATCAGTACAGTCATAAGAATTGAAAAAGAAAATCATTTTTGGTGATGAATGATGAGCAACAAAGGAACATGCATGCCAGATGGTACTTAAATAAGCTGTCCACGGTGATAGAAAAGGTTTAAAAAAAACAACAACAATGTTATCATAATAAATGTCATATTTTAGCTTCTGTGGTCATTTTTTGCAAGCTAAACACTGCAAGACTGTTTTACAGTCGAAGCAAGGATAAAATATCAACTCTATTGATGAGACACTTGCTGTAATGACTTCCACCCCATATGGAACTTGGACCCCCTGTCTTAGGAGGGCAGTGACTTATCCATTATGCCAGTGGTGCTTACTGATGTTCTTATTTAAGACTGTTAGGTTTTTAATAGTCAATTATTTATTTTTGAGGAAAAAGTGAAGCTGTTTACTGTGTTCTTTGCATTACCAAGTCCAGCAAGAAATATGCTGGTACTATCCAGAGCTGTCAGTATGGATTATCATGCTATATTGCAGAAAATCAATTTGATGCAACTGCTTTACCAACAGTATGTTAATTTTTCCATTGCTGTTTTGTTGGCTGACTGAAGGAAGATATGCAGTGCATTTGAACCAAAGCAGATGTGTGCTGACAACTTAAATGCACAATCATGTTTGTGTTTTTTCTTTCTTTCTTCCATCCTTTGTAATATCATATTAAACATTAAGGTAGCAGTTTATAATCAATGACTAATGACATAAAAAAAGAAAAAAAAAACATTATACAAAGCTGCTCCAGGTGAGGCTTGAACTCACAACCTCGGCATTGCTCAACGGATACTGTCTTATAAGTACCGCGCGCTGACCAATTGCGCCACTGGAGCGCTTTGCAACATTGATTGGTTATGCTAGATGTGGATTTTATTCAATGCAGTAAGTACAGTCATAAGAATTGAAAAACAAAATCATTTTTGGTGATGAATGATGAGCAACAAAGGAACATGCATGCCAGATGGTACTTAAATAAGCTGTCCACGGTGATAGAAAATGTTTAAAAAAAAAACAACAACAATGTTATCATAATAAATGTAATATTTTAGCTTCTGTGGTCATTTTTTGCAAGCTAAACACTGCAAGACTGTTTTACAGTCGAAGCAAGGATAAAATATCAACTCTAGTGATGAGACACTTGCTGTAATGACTTCCACCCCATATGGAACTTGGACCCCCTGTCTTAGGAGGGCAGTGACTTATCCATTATGCCAGTGGTGCTTACTGATGTTCTTATTTAAGACTGTTAGGTTTTTAATAGTCAATTATTAATTTTTGAGGAAAAAGTGAAGCTGTTTACTGTGTTCTTTGCATTACCAAGTCCAGCAAGAAATATGCTGGTACTATCCAGAGCTGTCAGTATGGATTATCATGCTATATTGCAGAAAATCAATTTGATGCAACTGCTTTACCAACAGTATGTTAATCTTTTCCATTGCTGTTTTGTTGGCTGACTGAAGGAAGATATGCAGTGCATTTGAACCAAAGTAGATGTGTGCTGACAACTTAAATGCACAATCATGTTTGTGTTTTTTCTTTCTTTCTTCCATCCTTTGTAATATCATATTAACTATTAAGGTAGCAGTTTATAATCAATGACTAATGACATAAGAAAAGGAAAAAAAAATAGTATACAAAGATGCTCCAGGTGAGGCTTGAACTCACAACCTTGGCATTGCTCAACAGATACTGTCTTATAAGTTTTGCTCGCTGACCAATTGCGCCACTGGAGCACTTTGTAGCATTAATTGGTTATGCTAGATGTGGATTTTATTCAATACAATCAGTACATTCATAAGAATTGAAAAAGAAAACAATTTTCGGTGATGAATGATGAGCAACAAAGGAACATGCATGCCAGATGGCACTTGAATAAGCTGTCCACGGTGATAGAAAAGGTTTAAAAAACAACAACAACAATGTTATCATAATAAATGTCATATTTTAGCTTCTGTGGTCATTTTTTACAAGCTAAACACTGCAAGACTGTTTTACAATTGAAGGAAGGATAAAATATCATTTCTAGTGATGAGACACTTGCTGTAATGACTTCCAACTCAGACGGGACTTAAACCCACAACCACTGGCTTAGGAGAACAGTGCCTTATCCATTATGCTAGTGGTGCTTACTGATGTCCTTATTTAAGACTGATAGGTTTTTAATAGTCAATTATTTATTTTTGAAAAAAAGTGAAGCTGTTTACTGTGTTCTTTGCATTACCAAGTCCAGCAAGAAATGTGCTGGTACTATCCAGAGCTGTCAGTATGGATTATCATGCTATATTGCAGAAAATCAATTTGATGCAACTGCTTTACCAACAGTATGTTAATCTTTTCCATTGCTGTTTTGTTGGCTGACTGAAGGAAGATATGCAGTGCATTTGAACCAAAGCAGATGTGTGCTGACAACTTAAATGCACAATCATGTTTGTGTGTTTTCTTTCTTTCTTCCATCCTTTGTAATATCATATTAAATATTAAGGCTACCAGTTTATAATCAATGACTAATGACATAAGAAAAGGAAAAAAAACAGTATACAAAGATGCTCCAGGTGAGGCTTGAACTCACAACCTCGGCATTGCTCAACAGATACTGTCTTATAAGTACCGTGCGCTGACCAATTGCGCCACTGGAGCGCTTTGCAACATTGATAGGTTATGCTAGATGTGGATTTTATTCAATGCAATCAGTACAGTCATAAGAATTGAAAAAGAAAATAATTTTTGGTGATGAATGATGAGCAACAAAGGAACATGCATGCCAGATGGCACTTGAATAAGCTGTCCACGGTGATAGAAAAGGTTTAAAAAACAACAACAACAATGTTATCATAATAAATGTCATATTTTAGCTTCTGTGGTCATTTTTTGCAAGCTAAACACTGCAAGACTGTTTTACAGTCGAAGCAAGGATAAAATATCAACTCTATTGATGAGACACTTGCTGTAATGACTTCCACCCCATATGGAACTTGGACCCCCTGTCTTAGGAGGGCAGTGACTTATCCATTATGCCAGTGGTGCTTACTGATGTTCTTATTTAAGACTGTTAGGTTTTTAATAGTCAATTATTTATTTTTGAGGAAAAAGTGAAGCTGTTTACTGTGTTCTTTGCATTACCAAGTCCAGCAAGAAATATGCTGGTACTATCCAGAGCTGTCAGTATGGATTATCATGCTATATTGCAGAAAATCAATTTGATGCAACTGCTTTACCAACAGTATGTTAATCTTTTCCATTGCTGTTTTGTTGGCTGACTGAAGGAAGATATGCAGTGCATTTGAACCAAAGCAGATGTGTGCTGACAACTTAAATGCACAATCATGTTTGTGTTTTTTCTTTCTTTCTTCCATCCTTTGTAATATCATATTAACTATTAAGGTAGCAGTTTATAATCAATGACTAATGACATAAGAAAAGAAAAAAAAACAGTATACAATGATGCTCCAGGTGAGGCTTGAACTCACAACCTCGGCATTGCTCAACAGATACTGTCTTATAAGTACCGTGTGCTGACCAATCGCGCCACTGGAGCTCTTTGCAGCATTAATTGGTTATGCTAGATGTGGATTTTATTCAATACAATCAGTACAGTCATAAGAATTGAAAAAGAAAATAATTTTTGGTGATGAATGATGAGCAACAAAGGAACATGCATGCCAGATGGCACTTGAATAAGCTGTCCACGGTGATAGAAAAGGTTTAAAAAAACAACAACAACAACAATGTTATCATAATTAATGTCATATTTTAGCTTCTGTGGTCACTTTTTACAAGCTAAACACTGCAAGACTGTTTTACAGTTGAAGCAAGGATAAAATATCAACTCTACTGATGAGACACTTGCTGTAATGACTTCCAACTCAGACGGGACTTAAACCCACAACCACTGGCTTAGGAGAACAGTGCCTTATCCATTATGCCAGTGGTGCTTACTGATGTCCTTATTTAAGACTGTTAGGTTTTTAATAGTCAATTATTTATTTTTGAAAAAAAGTGAAGCTGTTTACTGTGTTCTTTGCATTACCACGTCCAGTAAGAAATGTGCTGGTACTATCCAGAGCTGTCAGTATGGATTATCATGCTATATTGCAGAAAATCAATTTGATGCAACTGCTTTACCAACAGTATGTTAATCTTTTCCATTGCTGTTTTGTTGGCTGACTGAAGGAAGATATGCAGTGCATTTGAACCAAAGCAGATGTGTGCTGACAACTTAAATGCACAATCATGTTTGTGTTTTTTCTTTCTTTCTTTCATCCTTTGTAATATCATATTAAATATTAAGGTAGCAGTTTATAATCAATGACTAATGACATAAGAAAAGGAAAAAAAACAGTGTACAAAGATACTCCAGGTGAGGCTTGAACTCACAACCTCGGCATTGCTCAACAGATACTGTCTTATAAGTACTGCATGCTGACCAATTGCGCCACTGGAGCACTTTGCAGCATTAATTGGTTATGCTAGATGTGGATTTTATTCAATACAATCAGTACAGTCATAAGAATTGAAAAAGAAAATCATTTTTGGTGATGAATGATGAGCAACAAAGGAACATGCATGCCAGATGGCACTTGAATAAGCTGTCCACAGTGATAGAAAAGGTTTAAAAAACAACAACAACAACAACAACAACAACAACAATGTTATCATAATTAATGTCATATTTTAGCTTCTGTGGTCATTTTTTACAAGCTAAACACTGCAAGACTGTTTTACAGTTGAAGCAAGGATAAAATATCAACTCTAGTGATGAGACACTTGCTGTAATGACTTCCAACTCAGACCAGACTTAAACCCACAACCATTAGCTTAGGAGAACAGTGCCTTATCCATTATGCCAGTGGTGCTTACTGATGTCCTTATTTAAGACTGATAGGGTTTTAATAGTCAATTATTTATTTTTGAAAAAAAGTGAAGCTGTTTACTGTGTTCTTTGCATTACCAAGTCCAGCAAGAAATGAGCTGGTACTATCCAGAGCTGTCAGTATGGATTATCATGCTATATTGCAGAAAATCAATTTGATGCAACTGCTTTACCAACAGTATGTTAATCTTTTCCATTGCTGTTTTGTTGGCTGACTGAAGGAAGATATGCAGTGCATTTGAACCAAAGCAGATGTGTGCTGACAACTTAAATGCACAATCATGTTTGTGTTTTTTCATTCTTTCTTCCATCCTTTGTAATATCATATTAAATATTAAGGTAGCAGTTTATAATCAATGACTAATGACATAAGAAAAGAAAAAAAAACAGTATACAATGATGCTCCAGGTGAGGCTTGAACTCACAACCTCGGCATTGCTCAACAGATACTGTCTTATAAGTACCGCGCGCTGACCAATTGCGCCACTGGAGCTCTTTGCAGCATTAATTGGTTATGCTAGATGTGGATTTTATTCAATACAATCAGTACAGTCATAAGAATTGAAAAAGAAAATAATTTTTGGTGATTAATGATGAGCAACAAAGGAACATGCATGCCAGATGGCACTTGAATAAGCTGTCCACGGTGATAGAAAATATTTAAAAAAAAATCAACAACAATGTTATCATAATAAATGTCATATTTTAGCTTCTGTGGTCATTTTTTGCAAGTTAAACACTGCAAGACTGTTTTACAGTCGAAATAAGGATAAAATATCAACTCTAGTGATGAGACACTTGCTGTAATGACTTCCACCCCATATGGAACTTGGACCCCCTGTCTTAGGAGGGCAGTGACTTATCCATTATGCCAGTGGTGCTTACTGATGTTCTTATTTAAGACTGTTAGGTTTTTAATAGTCAATTATTTATTTTTGAGGAAAAAGTGAAGCTGTTTACTGTGTTCTTTGCATTACCAAGTCCAGCAAGAAATATGCTGGTAGTATCCAGAGCTGTCAGTATGGATTATCATGCTATATTGCAGAAAATCAATTTGATGCAACTGCTTTACCAACAGTATGTTAATCTTTTCCATTGCTGTTTTGTTGGCTGACTGAAGGAAGATATGCAGTGCATTTGAACCAAAGCAGATGTGTGCTGACAACTTAAATGCACAATCATGTTTGTGTTTTTTCTTTCTTTCTTCCATCCTTTGTAATATCATATTAAATATTAAGGTAGCAGTTTATAATCAATGACTAATGACATAAGAAAAGAAAAAAAAACAGTATACAATGATGCTCCAGGTGAGGCTTGAACTCACAACCTCGGCATTGCTCAACAGATACTGTCTTATAAGTACCGAGCGCTGACCAATTGCGCCACTGGAGCTCTTTACAGCATTGATTGGTTATGCTAGATGTGGATTTTATTCAATACAATCAGTACAGTCATAAGAATTGAAAAAGAAAATAATTTTTGGTGATGAATGATGAGCAACAAAGGAACATGCATGCCAGATGGCACTTGAATAAGCTGTCCACGGTGATAGAAAAGGTTTAAAAAACAACAACAACAACAATGTTATCATAATTAATGTCATATTTTAGCTTCTGTGGTCACTTTTTACAAGCTAAACACTGCAAGACTGTTTTACAGTTGAAGCAAGGATAAAATATCAACTCTACTGATGAGACACTTGCTGTAATGACTTCCAACTCAGACGGGACTTAAACCCACAACCACTGGCTTAGGAGAACAGTGCCTTATCCATTATGCCAGTGGTGCTTACTGATGTCCTTATTTAAGACTGTTAGGTTTTTAATAGTCAATTATTTATTTTTGAAAAAAAGTGAAGCTGTTTACTGTGTTCTTTGCATTACCACGTCCAGCAAGAAATGTGCTGGTACTATCCAGAGCTGTCAGTATGGATTATCATGCTATATTGCAGAAAATCAATTTGATGCAACTGCTTTACCAACAGTATGTTAATCTTTTCCATTGCTGTTTTGTTGGCTGACTGAAGGAAGATATGCAGTGCATTTGAACCAAAGCAGATGTGTGCTGACAACTTAAATGCACAATCATGTTTGTGTTTTTTCTTTCTTTCTTCCATCCTTTGTAATATCATATTAAATATTAAGGTAGCAGTTTATAATCAATGACTAATGACATAAGAAAAGAAAAAAAACCAGTATACAATGATGCTCCAGGTGAGGCTTGAACTCACAACCTCGGCATTGCTCAACAGATACTATCTTATAAGTACCGTGTGCTGACCAATCGCGCCACTGGAGCTCTTTGCAGCATTAATTGGTTATGCTAGATGTGGATTTTATTCAATACAATCAGTACAGTCATAAGAATTGAAAAAGAAAATCATTTTTGGTGATGAATGATGAGCAACAAAGGAACATGCATGCCAGATGGCACTTGAATAAGCTGTCCACGGTGATAGAAAAGGTTTAAAAAACAACAACAACAACAACAATGTTATCATAATTAATGTCATATTTTAGCTTCTGTGGTCACTTTTTACAAGCTAAACACTGCAAGACTGTTTTACAGTTGAAGCAAGGATAAAATATCAACTCTACTGATGAGAGACTTGCTGTAATGACTTCCAACTCAGACGGGACTTAAACCCACAACCACTGGCTTAGTAGAACAGTGCCTTATCCATTATGCCAGTGGTGCTTACTGATGTCCTTATTTAAGACTGTTAGGTTTTTAATAGTCAATTATTTATTTTTGAAAAAAAGTGAAGCTGTTTACTGTGTTCTTTGCATTACCACGTCCAGCAAGAAATGTGCTGGTACTATCCAGAGCTGTCAGTATGGATTATCATGCTATATTGCAGAAAATCAATTTGATGCAACTGCTTTACCAACAGTATGTTAATCTTTTCCATTGCTGTTTTGTTGGCTGACTGAAGGAAGATATGCAGTGCATTTGAACCAAAGCAGATGTGTGCTGACAACTTAAATGCACAATCATGTTTGTGTTTTTTCTTTCTTTCTTCCATCCTTTGTAATATCATATTAAATATTAAGGTAGCAGTTTATAATCAATGACTAATGACATAAGAAAAGAAAAAAAAACAGTATACAATGATGCTCCAGGTGAGGCTTGAACTCACAACCTTGGCATTGCTCAACAGATACTGTCTTATAAGTACCGTGTGCTGACCAATCGCGCCACTGGAGCTCTTTGCAGCATTAATTGGTTATGCTAGATGTGGATTTTATTCAATACAATCAGTACAGTCATAAGAATTGAAAAAGAAAATAATTTTTGGTGATGAATGATGAGCAACAAAGGAACATGCATGCCAGATGGCACTTGAATAAGCTGTCCACGGTGATAGAAAAGGTTTAAAAAACAACAACAACAACAACAATGTTATCATAATTAATGTCATATTTTAGCTTCTGTGGTCACTTTTTACAAGCTAAACACTGCAAGACTGTTTTACAGTTGAAGCAAGGATAAAATATCAACTCTACTGATGAGACACTTGCTGTAATGACTTCCAACTCAGACGGGACTTAAACCCACAACCACTGGCTTAGGAGAACAGTGCCTTATCCATTATGCCAGTGGTGCTTACTGATGTCCTTATTTAAGACTGTTAGGTTTTTAATAGTCAATTATTTATTTTTGAAAAAAAGTGAAGCTGTTTACTGTGTTCTTTGCATTACCACGTCCAGTAAGAAATGTGCTGGTACTATCCAGAGCTGTCAGTATGGATTATCATGCTATATTGCAGAAAATCAATTTGATGCAACTGCTTTACCAACAGTATGTTAATCTTTTCCATTGCTGTTTTGTTGGCTGACTGAAGGAAGATATGCAGTGCATTTGAACCAAAGCAGATGTGTGCTGACAACTTAAATGCACAATCATGTTTGTGTTTTTTCTTTCTTTCTTTCATCCTTTGTAATATCATATTAAATATTAAGGTAGCAGTTTATAATCAATGACTAATGACATAAGAAAAGGAAAAAAAACAGTATACAAAGATACTCCAGGTGAGGCTTGAACTCACAACCTCGGCATTGCTCAACAGATACTGTCTTATAAGTACTGCATGCTGACCAATTGCGCCACTGGAGCACTTTGCAGCATTAATTGGTTATGCTAGATGTGGATTTTATTCAATACAATCAGTACAGTCATAAGAATTGAAAAAGAAAATCATTTTTGGTGATGAATGATGAGCAACAAAGGAACATGCATGCCAGATGGCACTTGAATAAGCTGTCCACAGTGATAGAAAAGGTTTAAAAAACCAACAACAACAACAACAACAATGTTATCATAATTAATGTCATATTTTAGCTTCTGTGGTCATTTTTTACAAGCTAAACACTGCAAGACTGTTTTACAGTTGAAGCAAGGATAAAATATCAACTCTAGTGATGAGACACTTGCTGTAATGACTTCCACCCCATATGGAACTTGGACCCCCTGTCTTAGGAGGGCAGTGACATATCCATTATGCTAGTGGTGCTAACTGATGTTCTTATTTAAGACTGTTAGGTTTTTAATAGTCAATTATTTATTTTTGAGGAAAAAGTGAAGCTGTTTACTGTGTTCTTTGCATTACCAAGTCCAGCAAGAAATGTGCTGGTACTATCCAGAGCTGTCAGTATGGATTATCATGCTATATTGCAGAAAATCAATTTGATGCAACTGCTTTACCAACAGTATGTTATTCTTTTCCATTGCTGTTTTGTTGGCTGACTGAAGGAAGATATGCAGTGCATTTGAACCAAAGCAGATGTGTGCTGACAACTTAAATGCACAATCATGTTTGTGTGTTTTCTTTCTTTCTTCCATCCTTTGTAATATCATATTAAATATTAAGGCTACCAGTTTATAATCAATGACTAATGACATAAGAAAAGGAAAAAAAACAGTATACAAAGATGCTCCAGGTGAGGCTTGAACTCACAACCTTGGCATTGCTCAACAGATACTGTCTTATAAGTACCGCGCGCTGACCAATTGAGCCACTGGAGCGCTTTGCAACATTGATAGGTTATGCTAGATGTGGATTTTATTCAATGCAATCAGTACAGTCATAAGAATTGAAAAAGAAAATCATTTTTGGTGATGAATGATGAGCAACAAAGGAACATGCATGCCAGATGGTACTTAAATAAGCTGTCCACGGTGATAGAAAAGGTTTAAAAAAAACAACAACAATGTTATCATAATAAATGTCATATTTTAGCTTCTGTGGTCATTTTTTGCAAGCTAAACACTGCAAGACTGTTTTACAGTCGAAGCAAGGATAAAATATCAACTCTATTGATGAGACACTTGCTGTAATGACTTCCACCCCATATGGAACTTGGACCCCCTGTCTTAGGAGGGCAGTGACTTATCCATTATGCCAGTGGTGCTTACTGATGTTCTTATTTAAGACTGTTAGGTTTTTAATAGTCAATTATTTATTTTTGAGGAAAAAGTGAAGCTGTTTACTGTGTTCTTTGCATTACCAAGTCCAGCAAGAAATATGCTGGTACTATCCAGAGCTGTCAGTATGGATTATCATGCTATATTGCAGAAAATCAATTTGATGCAACTGCTTTACCAACAGTATGTTAATTTTTCCATTGCTGTTTTGTTGGCTGACTGAAGGAAGATATGCAGTGCATTTGAACCAAAGCAGATGTGTGCTGACAACTTAAATGCACAATCATGTTTGTGTTTTTTCTTTCTTTCTTCCATCCTTTGTAATATCATATTAAACATTAAGGTAGCAGTTTATAATCAATGACTAATGACATAAAAAAAGAAAAAAAAAACATTATACAAAGCTGCTCCAGGTGAGGCTTGAACTCACAACCTCGGCATTGCTCAACGGATACTGTCTTATAAGTACCGCGCGCTGACCAATTGCGCCACTGGAGCGCTTTGCAACATTGATTGGTTATGCTAGATGTGGATTTTATTCAATGCAGTAAGTACAGTCATAAGAATTGAAAAACAAAATCATTTTTGGTGATGAATGATGAGCAACAAAGGAACATGCATGCCAGATGGTACTTAAATAAGCTGTCCACGGTGATAGAAAATGTTTAAAAAAAAAACAACAACAATGTTATCATAATAAATGTAATATTTTAGCTTCTGTGGTCATTTTTTGCAAGCTAAACACTGCAAGACTGTTTTACAGTCGAAGCAAGGATAAAATATCAACTCTAGTGATGAGACACTTGCTGTAATGACTTCCACCCCATATGGAACTTGGACCCCCTGTCTTAGGAGGGCAGTGACTTATCCATTATGCCAGTGGTGCTTACTGATGTTCTTATTTAAGACTGTTAGGTTTTTAATAGTCAATTATTAATTTTTGAGGAAAAAGTGAAGCTGTTTACTGTGTTCTTTGCATTACCAAGTCCAGCAAGAAATATGCTGGTACTATCCAGAGCTGTCAGTATGGATTATCATGCTATATTGCAGAAAATCAATTTGATGCAACTGCTTTACCAACAGTATGTTAATCTTTTCCATTGCTGTTTTGTTGGCTGACTGAAGGAAGATATGCAGTGCATTTGAACCAAAGTAGATGTGTGCTGACAACTTAAATGCACAATCATGTTTGTGTTTTTTCTTTCTTTCTTCCATCCTTTGTAATATCATATTAACTATTAAGGTAGCAGTTTATAATCAATGACTAATGACATAAGAAAAGGAAAAAAAAATAGTATACAAAGATGCTCCAGGTGAGGCTTGAACTCACAACCTTGGCATTGCTCAACAGATACTGTCTTATAAGTTTTGCTCGCTGACCAATTGCGCCACTGGAGCACTTTGTAGCATTAATTGGTTATGCTAGATGTGGATTTTATTCAATACAATCAGTACATTCATAAGAATTGAAAAAGAAAACAATTTTCGGTGATGAATGATGAGCAACAAAGGAACATGCATGCCAGATGGCACTTGAATAAGCTGTCCACGGTGATAGAAAAGGTTTAAAAAACAACAACAACAATGTTATCATAATAAATGTCATATTTTAGCTTCTGTGGTCATTTTTTACAAGCTAAACACTGCAAGACTGTTTTACAATTGAAGGAAGGATAAAATATCATTTCTAGTGATGAGACACTTGCTGTAATGACTTCCAACTCAGACGGGACTTAAACCCACAACCACTGGCTTAGGAGAACAGTGCCTTATCCATTATGCTAGTGGTGCTTACTGATGTCCTTATTTAAGACTGATAGGTTTTTAATAGTCAATTATTTATTTTTGAAAAAAAGTGAAGCTGTTTACTGTGTTCTTTGCATTACCAAGTCCAGCAAGAAATGTGCTGGTACTATCCAGAGCTGTCAGTATGGATTATCATGCTATATTGCAGAAAATCAATTTGATGCAACTGCTTTACCAACAGTATGTTAATCTTTTCCATTGCTGTTTTGTTGGCTGACTGAAGGAAGATATGCAGTGCATTTGAACCAAAGCAGATGTGTGCTGACAACTTAAATGCACAATCATGTTTGTGTGTTTTCTTTCTTTCTTCCATCCTTTGTAATATCATATTAAATATTAAGGCTACCAGTTTATAATCAATGACTAATGACATAAGAAAAGGAAAAAAAACAGTATACAAAGATGCTCCAGGTGAGGCTTGAACTCACAACCTCGGCATTGCTCAACAGATACTGTCTTATAAGTACCGTGCGCTGACCAATTGCGCCACTGGAGCGCTTTGCAACATTGATAGGTTATGCTAGATGTGGATTTTATTCAATGCAATCAGTACAGTCATAAGAATTGAAAAAGAAAATAATTTTTGGTGATGAATGATGAGCAACAAAGGAACATGCATGCCAGATGGCACTTGAATAAGCTGTCCACGGTGATAGAAAAGGTTTAAAAAACAACAACAACAATGTTATCATAATAAATGTCATATTTTAGCTTCTGTGGTCATTTTTTGCAAGCTAAACACTGCAAGACTGTTTTACAGTCGAAGCAAGGATAAAATATCAACTCTATTGATGAGACACTTGCTGTAATGACTTCCACCCCATATGGAACTTGGACCCCCTGTCTTAGGAGGGCAGTGACTTATCCATTATGCCAGTGGTGCTTACTGATGTTCTTATTTAAGACTGTTAGGTTTTTAATAGTCAATTATTTATTTTTGAGGAAAAAGTGAAGCTGTTTACTGTGTTCTTTGCATTACCAAGTCCAGCAAGAAATATGCTGGTACTATCCAGAGCTGTCAGTATGGATTATCATGCTATATTGCAGAAAATCAATTTGATGCAACTGCTTTACCAACAGTATGTTAATCTTTTCCATTGCTGTTTTGTTGGCTGACTGAAGGAAGATATGCAGTGCATTTGAACCAAAGCAGATGTGTGCTGACAACTTAAATGCACAATCATGTTTGTGTTTTTTCTTTCTTTCTTCCATCCTTTGTAATATCATATTAACTATTAAGGTAGCAGTTTATAATCAATGACTAATGACATAAGAAAAGAAAAAAAAACAGTATACAATGATGCTCCAGGTGAGGCTTGAACTCACAACCTCGGCATTGCTCAACAGATACTGTCTTATAAGTACCGTGTGCTGACCAATCGCGCCACTGGAGCTCTTTGCAGCATTAATTGGTTATGCTAGATGTGGATTTTATTCAATACAATCAGTACAGTCATAAGAATTGAAAAAGAAAATAATTTTTGGTGATGAATGATGAGCAACAAAGGAACATGCATGCCAGATGGCACTTGAATAAGCTGTCCACGGTGATAGAAAAGGTTTAAAAAAACAACAACAACAACAATGTTATCATAATTAATGTCATATTTTAGCTTCTGTGGTCACTTTTTACAAGCTAAACACTGCAAGACTGTTTTACAGTTGAAGCAAGGATAAAATATCAACTCTACTGATGAGACACTTGCTGTAATGACTTCCAACTCAGACGGGACTTAAACCCACAACCACTGGCTTAGGAGAACAGTGCCTTATCCATTATGCCAGTGGTGCTTACTGATGTCCTTATTTAAGACTGTTAGGTTTTTAATAGTCAATTATTTATTTTTGAAAAAAAGTGAAGCTGTTTACTGTGTTCTTTGCATTACCACGTCCAGTAAGAAATGTGCTGGTACTATCCAGAGCTGTCAGTATGGATTATCATGCTATATTGCAGAAAATCAATTTGATGCAACTGCTTTACCAACAGTATGTTAATCTTTTCCATTGCTGTTTTGTTGGCTGACTGAAGGAAGATATGCAGTGCATTTGAACCAAAGCAGATGTGTGCTGACAACTTAAATGCACAATCATGTTTGTGTTTTTTCTTTCTTTCTTTCATCCTTTGTAATATCATATTAAATATTAAGGTAGCAGTTTATAATCAATGACTAATGACATAAGAAAAGGAAAAAAAACAGTGTACAAAGATACTCCAGGTGAGGCTTGAACTCACAACCTCGGCATTGCTCAACAGATACTGTCTTATAAGTACTGCATGCTGACCAATTGCGCCACTGGAGCACTTTGCAGCATTAATTGGTTATGCTAGATGTGGATTTTATTCAATACAATCAGTACAGTCATAAGAATTGAAAAAGAAAATCATTTTTGGTGATGAATGATGAGCAACAAAGGAACATGCATGCCAGATGGCACTTGAATAAGCTGTCCACAGTGATAGAAAAGGTTTAAAAAACAACAACAACAACAACAACAACAACAATGTTATCATAATTAATGTCATATTTTAGCTTCTGTGGTCATTTTTTACAAGCTAAACACTGCAAGACTGTTTTACAGTTGAAGCAAGGATAAAATATCAACTCTAGTGATGAGACACTTGCTGTAATGACTTCCAACTCAGACCAGACTTAAACCCACAACCATTAGCTTAGGAGAACAGTGCCTTATCCATTATGCCAGTGGTGCTTACTGATGTCCTTATTTAAGACTGATAGGGTTTTAATAGTCAATTATTTATTTTTGAAAAAAAGTGAAGCTGTTTACTGTGTTCTTTGCATTACCAAGTCCAGCAAGAAATGAGCTGGTACTATCCAGAGCTGTCAGTATGGATTATCATGCTATATTGCAGAAAATCAATTTGATGCAACTGCTTTACCAACAGTATGTTAATCTTTTCCATTGCTGTTTTGTTGGCTGACTGAAGGAAGATATGCAGTGCATTTGAACCAAAGCAGATGTGTGCTGACAACTTAAATGCACAATCATGTTTGTGTTTTTTCTTTCTTTCTTCCATCCTTTGTAATATCATATTAAATATTAAGGTAGCAGTTTATAATCAATGACTAATGACATAAAAAAAAGGAAAAAAAACATTATACAAAACTGCTCCAGGTGAGGCTTGAACTCACAACCTCAGCATTGCTCAACAGATACTGTCTTATAAATACAGCGCGCTGACCAATTGAGCCACTGGAGCACTTTGCAGCATTAATTGGTTATGCTAGATGTGGATTTTATTCAATGCAATCAGTACAGTCATAAGAATTGAAAAAGAAAATAATTTGTGGTGATGAATGATGAGCAACAAAGGAACATGCATGCCAGATGGTACTTAAATAAGCTGTCCACGGTGATAGAAAATGTTTAAAAAAAACAACAACAATGTTATCATAATAAATGTCATATTTTAGCTTCTGTGGTCATTTTTTGCAAGCTAAACACTGCAAGACTGTTTTACAGTCGAAGTAAGGATAAAATATCAACTCTAGTGATGAGACACTTGCTGTAATGACTTCCACCCCATATGGAACTTGGACCCCCTGTCTTAGGAGGGCAGTGACATATCCATTATGCCAGTGGTGCTAACTGATGTTCTTATTTAAGACTGTTAGGTTTTTAATAGTCAATTATTTATTTTTGAGGAAAAAGTGAAGCTGTTTACTGTGTTCTTTGCATTACCAAGTCCAGCAAGAAATGTGCTGGTACTATCCAGAGCTGTCAGTATGGATTATCATGCTATATTGCAGAAAATCAATTTGATGCAACTGCTTTACCAACAGTATGTTATTCTTTTCCATTGCTGTTTTGTTGGCTGACTGAAGGAAGATATGCAGTGCATTTGAACCAAAGCAGATGTGTGCTGACAACTTAAATGCACAATCATGTTTGTGTGTTTTCTTTCTTTCTTCCATCCTTTGTAATATCATATTAAATATTAAGGCTACCAGTTTATAATCAATGACTAATGACATAAGAAAAGGAAAAAAAAACAGTATACAAAGATGCTCCAGGTGAGGCTTGAACTCACAACCTTGGCATTGCTCAACAGATACTGTCTTATAAGTACCGCGCGCTGACCAATTGCGCCACTGGAGCGCTTTGCAACATTGATAGGTTATGCTAGATGTGGATTTTATTCAATGCAATCAGTACAGTCATAAGAATTGAAAAAGAAAATCATTTTTGGTGATGAATGATGAGCAACAAAGGAACATGCATGCCAGATGGTACTTAAATAAGCTGTCCACGGTGATAGAAAAGGTTTAAAAAAAACAACAACAATGTTATCATAATAAATGTCATATTTTAGCTTCTGTGGTCATTTTTTGCAAGCTAAACACTGCAAGACTGTTTTACAGTCGAAGCAAGGATAAAATATCAACTCTATTGATGAGACACTTGCTGTAATGACTTCCACCCCATATGGAACTTGGACCCCCTGTCTTAGGAGGGCAGTGACTTATCCATTATGCCAGTGGTGCTTACTGATGTTCTTATTTAAGACTGTTAGGTTTTTAATAGTCAATTATTTATTTTTGAGGAAAAAGTGAAGCTGTTTACTGTGTTCTTTGCATTACCAAGTCCAGCAAGAAATATGCTGGTACTATCCAGAGCTGTCAGTATGGATTATCATGCTATATTGCAGAAAATCAATTTGATGCAACTGCTTTACCAACAGTATGTTAATTTTTCCATTGCTGTTTTGTTGGCTGACTGAAGGAAGATATGCAGTGCATTTGAACCAAAGCAGATGTGTGCTGACAACTTAAATGCACAATCATGTTTGTGTTTTTTCTTTCTTTCTTCCATCCTTTGTAATATCATATTAAACATTAAGGTAGCAGTTTATAATCAATGACTAATGACATAAAAAAAGAAAAAAAAAACATTATACAAAGCTGCTCCAGGTGAGGCTTGAACTCACAACCTCGGCATTGCTCAACGGATACTGTCTTATAAGTACCGCGCGCTGACCAATTGCGCCACTGGAGCGCTTTGCATCATTGATTGGTTATGCTAGATGTGGATTTTATTCAATGCAGTAAGTACAGTCATAAGAATTGAAAAACAAAATCATTTTTGGTGATGAATGATGAGCAACAAAGGAACATGCATGCCAGATGGTACTTAAATAAGCTGTCCACGGTGATAGAAAATGTTTAAAAAAAAAACAACAACAATGTTATCATAATAAATGTAATATTTTAGCTTCTGTGGTCATTTTTTGCAAGCTAAACACTGCAAGACTGTTTTACAGTCGAAGCAAGGATAAAATATCAACTCTAGTGATGAGACACTTGCTGTAATGACTTCCACCCCATATGGAACTTGGACCCCCTGTCTTAGGAGGGCAGTGACTTATCCATTATGCCAGTGGTGCTTACTGATGTTCTTATTTAAGACTGTTAGGTTTTTAATAGTCAATTATTAATTTTTGAGGAAAAAGTGAAGCTGTTTACTGTGTTCTTTGCATTACCAAGTCCAGCAAGAAATATGCTGGTACTATCCAGAGCTGTCAGTATGGATTATCATGCTATATTGCAGAAAATCAATTTGATGCAACTGCTTTACCAACAGTATGTTAATCTTTTCCATTGCTGTTTTGTTGGCTGACTGAAGGAAGATATGCAGTGCATTTGAACCAAAGTAGATGTGTGCTGACAACTTAAATGCACAATCATGTTTGTGTTTTTTCTTTCTTTCTTCCATCCTTTGTAATATCATATTAACTATTAAGGTAGCAGTTTATAATCAATGACTAATGACATAAGAAAAGGAAAAAAAAATAGTATACAAAGATGCTCCAGGTGAGGCTTGAACTCACAACCTTGGCATTGCTCAACAGATACTGTCTTATAAGTTTTGCTCGCTGACCAATTGCGCCACTGGAGCACTTTGTAGCATTAATTGGTTATGCTAGATGTGGATTTTATTCAATACAATCAGTACATTCATAAGAATTGAAAAAGAAAACAATTTTCGGTGATGAATGATGAGCAACAAAGGAACATGCATGCCAGATGGCACTTGAATAAGCTGTCCACGGTGATAGAAAAGGTTTAAAAAACAACAACAACAATGTTATCATAATAAATGTCATATTTTAGCTTCTGTGGTCATTTTTTACAAGCTAAACACTGCAAGACTGTTTTACAATTGAAGGAAGGATAAAATATCAACTCTAGTGATGAGACACTTGCTGTAATGACTTCCAACTCAGACGGGACTTAAACCCACAACCACTGGCTTAGGAGAACAGTGCCTTATCCATTATGCTAGTGGTGCTTACTGATGTCCTTATTTAAGACTGATAGGTTTTTAATAGTCAATTATTTATTTTTGAAAAAAAGTGAAGCTGTTTACTGTGTTCTTTGCATTACCAAGTCCAGCAAGAAATGTGCTGGTACTATCCAGAGCTGTCAGTATGGATTATCATGCTATATTGCAGAAAATCAATTTGATGCAACTGCTTTACCAACAGTATGTTAATCTTTTCCATTGCTGTTTTGTTGGCTGACTGAAGGAAGATATGCAGTGCATTTGAACCAAAGCAGATGTGTGCTGACAACTTAAATGCACAATCATGTTTGTGTGTTTTCTTTCTTTCTTCCATCCTTTGTAATATCATATTAAATATTAAGGCTACCAGTTTATAATCAATGACTAATGACATAAGAAAAGGAAAAAAAACAGTATACAAAGATGCTCCAGGTGAGGCTTGAACTCACAACCTCGGCATTGCTCAACAGATACTGTCTTATAAGTACCGTGCGCTGACCAATTGCGCCACTGGAGCGCTTTGCAACATTGATAGGTTATGCTAGATGTGGATTTTATTCAATGCAATCAGTACAGTCATAAGAATTGAAAAAGAAAATAATTTTTGGTGATGAATGATGAGCAACAAAGGAACATGCATGCCAGATGGCACTTGAATAAGCTGTCCACGGTGATAGAAAAGGTTTAAAAAACAACAACAACAATGTTATCATAATAAATGTCATATTTTAGCTTCTGTGGTCATTTTTTGCAAGCTAAACACTGCAAGACTGTTTTACAGTCGAAGCAAGGATAAAATATCAACTCTATTGATGAGACACTTGCTGTAATGACTTCCACCCCATATGGAACTTGGACCCCCTGTCTTAGGAGGGCAGTGACTTATCCATTATGCCAGTGGTGCTTACTGATGTTCTTATTTAAGACTGTTAGGTTTTTAATAGTCAATTATTTATTTTTGAGGAAAAAGTGAAGCTGTTTACTGTGTTCTTTGCATTACCAAGTCCAGCAAGAAATATGCTGGTACTATCCAGAGCTGTCAGTATGGATTATCATGCTATATTGCAGAAAATCAATTTGATGCAACTGCTTTACCAACAGTATGTTAATCTTTTCCATTGCTGTTTTGTTGGCTGACTGAAGGAAGATATGCAGTGCATTTGAACCAAAGCAGATGTGTGCTGACAACTTAAATGCACAATCATGTTTGTGTTTTTTCTTTCTTTCTTCCATCCTTTGTAATATCATATTAACTATTAAGGTAGCAGTTTATAATCAATGACTAATGACATAAGAAAAGAAAAAAAAAACAGTATACAATGATGCTCCAGGTGAGGCTTGAACTCACAACCTCGGCATTGCTCAACAGATACTGTCTTATAAGTACCGTGTGCTGACCAATCGCGCCACTGGAGCTCTTTGCAGCATTAATTGGTTATGCTAGATGTGGATTTTATTCAATACAATCAGTACAGTCATAAGAATTGAAAAAGAAAATAATTTTTGGTGATGAATGATGAGCAACAAAGGAACATGCATGCCAGATGGCACTTGAATAAGCTGTCCACGGTGATAGAAAAGGTTTAAAAAACAACAACAACAACAACAATGTTATCATAATTAATGTCATATTTTAGCTTCTGTGGTCACTTTTTACAAGCTAAACACTGCAAGACTGTTTTACAGTTGAAGCAAGGATAAAATATCAACTCTACTGATGAGACACTTGCTGTAATGACTTCCAACTCAGACGGGACTTAAACCCACAACCACTGGCTTAGGAGAACAGTGCCTTATCCATTATGCCAGTGGTGCTTACTGATGTCCTTATTTAAGACTGTTAGGTTTTTAATAGTCAATTATTTATTTTTGAAAAAAAGTGAAGCTGTTTACTGTGTTCTTTGCATTACCACGTCCAGTAAGAAATGTGCTGGTACTATCCAGAGCTGTCAGTATGGATTATCATGCTATATTGCAGAAAATCAATTTGATGCAACTGCTTTACCAACAGTATGTTAATCTTTTCCATTGCTGTTTTGTTGGCTGACTGAAGGAAGATATGCAGTGCATTTGAACCAAAGCAGATGTGTGCTGACAACTTAAATGCACAATCATGTTTGTGTTTTTTCTTTCTTTCTTTCATCCTTTGTAATATCATATTAAATATTAAGGTAGCAGTTTATAATCAATGACTAATGACATAAGAAAAGGAAAAAAAACAGTATACAAAGATACTCCAGGTGAGGCTTGAACTCACAACCTCGGCATTGCTCAACAGATACTGTCTTATAAGTACTGCATGCTGACCAATTGCGCCACTGGAGCACTTTGCAGCATTAATTGGTTATGCTAGATGTGGATTTTATTCAATACAATCAGTACAGTCATAAGAATTGAAAAAGAAAATCATTTTTGGTGATGAATGATGAGCAACAAAGGAACATGCATGCCAGATGGCACTTGAATAAGCTGTCCACAGTGATAGAAAAGGTTTAAAAAACAACAACAACAACAACAACAACAACAACAATGTTATCATAATTAATGTCATATTTTAGCTTCTGTGGTCATTTTTTACAAGCTAAACACTGCAAGACTGTTTTACAGTTGAAGCAAGGATAAAATATCAACTCTAGTGATGAGACACTTGCTGTAATGACTTCCAACTCAGACCAGACTTAAACCCACAACCATTAGCTTAGGAGAACAGTGCCTTATCCATTATGCCAGTGGTGCTTACTGATGTCCTTATTTAAGACTGATAGGGTTTTAATAGTCAATTATTTATTTTTGAAAAAAAGTGAAGCTGTTTACTGTGTTCTTTGCATTACCAAGTCCAGCAAGAAATGAGCTGGTACTATCCAGAGCTGTCAGTATGGATTATCATGCTATATTGCAGAAAATCAATTTGATGCAACTGCTTTACCAACAGTATGTTAATCTTTTCCATTGCTGTTTTGTTGGCTGACTGAAGGAAGATATGCAGTGCATTTGAACCAAAGCAGATGTGTGCTGACAACTTAAATGCACAATCATGTTTGTGTTTTTTCTTTCTTTCTTCCATCCTTTGTAATATCATATTAAATATTAAGGTAGCAGTTTATAATCAATGACTAATGACATAAAAAAAGGAAAAAAAACATTATACAAAACTGCTCCAGGTGAGGCTTGAACTCACAACCTCGGCATTGCTCAACAGATACTGTCTTATAAATACAGCGCGCTGACCAATTGAGCCACTGGAGCACTTTGCAGCATTAATTGGTTATGCTAGATGTGGATTTTATTCAATGCAATCAGTACAGTCATAAGAATTGAAAAAGAAAATAATTTGTGGTGATGAATGATGAGCAACAAAGGAACATGCATGCCAGATGGTACTTAAATAAGCTGTCCACGGTGATAGAAAATGTTTAAAAAAAACAACAACAATGTTATCATAATAAATGTCATATTTTAGCTTCTGTGGTCATTTTTTGCAAGCTAAACACTGCAAGACTGTTTTACAGTCGAAGTAAGGATAAAATATCAACTCTAGTGATGAGACACTTGCTGTAATGACTTCCACCCCATATGGAACTTGGACCCCCTGTCTTAGGAGGGCAGTGACATATCCATTATGCCAGTGGTGCTAACTGATGTTCTTATTTAAGACTGTTAGGTTTTTAATAGTCAATTATTTATTTTTGAGGAAAAAGTGAAGCTGTTTACTGTGTTCTTTGCATTACCAAGTCCAGCAAGAAATGTGCTGGTACTATCCAGAGCTGTCAGTATGGATTATCATGCTATATTGCAGAAAATCAATTTGATGCAACTGCTTTACCAACAGTATGTTATTCTTTTCCATTGCTGTTTTGTTGGCTGACTGAAGGAAGATATGCAGTGCATTTGAACCAAAGCAGATGTGTGCTGACAACTTAAATGCACAATCATGTTTGTGTGTTTTCTTTCTTTCTTCCATCCTTTGTAATATCATATTAAATATTAAGGCTACCAGTTTATAATCAATGACTAATGACATAAGAAAAGGAAAAAAAACAGTATACAATGATGCTCCAGGTGAGGCTTGAACTCACAACCTTGGCATTGCTCAACAGATACTGTCTTATAAGTACCGCGCGCTGACCAATTGCGCCACTGGAGCGCTTTGCAACATTGATAGGTTATGCTAGATGTGGATTTTATTCAATGCAATCAGTACAGTCATAAGAATTGAAAAA
The DNA here is from genome assembly GCF_028390025.1 of Pseudophryne corroboree. NCBI lineage: Eukaryota > Metazoa > Chordata > Amphibia > Anura > Myobatrachidae > Pseudophryne > Pseudophryne corroboree. Next base: position 633,456,669 of record NC_086447.1, on the reverse strand, counting down.
GAAAATCATTTTTGGTGATGAATGATGAGCAACAAAGGAACATGCATGCCAGATGGTACTTAAATAAGCTGTCCACGGTGATAGAAAAGGTTTAAAAAAAACAACAACAATGTTATCATAATAAATGTCATATTTTAGCTTCTGTGGTCATTTTTTGCAAGCTAAACACTGCAAGACTGTTTTACAGTCGAAGCAAGGATAAAATATCAACTCTATTGATGAGACACTTGCTGTAATGACTTCCACCCCATATGGAACTTGGACCCCCTGTCTTAGGAGGGCAGTGACTTATCCATTATGCCAGTGGTGCTTACTGATGTTCTTATTTAAGACTGTTAGGTTTTTAATAGTCAATTATTTATTTTTGAGGAAAAAGTGAAGCTGTTTACTGTGTTCTTTGCATTACCAAGTCCAGCAAGAAATATGCTGGTACTATCCAGAGCTGTCAGTATGGATTATCATGCTATATTGCAGAAAATCAATTTGATGCAACTGCTTTACCAACAGTATGTTAATTTTTCCATTGCTGTTTTGTTGGCTGACTGAAGGAAGATATGCAGTGCATTTGAACCAAAGCAGATGTGTGCTGACAACTTAAATGCACAATCATGTTTGTGTTTTTTCTTTCTTTCTTCCATCCTTTGTAATATCATATTAAACATTAAGGTAGCAGTTTATAATCAATGACTAATGACATAAAAAAAGAAAAAAAAAACATTATACAAAGCTGCTCCAGGTGAGGCTTGAACTCACAACCTCGGCATTGCTCAACGGATACTGTCTTATAAGTACCGCGCGCTGACCAATTGCGCCACTGGAGCGCTTTGCATCATTGATTGGTTATGCTAGATGTGGATTTTATTCAATGCAGTAAGTACAGTCATAAGAATTGAAAAACAAAATCATTTTTGGTGATGAATGATGAGCAACAAAGGAACATGCATGCCAGATGGTACTTAAATAAGCTGTCCACGGTGATAGAAAATGTTTAAAAAAAAAACAACAACAATGTTATCATAATAAATGTAATATTTTAGCTTCTGTGGTCATTTTTTGCAAGCTAAACACTGCAAGACTGTTTTACAGTCGAAGCAAGGATAAAATATCAACTCTAGTGATGAGACACTTGCTGTAATGACTTCCACCCCATATGGAACTTGGACCCCCTGTCTTAGGAGGGCAGTGACTTATCCATTATGCCAGTGGTGCTTACTGATGTTCTTATTTAAGACTGTTAGGTTTTTAATAGTCAATTATTAATTTTTGAGGAAAAAGTGAAGCTGTTTACTGTGTTCTTTGCATTACCAAGTCCAGCAAGAAATATGCTGGTACTATCCAGAGCTGTCAGTATGGATTATCATGCTATATTGCAGAAAATCAATTTGATGCAACTGCTTTACCAACAGTATGTTAATCTTTTCCATTGCTGTTTTGTTGGCTGACTGAAGGAAGATATGCAGTGCATTTGAACCAAAGTAGATGTGTGCTGACAACTTAAATGCACAATCATGTTTGTGTTTTTTCTTTCTTTCTTCCATCCTTTGTAATATCATATTAACTATTAAGGTAGCAGTTTATAATCAATGACTAATGACATAAGAAAAGGAAAAAAAAATAGTATACAAAGATGCTCCAGGTGAGGCTTGAACTCACAACCTTGGCATTGCTCAACAGATACTGTCTTATAAGTTTTGCTCGCTGACCAATTGCGCCACTGGAGCACTTTGTAGCATTAATTGGTTATGCTAGATGTGGATTTTATTCAATACAATCAGTACATTCATAAGAATTGAAAAAGAAAACAATTTTCGGTGATGAATGATGAGCAACAAAGGAACATGCATGCCAGATGGCACTTGAATAAGCTGTCCACGGTGATAGAAAAGGTTTAAAAAACAACAACAACAATGTTATCATAATAAATGTCATATTTTAGCTTCTGTGGTCATTTTTTACAAGCTAAACACTGCAAGACTGTTTTACAATTGAAGGAAGGATAAAATATCAACTCTAGTGATGAGACACTTGCTGTAATGACTTCCAACTCAGACGGGACTTAAACCCACAACCACTGGCTTAGGAGAACAGTGCCTTATCCATTATGCTAGTGGTGCTTACTGATGTCCTTATTTAAGACTGATAGGTTTTTAATAGTCAATTATTTATTTTTGAAAAAAAGTGAAGCTGTTTACTGTGTTCTTTGCATTACCAAGTCCAGCAAGAAATGTGCTGGTACTATCCAGAGCTGTCAGTATGGATTATCATGCTATATTGCAGAAAATCAATTTGATGCAACTGCTTTACCAACAGTATGTTAATCTTTTCCATTGCTGTTTTGTTGGCTGACTGAAGGAAGATATGCAGTGCATTTGAACCAAAGCAGATGTGTGCTGACAACTTAAATGCACAATCATGTTTGTGTGTTTTCTTTCTTTCTTCCATCCTTTGTAATATCATATTAAATATTAAGGCTACCAGTTTATAATCAATGACTAATGACATAAGAAAAGGAAAAAAAACAGTATACAAAGATGCTCCAGGTGAGGCTTGAACTCACAACCTCGGCATTGCTCAACAGATACTGTCTTATAAGTACCGTGCGCTGACCAATTGCGCCACTGGAGCGCTTTGCAACATTGATAGGTTATGCTAGATGTGGATTTTATTCAATGCAATCAGTACAGTCATAAGAATTGAAAAAGAAAATAATTTTTGGTGATGAATGATGAGCAACAAAGGAACATGCATGCCAGATGGCACTTGAATAAGCTGTCCACGGTGATAGAAAAGGTTTAAAAAACAACAACAACAATGTTATCATAATAAATGTCATATTTTAGCTTCTGTGGTCATTTTTTGCAAGCTAAACACTGCAAGACTGTTTTACAGTCGAAGCAAGGATAAAATATCAACTCTATTGATGAGACACTTGCTGTAATGACTTCCACCCCATATGGAACTTGGACCCCCTGTCTTAGGAGGGCAGTGACTTATCCATTATGCCAGTGGTGCTTACTGATGTTCTTATTTAAGACTGTTAGGTTTTTAATAGTCAATTATTTATTTTTGAGGAAAAAGTGAAGCTGTTTACTGTGTTCTTTGCATTACCAAGTCCAGCAAGAAATATGCTGGTACTATCCAGAGCTGTCAGTATGGATTATCATGCTATATTGCAGAAAATCAATTTGATGCAACTGCTTTACCAACAGTATGTTAATCTTTTCCATTGCTGTTTTGTTGGCTGACTGAAGGAAGATATGCAGTGCATTTGAACCAAAGCAGATGTGTGCTGACAACTTAAATGCACAATCATGTTTGTGTTTTTTCTTTCTTTCTTCCATCCTTTGTAATATCATATTAACTATTAAGGTAGCAGTTTATAATCAATGACTAATGACATAAGAAAAGGAAAAAAAAAACAGTATACAAAGATGCTCCAGGTGAGGCTTGAACTCACAACTTTGGCATTGCTCAACAGATACTGTCTTATAAGTTTTGCGCGCTGACCAATTGCGCCACTGGAGCACTTTGCAGCATTAATTGGTTATGCTAGATGTGGATTTTATTCAATACAATCAGTACATTCATAAGAATTGAAAAAGAAAATCATTTTCGGTGATGAATGATGAGCAACAAAGGAACATGCATGCCAGATGGCACTTGAATAAGCTGTCCACGGTGATAGAAAAGGTTTAAAAAACAACAACAACAATGTTATCATAATAAATGTCATATTTTAGCTTCTGTGGTCATTTTTTACAAGCTAAACACTGCAAGACTGTTTTACAATTGAAGGAAGGATAAAATATCAACTCTAGTGATGAGACACTTGCTGTAATGACTTCCAACTCAGACGGGACTTAAACCCACAACCACTGGCTTAGGAGAACAGTGCCTTATCCATTATGCCAGTGGTGCTTACTGATGTCCTTGTTTAAGACTGATAGGGTTTTAATTAGAGATGAGCGGGTTCGGTTTCTCTGAAACCGAACCCGCACGAACTTCATGTTTTTTTTACGGGTCCGAGCAGACTCGGATCCTCCCGCCTTGCTCGGTTAACCCGAGCGCGCCCCGAACGTCATCATGACGCTGTCGGATTCTCGCGAGACTCGGATTCTATATAAGGAGCCGCGCGTCGCCGCCATTTTCACACGTGCATTGAGATTGATAGGGAGAGGACGTGGCTGGCGTCCTCTCCATTAGAAATTAGATTAGAAGAGAGAGAGAGATTGTGCAGAGTCAGACAGAGTTTACCACAGTGACCAGTGCAGTTGTTGTTAGTTAACTTTTATTTATTTTAATATAATATATCCGTTCTCTGCTATATCCGTTCTCTGCCTGAAAAAAAACGATACACAGCAGCAGCCAGTCACACAGTGTGACTCAGTCTGTGTGCACTCAGCTCAGCCCAGTGTGCTGCACATCAATGTATAAAAGGCAAAGCTTATAATAATTGTGGGGGAGACTGGGGAGCACTGCAGGTTGTTATAGCAGGAGCCCCCAGGAGTACATAATATTATATTAATTTAAAATTAAACAGTGCACACTTTTGCTGCAGGAGTGCCACTGCCAGTGTGACTAGTGGTGACCAGTGCCTGACCACCAGTATAGTAGTATATTGTTGTATGTATTGTATACTATCTCTTTATCAACCAGTCTATATTAGCAGCAGACACAGTACAGTGCGGTAGTTCACGGCTGTGGCTACCTCTGTGTCGGCAGTCGGAACTCGGCAGGCAGTCCGTCCATCCATAATTGTATTACAATATATACCACCTAACCGTGGTATTTTTTTTTCTTTCTTTATACCGTCGTCATAGTGTCATACTAGTTGTTACGAGTATACTACTATCTCTTTATCAACCAGTGTACAGTGCGGTAGTTCACGGCTGTGGCTACCTCTGTGTCGGCAGTCGGCAGGCAGTCCGTCCATCCATAATTGTATTATTATTATAATATATACCACCTAACCGTGGTTTTTTTTTCATTCTTTATACCGTCATAGTGTCATACTAGTTGTTACGAGTATACTACTATCTCTTTATCAACCAGTGTACAGTGCGGTAGTTCACGGCTGTGGCTACCTCTGTGTCGGCAGTCGGCAGGCAGTCCGTCCATCCATAATTGTATTATTATTATAATATATACCACCTAACCGTGGTATTTTTTTTTCTTTCTTTATACCGTCGTCATAGTGTCATACTAGTTGTTACGAGTATACTACTATCTCTTTATCAACCAGTGTACAGTGCGGTAGTTCACGGCTGTGGCTACCTCTGTGTCGGCAGTCGGCAGGCAGTCCGTCCATCCATAATTGTATTATTATTATAATATATACCACCTAACCGTGGTTTTTTTTTCATTCTTTATACCGTCGTCATAGTGTCATACTAGTTGTTACGAGTATACTACTATCTCTTTATCAACCAGTGTACAGTGCGGTAGTTCACGGCTGTGGCTACCTCTGTGTCGGCAGTCGGCAGGCAGTCCGTCCATCCATAATTGTATTATTATTATAATATATACCACCTAACCGTGGTTTTTTTTTCATTCTTTATACCGTCGTCATAGTGTCATACTAGTTGTTACGAGTATACTACTATCTCTTTATCAACCAGTGTACAGTGCGGTAGTTCACGGCTGTGGCTACCTCTGTGTCGGCAGTCGGCAGGCAGTCCGTCCATCCATAATTGTATTATTATTATAATATATACCACCTAACCGTGGTTTTTTTTTCATTCTTTATACTGTCGTCATAGTGTCATACTAGTTGTTACGAGTATACTACTATCTCTTTATCAACCAGTGTACAGTGCGGTAGTTCACGGCTGTGGCTACCTCTGTGTCGGCAGTCGGCAGGCAGTCCGTCCATCCATAATTGTATTATTATTATAATATATACCACCTAACCGTGGTTTTTTTTTCATTCTTTATACCGTCGTCATAGTGTCATACTAGTTGTTACGAGTATACTACTATCTCTTTATCAACCAGTGTACAGTGCGGTAGTTCACGGCTGTGGCTACCTCTGTGTCGGAACTCGGCAGGCAGTCCGTCCATCCATAATTGTATTATATACCACCTAACCGTGGTTTTTTTATACCACCTAACCGTGGCAGTCCGTCCATAATTGTATACTAGTATCCAATCCATCCATCTCCATTGTTTACCTGAGGTGCCTTTTAGTTCTGCCTATAAAATATGGAGAACAAAAAAGTTGAGGTTCCAAAATTAGGGAAAGATCAAGATCCACTTCCACCTCGTGCTGAAGCTGCTGCCACTAGTCATGGCCGAGACGATGAAATGCCAGCAACGTCGTCTGCCAAGGCCGATGCCCAATGTCATAGTACAGAGCATGTCAAATCCAAAACACCAAATATCAGAAAAAAAAGGACTCCAAAACCTAAAATAAAATTGTCGGAGGAGAAGCGTAAACTTGCCAATATGCCATTTACCACACGGAGTGGCAAGGAACGGCTGAGGCCCTGGCCTATGTTCATGGCTAGTGGTTCAGCTTCACATGAGGATGGAAGCACTCAGCCTCTCGCTAGAAAAATGAAAAGACTCAAGCTGGCAAAAGCAGCACAGCAAAGAACTGTGCATTCTTCGAAATCCCAAATCCGAATTCCGAGCCCACCCGCTGGCGGTGATGCAGGGCAGTCTGGAGCGACTGCTGATGCTGACATCTGGTCCGGACTGAAGGACCTGACAACCATTACGGACATGTCGTCTACTGTCACTGCATATGATTCTCTCACCATTGATAGAATGGTGGAGGATTATATGAGTGACCGCATCCAAGTAGGCACGTCACACAGTCCGTACTTATACTGGCAGGAAAAAGAGGCAATTTGGAGGCCCTTGCACAAACTGGCTTTATTCTACCTAAGTTGCCCTCCCACAAGTGTGTACTCCGAAAGAGTGTTTAGTGCCGCCGCTCACCTTGTCAGCAATCGGCGTACGAGGTTACATCCAGAAAATGTGGAGAAGATGATGTTCATTAAAATGAATTATAATCAATTCCTCCGCGGAGACATTGACCAGCAGCAATTGCCTCCACAAAGTACACAGGGAGCTGACATGGTGGATTCCAGTGGGGACGAATTGATAATCTGTGAGGAGGGGGATGTACACGGTGATATATCGGAGGATGATGATGAGGTGGACATCTTGCCTCTGTAGAGCCAGTTTGTGCAAGGAGAGATTAATTGCTTCTTTTTTGGTGGGGGTCCAAACCAACCCGTCATTTCAGTCACAGTCGTGTGGCAGACCCTGTCACTGAAATGATGGGTTGGTTAAAGTGTGCATGTCCTGTTTTGTTTATACAACATAAGGGTGGGTGGGAAGGGCCCAAGGACAATTCCATCTTGCACCTCTTTTTTCTTTTATTTTTCTTTGCGTCATGTGCTGTTTGGGGAGGGTTTTTTGGAAGGGACATCCTGCGTGACACTGCAGTGCCACTCCTAGATGGGCCAGGTGTTTGTGTCGGCCACTAGGGTCGCTAATCTTACTCACACAGCTACCTCATTGCGCCTCTTTTTTTCTTTGCGTCATGTGCTGTTTGGGGAGGGTTTTTTGGAAGGGACATCCTGCGTGACACTGCAGTGCCACTCCTAGATGGGCCCGGTGTTTGTGTCGGCCACTAGGGTCGCTAATCTTACTCACACAGCTACCTCATTGCGCCTCTTTTTTTCTTTGCGTCATGTGCTGTTTGGGGAGGGTTTTTTGGAAGGGACATCCTGCGTGACACTGCAGTGCCACTCCTAGATGGGCCCGGTGTTTGTGTCGGCCACTAGGGTCGCTGAGCTTAGTCATCCAGCGACCTCGGTGCAAATTTTAGGACTAAAAATAATATTGTGAGGTGTAAGGTGTTCAGAATAGACTGAAAATGAGTGTTAATTATGGTTATTGAGGTTAATAATACTATGGGATCAAAATGACCCCCAAATTCAATGTTTTAAGATGTTTTTTAGGGTTTTTTGAAAAAACCACCCGAATCCAAAACACACCCGAATCCGACAAAAAAAATTCGGTGAGGTTTTGCCAAAACGCGGTCGAACCCAAAACACGGCCGCGGAACCGAACCCAAAACCAAAACACAAAACCCGAAAAATTTCAGGCGCTCATCTCTAGTTTTAATAGTCAATTATTTATTTATTTTTAAAAATTGAAGCTGTTTACTGTGTTCTTTGCATTACCAAGTCCAGCAAGAAATGTGCTGGTACTATCCAGAGCTGTCAGTATGGATTATCATGCTATATTGCAGAAAATCAATTTGATGCAACTGCTTTACCAACAGTATGTTAATCTTTTCCATTGCTGTTTTGTTGGCTGACTGAAGGAAGATATGCAGTGCATTTGAACCAAAGCAGATGTGTGCTGACAACTTAAATGCACTATCATGTTTGTGTTTTTTCTTTCTTTCTTCCATCCTTTGTAATATCATATTAAATATTAAGGTAGCAGTTTATAATCAATGACTAATGACATAAGAAAAGGAAAAAAAAAAACAGTATACAAATTAGAGATGTGCACTTGAAATTTTTCGGGTTTTGTGTTTTGGTTTTGGGTTCGTTTCCGCGGCCGTGTTTTGGGTTCGACCGCGTTTTGGCAAAACCTCACCGAATTTTTTTTGTCGGATTCGGGTGTGTTTTGGATTCGGGTGTTTTTTTAAAAAAACACTAAAAAACAGCTTAAATCATAGAATTTGGGGGTCATTTTGATCCCAAAGTATTATTAACCTCAAAAACCATAATTTCCACTCATTTTCAGTCTATTCTGAATACCTCACACCTCACAATATTATTTTTAGTCCTAAAATTTGCACCTAGGTCGCTGGATGACTAAGCTAAGCGACCCTAGTGGCCGACACAAACACCGTGCCCATCTAGGAGTGGCACTGCAGTGTCACGCAGGATGGCCCTTCCAAAAAACACTCCCCAAACAGCACATGATGCAAAGAAAAAAAGAGGCGCAATGAGGTAGCTGTGTGAGTAAGATAAGCGACCCTAGTGGCCGACACAAACACCGTGCCCATCTAGGAGTGGCACTGCAGTGTCACGCAGGATGGCCCTTCCAAAAAACCCTCCCCAAACAGCACATGACGCAAAGAAAAAAAGAGGCGCAATGAGGTAGCTGTGTGAGTAAGATAAGCGACCCTAGTGGCCGACACAAACACCGGGCCCATCTAGGAGTGGCACTGCAGTGTCACGCAGGATGGCCCTTCCAAAAAACCCTCCCCAAACAGCACATGACGCAAAGAAAAAAAGAGGCGCAATGAGGTAGCTGTGTGAGTAAGATAAGCGACCCTAGTGGCCGACACAAACACCGGGCCCATCTAGGAGTGGCACTGCAGTGTCACGCAGGATGGCCCTTCCAAAAAACCCTCCCCAAACAGCACATGACGCAAAGAAAAAAAGAGGCGCAATGAGGTAGCTGTGTGAGTAAGATAAGCGACCCTAGTGGCCGACACAAACACCGGGCCCGTCTAGGAGTGGCACTGCAGTGTCACGCAGGATGGCCCTTCCAAAAAACACTCCCCAAACAGCACATGACGCAAAGAAAAAAAGAGGCGCAATGAGGTAGCTGTGTGAGTAAGATAAGCGACCCTAGTGGCCGACACAAACACCGGGCCCATCTAGGAGTGGCACTGCAGTGTCACGCAGGATGGCCCTTCCAAAAAACCCTCCCCAAACAGCACATGACGCAAAGAAAAAAAGAGGCGCAATGAGGTAGCTGTGTGAGTAAGATAAGCGACCCTAGTGGCCGACACAAACACCGGGCCCATCTAGGAGTGGCACTGCAGTGTCACGCAGGATGGCCCTTCCAAAAAACCCTCCCCAAACAGCACATGACGCAAAGAAAAAAAGAGGCGCAATGAGGTAGCTGTGTGAGTAAGATAAGTGACCCTAGTGGCCGACACAAACACCAGGCCCATCTAGGAGTGGCACTGCAGTGTCACGCAGGATGGCCCTTCCAAAAAACCCTCCCCAAACAGCACATGACGCAAAGAAAAAAAGAGGCGCAATGAGGTAGCTGTGTGAGTAAGATAAGCGACCCTAGTGGCCGACACAAACACCGGGCCCATCTAGGAGTGGCACTGCAGTGTCACGCAGGATGGCCCTTCCAAAAAACATTCCACAAACAGCACATGACGCAAAGAAAAATGAAAGAAAAAAGAGGTGCAAGATGGAATTGTCCTTGGGCCCTCCCACCCACCCTTATGTTGTATAAACAAGACATGCACACTTTAACCAACCCATCATTTCAGTGACAGGGTCTGCCACATGACTGTGACTGAAATGACGGGTTGGTTTGGACCCCCACCAAAAAAGAAGCAATTAATCTCTCCTTGCACAAACTGGCTCTACAGAGGCAAGATGTCCACCTCATCATCATCCTCCGATATATCACCGTGTACATCCCCCTCCTCACAGATTATCAATTCGTCCCCACTGGAATCCACCATCTCAGCTCCCTGTGTACTTTGTGGAGGCAATTGCTGCTGGTCAATGTCTCCACGGAGGAATTGATTATAATTCATTTTAATGAACATCATCTTCTCCACATTTTCTGGATGTAACCTCGTATGCCGATTGCTGACAAGGTGAGCGGCGGCACTAAACACTCTTTCGGAGTACACACTTGTGGGTGGGCAACTTAGGTAGAATAAAGCCAGTTTGTGCAAGGGCCTCCAAATTGCCTCTTTTTCCTGCCAGTATAAGTACGGACTGTGTGACGTGCCTACTTGGATGCGGTCACTCATATAATCCTCCACCATTCTTTCAATGGTGAGAGAATCATATGCAGTGACAGTAGACGACATGTCCGTAATCGTTGTCAGGTCCTTCAGTCCGGACCAGATGTCAGCATCAGCAGTCGCTCCAGACTGCCCTGCATCACCGCCAGCGGGTGGGCTCGGAATTCTGAGCCTTTTCCTCGCACCCCCAGTTGCGGGAGAATGTGAAGGAGGAGATGTTGACAGGTCGCGTTCCGCTTGACTTGACAATTTTGTCACCAGCAGGTCTTTGAACCCCAGCAGACTTGTGTCTGCCGGAAAGAGAGAGCCAAGGTAGGCTTTAAATCTAGGATCGAGCACGGTGGCCAAAATGTAGTGCTCTGATTTCAACAGATTGACCACCCGTGAATCCTTGTTAAGCGAATTAAGGGCTCCATCCACAAGTCCCACATGCCTAGCGGAATCGCTCCGTGTTAGCTCCTCTTTCAATGTCTCCAGCTTCTTCTGCAAAAGCCTGATGAGGGGAATGACCTGACTCAGGCTGGCAGTGTCTGAACTGACTTCACGTGTGGCAAGTTCAAAGGGCATCAGAACCTTGCACAACGTTGAAATCATTCTCTTCTGCGCTTGAGACAGGTGCATTCCACCTCCTATATCGTGCTCAATTGTATAGGCTTGAATGGCCTTTTGCTGCTCCTCCAACCTCTGAAGTATATAGAGGGTTGAATTCCACCTCGTTACCACTTCTTGCTTCAGATGATGGCAGGGCAGGTTCAGTAGTTTTTGGTGGTGCTCCAGTCTTCTGTACGTGGTGCCTGTACGCCGAAAGTGTCCCGCAATTCTTCTGGCCACCGACAGCATCTCTTGCACGCCCCTGTCGTTTTTTAAAAAATTCTGCACCACCAAATTCAAGGTATGTGCAAAACATGGGACGTGCTGGAATTTGCCCATATTTAATGCACACACAATATTGCTGGCGTTGTCCGATGCCACAAATCCACAGGAGAGTCCAATTGGGGTAAGCCATTCCGCGATGATCTTCCTCAGTTGCCGTAAGAGGTTTTCAGCTGTGTGCGTATTCTGGAAAGCGGTGATACAAAGCGTAGCCTGCCTAGGAAAGAGTTGGCGTTTGCGAGATGCTGCTACTGGTGCCGCCGCTGCTGTTCTTGCGGCGGGAGTCCATACATCTACCCAGTGGGCTGTCACAGTCATATAGTCCTGACCCTGCCCTGCTCCACTTGTCCACATGTCCGTGGTTAAGTGGACATTGGGTACAACTGCATTTTTTAGGACACTGGTGAGTCTTTTTCTGACGTCCGTGTACATTCTCGGTATCGCCTGCCTAGAGAAGTGGAACCTAGATGGTATTTGGTAACGGGGGCACACTGCCTCAATAAATTGTCTAGTTCCCTGTGAACTAACGGCGGATACCGGACGCACGTCTAACACCAACATAGTTGTCAAGGCCTCAGTTATCCGCTTTGCAGCAGGATGACTGCTGTGATATTTCATCTTCCTCGCAAAGGACTGTTGGACAGTCAATTGCTTACTGGAAGTAGTACAAGTGGGCTTACGACTTCCCCTCTGGGATGACCATCGACTCCCAGCAGCAACAACAGCAGCGCCAGCAGCAGTAGGCATTACACTCAAGGATGCATCGGAGGAATCCCAGGCAGGAGAGGACTCGTCAGAATTGCCAGTGACATGGCCTGCAGGACTATTGGCATTCCTGGGTAAGGAGGAAATTGACACTGAGGGAGTTGGTGGGGTGGTTTGCGTGAGCTTGGTTACAAGAGGAAGGGATTTACTGGTCAGTGGACTGTTTCCGCTGTCACCCAAAGTTTTTGAACTTGTCACTGACTTATTATGAATGCGCTGCAGGTGACGTATAAGGGAGGATGTTCCGAGGTGGTTAACGTCCTTACCCCTACTTATTACAGCTTGACAAAGGCAACACACGGCTTGACAAATGTTGTCCGCATTTCTGGTGAAATACTTCCACACCGAAGAGCTGATTTTTTTTGTATTTTGACCAGGCATGTCAATGGCCCTATTCCTCCCACGGACAACAGGTGTCTCCCCGGGTGCCTGACTTAAACAAACCACCTCACCATCAGAATCCTCCGGGTCAATTTCCTCCCCAGCGCCAGCAACACCCATATCCTCCTCATCCTGGTGTACTTCAACACTGACATCTTCAATCTGACTATCAGGAACTGGACTGCGGGTGCTCCTTCCAGCACTTGCAGGGGGCGTGCAAATGGTGGAAGGCGCATGCTCTTCACGTCCAGTGTTGGGAAGGTCAGGCATCGCAACCGACACAATTGGACTCTCCTTGTGGATTTGGGATTTCGAAGAACGCACAGTTCTTTGCGGTGCTTTTGCCAGCTTGAGTCTTTTCAGTTTTCTAGCGAGAGGCTGAGTGCTTCCATCCTCATGTGAAGCTGAACCACTAGCCATGAACATAGGCCAGGGCCTCAGCCGTTCCTTGCCACTCCGTGTGGTAAATGGCATATTGGCAAGTTTACGCTTCTCCTCCGACAATTTTATTTTAGGTTTTGGAGTCCTTTTTTTACTGATATTTGGTGTTTTGGATTTGACATGCTCTGTACTATGACATTGGGCATCGGCCTTGGCAGACGACGTTGCTGGCATTTCATCGTCTCGGCCATGACTAGTGGCAGCAGCTTCAGCACGAGGTGGAAGTGGATCTTGATCTTTCCCTAATTTTGGAACCTCAACATTTTTGTTCTCCATATTTTAATAGGCACAACTAAAAGGCACCTCAGGTAAACAATGGAGATGGATGGATACTAGTATACTTATGGATGGACTGCCGAGTGCCGACACAGAGGTAGCTACAGCCGTGGACTACCGTACTGTGTCTGCTGCTAATATAGACTGGATGATAATGAGATGAAATCAATATATATATATGTATGTATATATAATATCACTAGTACTGCAGCCGGACAGGTAGATAATATATTTATTAGGTAATGATGACTGATGACGGACCTGCTGGACACTGTCAGCTCAGCAGCACCGCAGACTGCTACAGTAAGCTACTATACTATAGTAGTATGTACAAAGAAGAAAAAAAAAAACACGGGTAGGTGGTATACAATTATGGATGGACTGCCGAGTGCCGACACAGAGGTAGCTACAGCCGTGGACTACCGTACTGTGTCTGCTGCTAATATAGACTGGATGATTATGAGATGAAATCAATATATATATATGTATGTATATATAATATCACTAGTACTGCAGCCGGACAGGTAGATAATATATTTATTAGGTAATGATGACTGATGACGGACCTGCTGGACACTGTCAGCTCAGCAGCACCGCAGACTGCTACAGTAAGCTACTATACTATAGTAGTATGTACAAAGAAGAAAGAAAAAAAAACCACGGGTAGGTGGTATACAATTATGGATGGACTGCCGAGTGCCGACACAGAGGTAGCTACAGCCGTGGACTAACGTACTGTGTCTGCTGCTAATATAGACTGGATGATTGATAATGAGATGAAATCAATATATATATGTATGTATATATAATATCACTAGTACTGCAGCCGGACAGGTAGATAATATATTTATTAGGTAATGATGACTGATGACGGACCTGCTGGACACTGTCAGCTCAGCAGCACCGCAGACTGCTACAGTAAGCTACTATACTCTATAGTAGTATGTACAAAGAAGAAAGAAAAAAAAAACCACGGGTAGGTGGTATACAATTATGGATGGACTGCCGAGTGCCGACACAGAGGTAGCTACAGCCATGGACTAACGTACTGTGTCTGCTGCTAATATAGACTGGATGATTGATAATGAGATGAAATCAATATATATATGTATGTATATATAATATCACTAGTACTGCAGCCGGACAGGTAGATAATATATTTATTAGGTAATGATGACTGATGACGGACCTGCTGGACACTGTCAGCTCAGCAGCACCGCAGACTGCTACAGTAAGCTACTATACTCTATAGTAGTATGTACAAAGAAGAAAGAAAAAAAAAAACACGGGTAGGTGGTATACAATTATGGATGGACTGCCGAGTGCCGACACAGAGGCACAGAGGTAGCTACAGCCGTGGACTAACGTACTGTGTCTGCTGCTAATATAGAGTCTAGACTGGATGATAAATTATTGATAATGAGATGAAATCAATATAATATCACTAGTACTGCAGCCGGACAGGTACTATATATATTTATTATGTAATGACTGATGACGGACCTGCTGGACACTGTCAGGTCAGCACAGCACCGCAGACTGCTACAGTAAGCTACTATAGTAGTATGTATAAAGAAGAATGAAAAAAAAAAAACCACGGGTAGGTGGTATACAATATTATATATATATATATATATATATTATATACAATTATATATATATATATATATATTCCATAGACAAAAAACCTTACGGTTTCACAGGTCCCATTAAGGCTTCTTACACATGATCTGGCATTTCAGAAACCTGTTGTGACTCTTCCACTCAAACTCCAAAAAGCAATGAAATTCCGATTATTAAGGCTGACGCCTTAATGGACGTGTTCCTTGCGCAATACAGATATGGTATGCCATCACAGCCTGTGGGCAAGTTTAGATTCAGCACTCTCACAGAGTGAGATTGCTGTCACTCACACAATGGTGGAGCTGCTAATTCACAGATTTGTGTGCTCATTGGAATACACACATGCAGTCTATGCAACTGAAGGTCTGAGCGGAAGACAAAGATGCTCGGATGAGGTAAGAGTGTTGTTGATTGGAGGGAGAACACAGAGCATTGTGGATGGGGGTGTGTGGATCGAGGGAAGACTAGGTAGCATTGATGGGTGGGGACAAAGAAACACGGGATAATTCAGACTGCAGCGACCGCAGTCTAAATTAGTTTGTGGGGTGCGAATGCGCAATGGCCGCACTGTGCATGCGTACCCGGGAGCCCAGTGAGGGGAGGGGGAGGGCCTGACATGCGGGGCGGACAAGCCCTGTGCTGGGCGTCACATCGCATGTTAGAGTAAATGATTGTAGATGTGCGAAATTTGGCATATCTACAATCAATTCTGAATTGATTGTAGATGGGGGGTTAAGACAGATGGGGGAAAGACAGTTGCACAGATGGTGAGGAGACAGCTGCGTGGATGGGTGGACCGTGCCGTGTGGATGAGGGGGAAAAAGCAGCACAGATGTGGGAGGGGTAAGAGCAGTATAGATGGAAATAAATGGCATGGATGAGGAAGGCAGAGCAGCATGGATGAGGGGAATACAGTCCCAACATCGGAGGGGATAAGTATTTTTACCTCCCCTTGGGGGGTGGCAGCTAGGCCTAATCCTTGGGTGGGTTGGATAGGGAAACCCCCCCCCCCAATAGTGACCCACAAAACTTACCTTCAGGATGACAGCTATATGAATAGGGTAAGAGTGGTGTGGATAGGGGGTAGATTAAGCAGCAAGTATGGGAAGGGAGACAGAGCGGTGCAGATGGGGGAAATGGTGCAGATGGGTTGAAAACACTGGCACGGATGGGTAGAAAACTGGTGCAGATGGGAGAGAAGACAGTGTGCCCTGTACTGGAGGAGACAGAGTGACGTTGAAGAGGGAAACACTGAGCAGCACAGAGAGAAGGAAACGGTGGTACAGACAAGGCACAGGTGGGGAAAGACAGATGGTACAGATAAGTTAGTACAGACTAGCACAGATGGAAGAACACAGCAGTAGGGATTGGGGAAGACAGGGCAGCATGGGGGTGTATAGGGGAAGTAAGTGTAGATGCATAGACCGTAGATGGGGTATTATAGTTTTAGCAATTAACCAAGATGTTTGAGGGAGCTAAATCTGTAGACTAAATGAGATGGATGTATGGAGTGAGAAGGCTGTTGTAAAATGGTGGGATTGTTGTGGTGACCGAATGGGATGGTTGTGGGCACTGTGTGGGATGGGAGCTCCACAACACTGCTCAGACCTTCAGTTGCATAGACTGCATGTGTGTATTCCAATGAGCACACAAATCTGTGAATTAGCAGCTCCACCATTGTGTGAGTGACAGCAATCTCACTCTGTGAGAGTGCTGAATCTAAACTTACCCACAGGCTGTGATGGCATACCATATCTGTATTGCGCAAGGAACACGTCCATTAAGGCGTCAGCCTTAATAATCGGAATTTCATTGCTTTTTGGAGTTTGAGTGGAAGAGTCACAACAGGTTTCTGAAATGCCAGATCATGTGTAAGAAGCCTTAATGGGACCTGTGAAACCGTAAGGTTTTTTGTCTATGGAATTTCATAGCTTTTTTTCAATTTATTTTTTGTAATTCAGAAATGTAAAATTTCACTGTAAGAATAAACATTTGATTTTTTTTAAATGTTTAACAATAACACACCCCTGGCAACAAGCATTTCCCCTGGCCACAAGCATTACAAACCCCTGAAATGAGTATGACACCTGTCCCAGAGCATGAAATCCCTGGCAATGAGCAAGACAGCAAGCCTAAGAAACCCCAGGGAACAAGCATGACACCCAGCGTGTAGAAGCTTTACTGTAGGGCATAATGTATCACGAGCATTAAAGTGTGGGGCATATGGTGCAGTGTGGGGCTTAATATGGTGAAAAATTTTTTTTCCCTGTGGTGGACAAGGTCTGTTGGTGCAGGGCCAAAAACTGGGGTGTAAGGTAGTCTTTTCTGGTGAGGTCATGCCCATTTTAATGAGCACACGCCCCTTGCCTGGAGCACAGCATTATGCAGCTTTTACATTTCCACAATGGCGGAACAGCGAAAGAGACACAGACAACGGGCAGCATGAGAGAGAGAGAGAAAGACCAGGGGCAGCAAGAGAGAGACAGACAGACCAGGGGCAGCGAGAGAGACAGAGATACCAGGGCCAACGAGAGAGACATAGACAGACAAAGGAAGTGGCGGAATTAGAGAATAGTGGGCCCAGGTGCAACAATATGCATTGGGCCCCTCTCCCTTACTAAAATTAGGGATCGCATGAACCACAAAAAAAACTGTAAGTGGGTGACTGAAGTAGGGGAGACAGGGAGATAGTATGCAAGTAAGGCAAGAGTGACAGGTAGATAGTGGGTGACTGAGGCAGGGGTGACATGAACATAGTGGGTGACTGAGGCAGGGGTGACAAGTAGAGAGTAGATGACTGAGGCAGGAGTGACAGGTAGAGTTGGTGACTGAGGCAGGGGTGACAGGGAGATAGTGGGTGACAAGGAGATAGTGGGTGACTGAAGCAGGGGTGACAGGGAGATAGTGTGCGAGTAAGGTAGGAGTGACTGGTAGATAGTGGGTGACTGAGGCAGGGGTGACAGGGAGATAGTGGGTGACTGGTGAGGCAGGGGTTACAGGGAGATAGTGGGTGACTGAAGCAGGGGTGACAGGGAGATAGTGGGTGACTGAGGCCGGGATGACAAGTAGAGAGTAGATGACTGAGGCAGGGGTGACAGGGAGATAGTGGATGACTGAGGCAGAGCTGACAGGGAGATAGTGGGTGACTGAGGCAGGGGTGACATGGACATAGTGGGTGACTGAGGCAGGGGTGACAAGTAGAGAGTAGATGACTGAGGCAGGGGTGACAGGGAGATAGTGGGTGACTGAGGCCAGGGGGACAGGGAGATAGTGGGTGACTGAGGCAGGGGTGACAGGTAGAGTTGGTGACTGAACAGGGGTGACAGGTAGAGTTGGTGACTGAGGCAGGGTGAGAGTGGGTGACTGAGGCAGGGGTGACAGGGAGATAGTGGGTGACTGAGGCAGGGGTGACAAGTAGAGAGTATATGACTGAGGCCAGGGGGACAGGGAGATAGTGGGTGACTGAGGCAGGGGTGACAGGTAGAGTTGGTGACTGAACAGGGGTGACAGGTAGAGTTGGTGACTGAGGCAGGGTGAGAGTGGGTGACTGAGGCAGGGGTGACAGGGAGATAGTGGGTGACTGAGGCAGGAGTGACATGGACATAGTGGGTGACTGAGGCAGGGGTGACATGGACATAGTGGGTGACTGAGGCAGGGGTGACATGGACATAAAGGGTGACTGAGGCAGGGGTGACATGGACATAGTGGGTGACTGAGGCAGGGGTGACATGGACATAGTGGGTGACTGAGGCAGGGGTGACATGGACATAAAGGGTGACTGAGGCAGGGGTGACATGAACATAGTGGGTGACTGAGGCAGGGGTGACAAGTAAAGAGTAGATGACTGAGGCCGGTATGACAGAGAGATAGTGGGTGACTGAGACAGGGGTGACAGGTAGAGTTGGTGACTGAGGCAGGGGCGACAGGGCAATAGTGGGTGACTGAGGCAGGGATGACAGGGAAATAGTGGGTGACTGAGGCAGGAGAGACAAGGAGATAGTGGGTGACTGAGGCAGGGGTGACAGGGAGACAGTGGGTGACTGGGGTGGTCTTCTGTTTGCCGGTGGCCGGACTCCTAACGATCAACATACTGGCGCCGGAATCCCGACCGCCGGCATACCGACATCTTTTCTCCCTCTTGGGGGTCCATGAGCGCCCTGGAGAAAGTATAGATAGCATGGCGAGCCACCGTGCGTGCAGCGTGGCGAGCCCACAAAGGGCTCATTTGCGCTTGCCCGGGTGTAGCAGGGTATGCTGGCGGCCGGGCTCCCGTCGACCAGCATACCGGCGCCGGAATCCCGACCGCCGGCATACCGACAGCTGGGCAAGCGCAAATGAGCCTCTTGCGGGCTTGCCATGCTGCGGGCACGGTGGCTCGCCACGCTATCTATACTTTGACTGAGACAGGGCTGACAGGGAGATAGTGGGTGACAGGTATAGAGTGACTAAGGCAGAGGTGCAGAAAGATGGCGTCCGCAGTGTGCGACCCTGTCCCAGTGGTTTCCCTCCCTGGCTCCCCACTCACCTCACCCTGTGATCCAGGCTCTCTCTTTAAGCAGTGCAGCAGGTGTGCGAGCACACCTCGGGAGGACATGAGAAGGCAGCAGCAGCACCCTCCACATATGGTACTCTCCGCGATGTAATGGTCAGGCCGGCCCTGTATATACACTCACATAGTAAAAGACAAACATATAGCAAAACATACATACACACATATGACAAAACACACAAACAGCTAAACACACATAGCAAAAAATAAGATTTTACTCACCGGTAAATCTATTTCTCGTAGTCCGTAGTGGATGCTGGGGACCCCGTAAGGACCATAGGGAATAGACTGGCTCCGCAGGAGATAGGGCACTCTAGAAAAGAATTAGGTCTACTGGTGTTCACTGGCTCCTCCCTCTATGTCCATCCTCCAGACCTCAGTTAAGGAAACTGTGCCCGGACAAGCTAACATTACAAGGAAAGGATTTTGGAATCCAGGGTAAGACTCATACCAGCCACACCAATCACACCGTATAACTTGTGATAACCAAACCCAGTTAACAGTATGAACAATACAAAACATCAGATAACCTGATGTAACATAACATAACCCTTTGTTAAGCAATAACTATATACAGTATTGCAGAAGAAGTCCGCACTTGGGACGGGCGCCCAACATCCACTACGGACTACGAGAAATAGATTCTTCTTTTCTCTAATGTTCTAAGTGGATGCTGGGGACTCCGTAAGGACCATGTGGATTATACCAAAGCACCCAAACGGGCGGGAGAGTGCGGATGACTCTGCAGCACCGAATGAGCAAACTCAAGGTCCTCCTCAGCTAGGGTATCAAACCTGTAGAACTTTGCAAATGTGTTTGATCCCGACCAAGTAGCTGCTCGGTAAAGTTGTAATGCCAAGACCCCTCGGGCAGCCGCCCAAGAAGAAGCCCACCTTACTTGTGGAATGGGCCTTTACTGATTTCGGAGGCGGCAATCCAGCCGCAGAATGAGCCTGCTGAATCGTGTTACAGATCCAGCGAGCAATAGTCTGCTTTGAAGCAGGAGCACCCAACTTATTGGATGCATACAGGATAAACAGCGACTCCATTTTCCTGACCTTGGCCGTTCTGGTCACATAAATCTTCAAAGCCCGCACTACATCTAGTAACTCGGAATCCTCCAAGTCCCCTGTAGCCACAGGCACCACAATAGGTTGGTTCATATGAAATGATGACACCACCTTGGGCAGAAATTGTGGACGGGTCCGCAATTCTGCCCTGTCCATATGAAAAACCAGATAGGGGCTTTTATGTGACAAAGCCGCCAATTCCGACACATGCCTGGCTGAGGCCAGAGCCAGCTGCATAACCACCTTCCACGTGAGATATTTTAACTCCACAGTTTTTAGTGGTTCAAACCAGTGTGATTTTAGGAAACCCAACACCACGTTAAGATCCCAAGGTGCCACTGGAGGCACAAACGGGGGCTGTATATGCAGCACTCCCTTCACAAAGGTCTGAACTTCAGGAAGAGCTGCCAGTTCTTTTTGAAAGAAAATGGATAGGGCCGAAATCTGGACCTTAATGGATCCCAATTTTAGGCCCAAAGACACTCCGGATTGTAGGAAATGAAGGAACCGGCCCAGCTGGAATTCCTCTGTAGGAGCCCTCCGGGCTTCACACCAAGCAACATATTTTCGCCATATACGGTGATAATGCTTAGACGTTACAACCTTCCGAGCCTTTATAAGCGTAGGAATAACCTCATCCGGAATCCCCTTTTCTGCTAGGATCCGGCGTTCAACCGCCATTCCGTCAAACGCAGCCACGGTAAGTCTTGGAACAGACAGGGCCCCTGTTGTAACAGATCCTGTCTTAAGGGCAGAGAACATGGGTTCTCTGTGAGCATTTCTTGCAGATCCGGATACCAAACTCTTCTTGGCCAATCCGGAACAATGAGAATTGTTCTCACTCCTCTTCTTCTTATGATTCTCTGTACCTTGGGTATGAGAGGAAGAGGGGGAAACACATAAACCGACTGGAACACAAACGGTGTCACTAGTGCGTCCACAGCTATCGCCTGAGGGTCCCTTGACCTGGCGCAATACCGCTGTAACTTTTTGTTTAGACGGGACGCCATCATGTCCACTTGTGGCAGTTCCCACCGGTCTGACACCTGTGTGAAGACTTCTGGATGAAGTACCCATTCTCCGGGGTGGAGGTCGTGCCTGCTGAGGAAGTCTGCTTCCCAGTTGTCCACTCCCGGGATAAACACTGCTGACAGTGCTCTTACATGATTCTCCTCCCAACGAAGAATCCTGGTGGCTTCTGTCATCGCCACCCTGCTCCTTGTGCCGCCTTGACGGTTTACATGAGCCACTGCGGTGATGTCTGATTGAATCAGCACCGATTTGTCTCGAAGCAGGTTTACTGCCTGACTTAGGGCGTTGTATATGGCCCTTATTTCCAGGATGTTTATGGGCAGACAAGTCTACTGACTTGACCACAGGCCTTGGAAATTTCTTCCCTGCGTGACTGCTCCCCACCCTCGGAGGCTCGCATCCGTGGACACAAGGACCCAGTCCTGAATGCCGAATCTTCGGCCCTCGAGAAGGTGAGCACTCTGCAGCCACCACAGCAGAGACACCCTTGCCCTGGGGGATAGGGTGATCAGCCGCTGCATCTGTAGATGTGATCCGGACCACTTGTTCAACAGATCCCATTGAAAGGTCCTCGCATGGAACCTGCCGAAGGGAATGGCCTCGTATGATGCCACCATCTTTCCAAGGACTCGCGTGCATTGATGCACTGACACCTGTCTTTGTTTTAATAAGTCTCTGACTAAGGTCATGAGCTCCTGAGCCTTCTCAGTCGGGAGATAAACCCTCTTCTGGTCTGTGTCCAGAATCATGCCCAGGAAGGGCAGACGAGTCGTAGGGATCAACTGCGACTTTGGGATATTCAGAACCCAGCCGTGTTGCTGTAACACCTCCTGAGAGCGTGCTACACTGATCAGCAACTGTTCGCTGGACCTCGCCTTTATAAGGAGATCGTCCAAGTACGGGATAATTGTGATTCCTTGCTTTCGCAGGATCACCATCATTTCTGCCATTACCGTGGTAAATATTCTCGGTGCCATGGAGAGACCAAACGACAACGTCTGGAATTGGTAGTGACAATCCTGTACAACCAACCTGAGGTATTCCTGATGAGGTGGATAAATCGGGACATGCAGGTAAGCATCCTTTATGTCCAGCGACACCATAAAATCCCCTTCTTCCAGGCTCGCAATGACTGCTCTCAGCGATTCCATCTTGAACTTGAACCTTTTCAGGTAAACGTTCAGGGATTTTAAGTTCAAAATGGGCCTGACCAAACCGTCCGGTTTCGGTACCACAAACATTGTGGAATAATACCCTCTCCCCCGTTGAAGGGGGGGGGGGGACCTCCACCACCACCTGCTGGAGATACAATTTGTGAATCGCAGTTACCACCAACTCCCTTTCTATGGGGGACGTTGGCAGACCCGATTTGAGGAAGCGGCGAGGGGTATCTCTTCAAGTTCCAGCCTGTACCCCTGGGATACTATCTGTATAACCCAGGGATCCGCCTGTGAGCGAACCCACTGGTGGCTGAAATTTCGGAGACGCGCCCCCACCGACCCTGGCTCCACCTGTGGAGCCCCAGCGTCATGCGGTGTACTTAGTTGAAGCCGGGGAGGACTTCTGTTCCTGGGAACTAGCTGTGTTATGCAGCTTCCTTCCTCTACCCTTGCCTCTGGCAAGAAAGGACGCACCTCGGACTTTCTTACCCTTCTGTGAACGAAAGGACTGCATTTGATAATACGATGCTTTCTTAGGTTGTGATGGAATAAATGGTAGAAAATTTGACTTTCCAGCCGTAGCTGTGGCCACTAAGTCCGACAGACCTTCCCCAAATAATTCCACACCCTTGTAAGGCAAAACCTCCATGTGCCGCTTAGAGTCGGCATCACCTGTCCATTGTCGAGTCCACAGGCCCCTTCTGGCTGAAATCGACATAGCATTTATCCTAGAGCTCAGCATGGCAATGTCCCTCTGAGCATCCCTCATATACAGGACAGTGTCTTTTATATGCCCCAGTGTCAGTAATATAGTATCCTTGTCCAGGGTTTCCATCTCTTCAGATAACATATCTGCCCATGCTGCTACAGCACTACACATCCATGCCGACGCAATGGCCGGTCTAAGCACGGTACCCGAATGTGTGTATATGGACCTTAGGATAGCTTCCTGCTTTCTATCTGCAGGATCTTTTAAGGCTGCCGTATCCTGTGACGGTAGCGCCACCTGTTTAGACAAGCGTGTCAACGCTTTGTCTACCCTCGGGGCGGATTCCCAGCGTAACCTGTCCGATGGCGGGAAGGGGTACGCCATTAGCATCCTTTTGGGGATCAGCAGTTTCTTATCTGGTGATTCCCACGATTTCTCACATAACTCATTTAATTCATGAGACGGGGGAAAGGTCACCACTTGTCTCTTTTCCCCAAACATATTATCTCTCTTCTCAGGGACAGGGCTTTCCTCAGAGATGTGTAACACCTCCTTCATAGCTATAATCATATATCTTATAGCTTTGGCCATTTTAGGTTGTAATCTGGCCTCCTCATCATCGACGCTAGAGTCAGACTCCGTGTCGATATCTGTGTCAACAACCTGGGATAGTGGACGCTTTTGAGACCCTGACGGCCCCTGCGTAGCAAGATCAGACTGTCCCAAGGCTTCTGCTTTATCTAGCCTTTTATGTAAGGAATTAACATTCTCATTTAAAACCTTCCACATATCCATCGAATCCAGTGTCGGCACCGGCTGCGGCGACACCACACTCATTTCCTCCCGCTCCGCCTCCACATAGCCTTCCTCGTCAAACATGTCGACACACGCGTACCGACACACCATACACACAGAGGAAGCTCTTTTGAAGACAATTCCCCCACCAGGCCCCTCGGAGAGACAGAGAGAGAGTTTGCCAGCACACACCCCAGCGCTATATGACCCAGGAAAAAACACAGTAACTCAGTGTTTACCCAGTAGCTGCTGTATTATCTGTTTTGCGCCTAAATTTATGTGCCCCCCCCTCTTTTTTCACCCCTCAACCGTGATTCTGCAGGGGAGAGTCTGGGGAGCTTCCTTCCAGCGGAGCTGTGAAGAGAAAATTACGCTGGTGAGTGCTGAGGAAGAAGCCCCGCCCCCTTCTTGGTGGCTTTCTGTCCCGCGATTTTGTGTGAAAAAAATGGCGGGGGCTCATGCAGACATACAGTGCCTACCTGTATGTCTGCTTACTTTTGCCAAAGGTACCTTATTGCTGCCCAGGGCGCCCCCCCCTGCGCCCTGCACCCTACAGTGACCGGAGTGTGTGGTGTGCTGTGGGAGCAATGGCGCACAGCTGCAGTGCTGTGCGCTACCTTGTTTGAAGACTGAAGTCTTCTGCCGCCGATTTCTTCATCTACGCCGTGCTTCTTGCTTCTGGCTCTGCGACGGGGACGGCGGCGTGGCTCTGGGATCGGACCGCCAATGGTTAGTACCTGTGTTCGATCCCTCTGGAGCTAATGGTGTCCAGTAGCCTAAGAAGCGCAACATATCCCGCAGTTGGTAAGGTTTGCTTCTCTCCCCTCAGTCCCACGTAGCAGAAAGTCTGTTGCCAGCAGAAGCTCTCTGAAAATAAAAAACCTAACAAAATACTTTTCTTTCTCAGCAAGCTCTGGAGAGCTCACTAAGGTGCACCCTTCTCGTTCGGGCACAGATTCTAACTGAGGTCTGGAGGAGGGACATAGAGGGAGGAGCCAGTGCACACCAGTAGACCTAATTCTTTTCTAGAGTGCCCTATCTCCTGCGGAGCCCGTCTATTCCCCATTGTCCTTACGAAGTCCCCAGATCCACTTAGGACGTTAGAGAAATGGATTTTAATACCTACCGGTAAATCCTTTTCTCTTAGTCCGTAGAGGATGCTGGGAACTCCAAAAGGACCATGGGGTATAGACGGGATCCGCAGGAGACATGGGCACTTTAAGACTTCAAATGGGTGTGAACTGGCTCCTCCCTCTATGCTCCTCCTCCAGACCTCAGTTATAGGAACTGTGCCCAGGGAGACGGACATTTTGAGGAAACGGATTTTTGTTAACTAAGGGTGAGATACATACCAGCTCACACCACAACACACCGTACAACATGGCTTTTAACCAAATACCAGTTAACGGAATGAACCAAAATCAGCAACAGGCTGATCACAACTGAAACAGAACTTTTGTGTAACATAAGCAATAACTATAGCAAGAACTGCAGATAGTGGAGGTCATTCCGAGTTGTACGCTCGCAAGCTGCTTTTAGCAGCATTACACACGCTAAGCCGCCGCCTACTGGGAGTGAATCTTAGCTTCTTAGAATTGCGAACGACGGATTCGCAATATTGCGATTAGCACACTTCTTAGCAGTTTCTGAGTAGCTCGAGACTTACTCTGCCATTGCGATCAGTTCAGTCAGTATCGTACCTGTTTGACGTCACAAATACGCCCAGCGTTCACCCAGGCACTCCCCCGTTTCTCCAGCCACTCCCGCGTTTTTAAAAAATACGTCAGCGTTTTTTCACACACACCCATAAAACGCTCAGTTTCCGCCCAGTAACACCCACTTCCTGTCAATCACACTCCAATCATCAGAACGAAGAAAAATCCTCGTAATGCCGTGAGTAAAATACCTAACTGCATAGCAAAATTACTTGGCGCAGTCGCACTGCGGACATTGTGCATGCGCGTTAGCGACTGATCGCTCCGTTGCGGAAAAAAACAACGAGCGATCAACTCGGAATGACCCCCAAAGTCCGCACTGGGACGGGCGCCCAGCATGCTCTATGGACTAAGAGAAAAGGATTTACCGGTAGGTATTAAAATCCTATTTTCTCCTATGTCCTAGAGGATGTTGGGGACTCCAAAAGGACCATGGGGATTATACCAAAGCTCCAGAACGGGCGGGAGAGTGCGGATGACTCTGCAGCACCGATTGAGCAAACATGAGGTCCTCATCAGCCAGGGTATCAAACTTGTAGAATTTTGCAAAAGTGTTTGAACCCGACCAAGTAGCTACTCGGCAAAGCTATAACGCCGAGACCCCTCGGGCAGCCGCCCAAGATGAGCCCACCTTTCTGGTATGATTTGGCATGGTCAGCGCGCTCTGGGGGGGATATAAGGGAAAAATGGGAATATAGGGTATTGCGGGATGGGAGTGGTACTTGGATAAGTGATTGTGTTGACTGTTTGCGCCTGATTGTAGGTTTTGCACCAATGATCAATCTGATATGGTTTCTATCTGAACTCTTTATTTGTAAATTAGATATGATTAGGTCAGCATCCTAATTTCAATATTGTGTTTGGTCCTTGTCCCACAGTTCCTTCACCACTGTCAGGTGTGTCCTGCAGACTACCCTTTGCAAGGTATACCTTCCTATTGGTATACCGATTGGACCCCAGCTCAGGTAAATGTCAGGTGTACCCTGTGGGTCACCTTTACCATAGGTGTGGTGGATGCCTATGTGCCCTCTGAACTGCGTCCTATTTGAATGTTTGGGGTATGACTAGTGCGGCGTCCCGCCTGTCAGTCCCCTCTTATGTGCGGCTCTGGGTTGTGTGGTCATAGGCTGTGTGTTTTACACTTACCGCCGGGGGCAGGTAACTACCTGCCGCCGGTGACCGCGTCTCTTCCTTCCACAACCTCAGGCCTGGTCCTCTGTGTCCGCGTCCTCCGTCTCCTTCAGTCCGCCGCGTCTTCCTTCTCCTTCAGTCCGCGCGCTTCTCCTGCAGCAGCCGGTCTCCTCCGTTCCCGGGTCCCGTTCTGTCACTTCACCGATGGCCCTTCACCGATTTCGGTAACGGCAATCCAGCCATAGAATGCGCATGCTGAATCGTATTACATATCCAACGTGCAATAGTCTGTTTAGAAGCAGGAGCCCCAATCTTGTTGGGAGCATACAGGACAAACAGTGCCTCTGTTTTCCTAATACGAGCTATTCTGGCGACATAAATCTTCAAAGCTCTGACTACATCGAGAGAATTTGAATCAGCCAAAGCTTCAGTAGCCACAAGCACCACAATAGGTTGGTACATGTGAAATGAAGAAACCACCTTTGGTAGAAATTGTTGACGAGTTCGTAATTCCGCTCTATCCACATGGCAGATCAAATAGGGACTCTTGTGAGACAAGGCCACTAATTCTTGCGGATGCCAAGGCCAATAGCATGACCACTTTCCAAGTGAGGAATTTTAACTCAACCTTCTGTAAAGGTTCAAACCAATGTGACATAAGGAACTGCAACACCACGTTAAGGTCCCATGGTGCCACCGGGGGCACAAATGGAGGTTGGATGTGCAGCACACCCTTCACGAAAGTCTGAACTTCCGGAAGGGAGGCCAATTCTTTTTGAAAGGAAATCGATAAGGCCGAAATATGGACTTTAATGGAGCCCAACTTTAGGCCCGCATCCACACTGGCCTGCAAAAAATGTAGAAAACGACCCAGCTAAAATTCTTCCGTAAGAGCCTTCTTGGCTTCACACCAAGACACGTATTTTCTCCAAATACAGTGATAATTCTTCGTCGTTACCTCCTTTCTTGATTTAAGCAGTGTAGGGATGTCTTCACCGGGAATACCCTTCCGGGCTAAGATCTGGCGTTCAACCGCCATGCCGTCAAACGCAACCGGCCCTTGCTGTAACAGATCCTCTCTTAGAGGAAGAGGCCAGGGATCTGCTATGAGCAGTTCCTGAAGATCCGGATACCAGGCCCTCCGTGGCCAATCTGGAACAAAGAGTATCGCCTGAACCCCTGTTCTTCTTATGAGGCTTATCACCTTTGGAATGAGTGGTAGTGGAGGAAACACATAGACCGACTGAAACACCCAGGGCGTCACCAGGGCGTCCACCGCACTGGCTTAAGGGTCCCTCAACCTGGAACAATATCTCTGAAGTTTCTTGTTGAGGCGAGACGCCATCATGTCTATTTGAGGAATTCCCCAATGACTTGTCACTTCTGCAAAGACCTCTTGATGAAGACCCCACTCTCCAGATGGAGATCGTGTCTGCTGAGGAAATCTGCTTTCCAGTTGTCCACGCCTCGAATGAAGACCGCCGAGAGAGCGCCTGTATGTTTTTCCGCCCAGCGGAGAACTCTTGTGGCCTCCGCCATCGCTGCTCTGCTTCTTGTTCCGCCTTGGTGGTTTATGTACGCCACTGCTGTTATGTTGTCCAACAGGAGATGTTCCGCTTGTAGAAGGCCGTTGTAGATGGCTCTTAATTCCAGAATGTTTATGTGCAGACAAGCTTCCTGGCTTGACCATTTTCCATGGAAAATTTCCCTCTGTGTGACCGCTCCCCAGCCTCGGAGACTTGCATCCGTGGTCACCAGGATCCAATCCTGGATCCCGAACCTGCGTCCCCCTAGGAGGTGAGAACTTTGGAGCCACCACAGGAGAGAAACTCTGTTCCTGGAAGATAGGCTTGTTTTCCAGTGCATGTGCAGGTGAGACCCGAACCACTTGTCCAACAGGTCCAACAGGTTCCACTGAAACACCCTGGCATGGAACTGCCAAACGGAATGGCCTCGTAGGCCGCCACCATCTTCCCCAGCACCTGAGTACATTGATGAATCGACACTCTTGCCGGTTTCAGAATCCCTTTGACCATGTTCTGGATTTCCAGAGCTTTTTCCACCGGGAGAAAAACTCTCTGCAGGTCCGTGTCCAGAATCATGCCCAAGAATGACATCCGTGTTGTCGGAACCAACTGTGACTTTGGCAAATTCAGGAGCCAACCATGTTGTTGCAGCACTGTCAGGGAGAGCGCAACGTTTCTTAGTAACTGCTCCTTTGATCTCGCCTTTATCAGGAGATCGTCCAAGTACGGGATAATTGTGACACCGTGCTTTCGCAGGAGCACCATCATTTCCGCCATTACTTTAGTGAAAATCCTCGGAGCCATGGAAAGCCCAAACGGCAACGTCTGAAATTGGTAATGACAATCCTGAACAGCAAACCTCAGGTAAGATTGATGTGGAGTATATATGTGGACATGTAGGTAAACATCGACTGACACCATAAAATCCCCCCTTCCAGACTGGATATCACTGCTCGGAGAGATTCCATTTTGAATTTGAATCTTTCAAATACAGATTGAGGGATTTTAAGTTCAGAATCGGTCTGACCGAGCCATCCGGCTTTGGGACCACGAACAGGCGTGAATAAAACCCTTCTCCCCGTTGTGACGGGGGTACCGCGACAATGACTTGTTGTTGACATAGCTTTTGTATTGCAGCG
The DNA here is from genome assembly GCF_028390025.1 of Pseudophryne corroboree. NCBI lineage: Eukaryota > Metazoa > Chordata > Amphibia > Anura > Myobatrachidae > Pseudophryne > Pseudophryne corroboree. Next base: position 633,426,725 of record NC_086447.1, on the reverse strand, counting down.
CACACTACTTCCCTTTCCAGAAGAGAAGCTGGCAAGACCGATTTGAAAAATCGGTGAGGGGGCCCGTCTTGAAACTCCAGTTTGTACCCTTGGGTCACAATTTCCAGCACCCAAGGATCCATGCCTGATTGAGCCCAGATCCGACTGAAGAGCTGAAGACGTGCCCCCACTGGTGCGGACTCCCGCAGCGAATCCCCAGCGTCATGCGGTGGACTTGGTAGAAGCCAGGGAGGACTTCTTCTCCTGGGGGCTTGCCACAGCCGGCGATCTTTTTCCCCTTCCCTTACCTCTAGCGGCAAGGAAGGAGGACCCTCGTCCTTTTTTGAATTTATTAGACCGAAAGGACTGCATCTGATACTGAGGCGTTTTCTTTTGCTGTGGAGGGACAAAAGGTAGAAAAGATGACTTACCCGCAGTAGCTGTAGATACCAGGTCCGCGAGGCCTTCACCAAACAAAACGCCACCTTTATAGGGCAGAGCCTACATAGCCTTTTTAGAGTCAGCATCACCATTCCATTGATGAGTCCACAACGCTCTCCTAGCTGAGATTGCCATGGCATTGGCCCTTGATCCCAAGAGGCCAATATCTCTCGCAGCCTCCTTTAAATAGACTGCTGCGTCCCTAATATGACCCAGCTTCAAATGCACGCTATCCCTATCCATGGTGTCTATTTCAGATGACAAGGTATCTGCCCACTTTTCAATAGCGCTACTCACCCATGCCGATGCCACGGCCGGCCTGAGCAGCATACCCATAGTGACATAAATAGATTTCAAGGTAGTTTCCTGCTTACGATCCGCAGGATCCTTTAGGACTGCAGTGTCAGGGGACGGTAGCACCACCTTCTTGGACAACCGTGCTAGAGCTTTGTCCACCGTGGGTGAGGATTCCCACCTTACCCTATCCTCAGAGGGAAAAGTATATGCCATAGAAATTCTCTTGGGAATCAGTAACTTTTTATCAGGATTTTCCCAAGCCCTTTCAAAAAGAGTATTCAGTTCATGAGAGGGAGGAAATGTTACCTCAGGTTTCTTTCCCTTATACATACAGACCCTTGTCTCAGGGATATGTAATACGTCCCTTATTGCCACAATCATGTACTGAATGCTCTTAGCCAGTTTAGGATTCAATTTGACATCACTATAGTCGACACTGGAGTCCGAATCCGTGGCTGTATCTGTGTCTGCTATCTGGGTAAACGAACATTTCTGTGACCCCGAGGGGGTCTGAGTTTGTGACAAAACATCTCCCATTGATTGTCTCCATGCTTGGTTCTGAGACTCAGATTTGTCTAATCTTTTATGCAACAAAGCCACACATGCATTTAAGACACTCCAGATATCTACCCAATCAGCAGTCGGCGGTGCGGACAGATTTACTCCCACATTCTGTTCCGCCCCCACACCAGCTTCCTCCTGGGAAGAGCATTCAGCCTCAGACATGTCGACACACACGTACCGACACCCACTAACACACTGGGCTATAGGGGACAGACCCACAGTAAGGTCCTTCAGAGAGAAAGTATGCCAGCTGACGACCAGCGCCTCACCCGGTCTGAAGGAATATACAATGTCCCAGACCTAGCAGCACTTTTATATATAAATATATACAACACCAAATTTGCTGTGCACCGCCCCTGTTTTTGCACCCTGTTACTTGTGACAGAAGTGAAGGGCCATGACCAGCTTGCTGTGAAGAGAAAATGGCGCTGATTAGAGCTGGAGGACGAAGCCCCGCCCCCTAAATGGCGCGCTAGTGTCCCCCTTTTATTTATACTGGCGGGGGTCTGTATACAGTGCCTATGCACTGTATACTGCTGTGCCTGTCCTTAAAAGAGGTTTAATTGCTGCCCAGGGCGCCCCCCCTGCGCCCTGCACCCATTTAGTGCCGCTTGTGTGTGGGAGGAATGGCGTGCAGCGTGACCGCTGCGTGATACCTCCGAAGATCTGAAGTCTTCTGCCGCCTTCACTGAAGTCTTCTTTGCTTATGTTACTCACCCGGCTTCTTTCTTCAGGCTCTGTGAGGGGGACAGCGGCGCGGCTCCACGATGCAGGGAGCCTGTTGCCAATAGTGCTCCCTGAAAATAATAAACCTAACAAAAGTCTTTTCTAGAGAAACTCTGTAGAGTTCCCCTAGTGTGTGTCCAGTCTCTCTGGGCACAGAATCTAACTGAGGCATAGAGGGAGGAGCCAGTTCACACCCATTTAAAGTCTTAAAGTGCCCATGTCTCCTGCGGATCCCGTCTATACCCCATGGTCCTTTTGGAGTCCTCAGCATCCTCTAGGACATATTAGAGAGAGAGAGAGAGAGAGAGAGAGAAATACTTACCATCTCTCCTCGCTGGCAGTCAGGCTCCTCGTGGTGGCAGATCCCGGGCAGCTGCTGGGAAGAAGGAGGAGGAGGGAGGGGGACAGGAGCCGCTGCAGCGCTATGTAATTGGTAGTAGACCGCTGCAGCAGTCCCCTCTCCTTCCGTATTGGCTGGCCGCTGCTGTGAATGCTGGGATGAGGGAAGCGCATCCCAGCATTCACAGCAGCGCCGGGCAGCCAATGCTGAAGGAGAGGGGACTGCTGCAGCGGCGCTTACTACCAATGGCACACACGTAGTTACGGCGCTGCTGTACATCCCTACACCCGTACACTGCCGCTCTCATACATCCGTACACTGCATCTCTCATACATCCGTACACTGCATCTCTCATACATCCACACACTGACGTTCTCATACATCCGTACACTGACTCTCTCATACATCCGTACGCTGACTCTCTCATACATCCGCACGCTGACGCTCTCATACATCCGCACGCTGACGCTCTCATACATCCGCACGCTGACGCTCTCATGCATCCGCACGCCGACGCTCTCATGCATCCGCACGCCGACGCTCTCATGCATCCGCACGCTGACGCTCTCATGCATCCGCACGCTGACGCTCTCATGCATCCGCACGCTGACGCTCTCATACATCCGCACGCTGACGCTTTCATACATCCGCACGCTGACGCTCTCATACATCCGCACGCTGACGCTCTCATACATCCGCACGCTGACGCTCTCATACATCCGTACGTTGACGCTCTCATACATCCGTACGTTGACGCTCTCATACATCCGTACGTTGACGCTCTCATACATCCACACGCTGACGCTCTCAAACAACCGCACGCTGATGCTCTTACATTCATACATCCGCACACTGACGCTCTCATACGTCCGCACACTGACGCTCCCATACGTCCGCTCACTGACGCTCTCATACGTCCGCTCACCGCACATACGTCCGCGCGCTGACGCTCTCAGACGTCCGCGCGCTGACGCTCTCAGACGTCCGCGCGCTGACGCTCTCGACGTCCGCACGCTGACGCTCTCAGACGTCCGCACGCTGACGCTCTCATACGTCCGCACGCTGACGCTCTCATACGTCCGCACGCTGACGCTCTCATACGTCCGCACGCTGACGCTCTCATACTGCCGCACGCTGACGCTCTCATACTGCCGCACGCTGGTGCACTTATACATCCGTACTCTGACGCAATCATACATCCGCTTATACCTATACCCATATATGCACACAGCCGTACATTTATACACACACACACATATATATATACACACACACACACACAGCTGTACAAATATACAGTCACACACTTATACACACAGCCACACACTTATACCCATATATGCACACAGCCACACACTTATACACATATATACTCACAGCCACACACTTATACACATATATACACACAGCCACACACTTATACCCATATATGCACACAGCCACACACCTATACACACAGCCACACACCTATACCCATATATACACACAGCCACACACTTATACACATATATACACACAGCCACACACTTATACACATATATACTCACAGCCACACACTTATACACATATATACTCACAGCCACACACTTATACACATATATACTCACAGCCACACACTTATACATACATGTTCACTTATAGATGGTGCCTCCCTTACCTTAACACATGACAATTACATGGCAGCATATCACAATGTCCAGTATTGCAGCTCAGAGCCATTCCTCCCCTCAGTTTCCCACATTGCAGGAAGGCAGCAGTGACCCGTGTAGCCACGCCCCCTGATCGGACTCCTCTGTAGTTTCACTTTCACAGCTGTGCTGACACTGACAGTAGTATGCCGTGCTGCTCTGCAGGCCCTAGGATTTCCCCATGTCCTAGGTAGTTGCCTATAGCTAGGGCCAGGACTCTGGAGCATAGGACGAGCGCTGACAGTGGGCATGTGTCCTGTGCCTCCTGCCCGGCACTCGCACCATAGTAACCCACCCACACCCAAAATACTGTCATCAGCAGGGGGCGGTACAGGTGGCCGGTGCCCTCCCGGCTCTTGGAGCACATGAGTGTCAGGTAGAGGAGGAGCATAGAGCGGGAGATAGGGTCACAGAGGATCCTTAGTAGCTGCTGGTAACCTCCGATTCTCATGCCTCCGCAGGTAGTGGAAGCCAGTCACTGCAGATCCAGCGGGTTACACAGATCAGGCTACCCGCCGGCGAACTGCAGTCTTTGCACCGGTCCCAGCGAGCGCATGAATCACTAGTGCACAGCGCTGCTGGGAGCCTCGTCCAGGAACACTCTGCCGAGGTTGTCACTGCTGAGAGGCAATCGTGATGGGGACAGGCAGGGGCGACTAGCTGCCCGCTCTGTCTTCCTGTCACATGTCCTGTGCTGCTGCTACTGTGTGGCAGCTTCAGGTGCAGCAGTAACAGGGCGGCCGGCCAGGCAGCAATGTACACAGTCACATAGAGTAGAAGAGCACATTTGAATTTGCCGCCCCATCTGGCATTGCGGCACACACATGAATAAATTAAGTGACGTCATCTAAACTGCCTGGCCACGCTCACAGCACAATACGGATGTAATATATTTTTACTGACACGACACCATAGCTAAAAAAAGACTCAGACAGCATCCACTCAGTCCCAAAACACCCCCCAATCATTTTGTATAATACATATAGATCTAATTATTTTTATAATCACAAAATAAATTGGCTATGTGAGGAGTGATCAGCCATATTGCTCCACTCAAGTGAAGCTACTCTCTGTACACCCCCTGCTGGCGGCCACTGCGCAGGCGCAACAAATTGAAAAGCCCTATCTTTAAAATGGGGCATATTTTACTTAATTAAAAAAAAACTATAACTTTCTCAAAAACCACAACCCCAAAAGGCACTACACTGGGACATACTCTGTCTAATAAAACAAACCCCAAGTCTTTCTTTGTCCTCTACCCTGAGTTATGCCTTCCCAAAAATCTCCTCATTCACTCTATAGGAAAACGTTGTCAATTAGCCATACAGGAAGTTGCAGAAAAAAACTGACAGTTGGAACTTTAGGTTACTCCCAATTCCTCAGTTTTTATTATTTTGCCCTGAAATTTGGCATGCAGCACCGGGTGACGATTCTACGCGTCCATGCCAAATTTCAGCTCAGTACGTCTAATCACGTTTGAGGTGTAGCCCCTCAAACACCATGCCCCCATCTCTGAAGTTCCCTATGGGAGAATTCCGTTTGTTCGATTCAGCCTTAATATAAGGGCACGACCGTGCCCTTATAATATATATTAAACTGGTGGTGATTGATTATTAAACTGGTGGTCACTTCAGGTCACGTTGCAACTTGCAACTAGTACTACGAGGCCTAAGCAGACAATCACAAAATATATTATTATACTGGTGGTCAGTGTGGTCACAACAATGGCAGTGTGGCACTGACTCTGGCAGCAAAAGTGTGCACTGTACGTTATATGTACTCCTGAGTCCTGCTCTCAGACTCTAACTGCTCCCCACTGTCAGTGTCTCCCCCACAAGTCAGATAATACACTTACAGTCACACTATCTATTATCTAATCTATAAATATCACTTCAGCAAGTAGTATAGTAGTATACAGTATAGTAGTACTCCTCCTAATAATGCTCCCCAAAATACTGTGTCTCTCTCTTTTCTAAACGGAGAGGACGCCAGCCACGTCCTCTCCCTATGACTCTCAATGCACGTGTGAAAATGGCGGCGACGCGGGGCTCCTTATATAGAATCCGAGTCTCGCGATAGAATACGAGCCTCGCGAGAATCCGACAGCGTGATGATGATGTTCGGGCGCGCTCGGGTTAGCCGAGCAAGGCGGGAAGATCCGAGCCTGCTCGGACCCGTGTAAAAAACCTGAAGTTCGGGCGGGTTCGGATTCAGAGGAACCGAACCCGCTCATCTCTAATACAAATACGCTCCAGGTAAGGCTTGAACTCACAACCTCGGCATTGCTCAACTGATACTGTCTTATTAGTACCGCGCGCTGACCAATTGCGCCATTGGAGCACTTTGCAGCATTCATTGGTTATGCTAGATGTGGATTTTATTCAATACAATCAGTACTGTCATAAGAATTGAAAAAGAAAATCATTTTTGGTGATGAATGATGAGCAACAAAGGAACATGCATGCCAGATGGCACTTGAATAAGCTGTCTATGGTGATAGAAAAGGTTTAAAAAACAACAACAACAACAATGTTATCATAATTAATGTCATATTTTAGCTTCTGTGGTCATTTTTTACAAGCTAAACACTGCAAGACTGTTTTACAGTTGAAGCAAGGATAAAATATCAACTCTAGTGATGAGACACTTGCTGTAATTACTTCCACCCCATATGGGACTTGGACCCCCTGGCTTAGGAGGGCGGTGACTTATCCATTATGCCAGTGGTGCTTACTGATGTTCTTATTTAAGACTGTTAGGTTTTTAATAGTCAATTTTTTATTTTTGAGGAAAAAGAGAAGCTGTTTACTGTGTTCTTTGCATTACCAAGTCCAGCAAGAAATGTGCTGGTACTATCCAGAGCTGTCAGTATGGATTATCATGCTATATTGCAGAAGATCAATTTGATGCAACTGCTTTACCAACAGTATGTTAATCTTTTCCATTGCTGTTTTGTTGGCTGACTGAAGGAAGATATGCAGTGCATTTGAACCAAAGCATATGTGTGCTGACAACTTAAATGCACAATCATGTTTGTGTTTTTTCTTTCTTTCTTCCATCCTTTGTAATATCATATTAAATATTAAGGTAGCAGTTTATAATCAATGACTAATGACATAAAAAAAGGAAAAAAAACATTATACAAAGCAGCTCCAGGTGAGGCTTGAACTCACAACCTCGGCATTGCTCAACAGAAACTGTCTTATAAGTACCGCGCGCTGACCAATTGCGCCACTGGAGCACTTTGCAGCATTTATTGGTTATGCTAGATGTGGATTTTATTCAATACAATCAGTACACTCATAAGAATTGAAAAAGAAAATCATTTTTGGTGATGAATGATGAGCAACAAAGGAACATGCATGCCAGATGGCACTTGAATAAGCTGTCCACTGTGATAGAAAAGGTTTAAAAAACAACAACAACAACAACAACAACAACAATGTTATCATAATTAATGTCATATTTTAGCTTCTGTGGTCATTTTTTACAAGCTAAACACTGCAAGACTGTTTTACAGTTGAAGCAAGGATAAAATATCAACTCTAGTGATGAGACACTTGCTGTAATGACTTCCACCCCATATAGGACTTGGACCCCCTGGCTTAGGAGGGCAGTGACTTATCCATTATGCCAGTGGTGCTTACTGATGTTCTTATTTAAGACTGTTAGGTTTTTAATAGTCAATTATTTATTTTTGAGGAAAAAGTGAAGCTGTTTACTGTGTTCTTTGCATTACCAAGTCCAGCAAGAAATGTGCTGGTACTATCCAGAGCTGTCAGTATGGATTATCATGCTATATTGCAGAAAATCAATTTGATGCAACTGCTTTACCAACAGTATGTTAATCTTTTCCATTGCTGTTTTGTTGGCTGACTGAAGGAAGATATGCAGTGCATTTGAACCAAAGCAGATGTGTGCTGACAACTTAAATGCACAATCATGTTTGTGTTTTTTCATTCTTTCTTCCATCCTTTGTAATATCATATTAAATATTAGGGTAGCAGTTTATAATCAATGACTAATGACATAAGAAAAGGAAAAAAAAACAGTATACAAAGAAGCTCCAGGTGAGGCTTGAACTCACAACCTCGGCATTGCTCAACAAATACTGTCTTATAAGTACCGCGTGCTGACCAATTGCGCCACTGGAGCACTTTTCAGCATTAAGTTGTTATGCTAGATGTGGATTTTATTCAATACGATCAGTACAGTCATAAGAATTGAAAAAGAAAATCATTTTTGGTGATGAATGATGAGCAACAAAGGAACATGCATGCCAGATGGTACTTGAATAAGCTGTCCACGGTGATAGAAAAGGTTTAAAAAACAACAACAACAGCAATGTTATCATAATTAATGTAATATTTTAGCTTCTGTGGTCATTTTTTACAAGCTAAACACTGCAAGACTGTTTTACAGTTGAAGCAAGGATAAAATATCAACTCTAGTGATGAGACACTGCTGTAATGACTTCCAACTCAGATGGGACTTAAACCCACAACCACTGGCTTAGGAGAACAGTGCCTTATCCATTATGCCAGTGGTGCTTACTGATGTCCTTATTTAAGACTGATAGGTTTTTAATAGTCAATTATTTATTTTTGAAAAAAAGTGAAGCTGTTTACTGTGTTCTTTGCATTACCAAGTCCAGCAAGAAATTTGCTGGTACTATCCAGAGCTGTCAGTATGGATTATCATGCTATATTGCAGAAAATCAATTTGATGCAACTGCTTTACCAACAGTATGTTAATCTTTTCCATTGCTGTTTTGTTGGCTGACTGAAGGAAGATATGCAGTGCAATTGAACCAAAGCAGATGTGTGCTGACAACTTAAATGCACAATCATGTTTGTGTTTTTTCTTTCTTTCTTCCATCCTTTGTAATATCATATTAAATATTAAGGTAGCAGTTTATAATCAATGACTAATGACATAAGAAAAGGAAAAAAAAACAGTATACAAACATGCTCCAGGTAAGGCTTGAACTCACAACCTCGGCATTGCTCAACTGATACTGTCTTATTAGTACCGCGCGCTGACCAATTGCGCCACTGGAGCACTTTGCAGCATTAATTGGTTATGCTAGATGTGGATTTTATTCAATACAATCAGTACAGTCATAAGAATTGAAAAAGAAAATCATTTTTGGTGATGAATGATGAGCAACAAAGGAACATGCATGCCAGATGGCACTTGAATAAGCTGTCTACGGTGATAGAAAAGGTTTAAAAAACAACAACAACAATGTTATCATAATTAATGTCATATTTTAGCTTCTGTGGTCATTTTTTACAAGCTAAACACTGCAAGACTGTTTTACAGTTGAAGCAAGGATAAAATATCAACTCTAGTGATGAGACACTTGCTGTAATGACTTCCAACTCAAACGGGACTTAAACCCACAACCACTGGCTTAGGAGAACAGTGCCTTACCCATTATGCCAGTGGTGCTTACTGATGTTCTTATTTAAGACTGTTAGGTTTTTAATAGTCAATTATTTATTTTTGAGGAAAAAGTGAAGCTGGTTACTGTGTTCTTTGCATTACCAAGTCCAGCAAGAAATGTGCTGGTACTATCCAGAGCTGTCAGTATGGATTTTCATGCTATATTGCAGAAAATCAATTTGATGCAACTGCTTTACCAACAGTATGTTAATCTTTTCCATTGCTGTTTTGTTGGCTGACTGAAGGAAGATATGCAGTGCATTTGAACCAAAGCAGATGTGTGCTGACAACTTAAATGCACAATCATGTTTGTGTTTTCTCTTTCTTTCTTCCATCCTTTGTAATATCATATTAAATATTAAGGTAGCAGTTTATAATCAATGACTAATGACATAAGAAAAGGAAAAAAAAAACAGTATACAAAGATGCTCCAGGTGAGGCTTGAACTCACAACCTCGGCATTGCTCAACAGATACTGTCTTATAAGTACCGCACGCTGACCAATTGTGTCACTGGAGCACTTTGCAGCATTAATTGGTTATGCTAGATGTGGATTTTATTCAATACAATCAGTACAGTCATAAGAATTGAAAAAGAAAATCATTTTTGGTGATGAATGATGAGCAACAAAGGAACATGCATGCCAGATGGCACTTGAATAAGCTGTCCACGGTGATAGAAAAGGTTTAAAAAACAACAACAACAACAATGTTATCATAATTAATGTCATATTTTAGATTCTGTGGTCATTTTTTACAAGCTAAACACTGCAAGACTGTTTTACAGTTGAAGCAAGGATAAAATATCAACTCTAGTGATGAGACACTTGCTGTAATGACTTCCAACTCAGATGGGACTTAAACCCACAACCACTGGCTTAGGAGAACAGTGCCTTATCCATTATGCCAGTGGTGCTTACTGATGTCCTCATTTAAGACTGATAGGGTTTTAATAGTCAATTATTTATTTTTGAGGAAAAAGTGAAGCTGTTTACTGTGTTCTTTGCATTACCAAGTCCAGCAAGAAATGTGCTGGTACTATCCAGAGCTGTCAGTATGGATTATCATGCTATATTGCAGAAAATCAATTTGATGCAACTGCTTTACCAACAGTATGTTAATCTTTTCCATTGCTGTTTTGCTGTCTGACTGAAGGAAGATATGCAGTGCATTTGAACCAAAGCAGATGTGTGCTGACAACTTAAATGCACAATCATGTTTGTGTTTTTTCTTTCTTTCTTTCTTCCATCCTTTGTAATATCATATTAAATATTAAGGTAGCAGTTTATAATCAATGACTAATGACATAAGAAAAGGAAAAAAAAACGTTATACAAAGCTGCTCCAGGTGAGGCTTGAACTCACAAACTCGGCATTGCTCAACAGATACTGTCTTATAAGTACCGCGCGCTGACCAATTGCGCCACTGGAGCACTTTGCAGCATTACTTGGTTATGCTAGATGTGGATTTTATTCAATACAATCAGTACAGTCATAAGAATTGAAAAAGAAAATCATTTTTGGTGATGAATGATGAGCAACAAAGGAACATGCATGCCAGATGGCACTTGAATAAGCTGTCCACGGTGATAGAAAAGCTTTAAAAAAAACAACAACAATGTTATCATAATAAATGTCATATTTTAGCTTCTGTGGTCATTTTTTGCAAGCTAAACACTGCAAGACTGTTTTACAGTCGAAGCAAGGATAAAATATCAACTCTATTGATGAGACACTTGCTGTAATGACTTCCACCCCATATGGAACTTGGACCCCCTGTCTTAGGAGGGCAGTGACTTATCCATTATGCCAGTGGTGCTTACTGATGTTCTTATTTAAGACTGTTAGGTTTTTAATAGTCAATTATTTATTTTTGAGGAAAAAGTGAAGCTGTTTACTGTGTTTTTTGCATTACCAAGTCCAGCAAGAAATATGCTGGTACTATCCAGAGCTGTCAGTATGGATTATCATGCTATATTGCAGAAAATCAATTTGATGCAACTGCTTTACCAACAGTATGTTAATTTTTCCATTGCTGTTTTTTTGGCTGACTGAAGGAAGATATGCAGTGCATTTGAACCAAAGCAGATGTGTGCTGACAACTTAAATGCACAATCATGTTTGTGTTTTTTCTTTCTTTCTTCCATCCTTTGTAATATCATATTAAACATTAAGGTAGCAGTTTATAATCAATGACTAATGACATAAAAAAAGAAAAAAAAACATTATACAAAGCTGCTCCAGGTGAGGCTTGAACTCACAACCTCAGCATTTCTCAACGGATACTGTCTTATAAGTACCGCGCGCTGACCAATTGCGCCACTGGAGCGCTTTGCATCATTGATTGGTTATGCTAGATGTGGATTTTATTCAATGCTGTAAGTACAGCCATAAGAATTGAAAAACAAAATCATTTTTGGTGATGAATGATGAGCAACAAAGGAACATGCATGCCAGATGGTACTTAAATAAGCTGTCCACGGTGATAGAAAATGTTTAAAAAAAAACAACAACAATGTTATCATAATAAATGTCATATTTTAGCTTCTGTGGTCATTTTTTGCAAGCTAAACACTGCAAGACTGTTTTACAGTCGAAGCAAGGATAAAATATCAACTCTAGTGATGAGACACTTGCTGTAATGACTTCCACCCCATATGGAACTTGGACCTCCTGTCTTAGGAGGGCAGTGACTTATCCATTATGCCAGTGGTGCTTACTGATGTTCTTATTTAAGACTGTTAGGTTTTTAATAGTCAATTATTTATTTTTGAGGAAAAAGTAAAGCTGTTTACTGTGTTCTTTGCATTACCAAGTCCAGCAAGAAATATGCTGGTACTATCCAGAGCTGTCAGTATGGATTATCATGCTATATTGCAGAAAATCAATTTGATGCAACTGCTTTACCAACAGTATGTTAATCTTTTCCATTGCTGTTTTGTTGGCTGACTGAAGGAAGATATGCAGTGCATTTGAACCAAAGCAGATGTGTGCTGACAACTTAAATGCACAATCATGTTTGTGTTTTTTCTTTCTTTCTTCCATACTTTGTAATATCATATTAACTATTAAGGTAGCAGTTTATAATCAATGACTAATGACATAAGAAAAGGAAAAAAAAAACAGTACACAAAGATGCTCCAGGTGAGGCTTGAACTCACAACCTTGGCATTGCTCAACAGATACTGTCTTATAAGTTTTGCTCGCTGACCAATTGCGCCACTGGAGCACTTTGTAGCATTAATCGGTTATGCTAGATGTGGATTTTATTCAATACAATCAGTACATTCATAAGAATTGAAAAAGAAAATAATTTTCGGTGATGAATGATGAGCAACAAAGGAACATGCATGCCAGATGGCACTTGAATAAGCGGTCCACGGTGATAGAAAAGGTTTAAAAAACAACAACAACAATGTTATCATAATAAATGTCATATTTTAGCTTCTGTGGTCATTTTTTACAAGCTAAACACTGCAAGACTGTTTTACAATTGAAGGAAGGATAAAATATCAACTCTAGTGATAAGACACTTGCTGTAATGACTTCCAACTCAGACGGGACTTAAACCCACAACCACTGGCTTAGGAGAACAGTGCCTTATCCATTATGCCAGTGGTGCTTACTGATGTCCTTATTTAAGACTGATAGGTTTTTAATAGTCAAATATTTATTTTTGAAAAAAAGTGAAGCTGTTTACTGTGTTCTTTGCATTACCAAGTCCAGCAAGAAATGTGCTGGTACTATCCAGAGCTGTCAGTATGGATTATCATGCTATATTGCAGAAAATCAATTTGATGCAACTGCTTTACCAACAGTATGTTAATCTTTTCCATTGCTGTTTTGTTGGCTGACTGAAGGAAGATATGCAGTGCATTTGAACCAAAGCAGATGTGTGCTGACAACTTAAATGCACAATCATGTTTGTGTTTTTTCTTTCTTTCTTCCATCCTTTGTAATATCATATTAAACATTAAGGTAGGAGTTTATAATCAATGACTAATGACATAAAAAGGAAAAAAAAACATTATACAAAGCTGCTCCAGGTGAGGCTTGAACTTACAACCTTGGCATTGCTCAACAGATACTGTCTTATAAGAACCGCGCGCTGACCAATTGCGCCACTGGAGCACTTTCCAGCATTAATTGGTTATGCTAGATGTGGATTTTATTCAATACAATCAGTACAGTCATAAGAATTGAAAAAGAAAATCATTTTTGGTGATGAATGATGAGCAACAAAGGAACATGCATGCCAGATGGCACTTGAATAAGCTGTCCACTGTGATAGAAAAGGTTTAAAAAACAACAACAATGTTATCATAATTAATGTCATATTTTAGCTTCTGTGGTCATTTTTTACAAGCTAAACACTGCAAGACTGTTTTACAGTTGAAGCAAGGATAAAATATCAACTCTAGTGATGAGACACTTGCTGTAATGACTTCCAACTCAGACGGGACTTAAACCCACAACCACTGGCTTAGGAGAACAGTGCCTTATCCATTATGCCAGTGGTGCTTACTGATGTTCTTATTTAAGACTGTTAGGTTTTTAATAGTCAATTATTTATTTTTGAGGAAAAAGTGAAGCTGTTTACTGTGTTCTTTGCATTACCAAGTCCAGCAAGAAGTGTGCTGGTACTATCCAGAGCTGTCAGTATGGATTATCATGCTATATTGCAGAAAATCAATTTGATGCAACTGCTTTACCAACAGTATGTTAATCTTTTCCATTGCTGTTTTGTTGGCTGACTGAAGGAAGATATGCAGTGCATTTGAACCAAAGCAGATGTGTGCTGACAAGTTAAATGCACAATCATGTTTGTGTTTTTTCTTTCTTTCTTCCATCCTTTGTAATATCATATTAAATATTAAGGTAGCAGTTTATAATCAATGACTAATGACATAAGAAAAGGAAAAAAACAGTATACAAAGATGCTCCATTGCTCGAAAGATACTGTCTTATAAGTACCGCGCGCTGACCAATTGCGCCACTGGAGCACTTTGCAGCGTTAATTGGTTATGCTAGATGTGGATTTTATTTAATACAATCAGTACAGTCATAAGAATTGAAAATGAAAATCATTTTTGGTGATGAATGATGAGCAACAAAGTTACATGCATGCCAGATGGCACTTGAATAAGCTGTCCACGGTGATAGAAAAGGTTTAAAAAACAACAACAACAATGTTATCATAATTAATGTCATATTTTAGCTTCTGTGGTCATTTTTTACAAACTAAACACTGCAAGACTGTTTTACAGTTGAAGCAAGGATAAAATATCAACTCTAGTGATGAGACACTTGCTGTAATGACTTCCAACTCAGACGGGACTTAAACCCACAACCACTGGCTTAGGAGAACAGTGCCTTATCCATTATGCCAGTGGTGCTTACTGATGTCCTTATTTAAGACTGATAGGGTTTTAATAGTCAATTATTTATTTTTGAAAAAAAATTTAAGCTGTTTACTGTGTTCTTTGCATTACCAAGTCCAGCAAGAAATGTGCTGGTACTATCCAGAGCTGTCAGTATGGATTATCATGCTATATTGCAGAAAATCAATTTGATGCAACTGCTTTACCAACAGTATGTTATTCTTTTCCATTGCTGTTTTGTTGGCTGACTGAAGGAAGATATGCAGTGCATTTGAACCAAAGCAGATGTGTGCTGACAACTTAAATGCACAATCATGTTTGTGTGTTTTCTTTCTTTCTTCCATCCTTTGTAATATCATATTAAATATTAAGGCTACCAGTTTATAATCAATGACTAATGACATAATAAAAGGAAAAAAAACAGTATACAAAGATGCTCCAGGTGAGGCTTGAACTCACAACCTCGACATTGCTCAACAGATACTGTCTTATAAGTACCGCACGCTGACCAATTGCGCCACTGGAGCGCTTTGCAACATTGATAGGTTATGCTAGATGTGGATTTTATTCAATGCAATCAGTACAGTCATAAGAATTGAAAAAGAAAATCATTTTTGGTGATGAATGATGAGCAACAAAGGAACATGCATTCCAGATGGTACTTAAATAAGCTGTCCACGGTGATAGAAAAGGTTTAAAAAAAACAACAACAATGTTATCATAATAAATGTCATATTTTAGCTTCTGTGGTAATTTTTTGCAAGCTAAACACTGCAAGACTGTTTTACAGTCGAAGCAAGGATAAAATATCAACTCTATTGATGAGACACTTGCTGTAATGACTTCCACCCCATATGGAACTTGGACCCCCTGTCTTAGGAGGGCAGTGACTTATCCATTATGCCAGTGGTGCTTACTGATGTTCTTATTTAAGACTGTTAAGTTTTAAATAGTCAATTATTTATTTTTGAGGAAAAAGTGAAGCTGTTTACTGTGTTCTTTGCATTACCAAGTCCAGCAAGAAAAATGCTGGTACTATCCAGAGCTGTCAGTATGGATTATCATGCTATATTGCAGAAAATCAATTTGATGCAACTGCTTTACCAACAGTATGTTAATCTTTTCCATTGCTGTTTTGTTGGCTGACTGAAGGAAGATATGCAGTGCATTTGAACCAAAGCAGATGTGTGCTGACAACTTAAATGCACAATCATGTTTGTGTTTTTTCTTTCTTTCTTCCATCCTTTGTAATATCATATTAACTATTAAGGTAGCAGTTTATAATCAATGACTAATGACATAAGAAAAGGAAAAAAAAACAGTATACAAAGATGCTCCAGGTGAGGCTTGAACTCACAACTTTGGCATTGCTCAACAGATACTGTCTTATAAGTTTTGCGCGCTGACCAATTGCGCCACTGGAGCACTTTGCAGCATTAATTGGTTATGCTAGATGTGGATTTTATTCAATACAATCAGTACATTCATAAGAATTGAAAAAGAAAATCATTTTCGGTGATGAATGATGAGCAACAAAGGAACATGCATGCCAGATGGCACTTGAATAAGCTGTCCACGGTGATAGAAAAGGTTTAAAAAACAACAACAACAATGTTATCATAATAAATGTCATATTTTAGCTTCTGTGGTCATTTTTTACAAGCTAAACACTGCAAGACTGTTTTACAATTGAAGGAAGGATAAAATATCAACTCTAGTGATGAGACACTTGCTGTAATGACTTCCAACTCAGATGGGACTTAAACCCACAACCACTGGCTTAGGAGAACAGTGCCTTATCCATTATGCCAGTGGTGCTTACTGATGTCCTTGTTTAAGACTGATAGGGTTTTAATAGTCAATTATTTATTTATTTTTAAAAATTGAAGCTGTTTACTGTGTTCTTTGCATTACCAAGTCCAGCAAGAAAAGTGCTGGTACTATCCAGAGCTGTCAGTATGGATTATCATGCTATATTGCAGAAAATCAATTTGATGCAACTGCTTTACCAACAGTATGTTAATCTTTTCCATTGCTGTTTTGTTGGCTGACTGAAGGAAGATATGCAGTGCATTTGAACCAAAGCAGATGTGTGCTGACAACTTAAATGCACAATCATGTTTGTGTTTTTTCTTTCTTTCTTCCATCCTTTGCAATATCATATTAAATATTAAGGTAGCAGTTTATAATCAATGACTAATGACATAAGAAAAGGGAAAAAAAACAGTATACAAATATGCTCCAGGTAAGGCTTGAACTCACAACCTCGGCATTGCTCAACTGATACTGTCTTATTAATACCGCGCGCTGACCAATTGCGCCACTGGAGCACTTTGCAGCATTCATTGGTTCTGCTAGATGTGGATTTTATTCAATACAATCAGTACAGTCATAAGAATTGAAAAAGAAAATCATTTTTGGTGATGAATGATGAGCAACAAAGGAACATGCATGCCAGATGGCACTTGAATAAGCTGTCTACGGTGATAGAAAAGGTTTAAAAAACAACAACAACAATGTTATCATAATTAATGTCATATTTTAGCTTCTGTGGTCATTTTTTACAAGCTAAACACTGCAAGACTGTTTTACAGTTGAAGCAAGGATAAAATATCAACTCTAGTGATGAGACACTTGCTGTAATGACTTCCAACTCAGACGGGACTTAAACCCACAACCACTGGCTTAGGAGAACAGTGCCTTACCCATTATGCCAGTGGTGCTTACTGATGTTCTTATTTAAGACTGTTAGGTTTTTAATAGTCAATTATTTATTTTTGAGGAAAAAGTGAAGCTGTTTACTGTGTTCTTTGCATTACCAAGTCCAGCAAGAAATGTGCTGGTACTATCCAGAGCTGTCAGTATGGATTTTCATGCTATATTGCAGAAAATCAATTTGATGCAACTGCTTTACCAACAGTATGTTAATCTTTTCCATTGCTGTTTTGTTGGCTGACTGAAGGAAGATATGCAGTGCATTTGAACCAAAGCAGATGTGTGCTGACAACTTAAATGCACAATCATGTTTGTGTTTTCTCTTTCTTTCTTCCATCCTTTGTAATATCATATTAAATATTAAGGTAGCAGTTTATAATCAATGACTAATGACATAAGAAAAGGAAAAAAAAAACAGTATACAAAGATGCTCCAGGTGAGGCTTGAACTCACAACCTCGGCATTGCTCAACAGATACTGTCTTATAAGTACCGCACGCTGACCAATTGTGTCACTGGAGCACTTTGCAGCATTAATTGGTTATGCTAGATGTGGATTTTATTCAATACAATCAGTACAGTCATAAGAATTGAAAAAGAAAATCATTTTTGGTGATGAATGATGAGCAACAAAGGAACATGCATGCCAGATGGCACTTGAATAAGCTGTCCACGGTGATAGAAAAGGTTTAAAAAACAACAACAACAATGTTATCATAATTAATGTCATATTTTAGATTCTGTGGTCATTTTTTACAAGCTAAACACTGCAAGACTGTTTTACAGTTGAAGCAAGGATAAAATATCAACTCTAGTGATGAGACACTTGCTGTAATGACTTCCAACTCAGACGGGACTTAAACCCACAACCACTGGCTTAGGAGAACAGTGCCTTATCCATTATGCCAGTGGTGCTTACTGATGTCCTTATTTAAGACTGATAGGGTTTTAATAGTCAATTATTTATTTTTGAGGAAAAAGTGAAGCTGTTTACTGTGTTCTTTGCATTACCAAGTCCAGCAAGAAATGTGCTGGTACTATCCAGAGCTGTCAGTATGGATTATCATGCTATATTGCAGAAAATCAATTTGATGCAACTGCTTTACCAACAGTATGTTAATCTTTTCCATTGCTGTTTTGTTGGCTGACTGAAGGAAGATATGCAGTGCATTTGAACCAAAGCAGATGTGTGCTGACAACTTAAATGCACAATCATGTTTGTGTTTTTTCTTTCTTTCTTCCATCCTTTGTAATATCATATTAAATATTAAGGTAGCAGTTTATAATCAATGACTAATGACATAAGAAAAGGAAAAAAAAACGTTATACAAAGCTGCTCCAGGTGAGGCTTGAACTCACAAACTCGGCATTGCTCAACAGATACTGTCTTATAAGTACCGCGCGCTGACCAATTGCGCCACTGGAGCACTTTGCAGCATTACTTGGTTATGCTAGATGTGGATTTTATTCAATACAATCAGTACAGTCATAAGAATTGAAAAAGAAAATCATTTTTGGTGATGAATGATGAGCAACAAAGGAACATGCATGCCAGATGGCACTTGAATAAGCTGTCCACGGTGATAGAAAAGGTTTAAAAAAAACAACAACAATGTTATCATAATAAATGTCATATTTTAGCTTCTGTGGTCATTTTTTGCAAGCTAAACACTGCAAGACTGTTTTACAGTCGAAGCAAGGATAAAATATCAACTCTATTGATGAGACACTTGCTGTAATGACTTCCACCCCATATGGAACTTGGACCCCCTGTCTTAGGAGGGCAGTGACTTATCCATTATGCCAGTGGTGCTTACTGATGTTCTTATTTAAGACTGTTAGGTTTTTAATAGTCAATTATTTATTTTTGAGGAAAAAGTGAAGCTGTTTACTGTGTTTTTTGCATTACCAAGTCCAGCAAGAAATATGCTGGTACTATCCAGAGCTGTCAGTATGGATTATCATGCTATATTGCAGAAAATCAATTTGATGCAACTGCTTAACCAACAGTATGTTAATTTTTCCATTGCTGTTTTTTTGGCTGACTGAAGGAAGATATGCAGTGCATTTGAACCAAAGCAGATGTGTGCTGACAACTTAAATGCACAATCATGTTTGTGTTTTTTCTTTCTTTCTTCCATCCTGTGTAATATCATATTAAACATTAAGGTAGCAGTTTATAATCAATGACTAATGACATAAAAAAAGAAAAAAAAAAACATTATACAAAGCTGCTCCAGGTGAGGCTTGAACTCACAACCTCGGCATTGCTCAACGGATACTGTCTTATAAGTACCGCGCGCTGACCAATTGCGCCACTGGAGCGCTTTGCATCATTGATTGGTTATGCTAGATGTGGATTTTATTCAATGCAGTAAGTACAGTCATAAGAATTGAAAAACAAAATCATTTTTGGTGATGAATGATGAGCAACAAAGGAACATGCATGCCAGATGGTACTTAAATAAGCTGTCCACGGTGATAGAAAATGTTTAAAAAAAAAACAACAACAATGTTATCATAATAAATGTCATATTTTAGCTTCTGTGGTCATTTTTTGCAAGCTAAACACTGCAAGACTGTTTTACAGTCGAAGCAAGGATAAAATATCAACTCTAGTGATGAGACACTTGCTGTAATGACTTCCACCCCATATGGAACTTGGACCTCCTGTCTTAGGAGGGCAGTGACTTATCCATTATGCCAGTGGTGCTTACTGATGTTCTTATTTAAGACTGTTAGGTTTTTAATAGTCAATTATTTATTTTTGAGGAAAAAGTAAAGCTGTTTACTGTGTTCTTTGCATTACCAAGTCCAGCAAGAAATATGCTGGTACTATCCAGAGCTGTCAGTATGGATTATCATGCTATATTGCAGAAAATCAATTTGATGCAACTGCTTTACCAACAGTATGTTAATCTTTTCCATTGCTGTTTTGTTGGCTGACTGAAGGAAGATATGCAGTGCATTTGAACCAAAGCAGATGAGTGCTGACAAATTAAATGCACAATCATGTTTGTGTTTTTTCTTTCTTTCTTCCATACTTTGTAATATCATATTAACTATTAAGGTAGCAGTTTATAATCAATGACTAATGACATAAGAAAAGGAAAAAAAAAACAGTATACAAAGATGCTCCAGGTGAGGCTTGAACTCACAACCTTGGCATTGCTCAACAGATACTGTCTTATAAGTTTTGCTCGCTGACCATTTGCGCCACTGGAGCACTTTGTAGCATTAATTGGTTATGCTAGATGTGGATTTTATTCAATACAATCAGTACATTCATAAGAATTGAAAAAGAAAATAATTTTCGGTGATGAATGATGAGCAACAAAGGAACATGCATGCCAGATGGCACTTGAATAAGCGGTCCACGGTGATAGAAAAGGTTTAAAAAACAACAACAACAATGTTATCATAATAAATGTCATATTTTAGCTTCTGTGGTCATTTTTTACAAGCTAAACACTGCAAGACTGTTTTACAATTGAAGGAAGGATAAAATATCAACTCTAGTGATGAGACACTTGCTGTAATGACTTCCAACTCAGACGGGACTTAAACCCACAACCACTGGCTTAGGAGAACAGTGCCTTATCCATTATGCCAGTGGTGCTTACTGATGTCCTTATTTAAGACTGATAGGTTTTTAATAGTCAAATATTTATTTTTGAAAAAAAGTGAAGCTGTTTACTGTGTTCTTTGCATTACCAAGTCCAGCAAGAAATGTGCTGGTACTATCCAGAGCTGTCAGTATGGATTATCATGCTATATTGCAGAAAATCAATTTGATGCAACTGCTTTACCAACAGTATGTTAATCTTTTCCATTGCTGTTTTGTTGGCTGACTGAAGGAAGATATGCAGTGCATTTGAACCAAAGCAGATGTGTGCTGACAACTTAAATGCACAGTCATGTTTGTGTTTTTTCTTTCTTTCTTCCATCCTTTGTAATATCATATTAAACATTAAGGTAGGAGTTTATAATCAATGACTAATGACATAAAAAGGAAAAAAAAACATTATACAAAGCTGCTCCAGGTGAGGCTTGAACTTACAACCTTGGCATTGCTCAACAGATACTGTCTTATAAGAACCGCGCGCTGACCAATTGCGCCACTGGAGCACTTTCCAGCATTAATTGGTTATGCTAGATGTGGATTTTATTCAATACAATCAGTACAGTCATAAGAATTGAAAAAGAAAATCATTTTTGGTGATGAATGATGAGCAACAAAGGAACATGCATGCCAGATGGCACTTGAATAAGCTGTCCACTGTGATAGAAAAGGTTTAAAAAACAACAACAATGTTATCATAATTAATGTCATATTTTAGCTTCTGTGGTCATTTTTTACAAGCTAAACACTGCAAGACTGTTTTACAGTTGAAGCAAGGATAAAATATCAACTCTAGTGATGAGACACTTGCTGTAATGACTTCCAACTCAGACGGGACTTAAACCCACAACCACTGGCTTAGGAGAACAGTGCCTTATCCATTATGCCAGTAGTGCTTACTGATGTTCTTATTTAAGACTGTTAGGTTTTTAATAGTCAATTATTTATTTTTGAGGAAAAAGTGAAGCTGTTTACTGTGTTCTTTGCATTACCAAGTCCAGCAAGAAATGTGCTGGTACTATCCAGAGCTGTCAGTATGGATTATCATGCTATATTGCAGAAAATCAATTTGATGCAACTGCTTTACCAACAGTATGTTAATCTTTTCCATTGCTGTTTTGTTGGCTGACTGAAGGAAGATATGCAGTGCATTTGAACCAAAGCAGATGTGTGCTGACAAGTTAAATGCACAATCATGTTTGTGTTTTTTCTTTCTTTCTTCCATCCTTTGTAATATCATATTAAATATTAAGGTAGCAGTTTATAATCAATGACTAATGACATAAGAAAAGGAAAAAAACAGTATACAAAGATGCTCCATTGCTCGAAAGATACTGTCTTATAAGTACCGCGCGCTGACCAATTGCGCCACTGGAGCACTTTGCAGCGTTAATTGGTTATGCTAGATGTGGATTTTATTCAATACAATCAGTACAGTCATAAGAATTGAAAATGAAAATCATTTTTGGTGATGAATGATGAGCAACAAAGTTACATGCATGCCAGATGGCACTTGAATAAGCTGTCCACGGTGATAGAAAAGGTTTAAAAAACAACAACAACAATGTTATCATAATTAATGTCATATTTTAGCTTCTGTGGTCATTTTTTACAAACTAAACACTGCAAGACTGTTTTACAGTTGAAGCAAGGATAAAATATCAACTCTAGTGATGAGACACTTGCTGTAATGACTTCCAACTCAGACGGGACTTAAACCCACAACCACTGGCTTAGGCGAACAGTGCCTTATCCATTATGCCAGTGGTGCTTACTGATGTCCTTATTTAAGACTGATAGGGTTTTAATAGTCAATTATTTATTTTTGAAAAAAAATTTAAGCTGTTTACTGTGTTCTTTGCATTACTAAGTCCAGCAAGAAATGTGCTGGTACTATCCAGAGCTGTCAGTATGGATTATCATGCTATATTGCAGAAAATCAATTTGATGCAACTGCTTTACCAACAGTATGTTATTCTTTTCCATTGCTGTTTTGTTGGCTGACTGAAGGAAGATATGCAGTGCATTTGAACCAAAGCAGATGTGTGCTGACAACTTAAATGCACAATCATGTTTGTGTGTTTTCTTTCTTTCTTCCATCCTTTGTAATATCATATTAAATATTAAGGCTACCAGTTTATAATCAATGACTAATGACATAATAAAAGGAAAAAAAACAGTATACAAAGATGCTCCAGGTGAGGCTTGAACTCACAACCTCGACATTGCTCAACAGATACTGTCTTATAATTACCGCGCGCTGACCAATTGCGCCACTGGAGCGCTTTGCAACATTGATAGGTTATGCTAGATGTGGATTTTATTCAATGCAATCAGTACAGTCATAAGAATTGAAAAAGAAAATCATTTTTGGTGATGAATGATGAGCAACAAAGGAACATGCATGCCAGATGGTACTTAAATAAGCTGTCCACGGTGATAGAAAAGGTTTAAAAAAAACAACAACAATGTTATCATAATAAATGTCATATTTTAGCTTCTGTGGTCATTTTTTGCAAGCTAAACACTGCAAGACTGTTTTACAGTCGAAGCAAGGATAAAATATCAACTCTATTGATGAGACACTTGCTGTAATGACTTCCACCCCATATGGAACTTGGACCCCCTGTCTTAGGAGGGCAGTGACTTATCCATTATGCCAGTGGTGCTTACTGATGTTCTTATTTAAGACTGTTAGGTTTTAAATAGTCAATTATTTATTTTTGTGGAAAAAGTGAAGCTGTTTACTGTGTTCTTTGCATTACCAAGTCCAGCAAGAAAAATGCTGGTACTATCCAGAGCTGTCAGTATGGATTATCATGCTATATTGCAGAAAATCAATTTGATGCAACTGCTTTACCAACAGTATGTTAATCTTTTCCATTGCTGTTTTGTTGGCTGACTGAAGGAAGATATGCAGTGCATTTGAACCAAAGCAGATGTGTGCTGACAACTTAAATGCACAATCATGTTTGTGTTTTTTCTTTCTTTCTTCCATCCTTTGTAATATCATATTAACTATTAAGGTAGCAGTTTATAATCAATGACTAATGACATAAGAAAAGGAAAAAAAAACAGTATACAAAGATGCTCCAGGTGAGGCTTGAACTCACAACTTTGGCATTGCTCAATAGATACTGTCTTATAAGTTTTGCGCGCTGACCAATTGCGCCACTGGAGCACTTTGCAGCATTAATTGGTTATGCTAGATGTGGATTTTAATCAATACAATCAGTACATTCATAAGAATTGAAAAAGAAAATCATTTTCGGTGATGAATGATGAGCAACAAAGGAACATGCATGCCAGATGGCACTTGAATAAGCTGTCCACGGTGATAGAAAAGGTTTAAAAAACAACAACAACAACAACAATGTTATCATAATAAATGTCATATTTTAGCTTCTGTGGTCATTTTTTACAAGCTAAACACTGCAAGACTGTTTTACAATTGAAGGAAGGATAAAATATCAACTCTAGTGATGAGACACTTGCTGTAATGACTTCCAACTCAGATGGGACTTAAACCCACAACCACTGGCTTAGGAGAACAGTGCCTTATCCATTATGCCAGTGGTGCTTACTGATGTCCTTGTTTAAGACTGATAGGGTTTTAATAGTCAATTATTTATTTATTTTTAAAAATTGAAGCTGTTTACTGTGTTCTTTGCATTACCAAGTCCAGCAAGAAAAGTGCTGGTACTATCCAGAGCTGTCAGTATGGATTATCATGCTATATTGCAGAAAATCAATTTGATGCAACTGCTTTACCAACAGTATGTTATTCTTTTCCATTGCTGTTTTGTTAGCTGACTGAAGGAAGATATGCAGTGCATTTGAACCAAAGCAGATGTGTGCTGACAACTTAAATGCACAATCATGTTTGTGTGTTTTCTTTCTTTCTTCCATCCTTTATAATATCATATTAAATATTAAGGCTACCAGTTTATAATCAATGACTAATGACATAAGAAAAGGAAAAAAAACAGTATACAAAGATGCTACAGGTGAGGCTTGAACTCACAACCTCAGCATTGCTCAACAGATACTGTCTTATAAGTACCGAGCGCTGACCAATTGCGCCACTGGAGCGCTTTGCATCATTGATTGGTTATGCTAGATGTGGATTTTATTCAATGCAATCAGTACAGTCATAAGAATTGAAAAAGAAAATCATTTTTGGTGATGAATGATGAGCAACAAAGGAACATGCATGCCAGATGGTACTTAAATAAGCTGTCCACGGTGATAGAAAATGTTTTAAAAAAACCAACAACAATGTTTTCATAATAAATGTCATATTTTAGCTTCTGTGGTCATTTTTTGCAAGCTAAACACTGCAAGAATGTTTTACAGTCGAAGCAAGGATAAAATATCAACTCTAGTGATGAGACACTTGCTGTAATGACTTCCACCCCATATGGAACTTGGACCCCCTGTCTTAGGAGGGCAGTGACTTATCTATTATGCCAGTGGTGCTTACTGATGTTCTTATTTAAGACTGTTAGGTTTTTAATCGTCAATTATTTATTTTTGAGGAAAAAGTGAAGCTGTTTACTGTGTTCTTTGCATTACCAAGTCCAGCAAGAAATATGCTGGTACTATCCAGAGCTGTCAGTATGGATTATCATGCTATATTGCAGAAAATCAATTTGATGCAACTGCTTTACCAACAGTATGTTAATCTTTTCCATTGCTGTTTTGTTGGCTGACTGAAGGAAGATATGCAGTGCATTTGAACCAAAGCAGATGTGTGCTGACAACTTAAATGCACAATCATGTTTGTGTTTTTTCTTTCTTTCTTCCATCCTTTGTAATATCATATTAACTATTAAGGTAGCAGTTTATAATCAATGACTAATGACATAAGAAAAGGAAAAAAAAACAGTATACAAAGATGCTCCAGGTGAGGCTTGAACTCACAACCTTGGCATTGCTCAACAGATTCCGTCTTATAAGTTTTGCGCGCTGACCAATTGCGCCACTGGAGCACTTTGCAGCATCAATTGGTCATGCTAGATGTGGATTTTATTCAATACAATCAGTACATTCATAAGAATTGAAAAAGAAAATCATTTTTGGTGATGAATGATGAGCAACAAAGGAACATGCATGCCAGATGGCACTTGAATAAGCTGTCCACGGTCATAGAAAAGGTTTAAAAAAACAACAACTACAACAACAACAATGTTATCATAGTTAATGTCATATTTTAGCTATTGTGCTCATTTTTTACAAGCTAAACACTGCAAGACTGTTTTACAGTTGAAGCAAGGATAAAATATTAACTCTAGTGATGAGACACTTGCTGTAGTTACTTCCACCCCATATGGGACTTGGACCCCCTGGCTTAGGAGGGCAGTGACTTATCCATTATGCCAGTGGTGCTTACTGATGTTCTTATTTAAGACAGTTAGGTTTTTAATAGTCAATTATTTATTTTTGAGGAAAAAGTGAAGCTGTTTACTGTGTTCTTTGCATTACCAAGTCCAGCAAGAAATGTGCTGGTACTATCCAGAGCTGTCAGTATGTATTTTCATGCTATATTGCAGAAAATCAATTTAATGCAACTGCTTTACCAACAGTATGTTAATCTTTTCCATTGCTGTTTTGTTGGCTGACTGAAGGAAGATATGCAGTGCATTTGAACCAAAGCAGATGTGTGCTGACAACTTAAATGCACAATCATGTTTGTGTTTTTTCTTTCTTTCTTCCATCCTTTGTAATATCATATTAAATATTAAGGTAGCAAGTTTATAATCAATGACTAATGACATAAGAAAAGGAAAAACAAAATAGTATACAAAGATGCTCCTGGTGAGGCTTGAACTCACAACCTCGGCATTGCTCAACAGATATTGTCTTATAAGTAACGCGCGCTGACCAATTGCGCCACTGAAGCACTTTACAGCATTACTTGGTTATGCTAGATGTGGATTTTATTCAATACAATCAGTACAGTCATAAGAATTGAAAAAGAAAATCATTTTTGGTGATGAATGATGAGAAACAAAGGAACATGCATGCCAGATGGCACTTGAATAAGCTGTCCACGGTGATAGAAAAGGTTTAAAAAACAACAACAACAATGTTATCATAATTAATGTCATATTTTAGCTTCTGTGGTAATTTTTTACAAGCTAAACACTGCAAGACTGTTTTACAGTTGAAGCAAGGATAAAATATCAACTCTAGTGATGAAAC
This sequence comes from Pseudophryne corroboree, assembly GCF_028390025.1. Taxonomy (NCBI): domain Eukaryota; kingdom Metazoa; phylum Chordata; class Amphibia; order Anura; family Myobatrachidae; genus Pseudophryne; species Pseudophryne corroboree. The sequence goes on along the minus strand of NC_086447.1, from coordinate 633,399,323 downwards.
GCTTGCTGTAATGACTTCCAACTCAGACGGGACTTAAACCCACAACCACTGGCTTAGGAGAACAGTACCTTACCCATTATGCCATTGGTGCTTACTGATGTTCTTATTTAAGACTGTTAGGTTTTTAATAGTCAATTATTTATTTTTGAGGAAAAAGTAAAGCTGTTTACTGTGTTCTTTGCATTGCCAAGTCCAGCAAGAAATGTGCTGGTACTATCCAGAGCTGTCAGTATGGATTATCATGCTATATTGCAGAAAATCAATTTGATGCAACTGCTTTACCAACAGTATGTTAATCTTTTCCATTGCTGTTTTGTTGGCTGACTGAAGGAAGATATGCAGTGCATTTGACCCAAAGCAGATGTGTGCTGACAACTTAAATGCACAATCATGTTTGTGTTTTTTCTTTCTTTCTTCCATCCTTTGTAATATCATATTAAATAATAAGGTAGCAGTTTATAATCAATGACTAATGACATAAGAAAAGGAAAAAAAAACAGTATACAAATATGCTGCAGGTGAGGCTTGAACTCACAACCTCGGCATTGCTCAACAGATACTGTCTTATAAGTAACGCACGCTGACCAATTGCACCACTGGAGCACTTTGTAGCATTGATTGGTTATGCTAGATGTGGATTTTATTCAATACAATCAGTACAGTCATAAGAATTGAAAAAGAAAATCATTTTTGGTGATGAATGATGAGCAACAAAGGAACATGCATGCCAGATGGCACTTGAATAAGCTGTCCACGGTGATAGAAAAGGTTTAAAAAACAACAACAACAACAATGTTATCATAATTAATGTCATATTTTAGCTTCTGTGGTCATTTTTTACAAGCTAAACACTGCAAGACTGTTTTACAGTTGAAGCAAGGATAAAATATCAACTCTAGTGATGAGACACTTGCTGTAATGACTTCCACCCCATATAGGACTTGGACCCCCTGGCTTAGGAGGGCAGTGACTTATCCATTATGCCAGTGGTGCTTACTGATGCTCTTATTTAAGACTGTTAGGTTTTTAATAGTCAATTATTTATTTTTGAGGAAAAAGTGAAGCTGTTTACTGTGTTTTTTGCATTACCAAGTCCAGCAAGAAATATGCTGGTACTATCCAGAGCTGTCAGTATGGATTATCATGCTATATTGCAGAAAATCAATTTGATGCAACTGCTTTACCAACAGTATGTTAATTTTTCCATTGCTGTTTTTTTGGCTGACTGAAGGAAGATATGCAGTGCATTTGAACCAAAGCAGATGTGTGCTGACAACTTAAATGCACAATCATGTTTGTGTTTTTTCTTTCTTTCTTCCATCCTTTGTAATATCATATTAAACATTAAGGTAGCAGTTTATAATCAATGACTAATGACATAAAAAAAGAAAAAAAAAACATTATACAAAGCTGCTCCAGGTGAGGCTTGAACTCACAACCTCGGCATTGCTCAACGGATACTGTCTTATAAGTACCGCGCGCTGACCAATTGCGCCACTGGAGCGCTTTGCATCATTGATTGGTTATGCTAGATGTGGATTTTATTCAATGCAGTAAGTAAAGTCATAAGAATTGAAAAACAAAATCATTTTTGGTGATGAATGATGAGCAACAAAGGAACATGCATGCCAGATGGTACTTAAATAAGCTGTCCACGGTGATAGAAAATGTTTAAAAAAAAACAACAACAATGTTATCATAATAAATGTCATATTTTAGCTTCTGTGGTCATTTTTTGCAAGCTAAACACTGCAAGACTGTTTTACAGTCGAAGCAAGGATAAAATATCAACTCTAGTGATGAGACACTTGCTGTAATGACTTCCACCCCATATGGAACTTGGACCTCCTGTCTTAGGAGGGCAGTGACTTATCCATTATGCCAGTGGTGCTTACTGATGTTCTTATTTAAGACTGTTAGGTTTTTAATAGTCAATTATTTATTTTTGAGGAAAAAGTAAAGCTGTTTACTGTGTTCTTTGCATTACCAAGTCCAGCAAGAAATATGCTGGTACTATCCAGAGCTGTCCGTATGGATTATCATGCTATATTGCAGAAAATCAATTTGATGCAACTGCTTTACCAACAGTATGTTAATCTTTTCCATTGCTGTTTTGTTGGCTGACTGAAGGAAGATATGCAGTGCATTTGAACCAAAGCAGATGTGTGCTGACAACTTAAATGCACAATCATGTTTGTGTTTTTTCTTTCTTTCTTCCATACTTTGTAATATCATATTAACTATTAAGGTAGCAGTTTATAATCAATGACTAATGACATAAGAAAAGGAAAAAAAAAACAGTATACAAAGATACTCCAGGTGAGGCTTGAACTCACAACCTTGGCATTGCTCAACAGATACTGTTTTATAAGTTTTGCTCGCTGACCAATTGCGCCACTGGAGCACTTTGTAGCATTAATTGGTTATGCTAGATGTGGATTTTATTCAATACAATCAGTACATTCATAAGAATTGAAAAAGAAAATAATTTTCGGTGATGAATGATGAGCAACAAAGGAACATGCATGCCAGATGGCACTTGAATAAGCGGTCCACGGTGATAGAAAAGGTTTAAAAAACAACAACAACAATGTTATCATAATAAATGTCATATTTTAGCTTCTGTGGTCATTTTTTACAAGCTAAACACTGCAAGACTGTTTTACAATTGAAGGAAGGATAAAATATCAACTCTAGTGATGAGACACTTGCTGTAATGACTTCCAACTCAGACGGGACTTAAACCCACAACCACTGGCTTAGGAGAACAGTGCCTTATCCATTATGCCAGTGGTGCTTACTGATGTCCTTATTTAAGACTGATAGGTTTTTAATAGTCAAATATTTATTTTTGAAAAAAAGTGAAGCTGTTTACTGTGTTCTTTGCATTACCAAGTCCAGCAAGAAATGTGCTGGTACTATCCAGAGCTGTCAGTATGGATTATCATGCTATATTGCAGAAAATCAATTTGATGCAACTGCTTTACCAACAGTATGTTAATCTTTTCCATTGCTGTTTTGTTGGCTGACTGAAGGAAGATATGCAGTGCATTTGAACCAAAGCAGATGTGTGCTGACAACTTAAATGCACAGTCATGTTTGTGTGTTTTTTCTTTCTTTCTTCCATCCTTTGTAATATCATATTAAACATTAAGGTAGGAGTTTATAATCAATGACTAATGACATAAAAAGGAAAAAAAAACATTATACCTGCTCCAGGTGAGGCTTGAACTTACAACCTTGGCATTGCTCAACAGATACTGTCTTATAAGAACCGCGCGCTGACCAATTGCGCCACTGGAGCACTTTCCAGCATTAATTGGTTATGCTAGATGTGGATTTTATTCAATACAATCAGTACAGTCATAAGAATTGAAAAAGAAAATAATTTTTGGTGATGAATGATGAGCAACAAAGGAACATGCATGCCAGATGGCACTTGAATAAGCTGTCCACTGTGATAGAAAAGGTTTAAAAAACAACAACAATGTTATCATAATTAATGTCATATTTTAGCTTCTGTGGTCATTTTTTACAAGCTAAACACTGCAAGACTGTTTTACAGTTGAAGCAAGGATAAAATATCAACTCTAGTGATGAGACACTTGCTGTAATGACTTCCAACTCAGCGGGACTTAAACCCACTACCACTGGCTTAGGAGAACAGTGCCTTATCCATTATGCCAGTAGTGCTTACTGATGTTCTTATTTAAGACTGTTAGGTTTTTAATAGTCAATTATTTATTTTTGAGGAAAAAGTGAAGCTGTTTACTGTGTTCTTTGCATTACCAAGTCCAGCAAGAAATGTGCTGGTACTATCCAGAGCTGTCAGTATGGATTATCATGCTATATTGCAGAAAATCAATTTGATGCAACTGCTTTACCAACAGTATGTTAATCTTTTCCATTGCTGTTTTGTTGGCTGACTGAAGGAAGATATGCAGTGCATTTGAACCAAAGCAGATGTGTGCTGACAAGTTAAATGCACAATCATGTTTGTGTTTTTTCTTTCTTTCTTCCATCCTTTGTAATATCATATTAAATATTAAGGTAGCAGTTTATAATCAATGACTAATGACATAAGAAAAGGAAAAAAAAACAGTATACAAAGATGCTCCAGGTGAGGCTTGAACTCACAACTTTGGCATTGCTCAACAGATACTGTCTTATAAGTTTTGCGCGCTGACCAATTGCGCCACTGGAGCACTTTGCAGCATTAATTGGTTATGCTAGATGTGGATTTTATTCAATACAATCAGTACATTCATAAGAATTGAAAAAGAAAATCATTTTCGGTGATGAATGATGAGCAACAAAGGAACATGCATGCCAGATGGCACTTGAATAAGCTGTCCACGGTGATAGAAAAGGTTTAAAAAACAACAACAACAATGTTATCATAATAAATGTCATATTTTAGCTTCTGTGGTCATTTTTTACAAGCTAAACACTGCAAGACTGTTTTACAATTGAAGGAAGGATAAAATATCAACTCTAGTGATGAGACACTTGCTGTAATGACTTCCAACTCAGATGGGACTTAAACCCACAACCACTGGCTTAGGAGAACAGTACCTTATCCATTATGCCAGTGGTGCTTACTGATGTCCTTGTTTAAGACTGATAGGGTTTTAATAGTCAATTATTTATTTATTTTTAAAAATTGAAGCTGTTTACTGTGTTCTTTGCATTACCAAGTCCAGCAAGAAAAGTGCTGGTACTATCCAGAGCTGTCAGTATGGATTATCATGCTATATTGCAGAAAATCAATTTGATGCAACTGCTTTACCAACAGTATGTTATTCTTTTCCATTGCTGTTTTGTTAGCTGACTGAAGGAAGATATGCAGTGCATTTGAACCAAAGCAGATGTGTGCTGACAACTTAAATGCACAATCATGTTTGTGTGTTTTCTTTCTTTCTTCCATCCTTTATAATATCATATTAAATATTAAGGCTACCAGTTTATAATCAATGACTAATGACATAAGAAAAGGAAAAAAAACAGTATACAAAGATGCTACAGGTGAGGCTTGAACTCACAACCTCAGCATTGCTCAACAGATACTGTCTTATAAGTACCGAGCGCTGACCAATTGCGCCACTGGAGCGCTTTGCATCATTGATTGGTTATGCTAGATGTGGATTTTATTCAATGCAATCAGTACAGTCATAAGAATTGAAAAAGAAAATCATTTTTGGTGATGAATGATGAGCAACAAAGGAACATGCATGCCAGATGGTACTTAAATAAGCTGTCCACGGTGATAGAAAATGTTTTAAAAAAAACAACAACAATGTTTTCATAATAAATGTCATATTTTAGCTTCTGTGGTCATTTTTTGCAAGCTAAACACTGCAAGAATGTTTTACAGTCGAAGCAAGGATAAAATATCAACTCTAGTGATGAGACACTTGCTGTAATGACTTCCACCCCATATGGAACTTGGACCCCCTGTCTTAGGAGGGCAGTGACTTATCTATTATGCCAGTGGTGCTTACTGATGTTCTTATTTAAGACTGTTAGGTTTTTAATAGTCAATTATTTATTTTTGAGGAAAAAGTGAAGCTGTTTACTGTGTTCTTTGCATTACCAAGTCCAGCAAGAAATATGCTGGTACTATCCAGAGCTGTCAGTATGGATTATCATGCTATATTGCAGAAAATCAATTTGATGCAACTGCTTTACCAACAGTATGTTAATCTTTTCCATTGCTGTTTTGTTGGCTGACTGAAGGAAGATATGCAGTGCATTTGAACCAAAGCAGATGTGTGCTGACAACTTAAATGCACAATCATGTTTGTGTTTTTTCTTTCTTTCTTCCATCCTTTGTAATATCATATTAACTATTAAGGTAGCAGTTTATAATCAATGACTAATGACATAAGAAAAGGAAAAAAAAACAGTATACAAAGATGCTCCAGGTGAGGCTTGAACTCACAACCTTGGCATTGCTCAACAGATTCCGTCTTATAAGTTTTGCGCGCTGACCAATTGCGCCACTGGAGCACTTTGCAGCATCAATTGGTTATGCTAGATGTGGATTTTATTCAATACAATCAGTACATTCATAAGAATTGAAAAAGATAATCATTTTTGGTGATGAATGATGAGCAACAAAGGAACATGCATGCCAGATGGCACTTGAATAAGCTGTCCACGGTGATAGAAAAGGTTTAAAAAACAACAACAACAATGTTATCATAATAAATGTCATATTTTAGCTTCTGTGGTCATTTTTTACAAGCTAAACACTGCAAGACTGTTTTACAATTGAAGGAAGGATAAAATATCAACTCTAGTGATGAGACACTTGCTGTAATGACTTCCAACTCAGACAGGACTTAAACCCACAACCACTGGCTTAGGAGAACAGTGCCTTATCCATTATGCCAGTGGTGCTTACTGATGTCCTTATTTAAGACTGATAGGTTTTTAATAGTCAATTATTTATTTTTTGAAAAAAAGTGAAGCTGTTTACTGTGTTCTTTGCATTACCAAGTCCAGCAAGAAATGTGCTGGTACTATCCAGAGCTGTCAGTATGGATTATCATGCTATATTGCAGAAAATCAATTTGATGCAACTGCTTTACCAACAGTATGTTAATCTTTTCCATTGCTGTTTTGTTGGCTGACTGAAGGAAGATATGCAGTGCATTTGAACCAAAGCAGATGTGTGCTGACAACTTAAATGCACAATCATGTTTGTGTGCTTTCTTTCTTTCTTCCATCCTTTGTAATATCATATTAAATATTAAGGTAGCAGTTTATAATCAATGACTAATGACATAAGAAAAGAAAAAAAAACAGTATACAAAGATGCTCCAGGTGAGGATTGAACTCACAACCTCGGCATTGCTCAACAGATACTGTCTTATAAGTACTGCGCACTGACCAATTGCACCACTGGAGTACGTTGCAGCATTAATTGGTTATGCTAGATGTGGATTTTATTCAATACAATCAGTACAGTCATAAGAATTGAAAAAGAAAATCATTTTTGGTGATGAATGATGAGCAACAAAGGAACATGCATGCCAGATGGCACTTGAATAAGCTGTCCACGGTGATAGAAAAGGTTTAAAAAACAACAACAACAATGTTATCATAATTAATGTCATATTTTAGCTTCTTTGGTCATTTTTTACAAGCTAAACACTGCAAGACTGTTTTACAGTTGAAGCAAGGATAAAATATCAACTCTAGTGATGAGACACTTGCTGTAATGACTTCCAACTCAGACGGGACTTAAACCCACAACCACTGGCTCAGGAGAACAGTGCCTTATCCATTATGCCAGTGGTGCTTACTGATGTTCTTATTTAAGACTGATAGGTTTTTAATAGTCAATTATTTATTTTTTGAAAAAAAGTGAAGCTGTTTACTGTGTTCTTTGCATTACCAAGTCCAGCAAGAAATGTGCTGGTACTATCCAGAGCTGTCAGCATGGATTATCATGCTATATTGCAGAAAAACAATTTGATGCAACTGCTTTACCAACAGTATGTTAATCTTTTCCATTGCTGTTTTGTTGGCTGACTGAAGGAAGATATGCAGTGCATTTGAACCAAAGCAGATGTGTGCTGACAAATTAAATGCACAATCATGTTTGTGTGCTTTCTTTCTTTCTTCCATCCTTTGTAATATCATATTAAATATTAAGGTAGCAGTTTATAATCAATGACTAATGACATAAGAAAAGGAAAAAGAACAGTATACAAAAATGCTCCAGGTGAGGCTTGAACTCACAACCTCGGCATTGCTCAACAGATACTGTCTTATAAGTACCGCGCGCTGACCAATTGCGCCACTGGAGCACTTTGCAGCATTAATTGGTTATGCTAGATGTGGATTTTATTCAATACAATCAGTACAGTCATAAGAATTGAAAAAGAAAATCATTTTTGGTGATGAATGATGAGCAACAAAGGAACATGCATGCCAGATGGCACTTGAATAAGCTGTCCACGGTCATAGAAAAGGTTTAAAAAAACAACAACAACAACAACAACAACAACAACAACAACAATGTTATCATAGTTAATGTCATATTTTAGCTATTGTGCTCATTTTTTACAAGCTAAACACTGCAAGACTGTTTTACAGTTGAAGCAAGGATAAAATATTAACTCTAGTGATGAGACACTTGCTGTAGTTACTTCCACCCCATATGGGACTTGGACCCCCTGGCTTAGGAGGGCAGTGACTTATCCATTATGCCAGTGGTGCTTACTGATGTTCTTATTTAAGACAGTTAGGTTTTTAATAGTCAATTATTTATTTTTGAGGAAAAAGTGAAGCTGTTTACTGTGTTCTTTGCATTACCAAGTCCAGCAAGAAATGTGCTGGTACTATCCAGAGCTGTCAGTATGTATTTTCATGCTATATTGCAGAAAATCAATTTAATGCAACTGCTTTACCAACAGTATGTTAATCTTTTCCATTGCTGTTTTGTTGGCTGACTGAAGGAAGATATGCAGTGCATTTGAACCAAAGCAGATGTGTGCTGACAACTTAAATGCACAATCATGTTTGTGTTTTTTCTTTCTTTCTTCCATCCTTTGTAATATCATATTAAATATTAAGGTAGCAGTTTATAATCAATGACTAATGACATAAGAAAAGGAAAAACAAAATAGTATACAAAGATGCTCCTGGTGAGGCTTGAACTCACAACCTCGGCATTGCTCAACAGATACTGTCTTATAAGTAACGCGCGCTGACCAATTGCGCCACTGAAGCACTTTGCAGCATTACTTGGTTATGCTAGATGTGGATTTTATTCAATACAATCAGTACAGTCATAAGAATTGAAAAAGAAAATCATTTTTGGTGATGAATGATGAGAAACAAAGGAACATGCATGCCAGATGGCACTTGAATAAGCTGTCCACGGTGATAGAAAAGGTTTAAAAAACAACAACAACAACAATGTTATCATAATTAATGTCATATTTTAGCTTCTGTGGTCATTTTTTACAAGCTAAACACTGCAAGACATTTTTACAGTTGAAGCAAGGATAAAATATCAACTCTAGTGATGAGACACTTGCTGTAATTACTTCCACCCCATATGGGACTTGGACCCCCTGGCTTAGGAGGGCGGTGACTTATCCATTATGCCAGTGGTGCTTACTGATGTTCTTATTTAAGACTGTTAGGTTTTTAATAGTCATTTTTTTATTTTTGAGGAAAAAGTGAAGCTGTTTACTGTGTTCTTTGCATTACCAAGTCCAGCAAGAAATGTGCTGGTACTATCCAGAGCTGTCAGTATGGATTATCATGCTATATTGCAGAAGATCAATTTGATGCAACTGCTTTACCAGCAGTATGTTAATCTTTTCCATTGCTGTTTTGTTGGCTGACTGAAGGAAGATATGCAGTGCATTTGAACCAAAGCATATGTGTGCTGACAACTTAAATGCACAATCATGTTTGTGTTTTTTCTTTCTTTCTTCCATCCTTTGTAATATCATATTAAATATTAAGGTAGCAGTTTATAATCAATGACTAATGACATAAAAAAAGGAAAAAAAAACAGTATACAAAGCTGCTCCAGGTAAGGCTTGAACTCACAACCTCGGCATTGCTCAACAGATACTGTCTTATAAGTACCGCGCGCTGACCAATTGCGCCACTGGAGCACTTTGTAGCATTAATTGGTTATGCTAGATGTGGATTTTATTCAATACAATCAGTACAGTCATAAGAATTGAAAAAGAAAATCATTTTTGGTGATGAATGATGAGCAACAAAGGAACATGCATGCCAGATGGCACTTGAATAAGCTGTCCACTGTGATAGAAAAGGTTTAAAAAACAACAACAACAATGTTATCATAATTAATGTCATATTTTAGCTTCTGTGGTCATTTTTTACAAGCTAAACACTGCAAGACTGTTTTACAGTTGAAGCAAGGATAAAATATCAACTCAAGTGATGAGACACTTGTTGTAATGACTTCCAACTCAGACGGGACTTAAACCCACAACCACTGGCTTAGGAGAACAGTGCCTTATCCATTATGCCAGTGGTGCTTACTGATGTCCTTATTTAAGACTGTTAGGTTTTTAATAGTCAATTATTTATTTTTGAGGAAAAAGTGAAGCTGTTTACTGTGTTCTTTGCATTACCAAGTCCAGCAAGAAATGTGCTGGTACTATCCAGAGCTGTCAGTATGGATTATCATGCTATATTGCAGAAAATCAATTTGATGCAACTGCTTTACCAACAGTATGTTATTCTTTTCCATTGCTGTTTTGATGGCTGACTGAAGGAAGATATGCAGTGCATTTGAACCAAAGCAGATGTGTGCTGACAAGATAAATGCACAATCATGTTTGTGTTTTTTCTTTCTTTCTTCCATCCTTTGTAATATCATATTAAATATCAAGGTAGCAGTTTATAATCAATGACTAATGACATAAGAAAAGGAAAAAAACAGTACACAAAGATGCTCCAGGTGAGGCTTGAACTCACAACCTCGGCATTGCTCAACAGATACTGTCTTGGAAGTACCGCGCACTGACCAATTGCGCCACTGGAGCACTTTGCAGCGTTAAGTGGTTATGCTAGATGTGGATTTTATTCAATACAATCAGTACAGTCATAAGAATTGAAAATGAAAATCCTTTTTGGTGATAAATGATGAGCAACAAAGGAACATGCATGCTAGAAGCACTTGAGTAAGCTGTCCACGGTGATAGAAAAGGTTTAAAAAACAACAACAACAATGTTATCATAATTAATGTCATATTTTAGCTTCTGTGGTCATTTTTTACAAGCTAAACACTGCAAGACTGTTTTACAGTTGAAGCAAGGATAAAATATCAACTCTAGTGATGAGACACTTGATGTAATGACTTCCAACTCAGACGGGACTTAAAACCCACAACCACTGGATTAGGAGTACAGTGCCTTATCCATTATGCCAGTGGTGCTTACTGATGTCCTTATTTAAGACTGATAGGTTTTTAATAGTCAATTATTTATTTTTGAAAAAAAATTGAAGCTGTTTACTGTGTTCTTTGCATTACCAAGTCCAGCAAGAAATGTGCTGGTACTATCCAGAGCTGTCAGTATGGATTATCATGCTATATTGCAGAAAATCAATTTGATGCAACTGCTTTACCAACAGTATGTTATTCTTTTCCATTGCTGTTTTGTTGGCTGACTGAAGGAAGATATGCAGTGCATTTGAACCAAAGCAGATGTGTGCTGACAACTTAAATGCACAATCATGTTTGTGTGTTTTCTTTCTTTCTTCCATCCTTTGTAATATCATATTAAATATTAAGGCTACAAGTTTATAATCAATGACTAATGACATAAGAAAAGGAAAAAAATCAGTATACAAAGATGCTCCAGGTGAGGCTTGAACTCACAACCTCGGCATTGCTCAACAGATACTGTCTTATAAGTACCGCGCGCTGACCAATTGCGCCACTGGAGCGCTTTGCAACATTGATTGGTTATGCTAGATGTGGATTTTATTCAATGCAATCAGTACAGTCATAAGAATTGAAAAAGAAAATCATTTTTGGTGATAAATGATGAGCAACAAAGGAACATGCATGCCAGATGGTACTTAAATAAGATGTCCACGGTGATAGAAAATGTTTAAAAAAAACAACAACAATGTTATCATAATAAATGTCATATTTTAGCTTCTGTGGTCATTTTTTGCAAGCTAAACACTGCAAGACTGTTTTACAGTCGAAGCAAGGATAAAATATCAATTCTAGTGATGAGACACTTGCTGTAATGACTTCCACCCCATATGGAACTTGGACCCCTGTCTTAGGAGGGCAGTGACTTATCCATTATGCCAGTGGTGCTTACTGATGTTCTTATTTAAGACTGTTAGGTTTTTAATAGTCAATTATTTATTTTTGAGGAAAAAGTGAAGCTGTTTACTGTGTTCTTTGCATTACCAAGTCCAGCAAGAAATGTGCTGGTACTATTCAGAGCTGTCAGTATGGATTATCATGCTATATTGCAGAAAATCAATTTGATGCAACTGCTTTACCAACAGTATGTTAATCTTTTCCATTGCTGTTATGTTGGCTGACTGAAGGAAGATATGCAGTGCATTTGAACCAAAGCAGATGTGTGCTGACAACTTAAATGCACAATCATGTTTGTGTTTTTTCTTTCTTTCTTCCATCCTTTGTAATATCATATTAAATATTAAGGTAGCAGTTTATAATCAATGACTAATGACATAAGAAAAGGAAAAAAAAACAGTATACAAAGATGCTCCAGGTGAGGCTTGATCTCACAACTTCGGCATTGCTCAACAGATACTGTCTTATAAGTACCGCACGCTGACCAATTGCGCCACTGGAGCACTTTGCAGCATTAGTTGGTTATGCTAGATGTAGATTTTATTCAATACAATCAGTACAGTCATAAGAATTGAAAAAGAAAATCATTTTTGGTGATGAATGATGAGCAACAAAGAAACATGCATGCCAGATGGCACTTGAATAAGCTGTCCACGGTGATAGAAAAGGTTTAAAAAACAACAACAACAACAATGTTATCATAATTAATGTCATATTTTAGCTTCTGTGGTCATTTTTTACAAGCTAAACACTGCAAGACTGTTTTACAGTTGAAGCAAGGATAAAATATCAACTCAAGTGATGAGACACTTGCTGTAATGACTTCATACTCAGACGGGACTTAAACCCACAACCACTGGCTTAGGAGAACAGTGCCTTATCCATTATGCCAGTGGTGCTTACTGATGTCCTTATTTAAGACTGATAGGTTTTTAATAGTCAATTATTTATTTTTGAAAAAAAGTGAAGCTGTTTACTGTGTTCTTTGCATAACCAAGTCCAGCAAGAAATGTGCTATTACTATCCAGAGCTGTCAGTATGGATTATCATGCTATATTGCAGAAAATCAATTTGATGCAACTGCTTTATCAACAGTATGTTAATCTTTTCCATTGCTGTTTTGTTGGCTGACTGAAGGAAGATATGCAGTGCATTTGAACCAAAGCAGATGTGTGCTGACAACTTTAATGCACAATCATGTTTGTGTTTTTTCTTTCTTTCTTCCATCCTTTGTAATATCATATTAAATATTAAGGTAGCAGTTTATAATCAATGACTAATGACATAAGAAAAGGAAAAAAACAGTACACAAAGATGCTCCAGGTGAGGCTTGAACTCACAACCTCGGCATTGCTCAACAGATACTGTCTTATAAGTACCGAACGCTGACCAATTGCGCCACTGGAGCACTTTGCAGCATTAATTGGTTATGCTAGATGTGGATTTTATTCAATACAATCAGTACAGTCATAAGAATTGAAAAAGAAAATAATTTTTGGTGATAAATGATGAGCAACAAAGGAACATGCATGCCAGATGGCACTTGAATAAGCTGTCCACTGTGATAGAAAAGGTTTAAAAAACAACAACAACAATGTTATCATAATTAATGTCATATTTTAGCTTCTGTGGTCATTTTTTACAAGCTAAACACTGCAAGACTGTTTTACAGTTGAAGCAAGGATAAAATATCAACTCAAGTGATGAGACACTTGCTGTAATGACTTCCAACTCAGACGGGACTAAAAACCCACAACCACTGGCTTAGGAGAACAGAGCCTTATCCATTATGCCAGTGGTGCTTACTGATGTCCTTATTTAAGACTGTTAGGTTTATAATAGTCAATTTTTTATTTTTGAGGAAAAAGTGTAGCTGTTTACTGTGTTCTTTGCATTACCAAGTCCAGCAAGAAATGTGCTGGTACTATCCAGAGCTGTCAGTATGGATTATCATGCTATATTGCAGAAAATCAATTTGATGCAACTGCTTTACCAACAGTATGTTATTCTTTTCCATTGCTGTTTTGTTGGCTGACTGAAGGAAGATATGCAGTGCATTTGAACCAAAGCAGATGTGTGCTGACAACTTAAATGCACAATCATGTTTGTGTGTTTTCTTTCTTTCTTCCATCCTTTGTAATATCATATTAAATATTAAGGCTACCAGTTTATAATCAATGACTAATGACATAAGAAAAGGAAAAAAAACAGTATACAAAGATGCTCCAGGTAAGGCTTGAACTCACAACCTCGGCATTGCTCAACAGATACTGTCTTATAAATACCGCACGCTGACCAATTGCACCACTGGAGCGCTTTGCAACATTGATTGGTTATGCTAGATGTGGATTTTATTCAATGCAATCAGTACAGTCATAAGAATTAAAAAAGAAAATCATTTTTGGTGATGAATGATGAGCAACAAAGGAACATGCATGCCAGATGGCACTTGAATAAGCTGTCCACTGTGATAGAAAAGGTTTAAAAAAAAACAACAACAATGTTATCATAATAAATGTCATATTTTAGCTTCTGTGGTCATTTTTTTTAAGCTAAACACTGCAAGACTGTTCTACAGTTGAAGCAAGGATAAAATATCAACTCTAGTGATGAGACACTTGCTGTAATGACTTCCACCCCATATGGAACTTGGACCCCCTGTCTTAGGAGGGCAGTGACTAATCCATTATGCCAGTGGTGCTTACTGATGTTCTTATTTAAGACTGTTAGGTTTTTAATAGTCAATTATTTATTTTTGAGGAAAAAGTGAAGCTGTTTACTGTGTTCTTTGCATTACCAAGTCCAGCAAGAAATGTGCTGGTACTATCCAGAGCTGTCAGTATGGATTATCATGCTATATTGCAGAAAATCAATTTGATGCAACTGCTTTACCAACAGTATGTTATTCTTTTCCATTGCTGTTTTGTTGGCTGACTGAAGGAAGATATGCAGTGCATTTGAACCAAAGCAGATGTGTGCTGACAACTTAAATGCACAATCATGTTTGTGTGTTTTCTTTCTTTCTTCCATCCTTTGTAATATCATATTAAATATTAAGGCTACAAGTTTATAATAAATGACTAATGACATAAGAAAAGGAAAAAAATCAGTATACAAAGATGCTCCAGGTGAGGCTTGAACTCACAACCTCGGCATTGCTCAACAGATACTGTCTAATAAGTACCGCGCGCTGACCAATTGCGCCACTGGAGCACTTTGCAGCGTTAGTTGGTTATGCTAGATGTGGATTTTATTCAATACAATCAGTACAGTCATAAGAATTGAAAATGAAAATCATTTTTGGTGATGAATGATGAGCAACAAAGGAACATGCATGCTAGAAGCACTTGAATAAGCTGTCCACGGTGATAGAAAAGGTTTAAAAAACAACAACAACAATGTTAGCATAATTAATGTCATATTTTAGCTTCTGTGGTCATTTTTTACAAGCTAAACACTGCAAGACATTTTTACAGTTGAAGCAAGGATAAAATATCAACTCAAGTGATGAGACACTTGCTGTAATGACTTCCAACTCAGACGGGACTTAAACCCACAACCACTGGCTTAGGAGAACAGTGCCTTATCCATTATGCCAGTGGTGCTTACTGATGTCCTTATTTAAGACTGATAGGTTTTTAATAGTCAATTATTTATTTTTGAAAAAAAGTGAAACTGTTTACTGTGTTCTTTGCATTACCAAGTCCAGCAAGAAATGTGCTATTACTATCCAGAGCTGTCAGTATGGATTATCATGCTATATTGCAGAAAATCAATTTGATGCAACTGCTTTACCAACAGTATGTTAATCTTTTCCATTGCTGTTTTGTTGGCTGACTGAAGGAAGATATGCAGTGCATTTGAACCAAAGCAGATGTGTGCTGACAACTTAAATGCACAATCATGTTTGTGTGTTTTCTTTCTTTCTTCCATCCTTTGTAATATCATATTAAATATTAAGGTAGCAGTTTATAATCAATGACTAATGACATAAAAAAAGGAAAAAAAAAACTATACAAAGCTGCTCTAGTTGAGGTTTGAACTCACAACCTCGGCATTGCTCAACAGATACTGTCTTATAAGTACCGCGCGCTGACCAAGTGCGCCACTGGAGCACTTTGCAGCATTAATTGGTTATGCTAGATGTGGATTTTATTCAATACAATCAGTACAGTCATAAGAATTGAAAAAGAAAATAATTTTTGGTGATAAATGATGAGCAACAAAGGAACATGCATGCTAGAAGCACTTGAATAAGCTGTCCACGGTGATAGAAAAGGTTTAAAAAACAACAACAACAATGTTATCATAATTAATGTCATATTTTAGCTTCTGTGGTCATTTTTTACAAGCTAAACACTGCAAGACTGTTTTACAGTTGAAGCAAGGATAAAATATCAACTCTAGTGATGAGACACTTGCTGTAATGACTTCCAACTCAGACGGGACTTAAACCCACAACCACTGGCTTAGGAGAACAGTGCCTTATCCATTATGCCAGTGGTGCTTACTGATGTCCTTATTTAAGACTGTTAGGTTTATAATAGTCAATTATTTATTTTTGAGGAAAAAGTGAAGCTGTTTACTGTGTTCTTTGCATTACCAAGTCCAGCAAGAAATGTGCTGGTACTATCCAGAGCTGTCAGTATGGATTATCATGCTATATTGCAGAAAATCAATTTGATGCAACTGCTTTACCAACAGTATGTTATTCTTTTCCATTGCTGTTTTGTTGGCTGACTGAAGGAAGATATGCAGTGCATTTGAACCAAAGCAGATGTGTGCTGACAACTTAAATGCACAATCATGTTTGTGTGTTTTCTTTCTTTCTTCCATCCTTTGTAAGATCATATTAAATATTAAGGCTACCAGTTCATAATCAATGACTAATGACATAAGAAAAGGAAAAAAAACAGTATACAAAGATGCTCCAGGTAAGGCTTGAACTCACAACCTCGGCATTGCTCAACAGATACTGTCTTATAAGTACCGCGCGCTGACCAATTGCGCCACTGGAGCGCTTTTCAACATTGATTGGTTATGCTAGATGTGGATTTTATTCAATGCAATCAGTACAGTCATAAGAATTGAAAAAGAAAATCATTTTTGGTGATGAATGATGAGCAACAAAGGAACATGCATGCCAGATGGCACTTGAATAAGCTGTCCACGGTGATAGAAAAGGTTTAAAAAACAACAACAACAATGTTATCATAATTAATGTCATATTTTAGCTTCTGTGGTCATTTTTTACAAGCTAAATACTGCAAGACTGTTTTACAGTTGAAGCAAGGATAAAATATCAACTCTAGTGATGAGACACTTGCTGTAATGACTTCCAACTCAGACGGGACTTAAACCCACAACCACTGGCTTAGGAGAACAGTGCCTTATCCATTATGCCAGTGGTGCTTACTGATGTCCTTATTTAAGACTGTTAGGTTTATAATAGTCAATTATTTATTTTTGAGGAAAAAGTGAAGCTGTTTACTGTGTTCTTTGCATTACCAAGTCCAGCAAGAAATGTGCTGGTACTATCCAGAGCTGTCAGTATGGATTATCATGCTATATTGCAGAAAATCAATTTGATGCAACTGCTTTACCAACAGTATGTTATTCTTTTCCATTGCTGTTTTGATGGCTGACTGAAGGAAGATATGCAGTGCATTTGAACCAAAGCAGATGTGTGCTGACAAGATAAATGCACAATCATGTTTGTGTTTTTTCTTTCTTTCTTCCATCCTTTGTAATATCATATTAAATATTAAGGTAGCAGTTTATAATCAATGACTAATGACATAAGAAAAGGAAAAAAACAGTACACAAAGATGCTCCAGGTGAGGCTTGAACTCACAACCTCGGCATTGCTCAACAGATACTGTCTTGTAAGTACCGCGCACTGACCAATTGCGCCACTGGAGCACTTTGCAGCATTAATTGGTTATGCTAGATGTGGATTTTATTCAATACAATCAGTACAGTCATAAGAATTGAAAATGAAAATCCTTTTTGGTGATAAATGATGAGCAACAAAGGAACATGCATGCTAGAAGCACTTGAATAAGCTGTCCACGGTGATAGAAAAGGTTTAAAAAACAACAACAACAATGTTATCATAATTAATGTCATATTTTAGCTTCTGTGGTCATTTTTTACAAGCTAAACACTGCAAGACTGTTTTACAGTTGAAGCAAGGATAAAATATCAACTCTAGTGATGAGACACTTGATGTAATGACTTCCAACTCAGACGGGACTTAAAACCCACAACCACTGGATTAGGAGTACAGTGCCTTATCCATTATGCCAGTGGTGCTTACTGATGTCCTTATTTAAGACTGATAGGTTTTTAATAGTCAATTATTTATTTTTGAAAAAAAATTGAAGCTGTTTACTGTGTTCTTTGCATTACCAAGTCCAGCAAGAAATGTGCTGGTACTATCCAGAGCTGTCAGTATGGATTATCATGCTATATTGCAGAAAATCAATTTGATGCAACTGCTTTACCAACAGTATGTTATTCTTTTCCATTGCTGTTTTGTTGGCTGACTGAAGGAAGATATGCAGTGCATTTGAACCAAAGCAGATGTGTGCTGACAACTTAAATGCACAATCATGTTTGTGTGTTTTCTTTCTTTCTTCCATCCTTTGTAATATCATATTAAATATTAAGGCTACAAGTTTATAATCAATGACTAATGACATAAGAAAAGGAAAAAAATCAGTATACAAAGATGCTCCAGGTGAGGCTTGAACTCACAACCTCGGCATTGCTCAACAGATACTGTCTTATAAGTACCGCGCGCTGACCAATTGCGCCACTGGAGCGCTTTGCAACATTGATTGGTTATGCTAGATGTGGATTTTATTCAATGCAATCAGTACAGTCATAAGAATTGAAAAAGAAAATCATTTTTGGTGATAAATGATGAGCAACAAAGGAACATGCATGCCAGATGGTACTTAAATAAGATGTCCACGGTGATAGAAAATGTTTAAAAAAAACAACAACAATGTTATCATAATAAATGTCATATTTTAGCTTCTGTGGTCATTTTTTGCAAGCTAAACACTGCAAGACTGTTTTACAGTTGAAGCAAGGATAAAATATCAATTCTAGTGATGAGACACTTGCTGTAATGACTTCCACCCCATATGGAACTTGGACCCCTGTCTTAGGAGGGCAGTGACTTATCCATTATGCCAGTGGTGCTTACTGATGTTCTTATTTAAGACTGTTAGGTTTTTAATAGTCAATTATTTATTTTTGAGGAAAAAGTGAAGCTGTTTACTGTGTTCTTTGCATTACCAAGTCCAGCAAGAAATGTGCTGGTACTATTCAGAGCTGTCAGTATGGATTATCATGCTATATTGCAGAAAATCAATTTGATGCAACTGCTTTACCAACAGTATGTTAATCTTTTCCATTGCTGTTATGTTGGCTGACTGAAGGAAGATATGCAGTGCATTTGAACCAAAGCAGATGTGTGCTGACAACTTAAATGCACAATCATGTTTGTGTTTTTTCTTTCTTTCTTCCATCCTTTGTAATATCATATTAAATATTAAGGTAGCAGTTTATAATCAATGACTAATGACATAAGAAAAGGAAAAAAAAAACAGTATACAAAGATGCTCCAGGTGAGGCTTGATCTCACAACTTCGGCATTGCTCAACAGATACTGTCTTATAAGTACCGCACGCTGACCAATTGCGCCACTGGAGCACTTTGCAGCATTAGTTGGTTATGCTAGATGTAGATTTTATTCAATACAATCAGTACAGTCATAAGAATTGAAAAAGAAAATCATTTTTGGTGATGAATGATGAGCAACAAAGAAACATGCATGCCAGATGGCACTTGAATAAGCTGTCCACGGTGATAGAAAAGGTTTAAAAAACAACAACAACAATGTTATCATAATTAATGTCATATTTTAGCTTCTGTGGTCATTTTTTACAAGCTAAACACTGCAAGACTGTTTTACAGTTGAAGCAAGGATAAAATATCAACTCAAGTGATGAGACACTTGCTGTAATGACTTCCAACTCAGACGGGACTTAAACCCACAACCACTGGCTTAGGAGAACAGTGCCTTATCCATTATGCCAGTGGTGCTTACTGATGTCCTTATTTAAGACTGATAGGTTTTTAATAGTCAATTATTTATTTTTGAAAAAAAGTGAAGCTGTTTACTGTGTTCTTTGCATAACCAAGTCCAGCAAGAAATGTGCTGGTACTATCCAGAGCTGTCAGTATGGATTATCATGCTATATTGCAGAAAATCAATTTGATGCAACTGCTTTACCAACAGTATGTTAATCTTTTCCATTGCTGTTTTGTTGGCTGACTGAAGGAAGATATGCAGTGCATTTGAACCAAAGCAGATGTGTGCTGACAACTTTAATGCACAATCATGTTTGTGTTTTTTCTTTCTTTCTTCCATCCTTTGTAATATCATATTAAATATTAAGGTAGCAGTTTATAATCAATGACTAATGACATAAGAAAAGGAAAAAAACAGTACACAAAGATGCTCCAGGTGAGGCTTGAACTCACAACCTCGGCATTGCTCAACAGATACTGTCTTATAAGTACCGCACGCTGACCAATTGCGCCACTGGAGCACTTTGCAGCATTAATTGGTTATGCTAGATGTGGATTTTATTCAATACAATCAGTACAGTCATAAGAATTGAAAAAGAAAATAATTTTTGGTGATAAATGATGAGCAACAAAGGAACATGCATGCCAGATGGCACTTGAATAAGCTGTCCACTGTGATAGAAAAGGTTTAAAAAACAACAACAACAATGTTATCATAATTAATGTCATATTTTAGCTTCTGTGGTCATTTTTTACAAGCTAAACACTGCAAGACTGTTTTACAGTTGAAGCAAGGATAAAATATCAACTCAAGTGATGAGACACTTGCTGTAATGACTTCCAACTCAGACGGGACTAAAAACCCACAACCACTGGCTTAGGAGAACAGAGCCTTATCCATTATGCCAGTGGTGCTTACTGATGTCCTTATTTAAGACTGTTAGGTTTATAATAGTCAATTTTTTATTTTTGAGGAAAAAGTGTAGCTGTTTACTGTGTTCTTTGCATTACCAAGTCCAGCAAGAAATGTGCTGGTACTATCCAGAGCTGTCAGTATGGATTATCATGCTATATTGCAGAAAATCAATTTGATGCAACTGCTTTACCAACAGTATGTTATTCTTTTCCATTGCTGTTTTGTTGGCTGACTGAAGGAAGATATGCAGTGCATTTGAACCAAAGCAGATGTGTGCTGACAACTTAAATGCACAATCATGTTTGTGTGTTTTCTTTCTTTCTTCCATCCTTTGTAATATCATATTAAATATTAAGGCTACCAGTTTATAATCAATGACTAATGACATAAGAAAAGGAAAAAAAACAGTATACAAAGATGCTCCAGGTAAGGCTTGAACTCACAACCTCGGCATTGCTCAACAGATACTGTCTTATAAATACCGCACGCTGACCAATTGCGCCACTGGAGCGCTTTGCAACATTGATTGGTTATGCTAGATGTGGATTTTATTCAATGCAATCAGTACAGTCATAAGAATTGAAAAAGAAAATCATTTTTGGTGATGAATGATGAGCAACAAAGGAACATGCATGCCAGATGGCACTTGAATAAGCTGTCCACTGTGATAGAAAAGGTTTAAAAAAAAACAACAACAATGTTATCATAATAAATGTCATATTTTAGCTTCTGTGGTCATTTTTTTAAGCTAAACACTGCAAGACTGTTCTACAGTTGAAGCAAGGATAAAATATCAACTCTAGTGATGAGACACTTGCTGTAATGACTTCCACCCCATATGGAACTTGGACCCCCATGTCTTAGGAGGGCAGTGACTAATCCATTATGCCAGTGGTGCTTACTGATGTTCTTATTTAAGACTGTTAGGTTTTTAATAGTCAATTATTTATTTTTGAGGAAAAAGTGAAGCTGTTTACTGTGTTCTTTGCATTACCAAGTCCAGCAAGAAATGTGCTGGTACTATCCAGAGCTGTCAGTATGGATTATCATGCTATATTGCAGAAAATCAATTTGATGCAACTGCTTTACCAACAGTATGTTATTCTTTTCCATTGCTGTTTTGTTGGCTGACTGAAGGAAGATATGCAGTGCATTTGAACCAAAGCAGATGTGTGCTGACAACTTAAATGCACAATCATGTTTGTGTGTTTTCTTTCTTTCTTCCATCCTTTGTAATATCATATTAAATATTAAGGCTACAAGTTTATAATAAATGACTAATGACATAAGAAAAGGAAAAAAATCAGTATACAAAAATGCTCCAGGTGAGGCTTGAACTCACAACCTCGGCATTGCTCAACAGATACTGTCTTATAAGTACCGCGCGCTGACCAATTGCGCCACTGGAGCACTTTGCAGCGTTAGTTGGTTATGCTAGATGTGGATTTTATTCAATACAATCAGTACAGTCATAAGAATTGAAAATGAAAATCATTTTTGGTGATGAATGATGAGCAACAAAGGAACATGCA
The DNA here is from genome assembly GCF_028390025.1 of Pseudophryne corroboree. NCBI lineage: Eukaryota > Metazoa > Chordata > Amphibia > Anura > Myobatrachidae > Pseudophryne > Pseudophryne corroboree. The sequence goes on along the minus strand of NC_086447.1, from coordinate 633,376,923 downwards.
TGCTAGAAGCACTTGAATAAGCTGTCCACGGTGATAGAAAAGGTTTAAAAAACAACAACAACAATGTTAGCATAATTAATGTCATATTTTAGCTTCTGTGGTCATTTTTTGCAAGCTAAACACTGCAAGACTGTTTTACAGTCGAAGCAAGGATAAAATATCAATTCTAGTGATGAGACACTTGCTGTAATGACTTCCACCCCATATGGAACTTGGACCCCTGTCTTAGGAGGGCAGTGACTTATCCATTATGCCAGTGGTGCTTACTGATGTTCTTATTTAAAACTGTTAGGTTTTTAATAGTCAATTATTTATTTTTGAGGAAAAAGTGAAGCTGTTTACTGTGTTCTTTGCATTACCAAGTCCAGCAAGAAATGTGCTGGTACTATTCAGAGCTGTCAGTATGGATTATCATGCTATATTGCAGAAAATCAATTTGATGCAACTGCTTTACCAACAGTATGTTAATCTTTTCCATTGCTGTTATGTTGGCTGACTGAAGGAAGATATGCAGTGCATTTAAACCAAAGCAGATGTGTGCTGACAACTTAAATGCACAATCATGTTTGTGTGTTTTCTTTCTTTCTTCCATCCTTTGTAATATCATATTAAATATTAAGGTAGCAGTTTATAATCAATGACTAATGACATAAAAAAAGGAAAAAAAAAACTATACAAAGCTGCTCTAGGTGAGGCTTGAACTCACAACCTCGGCATTGCTCAACAGATACTGTCTTATAAGTACCGCGCGCTGACCAATTGCGCCACTGGAGCACTTTGCAGGATTAATTGGTTATGCTAGATGTGGATTTTATTCAATACAATCAGTAAAGTCATAAGAATTGAAAAAGAAAATAATTTTTGGTGATAGAGGATGAGCAACAAAGGAACATGCATGCCAGATGGCACTTGAATAAGCTGTCCACGGTGATAGAAAAGGTTTAAAAAACAACAACAACAATGTTATCATAATTAATGTCATATTTTAGCTTCTGTGGTCATTTTTTACAAGCTAAACACTGCAAGACTGTTTTACAGTTGAAGCAAGGATAAAATATCAACTCAAGTGATGAGACACTTGCTGTAATGACTTCCAACTCAGACGGGACTTAAACCCACAACCACTGGCTTAGGAGAACAGAGCCTTATCCATTATGCCAGTGGTGCTTACTGATGTCCTTATTTAAGACTGTTAGGTTTATAATAGTCAATTATTTATTTTTGAGGAAAAAGTTAAGCTGTTTACTGTGTTCTTTGCATTACCAAGTCCAGCAAGAAATGTGCTGGTACTATCAAGAGCTGTTAGTATGGATTATCATGCTATATTGCAGAAAATCAATTTGATGCAACTGCTTTACCAACAGTATGTTATTCTTTTCCATTGCTGTTTTGTTGGCTGACTGAAGGAAGATATGCAGTGTATTTGAACCAAAGCAGATGTGTGCTGACAACTTAAATGCACAATCATGTTTGTGTGTTTTCTTTCTTTCTTCCATCCTTTGTAATATCATATTAAATATTAAGGCTACCAGTTTATAATCAATGACTAATGACATAAGAAAAGGAAAAAAAACAGTATACAAAGATGCTCCAGGTATGGCTTGAACTCACAACCTCGGCATTGCTCAACAGATACTGTCTTATAAGTACCGCGCGCTGACCAATGGCGCCACTGGAGCACTTTGCAACATTGATTGGTTATGCTAGATGTGGATTTTATTCAATGCAATCAGTACAGTCATAAGAATTGAAAAAGAAAATCATTTTTGGTGATGAATGATGAGCAACAAAGGAACATGCATGCCAGATGGCACTTGAATAAGCTGTCCACTGTGATAGAAAAGGTTTAAAAAAAAACAACAACAATGTTATCATAATAAATGTCATATTTTAGCTTCTGTGGTCATTTTTTGCAAGCTAAACACTGCAAGACTGTTCTACAGTTGAAGCAAGGATAAAATATCAACTCTAGTGATGAGACACTTGCTGTAATGACTTCCACCCCATATGGAACTTGGACCCCCTGTCTTAGGAGGGCAGTGACTTATCCATTATGCCAGTGATGCTTACTGATGTTCTTATTTAAGACTATTAGGTTTTTAATAGTCAATTATTTATTTTTGAGGAAAAAGTGAAGCTGTTTACTGTGTTCTTTGCATTACCAAGTCCAGCAAGAAATGTGCTGGTACTATTCAGAGCTGTCAGTATGGATTATCATGCTATATTGCAGAAAATCAATTTGATGCAACTTCTTTACCAACAGTATGTTAATCTTTTCCATTGCTGTTATGTTGGCTGACTGAAGGAAGATATGCAGTGCATTTAAACCAAAGCAGATGTGTGCTGACAACTTAAATGCACAATCATGTTTGTGTGTTTTCTTTCTTTCTTCCATCCTTTGTAATATCATATTAAATATTAAGGTAGCAGTTTATAATCAATGACTAATGACATAAAAAAAGGAAAAAAAAACTATACAAAGCTGCTCTAGGTGAGGCTTGAACTCACAACCTCAGCATTGCTCAACAGATACTGTCTTATAAGTACCGCGTGCTGACCAATTGCGCCACTGGAGCACTTTGCAGGATTAATTGGTTATGCTAGATGTGGATTTTATTCAATACAATCAGTAAAGTCATAAGAATTGAAAAAGAAAATAATTTTTGGTGATAAAGGATGAGCAACAAAGGAACATGCATGCCAGATGGCACTTGAATAAGCTGTCCACTGTGATAGAAAAGGTTTAAAAAACAACAACAACAATGTTATCATAATTAATGTCATATTTTAGCTTCTGTGGTCATTTTTTACAAGCTAAACACTGCAAGACTGTTTTACAGTTGAAGCAAGGATAAAATATCAACTCAAGTGATGAGACACTTGCTGTAATGACTTCCAACTCAGACGGGACTTAAACCCACAACCACTGGCTTAGGAGAACAGAGCCTTATCCATTATGCCAGTGGTGCTTACTGATGTCCTTATTTAAGACTGTTAGGTTTATAATAGTCAATTATTTATTTTTGAGGAAAAAGTGAAGCTGTTTACTGTGTTCTTTGCATTACCAAGTCCAGCAAGAAATGTGCTGGTACTATCAAGAGCTGTTAGTATGGATTATCATGCTATATTGCAGAAAATCAATTTGATGCAACTGCTTTACCAACAGTATGTTATTCTTTTCCATTGCTGTTTTGTTGGCTGACTGAAGGAAGATATGCAGTGTATTTGAACCAAAGCAGATGTGTGCTGACAACTTAAATGCACAATCATGTTTGTGTGTTTTCTTTCTTTCTTCCATCCTTTGTAATATCATATTAAATATTAAGGCTACCAGTTTATAATCAATGACTAATGACATAAGAAAAGGAAAAAAAACAGTATACAAAGATGCTCCATGTATGGCTTGAACTCACAACCTCGGCATTGCTCAACAGATACTGTCTTATAAGTACCGCGCGCTGACCAATGGCGCCACTGGAGCACTTTGCAACATTGATTGGTTATGCTAGATGTGGATTTTATTCAATGCAATCAGTACAGTCATAAGAATTGAAAAAGAAAATCATTTTTGGTGATGAATGATGAGCAACAAAGGAACATGCATGCCAGATGGCACTTGAATAAGCTGTCCACTGTGATAGAAAAGGTTTAAAAAACAACAACAACAACAATGTTATCATAATTAATGTCATATTTTAGCTTCTGTGGTCATTTTTTACAAGCTAAACACTGCAAGACTGTTTTACAGTTGAAGCAAGGATAAAATATCAACTCAAGTGATGAGACACTTGCTGTAATGACTTCCAACTCAGACGGGACTTAAACCCACAACCACTGGCTTAGAAGAACAGTGCCTTATCCATTATGCCAGTGGTGCTTACTGATGTCCTTATTTAAGACTGTTAGGTTTTTAATAGTCAATTATTTATTTTTGAGGAAAAAGTGCAGCTGTTTACTGTGTTCTTTGCATTACCAAGTCCAGCAAGAAATGTGCTGGTACTACCCAGAGCTGTCAGTATGGATTATCATGCTATATTGCAGAAAATCAATTTGATGCAACTGCTTTACCAACAGTATGTTAATCTTTTCCATTGCTGTTTTGTTGGCTGACTGAAGGAAGATATGCAGTGCATTTGAACCAAAGCAGATGTGTGCTGACAACTTAAATGCACAATCATGTTTGTGTTTTTTCTTTCTTTCTTCCATCCTTTGTAATATCATATTAAATATTAAGGTAGCAGTTTATAATCATTGACTAATGACATAAGAAAAGGAAAAAAACAGTATACAAAGATGCTCCAGGTGAGGCTTGAACTCACAACCTCGGCATTGCTCAACAGATACTGTCTTATAAGTACCGCGCGCTGACCAATTGCGCCACTGGAGCACATTGCAGCGTTAATTGGTTATGCTAGATGTGGATTTTATTCAATACAATCAGTACAGTCATAAGAATTGAAAATGAAAATCATTTTTGGTGATGAATGATGAGCAACAAAGGAACATGCATGCTAGAAGCACTTGAATAAGCTGTCCACGGTGATAGAAAAGGTTTAAAAAACAACAACAACAATGTTATCATAATAAATGTCATATTTTAGCTTCTGTGGTCATTTTTTACAAGCTAAACACTGCAAGACTGTTTTACAGTTGAAGCAAGGATAAAATATCAACTCTACTGATGAGACACTTGCTGTAATGACTTCCAACTCAGACGGGACTTAAACCCACAACCACTGGCTTAGGAGAACAGTGCCTTATCCATTATGCCAGTGGTGCTTACTGATGTCCTTATTTAAGACTGTTAGGTTTTTAATAGTCAATTATTTATTTTTGAAAAAAAATTGAAGCTGTTTACTGTGTTCTTTGCATTACCAAGTCCAGCAAGAAATGTGCTGGTAATATCCAGAGCTGTCAGTATGGATTATTATGCTATATTGCAGAAAATCAATTTGATGCAACTGCTTTACCAACAGTATGTTATTCTTTTAAATTGCTGTTTTGTTGGCTGACTGAAGGAAGATATGCAGTGCATTTGAACCAAAGCAGATGTGTGCTGACAACTTAAATGCACAATCATGTTTGTGTGTTTTCTTTCTTTCTTCCATCCTTTGTAATATCATATTAAATATTAAGGCTACCAGTTTATAATCAATGACTAATGACATAAGAAAAGGAAAAAAAACAGTATACAAAGATGCTCCAGGTGAGGCTTGAACTCACAACCTCGGCATTGCTCAACAAATAATGTCTTATAAGTACCGCGCGCTGACCAATTGCGCCACTGGAGTGCTTTGCAACATTGATTGGTTATGCTAGATGTGGATTTTATTCAATGCAATCAGTACAGTCATAAGAATTGAAAAAGAAAATCATTTTTGGTGATGAATGATGAGCAACAAAGGAACATGCATGCCAGATGGCACTTGAATAAGCTGTCCACGGTGATAGAAAAGGTTTAAAAAACAACAACAACAATGTTATCATAATTAATGTCATATTTTAGCTTCTGTGGTCATTTTTTACAAGCTAAACACTGCAAGACTGTTTTACAGTTGAAGCAAGGATAAAATATCAACTCTAGTGATGAGACACTTGCTGTAATGACTTCCAACTCAGACGGGACTTAAACCCACAACCACTGGCTTAGGAGAACAGTGCCTTATCCATTATGCCAGTGGTGCTTACTGATGTCCTTATTTAAGACTGTTAGGTTTATAATAGTCAATTATTTATTTTTGAGGAAAAAGTGAAGCTGTTTACTGTGTTCTTTGCATTACCAAGTCCAGCAAGAAATGTGCTGGTACTATCCAGAGCTGTCAGTATGGATTATCATGCTATATTGCAGAAAATCAATTTGATGCAACTGCTTTACCAACAGTATGTTATTCTTTTCCATTGCTGTTTTGTTGGCTGACTGAAGGAAGATAAGCAGTGCATTTGAACCAAAACAGATGTGTGCTGACAACTTAAATGCACAATCATGTTTGTGTGTTTTCTTTCTTTCTTCCATCCTTTGTAATATCATATTAAATATTAAGGCTACCAGTTTATAATCAATGACTAATGACATAAGAAAAGGAAAAAAAACAGTATACAAAGATGCTCCAGGTAAGGCTTGAACTCACAACCTTGGCATTGCTCAACAGATACTGTCTTACAAGTACCGCGCGCTGACCAATTGCGCCACTGGAGCGCTTTGCAACATTGATTGGTTATGCTAGATGTGGATTTTATTCAATGCAATCAGTACAGTCATAAGAATTGAAAAAGAAAATCATTTTTGGTGATGAATGATGAGCAACAAAGGAACATGCATGCCAGATGGCACTTGAATAAGCTGTCCACTGTGATAGAAAAGGTTTAAAAAACAACAACAACAACAATGTTATCATAATTAATGTCATATTTTAGCTTCTGTGGTCATTTTTTACAAGCTAAACACTGCAAGACTGTTTTACAGTTGAAGCAAGGATAAAATATCAACTCAAGTGATGAGACACTTGCTGTAATGACTTCCAACTCAGACGGGACTTAAACCCACAACCACTGGCTTAGGAGAACAGTGCCTTATCCATTATGCCAGTGGTGCTTACTGATGTCCTTATTTAAGACTGTTAGGTTTTTAATAGTCAATTATTTATTTTTGAGGAAAAAGTGCAGCTGTTTACTGTGTTCTTTGCATTACCAAGTCCAGCAAGAAATGTGCTGGTACTACCCAGAGCTGTCAGTATGGATTATCATGCTATATTGCAGAAAATCAATTTGATGCAACTGCTTTACCAACAGTATGTTAATCTTTTCCATTGCTGTTTTGTTGGCTGACTGAAGGAAGATATGCAGTGCATTTGAACTAAAGCAGATGTGTGCTGACAACTTAAATGCACAATCATGTTTGTGTTTTTTCTTTCTTTCTTCCATCCTTTGTAATATCATATTAAATATTAAGGTAGCAGTTTATAATCATTGACTAATGACATAAGAAAAGGAAAAAAACAGTATACAAAGATGCTCCAGGTGAGGCTTGAACTCACAACCTCGGCATTGCTCAACAGATACTGTCTTATAAGTACCGCGCGCTGACCAATTGCGCCACTGGAGCACATTGCAGCGTTAATTGGTTATGCTAGATGTGGATTTTATTCAATACAATCAGTACAGTCATAAGAATTGAAAATGAAAATCATTTTTGGTGATGAATGATGAGCAACAAAGGAACATGCATGCTAGAAGCACTTGAATAAGCTGTCCACGGTGATAGAAAAGGTTTAAAAAACAACAACAACAATGTTATCATAATAAATGTCATATTTTAGCTTCTGTGGTCATTTTTTACAAGCTAAACACTGCAAGACTGTTTTACAGTTGAAGCAAGGATAAAATATCAACTCTACTGATGAGACACTTGCTGTAATGACTTCCAACTCAGACGGGACTTAAACCCACAACCACTGGCTTAGGAGAACAGTGCCTTATCCATTATGCCAGTGGTGCTTACTGATGTCCTTATTTAAGACTGTTAGGTTTTTAATAGTCAATTATTTATTTTTGGAAAAAAATTGAAGCTGTTTACTGTGTTCTTTGCATTACCAAGTCCAGCAAGAAATGTGCTGGTACTATCCAGAGCTGTCAGTATGGATTATTATGCTATATTGCAGAAAATCAATTTGATGCAACTGCTTTACCAACAGTATGTTATTCTTTTAAATTGCTGTTTTGTTGGCTGACTGAAGGAAGATATGCAGTGCATTTGAACCAAAGCAGATGTGTGCTGACAACTTAAATGCACAATCATGTTTGTGTGTTTTCTTTCTTTCTTCCATCCTTTGTAATATCATATTAAATATTAAGGCTACCAGTTTATAATCAATGACTAATGACATAAGAAAAGGAAAATAAACAGTTTATAGAGATGCTCGAGGTGAGGCTTGAACTCACAACCTCGGCATTGCTCAACAGATACTGGTTTATAAGTACCGTGCGCTGACCAATTGCGCCACTGGAGCGCTTTTCAACATTGGTTGGTTATGCTAGATGTGGATTTTATTCAATGCAATCAGTACAGTCATAAGAATTGAAAAAGAAAATAATTTTTGGTGATGAATGATGAGCAACAAAGGAACATGCATGCCAGATGGTACTTAAATAAGCTGTCCACGGTGATAGAAAATGTTTAAAAAAAAACAACAACAATGTTATCATAATAAATGTCATATTTTAGCTTCTGTGGTCATTTTTTGCAAGCTTTACACTGCAAGACTGTTTTACAGTTGAAGCATTGATAAAATATCAACTCTAGTGATGAGACACTTGCTGTAATGACTTCCACCCCATATGGAACTTGGACCCCCTGTCTTAGGAGGGCAGTGACTTATCCATTATGCCAGTGGTGCTTACTGATGTTCTTATTTAAGACTGTTAGGTTTTTAATAGTCAATTATTTATTTTTGAGGAAAAAGTGCAGCTGTTTACTGTGTTCTTTGCATTACAAAGTCCAGCAAGAAATGTGCTGGTACTATCCAGAGCTGTCAGTATGGATTATCATGCTATATTGCAGAAAATCAATTTGATGCAACTGCTTTACCAACAGTATGTTAATCTTTTCCATTGCTGTTTTGTTGACTGACTGAAGGAAGATATGCAGTGCATTTGAACCAAAGCAGATGTGTGCTGACAAGTTAAATGCACAATCATGTTTGTGTTTTTTCTTTCTTTCTTCCATCCTTTGTAATATCATATTAAATATTAAGGTAGCAGTTTATAATCAATGACTAATGACATAAGAAAAGGAAAAAAACAGTATACAAAGATGCTCCAGGTGAGGCTTGAACTCACAACCTCGGCATTGCTCAACAGATACTGTCTTATAAGTACCGCGCGCTGACCAATTGCGCCACTTGAGCACATTGCAGCGTTAATTGGTTATGCTAGATGTGGATTTTATTCAATACAATCAGTACAGTCATAAGAATTGAAAATTAAAATCATTTTTGGTGATGAATGATGAGCAACAAAGGAACATGCATGCTAGTAGCACTTGAATAAGCTGTCCACGGTGATAGAAAAGGTTTAAAAAACAACAACAACAATGTTATCATAATTAATGTCATATTTTAGCTTCTGTGGTCATTTTTTACAAGCTAAACACTGCAAGACTGTTTTACAGTTGAAGCAAGGATAAAATATCAACTCTACTGATGAGACACTTGCTGTAATGACTTCCAACTCAGACGGGACTTAAACCCACAACCACTGGCTTAGGAGAACGGTGCCTTATCCATTATGCCAGTGGTGCTTACTGATGTCCTATTTTAAGACTGTTAGGTTTTTAATAGTCAATTATTTATTTTTGAAAAAAAATTGAAGCTGTTTACTGTGTTCTTTGCATTACCAAGTCCAGCAAGAAATGTGCTGGTACTATCCAGAGCTGTCAGTATGGATTATTATGCTATATTGCAGAAAATCAATTTGATGCAACTGCTTTACCAACAGTATGTTATTCTTTTAAATTGCTGTTTTGTTGGCTGACTGAAGGAAGATATGCAGTGCATTTGAACCAAAGCAGATGTGTGCTGACAACTTAAATGCACAATCATGTTTGTGTGTTTTCTTTCTTTCTTCCATCCTTTGTAATATCATATTAAATATTAAGGCTACCAGTTTATAATCAATGACTAATGACATAAGAAAAGGAAAAAAAACAGTATACAAAAATGCTCCAGGTGAGGCTTGAACTCACAACCTCGGCATTGCTCAACAAATACTGTTTTATAAGTACCGCGCGCTGACCAATTGCGCCACTGGAGTGCTTTGCAACATTGATTGGTTATGCTAGATGTGGATTTTATTCAATGCAATCAGTACAGTCATAAGAATTGAAAAAGAAAATCATTTTTGGTGATGAATGATGAGCAACAAAGGAACATGCATGCCAGATGGCACTTGAATAAGCTGTCCACGGTGATAGAAAAGGTTTAAAAAACAACAACAACAATGTTATCATAATTAATGTCATATTTTAGCTTCTGTGGTCATTTTTTACAAGCTAAACACTGCAAGACTGTTTTACAGTTGAAGCAAGGATAAAATATCAACTCTACTGATGAGACACTTGCTGTAATGACTTCCAACTCAGACGGGACTTAAACCCACAACCACTGGCTTAGGAGAACAGTGCCTTATCCATTATGCCAGTGGTGCTTACTGATGTCCTTATTTAAGACTGCTAGGTTTTTAATAGTCAATTATTTATTTTTGAGGAAAAAGTGAAGCTGTTTACTGTGTTCTTTGCATTACCAAGTCCAGCAAGAAATGTGCTGGTACTATCCAGAGCTGTCAGTATGGATTATCATGCTATATTGCAGAAAATCAATTTGATGCAACTGCTTTACCAACAGTATGTTAATCTTTTCCATTGCTGTTTTGTTGGCTGACTGAAGGAAGATATGCAGTGCATTTGAACCAAAGCAGATGTGTGCTGACAACTTAAATGCACAATCATGTTTGTGTTTTTTCTTTCTTTCTTCCATCCTTTGTAATATCATATTAAATATTAAGGTAGCAGTTTATAATCAATGACTAATGACATAAGAAAAGGAAAAAAACAGTATACAAAGATGCTCCAGGTGAGGCTTGAGTTCACAACCTCGGCATTGCTCAACAGATACTGTCTTATAAGTACCGTGTGCTAACTAATTGCGCCACTGGAGCACTTTGCAGCATTAATTGGTTATGTTAGATGTGGATTTTATTCAATACAATCAGTACAGTCTTAAGAATTGAAAAAGAAAATCATTTTTGGTGATGAATGATGAGCAACAAAGGAACATGCATGCCAGATTGCATTTGAATAAGCTGTCCACTGTGATAGAAAAGGTTTAAAAAGCAACAACAACAACAATGTTATCATAATTCATGTCATATTTTAGCTTCTGTGGTCATTGTTTACAAGCTAAACACTGCAAGACTGTTTTACAGTTGAAGCAAGGATAAAATATCAACTCTAGTGATGAGACACTTGCTGTAATGACTTCCAACTCAGACGGGACTTAAACTTACAACCACTGGCTTAGGAGAACAGTGCCTTATCCATTATGCCAGTGTTGCTTACTGATGTCCTTATTTAAGACTGATAGGTTTTTAATAGTCAATTATTTATTTTTGAAAAAAAGTGAAGCTGTTTACTGTGTTCTTTGCATTACCAAGTCCAGCAAGAAATGTGCTGGTACTATCCAGAGCTGTCAGTATGGATTATCATGCTATATTGCAGAAAATCAATTTGATGCAACTGCTTTACCAACAGTATGTTAATCTTTTCCATTGCTGTTTTGTTGGCTGACTGAAGGAAGATATGCAGTGCATTTGAACCAAAGCAGATGTGTGCTGACAACTTAAATACACAATCATGTTTGTGTTTTTTCTTTCTTTCTTCCATCCTTTGTAATATCACATTAAATATTAAGGTAGCAGTTTATAATCAATGACTAATGACATAAGAAAAGGAAAAAAAACAGTATACAAAGATGCTCCAGGTGAGGCTTGAACTCATAACCTTGGCATTGCTCAACAGATACTGTCTTATAAGTTTCACGCGCTGACCAATTGCACCACTGGAGCACTTTGCAGCATTAATTGGTTATGCTAGATGTGGATTTTATTCAATACAATCAGTACAGTCATAAGAATTGAAAAAGAAAATCATTTTTGGTGATGAATGATGAGCAACAAAGGAACATGCATGCCAGATTGCATTTGAATAAGCTGTCCACTGTGATAGAAAAGGTTTAAAAAGCAACAACAACAACAATGTTATCATAATTAATGTCATATTTTAGCTTCTGTGGTCATTTTTTACAAGCTAAACACTGCAAGACTGTTTTACAGTTGAAGCAAGGATAAAATATCAACTCTAGTGATGAGACACTTGCTGTAATGACTTCCAACTCAGACGGGACTTAAACCCACAACCACTGGCTTAGGAGAACAGTGCCTTATCCATTATGCCAGTGGTGCTTACTGAAGTCCTTATTTAAGACTGATAGGGTTTTAATAGTCAATTATTTATTTTTGAAAAAAAATTGAAGCTGTTTACTGTGTTCTTTGCATTACCAAGTCCAGCAAGAAATGTGCTGGTACTATCCAGAGCTGTCAGTATGGATTATCATGCTAAATTGCAGAAAATCAATTTGATGCAACTGCTTTACCAACAGTATGTTATTCTTTTCCATTGCTGTTTTGTTGGCTGACTGAAGGAAGATATGCAGTGCATTTGAACCAAAGCAGATGTGTGCTGACAACTTAAATGCACAATCATGTTTGTGTGTTTTCTTTCTTTCTTCCATCCTTTGTAATATCATATTAAATATTAAGGCTACCAGTTTATAATCAATGACTAATGACATAAGAAAAGGAAAAAAAACAGTATACAAAGATGCTCGAGGTGAGGCTTGAACTCACAACCTCGGCATTGCTCAACAGATGCTGGCTTATAAGTACCGTGCGCTGACCAATTGCGCCACTGGAGCGCTTTGCAACATTGATTGGTTATGCTAGATGTGGATTTTATTCAATGCAATCCGTACAGTCATAAGAATTGAAAAAGAAAATAATTTTTGGTGATGAATGATGAGCAACAAAGGAGCATGCATGCCAGATGGTACTTAAATAAGCTGTCCACGGTGATAGAAAATGTTTAAAAAAAACAACAACAATGTTATCATAATAAATGTCATATTTTAGCTTCTGTGGTCATTTTTTGCAAGCTTTACACTGCAAGACTGTTTTACAGTTGAAGCAAGGATAAAATATCAACTCTAGTGATGAGACACTTGCTGTAATGACTTCCACCCCATATGGAACTTGGACCCCCTGTCTTAGGAGGGCAGTGACTTATCCATTATGCCAGTGGTGCTTACTGATGTTCTTATTTAAGACTGTTAGGTTTTTAATAGTCAATTATTTATTTTTGAGGAAAAAGTGCAGCTGTTTACTGTGTTCTTTGCATTACCAAGTCCAGCAAGAAATGTGCTGGTACTATCCAGAGCTGTCAGTATGGATTATCATGCTATATTGCAGAAAATCAATTTGATGCAACTGCTTTACCAACAGTATGTTAATCTTTTCCATTGCTGTTTTGTTGGCTGACTGAAGGAAGATATGCAGTGCATTTGAACCAAAGCAGATGTGTGCTGACAAGTTAAATGCACAATCATGTTTGTGTTTTTTCTTTCATCCTTTGTAATATCATATTAAATATTAAGGTAGCAGTTTATAATCAATGACTAATGACATAAGAAAAGGAAAAAAACAGTATACAAAGATGCTCCAGGTGAGGCTTGAACTCACAACCTCGGCATTGCTCAACAGATACTGTTTTATAAGTACCGCGCGCTGACCAATTGCGCCACTGGAGCACATTGCAGCGTTAATTGGTTATGCTAGATGTGGATTTTATTCAATACAATCAGTACAGTCATAAGAATTGAAAATGAAAATCATTTTTGGTGATGAATGATGAGCAACAAAGGAACATGCATGCTAGAAGCACTTGAATAAGCTGTCCACGGTGATAGAAAAGGTTTAAAAAACAACAACGACAATGTTATCATAATTCATGTCATATTTTAGCTTCTGTGGTCATTTTTTACAAGCTAAACACTGCAAGACTGTTTTACAGTTGAAGCAAGGATAAAATATCAACTCTAGTGATGAGACACTTGCTGTAATGACTACCAACTCAGACGGGACTTAAACTTACAACCACTGGCTTAGGAGAACAGTGCCTTATCCATTATGCCAGTGTTGCTTACTGATGTCCTTATTTAAGACTGATAGGTTTTTAATAGTCAATTATTTATTTTTGAAAAAAAGTGAAGCTGTTTACTGTGTTCTTTGCATTACCAAGTCCAGCAAGAAATGTGCTGGTACTATCCAGAGCTGTCAGTATGGATTATCATGCTATATTGCAGAAAATCAATTTGATGCAACTGCTTTACCAACAGTATGTTAATCTTTTCCATTGCTGTTTTGTTGGCTGACTGAAGGAAGATATGCAGTGCATTTGAACCAAAGCAGATGTGTGCTGACAAGTTAAATGCACAATCATGTTTGTGTTTTTTCTTTCTTTCTTCCATCCTTTGTAATATCATATTAAATATTAAGGTAGCAGTTTATAATCAATGACTAATGACATAAGAAAAGGAAAAAAAACAGTATACAAAGATGCTCCAGGTGAGGCTTGAACTCACAACCTCAGCATTGCTCAACAGATACTGTCTTATAAGTACCGCACGCTGACCAATTGCGCCACTGGAGCACTTTGCAGCATTAATTGGTTATGCTAGATGTGGATTTTATTCAATACAATCAGTACAGTCATAAGAATTGAAAAAGAAAATCATTTTTGGTGATGAATGATGAGCAACAAAGGAACATGCATGCCAGATTGCATTTGAATAAGCTGTCCACTGTGATAGAAAAGGTTTAAAAAGCAACAACAACAACAATGTTATCATAATTAATGTCATATTTTAGCTTCTGTGGTCATTTTTTACAAGCTAAACACTGCAAGACTGTTTTACAGTTGAAGCAAGGATAAAATATCAACTCTAGTGATGAGACACTTGCTGTAATGACTTCCAACTCAGACGGGACTTAAACCCACAACCACTGGCTTAGGAGAACAGTGCCTTATCCATTATGCCAGTGGTGCTTACTGAAGTCCTTATTTAAGACTGATAGGGTTTTAATAGTCAATTATTTATTTTTGAAAAAAAATTGAAGCTGTTTACTGTGTTCTTTGCATTACCAAGTCCAGCAAGAAATGTGCTGGTACTATCCAGAGCTGTCAGTATGGATTATCATGCTATATTGCAGAAAATCAATTTGATGCAACTGCTTTACCAACAGTATGTTATTCTTTTCCATTGCTGTTTTGTTGGCTGACTGAAGGAAGATAAGCAGTGCATTTGAACCAAAACAGATGTGTGCTGACAACTTAAATGCACAATCATGTTTGTGTGTTTTCTTTCTTTCTTCCATCCTTTGTAATATCATATTAAATATTAAGGCTACCAGTTTATAATCAATGACTAATGACATAAGAAAAGGAAAAAAAACAGTATACAAAGATGCTCCAGGTAAGGCTTGAACTCACAACCTTGGCATTGCTCAACAGATACTGTCTTACAAGTACCGCGCGCTGACCAATTGCGCCACTGGAGCGCTTTGCAACATTGATTGGTTATGCTAGATGTGGATTTTATTCAATGCAATCAGTACAGTCATAAGAATTGAAAAAGAAAATCATTTTTGGTGATGAATGATGAGCAACAAAGGAACATGCATGCCAGATGGCACTTGAATAAGCTGTCCACTGTGATAGAAAAGGTTTAAAAAACAACAACAACAACAATGTTATCATAATTAATGTCATATTTTAGCTTCTGTGGTCATTTTTTACAAGCTAAACACTGCAAGACTGTTTTACAGTTGAAGCAAGGATAAAATATCAACTCAAGTGATGAGACACTTGCTGTAATGACTTCCAACTCAGACGGGACTTAAACCCACAACCACTGGCTTAGGAGAACAGTGCCTTATCCATTATGCCAGTGGTGCTTACTGATGTCCTTATTTAAGACTGTTAGGTTTTTAATAGTCAATTATTTATTTTTGAGGAAAAAGTGCAGCTGTTTACTGTGTTCTTTGCATTACCAAGTCCAGCAAGAAATGTGCTGGTACTACCCAGAGCTGTCAGTATGGATTATCATGCTATATTGCAGAAAATCAATTTGATGCAACTGCTTTACCAACAGTATGTTAATCTTTTCCATTGCTGTTTTGTTGGCTGACTGAAGGAAGATATGCAGTGCATTTGAACTAAAGCAGATGTGTGCTGACAACTTAAATGCACAATCATGTTTGTGTTTTTTCTTTCTTTCTTCCATCCTTTGTAATATCATATTAAATATTAAGGTAGCAGTTTATAATCATTGACTAATGACATAAGAAAAGGAAAAAAACAGTATACAAAGATGCTCCAGGTGAGGCTTGAACTCACAACCTCGGCATTGCTCAACAGATACTGTCTTATAAGTACCGCGCGCTGACCAATTGCGCCACTGGAGCACATTGCAGCGTTAATTGGTTATGCTAGATGTGGATTTTATTCAATACAATCAGTACAGTCATAAGAATTGAAAATGAAAATCATTTTTGGTGATGAATGATGAGCAACAAAGGAACATGCATGCTAGAAGCACTTGAATAAGCTGTCCACGGTGATAGAAAAGGTTTAAAAAACAACAACAACAATGTTATCATAATAAATGTCATATTTTAGCTTCTGTGGTCATTTTTTACAAGCTAAACACTGCAAGACTGTTTTACAGTTGAAGCAAGGATAAAATATCAACTCTACTGATGAGACACTTGCTGTAATGACTTCCAACTCAGACGGGACTTAAACCCACAACCACTGGCTTAGGAGAACAGTGCCTTATCCATTATGCCAGTGGTGCTTACTGATGTCCTTATTTAAGACTGTTAGGTTTTTAATAGTCAATTATTTATTTTTGGAAAAAAATTGAAGCTGTTTACTGTGTTCTTTGCATTACCAAGTCCAGCAAGAAATGTGCTGGTACTATCCAGAGCTGTCAGTATGGATTATTATGCTATATTGCAGAAAATCAATTTGATGCAACTGCTTTACCAACAGTATGTTATTCTTTTAAATTGCTGTTTTGTTGGCTGACTGAAGGAAGATATGCAGTGCATTTGAACCAAAGCAGATGTGTGCTGACAACTTAAATGCACAATCATGTTTGTGTGTTTTCTTTCTTTCTTCCATCCTTTGTAATATCATATTAAATATTAAGGCTACCAGTTTATAATCAATGACTAATGACATAAGAAAAGGAAAAAAACAGTATACAAAGATGCTCCAGGTGAGGCTTGAACTCACAACCTCGGCATTGCTCAACAAATAATGTCTTATAAGTACCGCGCGCTGACCAATTGCGCCACTGGAGTGCTTTGCAACATTGATTGGTTATGCTAGATGTGGATTTTATTCAATGCAATCAGTACAGTCATAAGAATTGAAAAAGAAAATCATTTTTGGTGATGAATGATGAGCAACAAAGGAACATGCATGCCAGATGGCACTTGAATAAGCTGTCCACGGTGATAGAAAAGGTTTAAAAAACAACAACAACAATGTTATCATAATTAATGTCATATTTTAGCTTCTGTGGTCATTTTTTACAAGCTAAACACTGCAAGACTGTTTTACAGTTGAAGCAAGGATAAAATATCAACTCTAGTGATGAGACACTTGCTGTAATGACTTCCACCCCATATGGAACTTGGACCCCCTGGCTTACGAGGGCAGTGACTTATCCATTATGCCAGTGGTACTTACTGATGTTCTTATTTAAGACTGTTAGGTTTTTAATAGTCAATTATTTATTTTTGAGGAAAAAGTGAAGCTGTTTACTGTGTTCTTTGCATTACCAAGTCCAGCAAGAAATGTGCTGGTACTATCCAGAGCTGTCAGTATGGATTATCATGCTATATTGCAGAAAATCAATTTGATGCAACTGCTTTACCAACAGTATGTTATTCTTTTCCATTGCTGTTTTGTTGGCTGACTGAAGGAAGATATGCAGTGCATTTGAACCAAAGCAGATGTGTGCTGACAACTTAAATGCACAATCATGTTTGTGTGTTTTCTTTCTTTCTTCCATCCTTTGTAATATCATATTAAATATTAAGGCTACCAGTTTATAATCAATGACTAATGACATAAGAAAAGGAAAATAAACAGTTTATAGAGATGCTCGAGGTGAGGCTTGAACTCACAACCTCGGCATTGCTCAACAGATACTGGTTTATAAGTACCGTGCGCTGACCAATTGCGCCACTGGAGCGCTTTTCAACATTGGTTGGTTATGCTAGATGTGGATTTTATTCAATGCAATCAGTACAGTCATAAGAATTGAAAAAGAAAATAATTTTTGGTGATGAATGATGAGCAACAAAGGAACATGCATGCCAGATGGTACTTAAATAAGCTGTCCACGGTGATAGAAAATGTTTAAAAAAAAACAACAACAATGTTATCATAATAAATGTCATATTTTAGCTTCTGTGGTCATTTTTTGCAAGCTTTACACTGCAAGACTGTTTTACAGTTGAAGCATTGATAAAATATCAACTCTAGTGATGAGACACTTGCTGTAATGACTTCCACCCCATATGGAACTTGGACCCCCTGTCTTAGGAGGGCAGTGACTTATCCATTATGCCAGTGGTGCTTACTGATGTTCTTATTTAAGACTGTTAGGTTTTTAATAGTCAATTATTTATTTTTGAGGAAAAAGTGCAGCTGTTTACTGTGTTCTTTGCATTACAAAGTCCAGCAAGAAATGTGCTGGTACTATCCAGAGCTGTCAGTATGGATTATCATGCTATATTGCAGAAAATCAATTTGATGCAACTGCTTTACCAACAGTATGTTAATCTTTTCCATTGCTGTTTTGTTGACTGACTGAAGGAAGATATGCAGTGCATTTGAACCAAAGCAGATGTGTGCTGACAAGTTAAATGCACAATCATGTTTGTGTTTTTTCTTTCTTTCTTCCATCCTTTGTAATATCATATTAAATATTAAGGTAGCAGTTTATAATCAATGACTAATGACATAAGAAAAGGAAAAAAACAGTATACAAAGATGCTCCAGGTGAGGCTTGAACTCACAACCTCGGCATTGCTCAACAGATACTGTCTTATAAGTACCGCGCGCTGACCAATTGCGCCACTTGAGCACATTGCAGCGTTAATTGGTTATGCTAGATGTGGATTTTATTCAATACAATCAGTACAGTCATAAGAATTGAAAATTAAAATCATTTTTGGTGATGAATGATGAGCAACAAAGGAACATGCATGCTAGTAGCACTTGAATAAGCTGTCCACGGTGATAGAAAAGGTTTAAAAAACAACAACAACAATGTTATCATAATTAATGTCATATTTTAGCTTCTGTGGTCATTTTTTACAAGCTAAACACTGCAAGACTGTTTTACAGTTGAAGCAAGGATAAAATATCAACTCTACTGATGAGACACTTGCTGTAATGACTTCCAACTCAGACGGGACTTAAACCCACAACCACTGGCTTAGGAGAACGGTGCCTTATCCATTATGCCAGTGGTGCTTACTGATGTCCTATTTTAAGACTGTTAGGTTTTTAATAGTCAATTATTTATTTTTGAAAAAAAATTGAAGCTGTTTACTGTGTTCTTTGCATTACCAAGTCCAGCAAGAAATGTGCTGGTACTATCCAGAGCTGTCAGTATGGATTATTATGCTATATTGCAGAAAATCAATTTGATGCAACTGCTTTACCAACAGTATGTTATTCTTTTAAATTGCTGTTTTGTTGGCTGACTGAAGGAAGATATGCAGTGCATTTGAACCAAAGCAGATGTGTGCTGACAACTTAAATGCACAATCATGTTTGTGTGTTTTCTTTCTTTCTTCCATCCTTTGTAATATCATATTAAATATTAAGGCTACCAGTTTATAATCAATGACTAATGACATAAGAAAAGGAAAAAAAACAGTATACAAAAATGCTCCAGGTGAGGCTTGAACTCACAACCTCGGCATTGCTCAACAAATACTGTTTTATAAGTACCGCGCGCTGACCAATTGCGCCACTGGAGTGCTTTGCAACATTGATTGGTTATGCTAGATGTGGATTTTATTCAATGCAATCAGTACAGTCATAAGAATTGAAAAAGAAAATCATTTTTGGTGATGAATGATGAGCAACAAAGGAACATGCATGCCAGATGGCACTTGAATAAGCTGTCCACGGTGATAGAAAAGGTTTAAAAAACAACAACAACAATGTTATCATAATTAATGTCATATTTTAGCTTCTGTGGTCATTTTTTACAAGCTAAACACTGCAAGACTGTTTTACAGTTGAAGCAAGGATAAAATATCAACTCTACTGATGAGACACTTGCTGTAATGACTTCCAACTCAGACGGGACTTAAACCCACAACCACTGGCTTAGGAGAACAGTGCCTTATCCATTATGCCAGTGGTGCTTACTGATGTCCTTATTTAAGACTGCTAGGTTTTTAATAGTCAATTATTTATTTTTGAGGAAAAAGTGAAGCTGTTTACTGTGTTCTTTGCATTACCAAGTCCAGCAAGAAATGTGCTGGTACTATCCAGAGCTGTCAGTATGGATTATCATGCTATATTGCAGAAAATCAATTTGATGCAACTGCTTTACCAACAGTATGTTAATCTTTTCCATTGCTGTTTTGTTGGCTGACTGAAGGAAGATATGCAGTGCATTTGAACCAAAGCAGATGTGTGCTGACAACTTAAATGCACAATCATGTTTGTGTTTTTTCTTTCTTTCTTCCATCCTTTGTAATATCATATTAAATATTAAGGTAGCAGTTTATAATCAATGACTAATGACATAAGAAAAGGAAAAAAACAGTATACAAAGATGCTCCAGGTGAGGCTTGAGTTCACAACCTCGGCATTGTTCAACAGATACTGTCTTATAAGTACCGTGTGCTAACTAATTGCGCCACTGGAGCACTTTGCAGCATTAATTGGTTATGCTAGATGTGGATTTTATTCAATACAATCAGTACAGTCTTAAGAATTGAAAAAGAAAATCATTTTTGGTGATGAATGATGAGCAACAAAGGAACATGCATGCCAGATTGCATTTGAATAAGCTGTCCACTGTGATAGAAAAGGTTTAAAAAGCAACAACAACAACAATGTTATCATAATTCATGTCATATTTTAGCTTCTGTGGTCATTGTTTACAAGCTAAACACTGCAAGACTGTTTTACAGTTGAAGCAAGGATAAAATATCAACTCTAGTGATGAGACACTTGCTGTAATGACTTCCAACTCAGACGGGACTTAAACTTACAACCACTGGCTTAGGAGAACAGTGCCTTATCCATTATGCCAGTGTTGCTTACTGATGTCCTTATTTAAGACTGATAGGTTTTTAATAGTCAATTATTTATTTTTGAAAAAAAGTGAAGCTGTTTACTGTGTTCTTTGCATTACCAAGTCCAGCAAGAAATGTGCTGGTACTATCCAGAGCTGTCAGTATGGATTATCATGCTATATTGCAGAAAATCAATTTGATGCAACTGCTTTACCAACAGTATGTTAATCTTTTCCATTGCTGTTTTGTTGGCTGACTGAAGGAAGATATGCAGTGCATTTGAACCAAAGCAGATGTGTGCTGACAACTTAAATACACAATCATGTTTGTGTTTTTTCTTTCTTTCTTCCATCCTTTGTAATATCACATTAAATATTAAGGTAGCAGTTTATAATCAATGACTAATGACATAAGAAAAGGAAAAAAAACAGTATACAAAGATGCTCCAGGTGAGGCTTGAACTCATAACCTTGGCATTGCTCAACAGATACTGTCTTATAAGTTTCACGCGCTGACCAATTGCACCACTGGAGCACTTTGCAGCATTAATTGGTTATGCTAGATGTGGATTTTATTCAATACAATCAGTACAGTCATAAGAATTGAAAAAGAAAATCATTTTTGGTGATGAATGATGAGCAACAAAGGAACATGCATGCCAGATTGCATTTGAATAAGCTGTCCACTGTGATAGAAAAGGTTTAAAAAGCAACAACAACAACAATGTTATCATAATTAATGTCATATTTTAGCTTCTGTGGTCATTTTTTACAAGCTAAACACTGCAAGACTGTTTTACAGTTGAAGCAAGGATAAAATATCAACTCTAGTGATGAGACACTTGCTGTAATGACTTCCAACTCAGACGGGACTTAAACCCACAACCACTGGCTTAGGAGAACAGTGCCTTATCCATTATGCCAGTGGTGCTTACTGAAGTCCTTATTTAAGACTGATAGGGTTTTAATAGTCAATTATTTATTTTTGAAAAAAAATTGAAGCTGTTTACTGTGTTCTTTGCATTACCAAGTCCAGCAAGAAATGTGCTGGTACTATCCAGAGCTGTCAGTATGGATTATCATGCTAAATTGCAGAAAATCAATTTGATGCAACTGCTTTACCAACAGTATGTTATTCTTTTCCATTGCTGTTTTGTTGGCTGACTGAAGGAAGATATGCAGTGCATTTGAACCAAAGCAGATGTGTGCTGACAACTTAAATGCACAATCATGTTTGTGTGTTTTCTTTCTTTCTTCCATCCTTTGTAATATCATATTAAATATTAAGGCTACCAGTTTATAATCAATGACTAATGACATAAGAAAAGGAAAAAAAACAGTATACAAAGATGCTCGAGGTGAGGCTTGAACTCACAACCTCGGCATTGCTCAACAGATGCTGGCTTATAAGTACCGTGCGCTGACCAATTGCGCCACTGGAGCGCTTTGCAACATTGATTGGTTATGCTAGATGTGGATTTTATTCAATGCAATCCGTACAGTCATAAGAATTGAAAAAGAAAATAATTTTTGGTGATGAATGATGAGCAACAAAGGAGCATGCATGCCAGATGGTACTTAAATAAGCTGTCCACGGTGATAGAAAATGTTTAAAAAAAACAACAACAATGTTATCATAATAAATGTCATATTTTAGCTTCTGTGGTCATTTTTTGCAAGCTTTACACTGCAAGACTGTTTTACAGTTGAAGCAAGGATAAAATATCAACTCTAGTGATGAGACACTTGCTGTAATGACTTCCACCCCATATGGAACTTGGACCCCCTGTCTTAGGAGGGCAGTGACTTATCCATTATGCCAGTGGTGCTTACTGATGTTCTTATTTAAGACTGTTAGGTTTTTAATAGTCAATTATTTATTTTTGAGGAAAAAGTGCAGCTGTTTACTGTGTTCTTTGCATTACCAAGTCCAGCAAGAAATGTGCTGGTACTATCCAGAGCTGTCAGTATGGATTATCATGCTATATTGCAGAAAATCAATTTGATGCAACTGCTTTACCAACAGTATGTTAATCTTTTCCATTGCTGTTTTGTTGGCTGACTGAAGGAAGATATGCAGTGCATTTGAACCAAAGCAGATGTGTGCTGACAAGTTAAATGCACAATCATGTTTGTGTTTTTTCTTTCATCCTTTGTAATATCATATTAAATATTAAGGTAGCAGTTTATAATCAATGACTAATGACATAAGAAAAGGAAAAAAACAGTATACAAAGATGCTCCAGGTGAGGCTTGAACTCACAACCTCGGCATTGCTCAACAGATACTGTTTTATAAGTACCGCGCGCTGACCAATTGCGCCACTGGAGCACATTGCAGCGTTAATTGGTTATGCTAGATGTGGATTTTATTCAATACAATCAGTACAGTCATAAGAATTGAAAATGAAAATCATTTTTGGTGATGAATGATGAGCAACAAAGGAACATGCATGCTAGAAGCACTTGAATAAGCTGTCCACGGTGATAGAAAAGGTTTAAAAAACAACAACGACAATGTTATCATAATTCATGTCATATTTTAGCTTCTGTGGTCATTTTTTACAAGCTAAACACTGCAAGACTGTTTTACAGTTGAAGCAAGGATAAAATATCAACTCTAGTGATGAGACACTTGCTGTAATGACTACCAACTCAGACGGGACTTAAACTTACAACCACTGGCTTAGGAGAACAGTGCCTTATCCATTATGCCAGTGTTGCTTACTGATGTCCTTATTTAAGACTGATAGGTTTTTAATAGTCAATTATTTATTTTTGAAAAAAAGTGAAGCTGTTTACTGTGTTCTTTGCATTACCAAGTCCAGCAAGAAATGTGCTGGTACTATCCAGAGCTGTCAGTATGGATTATCATGCTATATTGCAGAAAATCAATTTGATGCAACTGCTTTACCAACAGTATGTTAATCTTTTCCATTGCTGTTTTGTTGGCTGACTGAAGGAAGATATGCAGTGCATTTGAACCAAAGCAGATGTGTGCTGACAAGTTAAATGCACAATCATGTTTGTGTTTTTTCTTTCTTTCTTCCATCCTTTGTAATATCATATTAAATATTAAGGTAGCAGTTTATAATCAATGACTAATGACATAAGAAAAGGAAAAAAAACAGTATACAAAGATGCTCCAGGTGAGGCTTGAACTCACAACCTCAGCATTGCTCAACAGATACTGTCTTATAAGTACCGCACGCTGACCAATTGCGCCACTGGAGCACTTTGCAGCATTAATTGGTTATGCTAGATGTGGATTTTATTCAATACAATCAGTACAGTCATAAGAATTGAAAAAGAAAATCATTTTTGGTGATGAATGATGAGCAACAAAGGAACATGCATGCCAGATTGCATTTGAATAAGCTGTCCACTGTGATAGAAAAGGTTTAAAAAGCAACAACAACAACAATGTTATCATAATTAATGTCATATTTTAGCTTCTGTGGTCATTTTTTACAAGCTAAACACTGCAAGACTGTTTTACAGTTGAAGCAAGGATAAAATATCAACTCTAGTGATGAGACACTTGCTGTAATGACTTCCAACTCAGACGGGACTTAAACCCACAACCACTGGCTTAGGAGAACAGTGCCTTATCCATTATGCCAGTGGTGCTTACTGAAGTCCTTATTTAAGACTGATAGGGTTTTAATAGTCAATTATTTATTTTTGAAAAAAAATTGAAGCTGTTTACTGTGTTCTTTGCATTACCAAGTCCAGCAAGAAATGTGCTGGTACTATCCAGAGCTGTCAGTATGGATTATCATGCTATATTGCAGAAAATCAATTTGATGCAACTGCTTTACCAACAGTATTTTATTCTTTTCCATTGCTGTTTTGTTGGCTGACTGAAGGAAGATATGCAGTGCATTTGAACCAAAGCAGATGTGTGCTGACAACTTAAATGCACAATCATGTTTGTGTGTTTTCTTTCTTTCTTCCATCCTTTGTAATATCATATTAAATATTAAGGCTACCAGTTTATAATCAATGACTAATGACATAAGAAAAGGAAAAAAAACAGTATACAAAGATGCTCGAGGTGAGGCTTGAACTCTCAACCTCGGCATTGCTCAACAGATGCTGGCTTATAAGTACCGTGCGCTGACCAATTGCGCCACTGGAGCGCTTTGCAACATTGATTGGTTATGCTAGATGTGGATTTTATTCAATGCAATCAGTACAGTCATAAGAATTGAAAAAGAAAATAATTTTTGGTGATGAATGATGAGCAACAAAGGAGCATGCATGCCAGATGGTACTTAAATAAGCTGTCCACGGTGATAGAAAATGTTTAAAAAAAACAACAACAATGTTATCATAATAAATGTCATATTTTAGCTTCTGTGGTCATTTTTTGCAAGCTTTACACTGCAAGACTGTTTTACAGTTGAAGCAAGGATAAAATATCAACTCTAGTGATGAGACACTTGCTGTAATGACTTCCACCCAATATGGAACTTGGACCCCCTGTCTTAGGAGGGCAGTGACTTATCCATTATGCCAGTGGTGCTTACTGATGTTCTTATTTAAGACTGTTAGGTTTTTAATAGTCAATTATTTATTTTTGAGGAAAAAGTGCAGCTGTTTACTGTGTTCTTTGCATTACCAAGTCCAGCAAGAAATGTGCTGGTACTATCCAGAGCTGTCAGTATGGATTATCATGCTATATTGCAGAAAATCAATTTGATGCAACTGCTTTACCAACAGTATGTTAATCTTTTCCATTGCTGTTTTGTTGGCTGACTGAAGGAAGATATGCAGTGCATTTGAACCAAAGCAGATGTGTGCTGACAAGTTAAATGCACAATCATGTTTGTGTTTTTTCTTTCATCCTTTGTAATATCATATTAAATATTAAGGTAGAAGTTTATAATCAATGACTAATGACATAAGAAAAGGAAAAAAACAGTATACAAAGATGCTCCAGGTGAGGCTTGAACTCACAACCTCGGCATTGCTCAACAGATACTGTTTTATAAGTACCGCGCGCTGACCAATTGCGCCACTGGAGCACATTGCAGCGTTAATTGGTTATGCTAGATGTGGATTTTATTCAATACAATCAGTACAGTCATAAGAATTGAAAATGAAAATCATTTTTGGTGATGAATGATGAGCAACAAAGGAACATGCATGCTAGAAGCACTTGAATAAGCTGTCCACGGTGATAGAAAAGGTTTAAAAAACAACAACGACAATGTTATCATAATTCATGTCATATTTTAGCTTCTGTGGTCATTTTTTACAAGCTAAACACTGCAAGACTGTTTTACAGTTGAAGCAAGGATAAAATATCAACTCTAGTGATGAGACACTTGCTGTAATGACTACCAACTCAGACGGGACTTAAACTTACAACCACTGGCTTAGGAGAACAGTGCCTTATCCATTATGCCAGTGTTGCTTACTGATGTCCTTATTTAAGACTGATAGGTTTTTAATAGTCAATTATTTATTTTTGAAAAAAAGTGAAGCTGTTTACTGTGTTCTTTGCATTACCAAGTCCAGCAAGAAATGTGCTGGTACTATCCAGAGCTGTCAGTATGGATTATCATGCTATATTGCAGAAAATCAATTTGATGCAACTGCTTTACCAACAGTATGTTAATCTTTTCCATTGCTGTTTTGTTGGCTGACTGAAGGAAGATATGCAGTGCATTTGAACCAAAGCAGATGTGTGCTGACAAGTTAAATGCACAATCATGTTTGTGTTTTTTCTTTCTTTCTTCCATCCTTTGTAATATCATATTAAATATTAAGGTAGCAGTTTATAATCAATGACTAATGACATAAGAAAAGGAAAAAAAACAGTATACAAAGATGCTCCAGGTGAGGCTTGAACTCACAACCTCAGCATTGCTCAACAGATACTGTCTTATAAGTACCGCACGCTGACCAATTGCGCCACTGGAGCACTTTGCAGCATTAATTGGTTATGCTAGATGTGGATTTTATTCAATACAATCAGTACAGTCATAAGAATTGAAAAAGAAAATCATTTTTGGTGATGAATGATGAGCAACAAAGGAACATGCATGCCAGATTGCATTTGAATAAGCTGTCCACTGTGATAGAAAAGGTTTAAAAAGCAACAACAACAACAATGTTATCATAATTAATGTCATATTTTAGCTTCTGTGGTCATTTTTTACAAGCTAAACACTGCAAGACTGTTTTACAGTTGAAGCAAGGATAAAATATCAACTCTAGTGATGAGACACTTGCTGTAATGACTTCCAACTCAGACGGGACTTAAACCCACAACCACTGGCTTAGGAGAACAGTGCCTTATCCATTATGCCAGTGGTGCTTACTGAAGTCCTTATTTAAGACTGATAGGGTTTTAATAGTCAATTATTTATTTTTGAAAAAAAATTGAAGCTGTTTACTGTGTTCTTTGCATTACCAAGTCCAGCAAGAAATGTGCTGGTACTATCCAGAGCTGTCAGTATGGATTATCATGCTATATTGCAGAAAATCAATTTGATGCAACTGCTTTACCAACAGTATTTTATTCTTTTCCATTGCTGTTTTGTTGGCTGACTGAAGGAAGATATGCAGTGCATTTGAACCAAAGCAGATGTGTGCTGACAACTTAAATGCACAATCATGTTTGTGTGTTTTCTTTCTTTCTTCCATCCTTTGTAATATCATATTAAATATTAAGGCTACCAGTTTATAATCAATGACTAATGACATAAGAAAAGGAAAAAAAAACAGTATACAAAGATGCTCGAGGTGAGGCTTGAACTCTCAACCTCGGCATTGCTCAACAGATGCTGGCTTATAAGTACCGTGCGCTGACCAATTGCGCCACTGGAGCGCTTTGCAACATTGATTGGTTATGCTAGATGTGGATTTTATTCAATGCAATCAGTACAGTCATAAGAATTGAAAAAGAAAATAATTTTTGGTGATGAATGATGAGCAACAAAGGAGCATGCATGCCAGATGGTACTTAAATAAGCTGTCCACGGTGATAGAAAATGTTTAAAAAAAACAACAACAATGTTATCATAATAAATGTCATATTTTAGCTTCTGTGGTCATTTTTTGCAAGCTTTACACTGCAAGACTGTTTTACAGTTGAAGCAAGGATAAAATATCAACTCTAGTGATGAGACACTTGCTGTAATGACTTCCACCCAATATGGAACTTGGACCCCCTGTCTTAGGAGGGCAGTGACTTATCCATTATGCCAGTGGTGCTTACTGATGTTCTTATTTAAGACTGTTAGGTTTTTAATAGTCAATTATTTATTTTTGAGGAAAAAGTGCAGCTGTTTACTGTGTTCTTTGCATTACCAAGTCCAGCAAGAAATGTGCTGGTACTATCCAGAGCTGTCAGTATGGATTATCATGCTATATTGCAGAAAATCAATTTGATGCAACTGCTTTACCAACAGTATGTTAATCTTTTCCATTGCTGTTTTGTTGGCTGACTGAAGGAAGATATGCAGTGCATTTGAACCAAAGCAGATGTGTGCTGACAAGTTAAATGCACAATCATGTTTGTGTTTTTTCTTTCATCCTTTGTAATATCATATTAAATATTAAGGTAGCAGTTTATAATCAATGACTAATGACATAAGAAAAGGAAAAAAACAGTATACAAAGATGCTCCAGGTGAGGCTTGAACTCACAACCTCGGCATTGCTCAACAGATACTGTTTTATAAGTACCGCGCGCTGACCAATTGCGCCACTGGAGCACATTGCAGCGTTAATTGGTTATGCTAGATGTGGATTTTATTCAATACAATCAGTACAGTCATAAGAATTGAAAATGAAAATCATTTTTGGTGATGAATGATGAGCAACAAAGGAACATGCATGCTAGAAGCACTTGAATAAGCTGTCCACGGTGATAGAAAAGGTTTAAAAAACAACAACGACAATGTTATCATAATTCATGTCATATTTTAGCTTCTGTGGTCATTTTTTACAAGCTAAACACTGCAAGACTGTTTTACAGTTGAAGCAAGGATAAAATATCAACTCTAGTGATGAGACACTTGCTGTAATGACTACCAACTCAGACGGGACTTAAACTTACAACCACTGGCTTAGGAGAACAGTGCCTTATCCATTATGCCAGTGTTGCTTACTGATGTCCTTATTTAAGACTGATAGGTTTTTAATAGTCAATTATTTATTTTTGAAAAAAAGTGAAGCTGTTTACTGTGTTCTTTGCATTACCAAGTCCAGCAAGAAATGTGCTGGTACTATCCAGAGCTGTCAGTATGGATTATCATGCTATATTGCAGAAAATCAATTTGATGCAACTGCTTTACCAACAGTATGTTAATCTTTTCCATTGCTGTTTTGTTGGCTGACTGAAGGAAGATATGCAGTGCATTTGAACCAAAGCAGATGTGTGCTGACAAGTTAAATGCACAATCATGTTTGTGTTTTTTCTTTCTTTCTTCCATCCTTTGTAATATCATATTAAATATTAAGGTAGCAGTTTATAATCAATGACTAATGACATAAGAAAAGGAAAAAAAAACAGTATACAAAGATGCTCCAGGTGAGGCTTGAACTCACAACCTCAGCATTGCTCAACAGATACTGTCTTATAAGTACCGCACGCTGACCAATTGCGCCACTGGAGCACTTTGCAACATTAATTGGTTATGCTAGATGTGGATTTTATTCAATACAATCAGTACAGTCATAAGAATTGAAAAAGAAAATCATTTTTGGTGATGAATGATGAGCAACAAAGGAACATGCATGCCAGATTGCATTTGAATAAGCTGTCCACTGTGATAGAAAAGGTTTAAAAAGCAACAACAACAACAATGTTATCATAATTAATGTCATATTTTAGCTTCTGTGGTCATTTTTTACAAGCTAAACACTGCAAGACTGTTTTACAGTTGAAGCAAGGATAAAATATCAACTCTAGTGATGAGACACTTGCTGTAATGACTTCCAACTCAGACGGGACTTAAACCCACAACCACTGGCTTAGGAGAACAGTGCCTTATCCATTATGCCAGTGGTGCTTACTGAAGTCCTTATTTAAGACTGATAGGGTTTTAATAGTCAATTATTTATTTTTGAAAAAAAATTGAAGCTGTTTACTGTGTTCTTTGCATTACCAAGTCCAGCAAGAAATGTGCTGGTACTATCCAGAGCTGTCAGTATGGATTATCATGCTATATTGCAGAAAATCAATTTGATGCAACTGCTTTACCAACAGTATTTTATTCTTTTCCATTGCTGTTTTGTTGGCTGACTGAAGGAAGATATGCAGTGCATTTGAACCAAAGCAGATGTGTGCTGACAACTTAAATGCACAATCATGTTTGTGTGTTTTCTTTCTTTCTTCCATCCTTTGTAATATCATATTAAATATTAAGGCTACCAGTTTATAATCAATGACTAATGACATAAGAAAAGGAAAAAAAACAGTATACAAAGATGCTCGAGGTGAGGCTTGAACTCACAACCTCGGCATTGCTCAACAGATGCTGGCTTATAAGTACCGTGCGCTGACCAATTGCGCCACTGGAGCGCTTTGCAAAATTGATTGGTTATGCTAGATGTGGATTTTATTCAATGCAATCAGTACAGTCATAAGAATTGAAAAAGAAAATAATTTTTGGTGATGAATGATGAGCAACAAAGGAGCATGCATGCCAGATGGTACTTAAATAAGCTGTCCACGGTGATAGAAAATGTTTAAAAAAAACAACAACAATGTTATCATAATAAATGTCATATTTTAGCTTCTGTGGTCATTTTTTGCAAGCTTTACACTGCAAGACTGTTTTACAGTTGAAGCAAGGATAAAATATCAACTCTAGTGATGAGACACTTGCTGTAATGACTTCCACCCAATATGGAACTTGGACCCCCTGTCTTAGGAGGGCAGTGACTTATCCATTATGCCAGTGGTGCTTACTGATGTTCTTATTTAAGACTGTTAGGTTTTTAATAGTCAATTATTTATTTTTGAGGAAAAAGTGCAGCTGTTTACTGTGTTCTTTGCATTACCAAGTCCAGCAAGAAATGTGCTGGTACTATCCAGAGCTGTCAGTATGGATTATCATGCTATATTGCAGAAAATCAATTTGATGCAACTGCTTTACCAACAGTATGTTAATCTTTTCCATTGCTGTTTTGTTGGCTGACTGAAGGAAGATATGCAGTGCATTTGAACCAAAGCAGATGTGTGCTGACAAGTTAAATGCACAATCATGTTTGTGTTTTTTCTTTCATCCTTTGTAATATCATATTAAATATTAAGGTAGCAGTTTATAATCAATGACTAATGACATAAGAAAAGGAAAAAAACAGTATACAAAGATGCTCCAGGTGAGGCTTGAACTCACAACCTCGGCATTGCTCAACAGATACTGTTTTATAAGTACCGTGCGCTGACCAATTGCGCCACTGGAGCACATTGCAGCGTTAATTGCTTATGCTAGATGTGGATTTTATTCAATACAATCAGTACAGTCATAAGAATTGAAAATGAAAATCATTTTTGGTGATGAATGATGAGCAACAAAGGAACATGCATGCTAGAAGCACTTGAATAAGCTGTCCACGGTGATAGAAAAGGTTTAAAAAACAACAACGACAATGTTATCATAATTCATGTCATATTTTAGCTTCTGTGGTCATTTTTTACAAGCTAAACACTGCAAGACTGTTTTACAGTTGAAGCAAGGATAAAATATCAACTCTAGTGATGAGACACTTGCTGTAATGACTACCAACTCAGACGGGACTTAAACTTACAACCACTGGCTTAGGAGAACAGTGCCTTATCCATTATGCCAGTGGTGCTTACTGAAGTCCTTATTTAAGACTGATAGGGTTTTAATAGTCAATTATTTATTTTTGAAAAAAAATTGAAGCTGTTTACTGTGTTCTTTGCATTACCAAGTCCAGCAAGAAATGTGCTGGTACTATCCAGAGCTGTCAGTATGGATTATCATGCTATATTGCAGAAAATCAATTTGATGCAACTGCTTTACCAACAGTATTTTATTCTTTTCCATTGCTGTTTTGTTGGCTGACTGAAGGAAGATATGCAGTGCATTTGAACCAAAGCAGATGTGTGCTGACAACTTAAATGCACAATCATGTTTGTGTGTTTTCTTTCTTTCTTCCATCCTTTGTAATATCATATTAAATATTAAGGCTACCAGTTTATAATCAATGACTAATGACATAAGAAAAGGAAAAAAAACAGTATACAAAGATGCTCGAGGTGAGGCTTGAACTCACAACCTCGGCATTGCTCAACAGATGCTGGCTTATAAGTACCGTGCGCTGACCAATTGCGCCACTGGAGCGCTTTGCAAAATTGATTGGTTATGCTAGATGTGGATTTTATTCAATGCAATCAGTACAGTCATAAGAATTGAAAAAGAAAATAATTTTTGGTGATGAATGATGAGCAACAAAGGAGCATGCATGCCAGATGGTACTTAAATAAGCTGTCCACGGTGATAGAAAATGTTTAAAAAAAACAACAACAATGTTATCATAATAAATGTCATATTTTAGCTTCTGTGGTCATTTTTTGCAAGCTTTACACTGCAAGACTGTTTTACAGTTGAAGCAAGGATAAAATATCAACTCTAGTGATGAGACACTTGCTGTAATGACTTCCACCCAATATGGAACTTGGACCCCCTGTCTTAGGAGGGCAGTGACTTATCCATTATGCCAGTGGTGCTTACTGATGTTCTTATTTAAGACTGTTAGGTTTTTAATAGTCAATTATTTATTTTTGAGGAAAAAGTGCAGCTGTTTACTGTGTTCTTTGCATTACCAAGTCCAGCAAGAAATGTGCTGGTACTATCCAGAGCTGTCAGTATGGATTATCATGCTATATTGCAGAAAATCAATTTGATGCAACTGCTTTACCAACAGTATGTTAATCTTTTCCATTGCTGTTTTGTTGGCTGACTGAAGGAAGATATGCAGTGCATTTGAACCAAAGCAGATGTGTGCTGACAAGTTAAATGCACAATCATGTTTGTGTTTTTTCTTTCATCCTTTGTAATATCATATTAAATATTAAGGTAGCAGTTTATAATCAATGACTAATGACATAAGAAAAGGAAAAAAACAGTATACAAAGATGCTCCAGGTGAGGCTTGAACTCACAACCTCGGCATTGCTCAACAGATACTGTTTTATAAGTACCGTGCGCTGACCAATTGCGCCACTGGAGCACATTGCAGCGTTAATTGCTTATGCTAGATGTGGATTTTATTCAATACAATCAGTACAGTCATAAGAATTGAAAATGAAAATCATTTTTGGTGATGAATGATGAGCAACAAAGGAACATGCATGCTAGAAGCACTTGAATAAGCTGTCCACGGTGATAGAAAAGGTTTAAAAAACAACAACGACAATGTTATCATAATTCATGTCATATTTTAGCTTCTGTGGTCATTTTTTACAAGCTAAACACTGCAAGACTGTTTTACAGTTGAAGCAAGGATAAAATATCAACTCTAGTGATGAGACACTTGCTGTAATGACTACCAACTCAGACGGGACTTAAACTTACAACCACTGGCTTAGGAGAACAGTGCCTTATCCATTATGCCAGTGTTGCTTACTGATGTCCTTATTTAAGACTGATAGGTTTTTAATAGTCAATTATTTATTTTTGAAAAAAAGTGAAGCTGTTTACTGTGTTCTTTGCATTACCAAGTCCAGCAAGAAATGTGCTGGTACTATCCAGAGCTGTCAGTATGGATTATCATGCTATATTGCAGAAAATCAATTTGATGCAACTGCTTTACCAACAGTATGTTAATCTTTTCCATTGCTGTTTTGTTGGCTGACTGAAGGAAGATATGCAGTGCATTTGAACCAAAGCAGATGTGTGCTGACAAGTTAAATGCACAATCATGTTTGTGTTTTTTCTTTCTTTCTTCCATCCTTTGTAATATCATATTAAATATTAAGGTAGCAGTTTATAATCAATGACTAATGACATAAGAAAAGGAAAAAAAACAGTATACAAAGATGCTCCAGGAGAGGCTTGAACTCACAACCTCAGCATTGCTCAACAGATACTGTCTTATAAGTACCGCACGCTGACCAATTGCGCCACTGGAGCACTTTGCAGCATTAATTGGTTATGCTAGATGTGGATTTTATTCAATACAATCAGTACAGTCATAAGAATTGAAAAAGAAAATCATTTTTGGTGATGAATGATGAGCAACAAAGGAACATGCATGCCAGATGGCACTTGAATAAGCTGTCCACAGTGATAGAAAAGGTTTAAAAAACAACAACAACAACAACAATGTTATCATAATTAATGTCATATTTTAGCTTCTGTGGTCATTTTTTACAAGCTAAACACTGCAAGACTGTTTTACAGTTGAAGCAAGGATAAAATATCAACTCTAGTGATGAGACACTTGCTGTAATGACTTCCAACTCAGACGAGACTTAAACCCACAACCACTAGTTTTGGAGAACAGTGCCTTATCCATTATGCCAGTGGTGCTTACTGATGTGCTTATTTAAGACTGATAGGGTTTTAATAGTCAATTATTTATTTTTGAAAAAAAATTAAAGCTGTTTACTGTGTTCTTTGCATTACCAAGTCCAGCAAGAAATGTGCTGGTACTATCCAGAGCTGTCAGTATGGATTATCGTGCTATATTGCAGAAAATCAATTTGATGCAACTGCTTTACCAACAGTATGTTATTCTTTTCCATTGCTGTTTTGTTGGCTGACTGAAGGAAGATATGCAGTGCATTTGAACCAAAGCAGATGTGTGCTGACAACTTAAATGCACAATCATGTTTGTGTGTTTTCTTTCTTTCTTCCATCCTTTGTAATATCATATTAAATATTAAGGCTACCAGTTTATAATCAATGACTAATGACATAAGAAAAGGAAAAAAAACAGTATACAAAGATGCTCCAGGTGAGGCTTGAACTCACAATCTCGGCATTGCTCAACAGATACTGTCTTATAAGTACCACGCGCTGACCAATTGCGCCACTGGAGCACTTTGCAACATTGGCTGGTTATGCTAGATGTGGATTTTATTCAATGCAATCAGTACAGTCAAAAGAATTGAAAAAGAAAATCATTTTTGGTGATGAATGATGAGCAACAAAGGAACATGCATGCCAGATGGTACTTAAATAAGCTGTCCACGGTGATAGAAAATGTTTAAAAAAACCAACAACAATGTTATCATAATAAATGTCATATTTTAGCTTCTGTGGTCATTTTTTGCAAGCTAAACACTGCAAGACTGTTTTACAGTTGAAGCAAGGATAAAATATCAACTCTAGTGATGAGACACTTGCTGTAATGACTTCCACCCCATATGGAACTTGGACCCCTTGTCTTAGGAGGGCAGTGACTTTTCCATTATTCCAGTGGTGCTTACTGATGTTCTTATTTAAGACTGTTAGGTTTTTAATAGTCAATTATTTATTTTTGAGGAAAAAGTGAAGCTGTTTACTCTGTTCTTTGCATTACCAAGTCCAGCAAGAAATGTGCTGGTACTATCCAGAGCTGTCAGTATGGATTATCATGCTATATTGCAGAAAATCAATTTGATGCAACTGCTTTACCAACAGTATGTTAATCTTTTCCATTGCTGTTTTGTTGGCTGACTGAAGGAAGATATGCAGTGCATTTGAACCAAAGCAGATGTGTGCTGACAAGTTAAATGCACAATCATGTTTGTGTTTTTTCTTTCTTTCTTCCATCCTTTGTAATATCATATTAAATATTAAGGTAGCAGTTTATAATCAATGACTAATGACATAAGAAAAGGAAAAAAACAGTATACAAAGATGCTCCTGGTGATGCTTGAACTCACAACCTCAGCATTGCTTGACAGATACTGTCTTATAAGTACCACGCACTGACCAATTGCGCCACTGGAGCACTTTGCAGCATTAATTGGTTATGCTAGATGTGGATTTTATTCAATACAATCAGTACAGTCATAAGAATTGAAAATGAAAATCATTTTTGGTGATGAATGATGAGCAACAAAGGAACATGCATGCTAGAAGCACTTGAATAAGCTGTCCACGGTGATAGAAAAGGTTGAAAAAACAACAACAACAACAACAATGTTATCATAATTAATGTCATATTTTAGCTTCTGTGGTCATTTTTTACAAGCTAAACTACTGCAAGACTGTTTTACAGTTGAAGCAGGGATAAAATATCAACTCTAGTGATGAGACACTTGCTGTAATGACTTCCAACTAAGACGGGACTTAAACCCACAACCACTGGCTTAGGAGAATAGTGCCTTATCCATTATGCCAGTGGTGCTTACTGATGTCCTTATTTAAGACTGATAGGGTTTTAATAGTCAATTATTTATTTTTGAAAAAAAATTTAAGCTGTTTACTGTGTTCTTTGCATTACCAAGTCCAGCAAGAAATGTGCTGGTACTATACAGAGCTGTCAGTATGGATTATCATGCTATATTGCAGAAAATCAATTTGATGCAACTGCTTTACCAACAGTATGTTATTCTTTTCCATTGCTGTTTTGTTGGCTGACTGAAGGAAGATTTGCAGTGCATTTGAACCAAAGCAGATGTGTGCTGACAACTTAAATGCACAATCATGTTTGTGTGTTTTCTTTCTTTCTTCCATCCTTTGTAATATCATATTAAATATTAAGGCTACCAGTTTATAATCAATGACTAATGACATAAGAAAAGGAAAAAAAACAGTATACAAAGATGCTCCAGGTGAGGCTTGAACTCACAACCTCGGCATTGCTCAACAGATACTGTTTTATAAGTACCGCGCGCTGACCAATTGCGCCACTGGAGCGCTTTGCATCATTGATTGGTTATGCTAAATGTGGATTTTATTCAATGCAATAAGTACAGTCATAAGAATTGAAAAAGAAAATCATTTTTGTTGATGAATGATGAGCAACAAAGGAACATGCATGCCAGATGGTACTTCAATAAGCTGTCCACGGTGATAGAAAATGTTTAAAAAAAAAAACAACAACAATGTTATCATAATAAATGTCATATTTTAGCTTCTGTGGTCATTTTTTGCAAGCTAAACACTGCAAGACTGTTTTACAGTTGAAGGAAGGATAAAACATCAACTCTAGTGATGAGACACTTGCTGTAATGACTTCCAACTAAGACGGGACTTAAACCCACAACCACTGGCTTAGGAGAACAGTGCCTTATCCATTATGCCAGTGGTGCTTACTGATGTCCATATTTAAGACTGATAGGGTTTTAATAGTCAATTATTTATTTTTGGAAAAAAAGTGAAGCTATTTACTGTGTTCTTTGCATTACCAAGTCCAGCAAGAAATGTGCTGGTACTATTCAGAGCTGTCAGTATGGATTATCATGCTATATTGCAGAAAATCAATTTGATGCAACTGCTTTACCAACAGTATGTTATTCTTTTCCATTGCTGTTTTGTTGGCTGACTGAAGGAAGCTATGCAGTGCATTTGAACCAAAGCAGATGTGTGCTGACAACTTAAATGCACAATCATGTTTGTGTGTTTTCTTTCTTTCTTCCATCCTTTGTAATATCATATTAAATATTAATTCTACCAGTTTATAATTAATGACTAATGACATAAGAAAAGGAAAAAAAATAGTATACAAAGATGCTCCAGGTGAGGCTTGAATTCACAACCTCGGCCTTGCTCAACAGATACTGTCTTATAAGTACCGCGTGCTGACCAATTGCGCCACTGGAGCACTTTGCAGCATTAAT
Organism: Pseudophryne corroboree; assembly: GCF_028390025.1. NCBI lineage: Eukaryota > Metazoa > Chordata > Amphibia > Anura > Myobatrachidae > Pseudophryne > Pseudophryne corroboree. Next base: position 633,339,156 of record NC_086447.1, on the reverse strand, counting down.
TGGTTATGCTAGATGTGGATTTTATTCAATACAATCAGTACAGTCATAAGAATTGAAAAAGAAAATCATTTTTGGTGATGAATGATGAGCAGCAAAGGAACATGCATGCCAGATGGCACTTGAATAAGCTGTCCACTGTGATAGAAAAGGTTTAAAAAACAACAACAATGTTATCATAATTAATGTCATATTTTAGCTTCTGTGGTCATTTTTTGCAAGCTAAACACTGCAAGACTGTTTTACAGTCGAAGCAAGGATAAAATATCAACTCTAGTGATGAGACACTTGCTGTAATGACTTCCATCCCATATGGAACTTGGACCCCCTGTCTTAGGAGGGCAGTGACTTATCTATTATGCCAGTGGTGCTTACTGATGTTCTTATTTAAGACTGTTAGGTTTTTAATTGTCAATTATTTATTTTTGAGGAAAAAGTGAAGCTGTTTACTGTGTTCTTTGCATTACCAAGTCCAGCAAGAAATGTGCTGGTACTATCCAGAGCTGTCAGTATGGATTATCATGCTATATTGCAGAAAATCAATTTGATGCAACTGCTTTACCAACAGTATGTTAATCTTTTCCATTGCTGTTTTGTTGGCTGACTGAAGGAAGATATGCAGTGCATTTGAACCAAAGTAGATGTGTGCTGACAACTTAAATGCACAATCATGTTTGTGTTTTTTCTTTCTTTCTTCCATCCTTTGTAATATCATATTAAATATTAAGGTAGCAGTTTATAATCAATGACTAATGACATAAGAAAAGGAAAAAAAAACAGTATACAAAGATGCTCCAGGTGAGGCTTGAACTCACAACCTCATCATTGCTCAACAGATACTGTCTTATAAGTACCGCGCGCTGACCAATTGCATCACTGGAGCACTTTGCAGCATTAATTGGTTATGCTAGATGTGGATTTTATACAATACAATCAGTACAGTCATAAGAATTGAAAAAGAAAATCATTTTTGGTGATGAATGATGAGCAACAAAGGAACATGCATGCCAGATGGTACTTAAATAAGCTGTCCACGGTGATAGAAAATGTTTAAAAAAAACAACAACAATGTTATCATAATTAATGTCATATTTTAGCTTCTGTGGTCATTTTTTGCAAGCTAAACACTGCAAGACTGTTTTACAGTCGAAGTAAGGATAAAATATCAACTCTAGTGATGAGACACTTGCTGTAATGACTTCCACCCCATATGGAACTTGGACCCCCTGTCTTAGGAGGGCAGTGACTTATCCATTATGCCAGTGGTGCTTACTGATGTTCTTATTTAAGACTGTTAGGTTTTTAATAGTCAATTATTTATTTTTGAGGAAAAAGTGTAGCTGTTTACTGTGTTCTTTGCATTACCAAGTCCAGCAAGAAATATGCTGGTACTATCCAGAGCTGTCAGTATGGATTATCATGCTATATAGCAGAAAATCAATTTGATGCAACTGCTTTACCAACAGTATGTTAATCTTTTCCATTGCTGTTTTGTTGGCTGACTGAAGGAAGATATGCAGTGCATTTGAACCAAAGCAGATGTGTGCTGACAACTTAAATGCACAATCATGTTTGTGTTTTTTCTTTCTTTCTTCCATCCTTTGTAATATCATATTAAATATTAAGGTAGCAGTTTATAATCAATGACTAATGACACAAGAAAAGGAAAAAAAAACAGTATACAAAGATGCTCCAGGTGAGGCTTGAACTCACAACCTCGGCATTGCTCAACAGATACTGTCTTATAAGTACCGCGCGCTGACCAATTGCGCCACTGGAGCGCTTTGCATCATTGATTGGTTATGCTAGATGTGGATTTTATTCAATGCAATGAGTACAGTCATAAGAATTGAAAAAGAAAATCATTTTTGGTGATGAATGATGAGCAACAAAGGAACATGCATGCCAGATGGCACTTGAATAAGCTGTCTACGGTGATAGAAAAGGTTTAAAAAATAACAACAACAATGTTATCATAATTAATGTTATATTTTAGCTTCTGTGGTCATTTTTTACAAGCTAAACACTGCAAGACTGTTTTACAGTTGAAGCAAGGATAAAATATCAACTCTAGTGATGAGACACTTGCTGTAATTACTTCCACCCCATATGGGACTTGGACCCCCTGGCTTTGGAGGGCGGTGACTTATCCATTATGCCAGTGGTGCTTACTGATGTTCTTATTTAAGACTGTTAGGTTTTTAATAGTCAATTATTTATTTTTGAGGAAAAAATGAAGCTGTTTACTGTGTTATTTGCATTACCAAGTCCAGAAAGAAATGTGCAGGTACTATCCAGAGCTGTAAGTAAGGATTATAATGCTATATTGCAGAAAATCAATTTGATGCAACTGCTTTACCAACAGTATGTTAATCTTTTCCATTGCTGTTTTATTGGCTGACTGAAGGAAAATATGCAGTGCATTTGAACCAAAGCAGATGTGTGCTGACAACTTAAATGCACAATCATGTTTGTGTTTTTTCATTCTTTCTTCCATCCTTTGTAATATCATATTAAATATTAAGGTAGCAGTTTATAATCAATGACTAATGACATAAGAAAAGGAAAAAAAACAGTATACAAAGATGATCCAGGTGAGGCTTGAACTCACAACCTCGGCATTGCTCAACAGATACTGTCTTATAAGTACCGTGCGCTGATCAATTGCACCACTGGAGCACTTTGCAGCATTGATTGGTTATGCTAGATGTGGATTTTATTCAATACAATCAGTACAGTCATAAGAATTGAAAAAGAAAATCCTTTTTGGTGATGAATGATGAGCAACAAAGGAACATGCATGCCAGATGGCACTTGAATAAGCTGTCCACGGTGATAGAAAAGGTTTAAAAAACAACAACAACAACAACAACAACAACAACAACAATGTTATCATAATTAACGTCATATTTTAGCTTCTGTGGTCATTTTTTACAAGCTAAACACTGCAAGACTGTTTTACAGTTGAAGCAAGGATAAAATATCAACTCTAGTGATGAGTCACTGCTGTAATGAATTCCAACTCAGATGGGACTTAAACCCACAACCACTGGCTTAGGAGAACAGTGCCTTATCCATTATGCCAGTGGTGCTTACTGATGTCCTTATTTAAGACTGATAGGTTTTTCATAGTCAATTATTTATTTTTGAAAAAAAGTGAAGCTGTTTACTGTGTTCTTTGCATTACCAAGTCCAGCAAGAAATGTGCTGGTACTATCCAGAGCTGTCAGTATGGATTATAATGCTATATTGCAGAAAATCAATTTGATGCAACTGCTTTACCAACAGTATGTTAATCTTTTCCATTGCTGTTTTGTTGGCTGACTGAAGGAAGATATGCAGTGCATTTGAACCAAAGCAGATGTGTGCTGACAACTTAAATGCACTATCATGTTTGTGTTTTTTCTTTCTTTCTTCCATCCTTTGTAATATCATATTAAATATTAAGGTAGCAGTTTATAATCAATGACTAATGACATAAGAAAAGGAAAAAAAAACAGTATACAAATTAGAGATGTGCACTTGAAATTTTTCGGGTTTTGTGTTTTGGTTTTGGGTTCGTTTCTGCGGCCGTGTTTTGGGTTCGACCGCGTTTTGGCAAAACCTCACCGAATTTTTTTTGTCGGATTCGGGTGTGTTTTGGATTCGGGTGTTTTTTTTTTAAAAACACTAAAAAACAGCTTAAATCATAGAATTTGGGGGTCATTTTGATCCCAAAGTATTATTAACCTCAAAAACCATAATATCCACTCATTTTCAGTCTATTCTGAATACCTCACACCTCACAATATTATTTTTAGTCCTAAAATTTGCACCTAGGTCGCTGGATGACTAAGCTAAGCGACCCTAGTGGCCGACACAAACACCGTGCCCATCTAGGAGTGGCACTGCAGTGTCACGCAGGATGGCCCTTCCAAAAAACACTCCCCAAACAGCACATGATGCAAAGAAAAAAAGAGGCGCAATGAGGTAGCTGTGTGAGTAAGATAAGCGACCCTAGTGGCCGACACAAACACCGTGCCCATCTAGGAGTGGCACTGCAGTGTCACGCAGGATGGCCCTTCCAAAAAACCCTCCCCAAACAGCACATGACGCAAAGAAAAAAAGAGGCGCAATGAGGTAGCTGTGTGAGTAAGATAAGCGACCCTAGTGGCCGACACAAACACCGGGCCCATCTAGGAGTGGCACTGCAGTGTCACGCAGGATGGCCCTTCCAAAAAACCCTCCCCAAACAGCACATGACGCAAAGAAAAAAAGAGGCGCAATGAGGTAGCTGTGTGAGTAAGATAAGCGACCCTAGTGGCCGACACAAACACCGGGCCCATCTAGGAGTGGCACTGCAGTGTCACGCAGGATGGCCCTTCCAAAAAACCCTCCCCAAACAGCACATGACGCAAAGAAAAAAAGAGGCGCAATGAGGTAGCTGTGTGAGTAAGATAAGTGACCCTAGTGGCCGACACAAACACCGGGCCCATCTAGGAGTGGCACTGCAGTGTCACGCAGGATGGCCCTTCCAAAAAACACTCCCCAAACAGCACATGACGCAAAGAAAAAAAGAGGCGCAATGAGGTAGCTGTGTGAGTAAGATAAGCGACCCTAGTGGCCGACACAAACACCGGGCCCATCTAGGAGTGGCACTGCAGTGTCACGCAGGATGGCCCTTCCAAAAAACCCTCCCCAAACAGCACATGACGCAAAGAAAAAAAGAGGCGCAATGAGGTAGCTGTGTGAGTAAGATAAGCGACCCTAGTGGCCGACACAAACACCGGGCCCATCTAGGAGTGGCACTGCAGTGTCACGCAGGATGGCCCTTCCAAAAAACCCTCCCCAAACAGCACATGACGCAAAGAAAAAAAGAGGCGCAATGAGGTAGCTGTGTGAGTAAGATAAGCGACCCTAGTGGCCGACACAAACACCAGGCCCATCTAGGAGTGGCACTGCAGTGTCACGCAGGATGGCCCTTCCAAAAAACCCTCCCCAAACAGCACATGACGCAAAGAAAAAAAGAGGCACAATGAGGTAGCTGTGTGAGTAAGATAAGCGACCCTAGTGGCCGACACAAACACCGGGCCCATCTAGGAGTGGCACTGCAGTGTCACGCAGGATGGCCCTTCCAAAAAACATTCCACAAACAGCACATGACGCAAAGAAAAATGAAAGAAAAAAGAGGTGCAAGATGGAATTGTCCTTGGGCCCTCCCACCCACCCTTATGTTGTATAAACAGGACATGCACACTTTAACCAACCCATCATTTCAGTGACAGGGTCTGCCACATAACTGTGACTGAAATGACGGGTTGGTTTGGACCCCCACCAAAAAAGAAGCAATTAATCTCTCCTTGCACAAACTGGCTCTACAGAGGCAAGATGTCCACCTCATCATCATCCTCCGATATATCACCGTGTACATCCCCCTCCTCACAGATTATCAATTCGTCCCCACTGGAATCCACCATCTCAGCTCCCTGTGTACTTTGTGGAGGCAATTGCTGCTGGTCAATGTCTCCACGGAGGAATTGATTATAATTCATTTTAATGAACATCATCTTCTCCACATTTTCTGTATGTAACCTCGTACGCCGATTGCTGACAAGGTGAGCGGCGGCACTAAACACTCTTTCGGAGTACACACTTGTGGGAGGGCAACTTAGGTAGAATAAAGCCAGTTTGTGCAAGGGCCTCCAAATTGCCTCTTTTTCCTGCCAGTATAAGTACGGACTGTGTGACGTGCCTACTTGGATGCGGTCACTCATATAATCCTCCACCATTCTTTCAATGGTGAGAGAATCATATGCAGTGACAGTAGACGACATGTCCGTAATCGTTGTCAGGTCCTTCAGTCCGGACCAGATGTCAGCATCAGCAGTCGCTCCAGACTGCCCTGCATCACCGCCAGCGGGTGGGCTCGGAATTCTGAGCCTTTTCCTCGCACCCCCAGTTGCGGGAGAATGTGAAGGAGGAGATGTTGACAGGTCGCGTTCCGCTTGACTTGACAATTTTGTCACCAGCAGGTCTTTGAACCCCAGCAGACTTGTGTCTGCCGGAAAGAGAGAGCCAAGGTAGGCTTTAAATCTAGGATCGAGCACGGTGGCCAAAATGTAGTGCTCTGATTTCAACAGATTGACCACCCGTGAATCCTTGTTAAGCGAATTAAGGGCTCCATCCACAAGTCCCACATGCCTAGCGGAATCGCTCCGTGTTAGCTCCTCCTTCAATGTCTCCAGCTTCTTCTGCAAAAGCCTGATGAGGGGAATGACCTGACTCAGGCTGGCAGTGTCTGAACTGACTTCACGTGTGGCAAGTTCAAAGGGCATCAGAACCTTGCACAACGTTGAAATCATTCTCCACTGCGCTTGAGACAGGTGCATTCCACCTCCTATATCGTGCTCAATTGTATAGGCTTGAATGGCCTTTTGCTGCTCCTCCAACCTCTGAAGTATATAGAGGGTTGAATTCCACCTCGTTACCACTTCTTGCTTCAGATGATGGCAGGGCAGGTTCAGTAGTTTTTGGTGTGTTAGGCGCCGAGGGTCCGCTCGTCAGTGCGGCCGGCGCCTAGCAACGGGGACGCCACTGTCGGATCGTGTTCCCCGTTGCTGGGTCTAAGTTTATATCATCACTGGTTTCCTGGCTGTGTAGCATGCAGCTGCACGGCATGTTGTAATTATCACTCATCTGTTTCCCTGGCCATGCAGCTTGTCAGCTGCATGGCATTTAATCCAATCAGCCTCCAAACAGCTGATTGGAAGACTCTCTGTTAAAAGCACTCCCAGGACTCCTCACAGACGCCGGTGATAGCTTCCTGTTTGCCTGATTCTGCTGCAGAGAGAGTTCCCAGTCCCGGTCTGTTCGTTTGTTCCTGTTCTCAGTGATCCAGTACTCGGAAGTTACCATCTGTTCCTGGAGTCTGACCGAGCACCTTTAACATCTGGTGGTGTTCGTGAGTCGCGGCGCAGCCGTGTGTTGCGGCTTGTCCGCTACTATTTATTATTTGTGTTTATTTTGAGTTCTGGTGCTTTGCGGAGGATTCCGCTTCCACAAGATCCACTCTGGTGTCCAGCGGTGCCGGATAGGAGTGTCGGATCCGTGGATCCTTGGTTGTCCTTTTCCCTGGCGGCTAGTCCGCACATACCTTTTGATTTAGTTAAGTTAGCTTGTAACCCCTGGCTTGGTTGCTTAGTCAGTGGGCCCCTTGTTATCTCCCTGTCTCGGACTTCCCCTTGTCTCCCATTAAGACCTGCGGGGGCATCGGGGTTGGGCAGACATAATCCGCCCTTCGAACGCGGCTGCCATGGGCTCAAGCAACCATAGTCTCGCAGGGGATTTCTGATAACACGGGCGAGACAACGGAGTTAGGGCGCCAGGGGTTACTAGGCTCTCCAGCTCCCACAACCTGTATTTCATTCCTGTACTCAGATCTCTGCCATAAGATCTTCTCCAGTCTGGAGTACAGGAATCGTAACATTATCACCGGCCCGACAAAAGAAAAAATTTGAACAGGAGTTAATTTTTTCACTTATCCAGTAGGGAGAATTTTGTCGGCCTCATGAATCCCACCGGTGTTGGGCCAAATCCTGGCCAGTTTTTGGTTAGTCAGATTCAGGAACTTACCCAGATGGTTCAGGATCTGTCCCTCCGGGTGAGCTCACAGGAAGATCTGTTACGGACTTCCCCGAGGGTCATCCCTGAACCAAAAATGCATCTGCCTGACCGTTTTTCTGGGGATAGAAAACAGTTTTTTAATTTTAAAGAGTCTTGTAAACTGTATTTTCGTTTAAGACCAGTTTCCTCAGGTACGGAGGCTCAGCGGGTTGGAATTATAATTTCTCTGCTTCAGGGGGATCCTCAGACCTGGGCTTTTGGTTTAAAGACAGACGATCCGGCCTTATCGTCTGTAGACGCTTTTTTGAAATCTTTAGGGCTATTGTATGACGACCCTGATAGAGAGGCATCCGCAGAAAGTCAGTTGCGTGCTCTAAGACAGGGTAGGAATCCTGCAGAGAATTATTGTACGGAGTTTCGCCGTTGGTCGAACGACTGTGGCTGGAATGATCCTGCCCTGCGCAGTCAGTTTCGCCTCGGCTTATCTGAATCTATAAAAGACAGCCTCCTTCAGTATCCCGCTCCTGAGAACCTTGATAAACTCATGGAGCTCTCTATTAAAATAGATCGTCGGCTCAGAGAGCGGAGGACTGAGAAAGGGGCATCTGTAGTTTCTTTTCCCTGTGTTTCTTCCGTTCCGATAGACATGGAGGAGCCTATGCAGATTGGTCTCTCCAAATTGTCTCCGGAAGAAAGAACCAGGAGGCAAAATTCTGGTCTGTGTTTGTACTGCGGAGGTAAGGGACATTTTGCCCGTAGTTGCCCAAACAAGTCGGGAAACTTCCTGACCAAGTGAATAGTGAGGAGGTTCACTTTGGTCTACAGCTCATCTCCTCAAATAATTCACTATTGGTTCCTGCTAAAGTTTCTTATGACAGCCTCTGTTCCTCGGTCTCTGCTTTTGTGGACAGTGGAGCTGCAGGAAACTTTATGGACTTAACATGGGCCAAGGCCTTAGGTATTCCTCAGTTAACCTTAAGTAGGTGTATCACCATGCATGGTTTAGATGGGAGTCCCTTATCCAATGGGGTTATTTCTCTATGTACACCTCCTGTTTTGCTCTCGGTGGGAGCTCTACATTCTGAAAAGATTGAGTTTTTTCTTACCCATTGTCCAGCAGTTCCTGTGGTTCTGGGTCACCCTTGGCTGGCCTTTCATAATCCCATCATAGATTGGCAGTCTGGGGAGATTCTACAATGGAGTACCATCTGTGATAAAGAATGTATTACACTTCCTATCCGAGTAGCTGCTGCCAGGCCCGCACATATTCCTGGAGAGTACCAAGATTTTTTGGATGTGTTTTCCAAGGGCAATGCGGATATTTTGCCTCCCCATAGGCCTTATGATTGTACCATTGAGTTAATTCCTGGTGCCACGTTGCCTAAAGGAAGGTTATATGCATTGTCTGGTCCTGAAACTGTGGCCATGAATGAGTATGTGAAAGAAAGTCTTGAGAAAGGGTTTATCAGGCCATCTAAATCCCCTTTAAGTGCAGGTTTTTTCTTCGTAGAGAAGAAGGATGGTTCCCTCAGACCCTGCATTGACTTTCGAGCCCTGAATAAAATCTCAGTAAAGAATACTTACCCTCTGCCTCTGATCTCTGTCCTCTTTGATCAGCTACGTTCGGCTGTTATTTTTTCCAAGATTGACCTGAGAGGAGCATATAATCTCATTAGAATCAGATCGGGGGATGAGTGGAAAACGGCATTCAGTACTCAATCAGGTCACTATGAGTATCTGGTCATGCCTTTCGGCCTATCTAACGCTCCGGCAGTCTTTCAGGATCTCATTAATGATGTGCTCCGTGAGTTTCTGGGAAGATTCGTTGTGGTCTATTTAGACGACATTTTGATTTATTCTGACTCTATAGAACAACATGTTACCCAGGTGCGTCAGGTACTTAAGAAATTACGTGAAAATCACTTGTATGCCAAACCGGAGAAGTGTGAATTTCACGTCACGGAGGTATCCTTTTTAGGGTACATTATTTCCCCTCGGGGATTCCGAATGGAACCTAAGAAGCTCCAAGCCATCCTGAGTTGGGCGCAACCCACCAACTTAAAAGCAATTCAGCGCTTTTTAGGGTTTGCGAACTACTACAGAAGGTTTATTCACTCTTTCTCTGACATAGTTGCTCCCATTGTGGCACTCACTAAGAAGGGAGCAGATCCTACCAATTGGTCATGTGAAGCTAAAGTATCTTTTCAGGCCTTGAAACAAGCCTTTGTCTCAGCCCCTGTCCTTAGACATCCCAACCCAGAATTGCCTTTCATCGTTGAGGTAGATGCCTCGGAGGTTGGTGTAGGGGCTATCCTTTCTCAGAAGGATCCAGATTCCCTTGAGTTACATCCTTGTGCCTTTATGTCCAGGAAATTCTCATCTGCTGAATCCAACTACGATGTTGGTAATCGGGAGTTGCTGGCTATTAAATGGGCTTTTGAGGAGTGGAGACATTGGCTTGAAGGAGCGACCCATACCATTTCTGTTTTGACAGATCACAAAAATCTTCAATACATTGAATCAGCTAAGCGACTGAATGCCCGACAGGCTCGTTGGGCTTTATTTTTCACTCGTTTCAAATTCATTATCACCTTCAGACCTGGTTCCAAGAATACCAAGGCAGATGCCCTCTCACGCAGTTTTCTTCCCGCTCAAGACAACAGTCCTGTTACTCTCATACTTCCGCCTTCAGTCATTCAGGCAGGTCTCACACAGGATGTTTTTTCTCAATTGAAGCTGCTTCAACATCAAGCTCCGGGAAATACTCCTGCTGGTCGTCTTTTTGTTCCTGAGTTTTTGAGAGCAACTGTTTTGGAGGAATTTCATGATAGCAAAGTTGCAGGGCATCTGGGAGTCGCTAAAACTTTTGAATTGGTATCCCGCGCAGTGTGGTGGCCTGGTCTTTCTAAAGACATTAAAGAGTTTGTTTTTTCGTGTCAGGTCTGTGCACAGCATAAAGTTCCCCGTTCTTTGCCTATTGGTCAACTTATGCCATTGAATGTTCCTCTTAGACCATGGTCGCATATCTCCATGGATTTTGTGGTGGATCTCCCTCTGTCAGCTGGATGCACAGTCATATGGGTGGTAGTGGACCGTTTTAGTAAGATGGCTCATTTTATTGGTCTTCCCCGATTGCCATCTGCCCAGGGATTGGCAGTCTTGTTCCTCCGTCATGTTTTCAGACTCCATGGGTTACCCACTGATATTGTTTCTGACAGGGGTCCACAATTCATTGCACAGTTTTGGAAGTCTTTTTGTGCTTCGTTAAAAATGAAATTATCATTAACCTCCGGTTATCATCCACAATCAAATGGACAGACTGAGCGAGTGAACCAATCCTTAAAACAATATTTGCGTTTGTACTCGGCCAAACTCCAAAATGACTGGTCTGAGTTTCTTCCATTGGCAGAGTTTGCTTATAATAATGCCTGTCATTCCTCTACCAATGTGTCTCCATTTTTTGCAGTTTTTGGTTTCCACCCCAGAGCTAATTCATTTTTCCAACATTCCTCTGTCTCCTCTCTGGCCCTGACCTCTCATCTTAAACTTATTTGGAAAAAAGTGCACATAGCTCTCAGAAAAGCAGCTTTCAAGGAAAAAGATTTTTCGGACAGGTTCCGGCGGCCGTGCACTTTTAGAGTAGGAGACAGGGTGTGGCTGTCGACTCGCAATATCAAACTTCGACAAACCTCAGCCAGATTGGGTCCTAGATTTATTGGACCATTTCTCATTATCAAAAAAGTCAATCCAGTTGCTTTCCGGTTACAGCTACCAAAAACGTTACGAATCGGAAATACCTTCCATTGCTCTTTGCTCAAACCATATGTTTCATCTAGCAGATTTCCTCGTAAAAAACCTCAGGGGAGATCACCAGTTATTGTACAGGGTCAGCAGGAGTTCGTGGTTGAGAAGGTTCTCGATTCCAAGCTGTCCCGGGGTCGGCTTTATTTTTTGGTGCATTGGAGAGGTTATGGTCCTGAGGAAAGGTCGTGGGTCCTAGATGAGGACCTTCATGCCCCAAGGCTCAAAAGGGCATTTTTTCAAGAATTTCCTCAGAAACCCGGATTTAGGGGTTCCTTGACCCCTCCTCAAGGGGGGGGTACTGTTAGGCGCCGAGGGTCCGCTCGTCAGTGCGGCCGGCGCCTAGCAACGGGGACGCCACTGTCGGATCGTGTTCCCCGTTGCTGGGTCTAAGTTTATATCATCACTGGTTTCCTGGCTGTGTAGCATGCAGCTGCACGGCATGTTGTAATTATCACTCATCTGTTTCCCTGGCCATGCAGCTTGTCAGCTGCATGGCATTTAATCCAATCAGCCTCCAAACAGCTGATTGGAAGACTCTCTGTTAAAAGCACTCCCAGGACTCCTCGCAGACGCCGGTGATAGCTTCCTGTTTGCCTGATTCTGCTGCAGAGAGAGTTCCCAGTCCCGGTCTGTTCGTTTGTTCCTGTTCTCAGTGATCCAGTACTCGGAAGTTACCATCTGTTCCTGGAGTCTGACCGAGCACCTTTAACATCTGGTGGTGTTCGTGAGTCGCGGCGCAGCCGTGTGTTGCGGCTTGTCCGCTACTATTTATTATTTGTGTTTATTTTGAGTTCTGGTGCTTTGCGGAGGATTCCGCTTCCACAAGATCCACTCTGGTGTCCAGCGGTGCCGGATAGGAGTGTCGGATCCGTGGATCCTTGGTTGTCCTTTTCCCTGGCGGCTAGTCCGCACATACCTTTTGATTTAGTTAAGTTAGCTTGTAACCCCTGGCTTGGTTGCTTAGTCAGAGGGCCCCTTGTTATCTCCCTGTCTCGGACTTCCCCTTGTCTCCCATTAAGACCTGCGGGGGCATCGGGGTTGGGCAGACATAATCCGCCCTTCGAACGCGGCTGCCATGGGCTCAAGCAACCATAGTCTCGCAGGGGATTTCTGATAACACGGGCGAGACAACGGAGTTAGGGCGCCAGGGGTTACTAGGCTCTCCAGCTCCCACAACCTGTATTTCATTCCTGTACTCAGATCTCTGCCATAAGATCTTCTCCAGTCTGGAGTACAGGAATCGTAACATGGTGGTGCTCCAGTCTTCTGTACGTGGTGCCTGTACGCCGAAAGTGTCCCGCAATTCTTCTGGCCACCGACAGCATCTCTTGCACGCCCCTGTCGTTTTTTAAAAAATTCTGCACCACCAAATTCAAGGTATGTGCAAAACATGGGACGTGCTGGAATTTGCCCATATTTAATGCACACACAATATTGCTGGCGTTGTCCGATGCCACAAATCCACAGGAGAGTCCAATTGGGGTAAGCCATTCCGCGATGATCTTCCTCAGTTGCCGTAAGAGGTTTTCAGCTGTGTGCGTATTCTGAAAAGCGGTGATACAAAGCGTAGCCTGCCTAGGAAAGAGTTGGCGTTTGCGAGATGCTGCTACTGGTGCCGCCGCTGCTGTTCTTGCGGCGGGAGTCCATACATCTACCCAGTGGGCTGTCACAGTCATATAGTCCTGACCCTGCCCTGCTCCACTTGTCCACATGTCCGTGGTTAAGTGGACATTGGGTACAACTGCATTTTTTAGGACACTGGTGAGTCTTTTTCTGACGTCCGTGTACATTCTCGGTATCGCCTGCCTAGAGAAGTGGAACCTAGATGGTATTTGGTAACGGGGGCACACTGCCTCAATAAATTGTCTAGTTCCCTGTGAACTAACGGCGGATACCGGACGCACGTCTAACACCAACATAGTTGTCAAGGCCTCAGTTATCCGCTTTGCAGCAGGATGACTGCTGTGATATTTCATCTTCCTCGCAAAGGACTGTTGGACAGTCAATTGCTTACTGGAAGTAGTACAAGTGGGCTTACGACTTCCCCTCTGGGATGACAATCGACTCCCAGCAGCAACAACAGCAGCGCCAGCAGCAGTAGGCATTACACTCAAGGATGCATCGGAGGAATCCCAGGCAGGAGAGGACTCGTCAGAATTGCCAGTGACATGGCCTGCAGGACTATTGGCATTCCTGGGTAAGGAGGAAATTGACACTGAGGGAGTTGGTGGGGTGGTTTGCGTGAGCTTGGTTACAAGAGGAAGGGATTTACTGGTCAGTGGACTGTTTCCGCTGTCACCCAAAGTTTTTGAACTTGTCACTGACTTATTATGAATGCGCTGCAGGTGACGTATAAGGGAGGATGTTCCGAGGTGGTTAACGTCCTTACCCCTACTTATTACAGCTTGACAAAGGCAACACACGGCTTGACAAATGTTGTCCGCATTTCTGGTGAAATACTTCCACACCGAAGAGCTGATTTTTTTTGTATTTTGACCAGGCATGTCAATGGCCCTATTCCTCCCACGGACAACAGGTGTCTCCCCGGGTGCCTGACTTAAACAAACCACCTCACCATCAGAATCCTCCTGGTCAATTTCCTCCCCAGCGCCAGCAACACCCATATCCTCCTCATCCTGGTGTACTTCAACACTGACATCTTCAATCTGACTATCAGGAACTGGACTGCGGGTGCTCCTTCCAGCACTTGCAGGGGGCGTGCAAATGGTGGAAGGCGCATGCTCTTCACGTCCAGTGTTGGGAAGGTCAGGCATCGCAACCGACACAATTGGACTCTCCTTGTGGATTTGGGATTTCGAAGAACGCACAGTTCTTTGCGGTGCTTTTGCCAGCTTGAGTCTTTTCAGTTTTCTAGCGAGAGGCTGAGTGCTTCCATCCTCATGTGAAGCTGAACCACTAGCCTTGAACATAGGCCAGGGCCTCAGCCATTCCTTGCCACTCCGTGTGGTAAATGGCATATTGGCAAGTTTACGCTTCTCCTCCGACAATTTTATTTTAGGTTTTGGAGTCCTTTTTTTACTGATATTTGGTGTTTTGGATTTGACATGCTCTGTACTATGACATTGGGCATCGGCCTTGGCAGACGACGTTGCTGGCATTTCATCGTCTCGGCCATGACTAGTGGCAGCAGCTTCAGCACGAGGTGGAAGTGGATCTTGATCTTTCCCTAATTTTGGAACCTCAACATTTTTGTTCTCCATATTTTAATAGGCACAACTAAAAGGCACCTCAGGTAAACAATGGAGATGGATGGATACTAGTATACTTATGGATGGACTGCCGAGTGCCGACACAGAGGTAGCTACAGCCGTGGACTACCGTACTGTGTCTGCTGCTAATATAGACTGGATGATAATGAGATGAAATCAATATATATATATGTATGTATATATAATATCACTAGTACTGCAGCCGGACAGGTAGATAATATATTTATTAGGTAATGATGACTGATGACGGACCTGCTGGACACTGTCAGCTCAGCAGCACCGCAGACTGCTACAGTAAGCTACTATACTATAGTAGTATGTACAAAGAAGAAAAAAAAAAAACCACGGGTAGGTGGTATACAATTATGGATGGACTGCCGAGTGCCGACACAGAGGTAGCTACAGCCGTGGACTACCGTACTGTGTCTGCTGCTAATATAGACTGGATGATAATGAGATGAAATCAATATATATATATATATATATATATGTATGTATATATAATATCACTAGTACTGCAGCCGGACAGGTAGATAATATATTTATTAGGTAATGATGACTGATGACGGACCTGCTGGACACTGTCAGCTCAGCAGCACCGCAGACTGCTACAGTAAGCTACTATACTATAGTAGTATGTACAAAGAAGAAAGAAAAAAAAAACACGGGTAGGTGGTATACAATTATGGATGGACTGCCGAGTGCCGACACAGAGGTAGCTACAGCCGTGGACTAACGTACTGTGTCTGCTGCTAATATAGACTGGATGATTGATAATGAGATGAAATCAATATATATATGTATGTATATATAATATCACTAGTACTGCAGCCGGACAGGTAGATAATATATTTATTAGGTAATGATGACTGATGACGGACCTGCTGGACACTGTCAGCTCAGCAGCACCGCAGACTGCTACAGTAAGCTACTATACTCTATAGTAGTATGTACAAAGAAGAAAGAAAAAAAAAAACCACGGGTAGGTGGTATACAATTATGGATGGACTGCCGAGTGCCGACACAGAGGTAGCTACAGCCGTGGACTAACGTACTGTGTCTGCTGCTAATATAGACTGGATGATTGATAATGAGATGAAATCAATATATATATGTATGTATATATAATATCACTAGTACTGCAGCCGGACAGGTAGATAATATATTTATTAGGTAATGATGACTGATGACGGACCTGCTGGACACTGTCAGCTCAGCAGCACCGCAGACTGCTACAGTAAGCTACTATACTCTATAGTAGTATGTACAAAGAAGAAAGAAAGAAAAAAAAACACGGGTAGGTGGTATACAATTATGGATGGACTGCCGAGTGCCGACACAGAGGTAGCTACAGCCGTGGACTAACGTACTGTGTCTGCTGCTAATATAGAGTCTAGACTGGATGATAAATTATTGATAATGAGATGAAATCAATATAATATCACTAGTACTGCAGCCGGACAGGTACTATATATATTTATTATGTAATGACTGATGACGGACCTGCTGGACACTGTCAGGTCAGCACAGCACCGCAGACTGCTACAGTAAGCTACTATAGTAGTATGTATAAAGAAGAATGAAAAAAAAAAAAACCACGGGTAGGTGGTATACAATATTATATATATATATATATATATATATATTATATACAATTATATATATATATATATATATATATTAAACTGGTGGTGATTGATTATTAAACTGGTGGTCACTTCAGGTCACGTTGCAACTTGCAACTAGTACTCCGAGGCCTAAGCAGACAATCACAAAATATATTATTATACTGGTGGTCAGTGTGGTCACAACAATGGCAGTGTGGCACTGACTCTGGCAGCAAAAGTGTGCACTGTACGTTATATGTACTCCTGAGTCCTGCTCTCAGACTCTAACTGCTCCCCACTGTCAGTGTCTCCCCCACAAGTCAGATAATACACTTACAGTCACACTATCTATTATCTAATCTATAAATATCACTTCAGCAAGTAGTATAGTAGTATACAGTATAGTAGTACTCCTCCTAATAATGCTCCCCAAAATACTGTGTCTCTCTCTTTTCTAAACGGAGAGGACGCCAGCCACGTCCTCTCCCTATGACTCTCAATGCACGTGTGAAAATGGCGGCGACGCAGGGCTCCTTATATAGAATCCGAGTCTCGCGAGAATCCGACAGCGTGATGATGACGTTCGAGCGCGCTCGGGTTAGCCGAGCAAGGCGGGAAGATCCGAGCCTGCTCGGACCCGTGTAAAAAACCTGAAGTTCGGGCGGGTTCGGATTCAGAGGAACCGAACCCGCTCATCTCTAATACAAATATGCTACAGGTAAGGCTTGAACTCACAACCTCAGCATTGCTCAACTGATACTGTATTATTAGTACCGCGTGCTGACCAATTGCGCCACTGGAGCACTTTGCAGCATTCATTGGTTATGCTAGATGTGGATTTTATTCAATACAATCAGTACTGTCATAAGAATTGAAAAAGAAAATCATTTTTGGTGATGAATGATGAGCAACAAAGGAACATGCATGCCAGATGGCACTTGAATAAGCTGTCTATGGTGATAGAAAAGGTTTAAAAAACAACAACAACAATGTTATCATAATTAATGTCATATTTTAGCTTCTGTGGTCATTTTTTACAAGCTAAACACTGCAAGACTGTTTTACAGTTGAAGCAAGGATAAAATATCAACTCTAGTGATGAGACACTTGCTGTAATTACTTCGACCCCATATGGGACTTGGACCCCCTGGCTTAGGAGGGCGGTGACTTATCCATTATGCAAGTGGTGCTTACTGATGTTCTTATTTAAGACTGTTAGGTTTTTAATAGTCAATTTTTTATTTTTGAGGAAAAAGTGAAGCTGTTTACTGTGTTCTTTGCATTACCAAGTCCAGCAAGAAATGTGCTGGTACTATCCAGAGCTGTCAGTATGGATTATCATGCTATATTGCAGAAGATCAATTTGATGCAACTGCTTTACCAACAGTATGTTAATCTTTTCCATTGCTGTTTTGTTGGCTGACTGAAGGAAGATATGCAGTGCATTTGAACCAAAGCATATGTGTGCTGACAACTTAAATGCACAATCATGTTTGTGTTTTTTCTTTCTTTCTTCCATCCTTTGTAATATCATATTAAATATTAAGGTAGCAGTTTATAATCAATGACTAATGACATAAAAAAAGGAAAAAAAAACATTATACAAAGCTGCTCCAGGTGAGGCTTGAACTCACAACCTCGGCATTGCTCAATAGATACTGTCTTATAAGTACCGCAAGCTGACCAATTGCGCCACTGGAGCACTTTGCAGCATTAATTGGTTATGCTAGATGTGGATTTTATTCAATACAATCAGTACACTCATAAGAATTGAAAAAGAAAATCATTTTTGGTGATGAATGATGAGCAACAAAGGAACATGCATGCCAGATGGCACTTGAATAAGCTGTCCACTGTGATAGAAAAGGTTTAAATAACAACAACAACAACAACAACAACAATGTTATCATAATTAATGTCATATTTTAGCTTCTGTGGTCATTTTTTACAAGCTAAACACTGCAAGACTGTTTTACAGTTGAAGCAAGGATAAAATATCAACTCTAGTGATGAGACACTTGCTGTAATGACTTCCACCCCATATAGGACTTGGACCCCCTGGCTTAGGAGGGCAGTGACTTATCCATTATGCCAGTGGTGCTTACTGATGTTCTTATTTAAGACTGTTAGGTTTTTAATAGTCAATTATTTATTTTTGAGGAAACAGTGAAGCTGTTTACTGTGTTCTTTGCATTACCAAGTCCAGCAAGAAATGTGCTGGTACTATCAAGAGCTGTCAGTATGGATTATCATGCTACAGTATATTGCAGAAAATCAATTTGATGCAACTGCTTTACCAACAGTATGTTAATCTTTTCCATTGCTGTTTTGTTGGCTGACTGAAGGAAGATATGCAGTGCATTTGAACCAAAGCATATGTGTGCTGACAACTTAAATGCACAATCATATTTGTGTTTTTTCTTTCTTTCTTCCATCCTTTGTAATATCATATTAAATATTAAGGTAGCAGTTTATAATCAATGACTAATGACATAAAAAAAGAAAAAAAAAAACGTAATACAAAGCTGCTCCAGGTGAGGCTTGAACTCACAACCTCGGCATAGCTCAATAGATACTGTCTTACAAGTACCGCAAGCTGACCAATTGCGCCACTGGAGCACTTTGCAGCATTAATTGGTTATGCTAGATGTGGATTTTATTCAATACAATCAGTACAGTCATAAGAATTGAAAAAGAAAATCATTTTTGGTGATGAATGATGAGCAACAAAGGAACATGCATGCCAGATGGCACTTGAATAAGCTGTCCACTGTGATAGAAAAGGTTTAAAAAACAACAACAACAACAACAATGTTATCATAATTAATGTCATATTTTAGCTTCTGTGGTCATTTTTTACAAGCTAAACACTGCAAGACTTTTTTACAGTTGAAGCAAGGATAAAATATCAACTCTACCGATGAGACACTTGCTGTAATGACTTCCACCCCATATAGGACTTGGACCCCCTGGCTTAGGAGGGCAGTGACTTATCCATTATGCCAGTGGTGCTTACTGATGTTCTTATTTAAGACTGTTAGGTTTTTAATAGTCAATTATTTATGTTTGAAGAAAAAGTGAAGCTGTTTACTGTGTTCTTTGCACTACCAAGTCCAGCAAGAAATTTGCTGGTACTATCCAGAGCTGTCAGTATGGATTATCATGCTATATTGCAGAAAATCAATTTGATGCAACTGCTTTACCAACAGTATGTTAATCTTTTCCATTGCTGTTTTGTTGGCTGACTGAAGGAAGATATGCAGTGCATTTGAACCAAAGCAGATGTGTGCTGACAACTTAAATGCACAATCATGTTTGTGTTTTTTCTTTCTTTCTTCCATCCTTTGTAATATCATATTAAATATTAAGGTAGCAGTTTATAATCAATGACTGATGACATAAGAAAAGGAAAAAAAAACAGTATACAAATATGCTCCAGGTAAGGCTTGAACTCACAACCTCGGCATTGCTCAACTGATACTGTCTTATTAGTACCGCGCGCTGACCAATTGCGCCACTGGAGCACTTTGCAGCATTAATTGGTTATGCTAGATGTGGATTTTATTCAATACAATCAGTACAGTCATAAGAATTGAAAAAGAAAATCATTTTTGGTGATGAATGATGAGCAACAAAGGAACATGCATGCCAGATGGCACTTGAATAAGCTGTCTACGGTGATAGAAAAGGTTTAAAAAACAACAACAACAACAACAACAACAATGTTATCATAATTAAGGTCATATTTTAGCTTCTGTGGTCATTTTTTACAAGCTAAACACTGCAAGACTGTTTTACAGTTGAAGCAAGGATAAAATATCAACTCTAGTGATGAGACACTTGCTGTAATTACTTCCACCCCATATGGGACTTGGACCCCCTGGCTTAGGAGGGCGGTGACTTATCCATTATGCCAGTGGTGCTTACTGATGTTCTTATTTAAGACTGTTAGGTTTTTAATAGTCAATTATTTATTTTTGAGGAAAAAGTGAAGCTGTTTACTGTGTTCTTTGCATTACCAAGTCCAGCAAGAAATGTGCTGGTACTATCCAGAGCTGTCAGTATGGATTATCATGCTATATTGCAGAAAATCAATTTGATGCAACTGCTTTACCAACAGTATGTTAATCTTTTCCATTGCTGTTTTGTTGGCTGACTGAAGAAAGATATGCAGTGCATTTGAACCAAAGCAGATGTGTGCTGACAACTTAAATGCACAATCATGTTTGTGTTTTTTCTTTCTTCCATCCTTTGTAATATCATATTAAATATTAAGGTAGCAGTTTATAATCAATGACTAATGACACAAGAAAAGGAAAAAAAAACAGTATACAAAGATACTCCAGGTGAGGCTTGAACTCACAACCTCGGCATTGCTCAACTGATACTGTCTTATAAGTACCGCGCGCTGACCAATTGCGCCACTGGAGCACTTTGCAGCATTAATTGGTTATGCTAGATGTGGATTTTATTCAATACAATCAGTACAGTCATAAGAATTGAAAAAGAAAATCATTTTTGGTGATCAATGATGAGCAACAAAGGAACATGCATGCCAGATGGCACTTGAATAAGCTGTCCACTGCGATAGAAAAGGTTTAAAAAACAACAACAACAACAATGTTATCATAATTAATGTCATATTTTAGCTTCTGTGGTCATTTTTTACAAGCTAAACACTGCAAGACTGTTTTACAGTTGAAGCAAGGATAAAATATCAACTCTACTGATGAGACACTTGCTGTAATGACTTCCAACTCAGACGGGACTTAAACCCACAACCACTGGCTTAGGAGAACAGTGCCTTATCCATTATGCCAGTGGTGCTTACTGATGTCCTTATTTAAGACTGATAGGTTTTTAATAGTCAATTATTTATTTTTGAAAAAAAGTGAAGCTGTTTACTGTGTTCTTTGCATTACAAAGTCCAGCAAGAAATGTGCTGGTACTATCCAGAGCTGTCAGTATGGATTATCATGCTATATTGCAGAAAATCAATTTGATGCAACTGCTTTACCAACAGTATGTTAATCTTTTCCATTGCTGTTTTGTTGGCTGACTGAAGAAAGATATGCAGTGCATTTGAACCAAAGCAGATGTGTGCTGACAACTTAAATGCACAATCATGTTTGTGTTTTTTCTTTCTTTCTTCCATCCTTTGTAATATCATATTAAATATTAAGGTAGCAGTGTATAATCAATGACTAATGACATAAGAAAAGGAAAAAAAAACAGTATACAAATATGCTCCAGGTAAGGCTTGAACTCACAACCTCGGCATTGCTCAACTGATACTGTCTTATTAGTACCGCGCGCTGACCAATTGCGCCACTGGAGCACTTTGCACCATTCATTGGTTATGCTAGATGTGGATTTTATTCAATACAATCAGTACAGTCATAAGAATTGAAAAAGAAAATCATTTTTGGTGATGAATGATGAGCAACAAAGGAACATGCATGCCAGATGGCACTTGAATAAGCTGTCCACGGTGATAGAAAATGTTTAAAAAACAACAACAACAACAATGTTATCATAATTAATATCATATTTTAGCTTCTGTGGTCATTTTTTACAAGCTAAACACTGCAAGACTGTTTTACAGTTGAAGCAAGGATAAAATATCAACTCTATTGATGAGACACTTGCTGTAATGACTTCCAACTCAGACGGGACTTAAACCCACAACCACTGGCTTAGGAGAACAGTGCCTTACCCATTATGCCAGTGGTGCTCACTGATGTTCTTATTTAAGACTGTTAGGTTTTTAATAATTAATTATTTATTTTTGAGGAAAAAGTGAAGCTGTTTACTGTGTTCTTTGCATTACCAAGTCCAGCAAGAAATGTGCTGGTACTATCCAGAGCTGTCAGTATGGATTATCATGCTATATTGCAGAAAATCAATTTGATGCAACTGCTTTACCAACAGTATGTTAATCTTTTCCATTGCTGTTTTATTGGCTGACTGAAGGAAAATATGCAGTGCATTTGAACCAAAGCAGATGTGTGCTGACAACTTAAATGCACAATCATGTTTGTGTTTTTTCATTCATTCTTCCATCCTTTGTAATATCATATTAAATATTAAGGTAGCAGTTTATAATCAATGACTAATGACATAAGAAAAGAAAAAAAAACAGTATACAAAGATGCTCCAGGTGAGGCTTGAACTCACAACCTCGGCATTGCTCAACAGATACTGTCTTATAAGTACCGCGCGCTGACCAATTGCGCCACTGGAGCACTTTGCAGCATTAATTGGTTATGCTAGATGTGGATTTTATTCAATACAATCAGTACAGTCATAAGAATTGAAAAAGAAAATCATTTTTGGTGATCAATGATGAGCAACAAAGGAACATGCATGCCAGATGGCACTTGAATAAGCTGTCCACGGTGATAGAAAAGGTTTAAAAAACAACAACAACAATGTTATCATAATTAATGTCATATTTTAGATTCTGTGGTCATTTTTTACAAGCTAAACACTGCAAGACTGTTTTACAGTTGAAGCAAGGATAAAATATCAACTCTAGTGATGAGACACTTGCTGTAATGACTTCCAACTCAGACGGGACTTAAACCCACAACCACTGGCTTAGGAGAACAGTGCCTTATCCATTATGCCAGTGGTGCTTACTGAAGTCCTTATTTAAGACTGATAGGGTTTTAATAGTCAATTATTTATTTTTGAGGAAAAAGTGAAGCTGTTTACTGTGTTCTTTGCATTACAAAGTCCAGCAAGAAATGTGCTGGTACTATCCAGAGCTGTCAGTATGGATTATCATGCTATATTGCAGAAAATCAATTTGATGCAACTGCTTTACCAACAGTATGTTAATCTTTTCCATTGCTGTTTTGTTGGCTGACTGAAGGAAGATATGCAGTGCATTTGAACCAAAGCAGATGTGTGCTGACAACTTAAATGCACAATCATGTTTGTGTTTTTTCTTTCTTTCTTCCATCCTTTGTAATATCATATTAAATATTAAGGTAGCAGTTTATAATCAATGACTAATGACACAAGAAAAGGAAAAAAAAACAGTATACAAAGATGCTCCAGGTGAGGCTTGAACTCACAACCTCGGCATTGCTGAACAGATACTGTCTTATAAGTACCGCGCACTGACCAATTGCGCCACTGGAGCACTTTGCAGCATTAATTGGTTATGCTAGATGTGGATTTTATTCAATACAATCAGTACAGTCATAAGAATTGAAAAAGAAAATCATTTTTGGTGATGAATGATGAGCAACAAAGGAACATGCATGCCAGATGGCACTTGAATAAGCTGTCCACGGTGATAGAAAATGTTTAAAAAACAACAACAACAACAACAACAACAATGTTATCATAATTAATGTCATATTTTAGCTTCTGTGGTCATTTTTTACAAGCTAAACACTGCAAGACTGTTTTACAGTTGAAGCAAGGATAAAATATCAACTCTAGTGATGAGACACTTGCTGTAATGACTTCCAACTCAGACGGGACTTAAACCCACAACCACTGGCTTAGGAGAACAGTGCCTTACCCATTATGCCAGTGGTGCTTACTGATGTTCTTATTTAAGACTGTTAGGTTTTTTAATAGTCAATTATTTATTTTTGAGGAAAAAGTGAAGCTGTTTACTGTGTTCTTTGCATTACCAAGTCCAGCAAGAAATGTGCTGGTACTATCCAGAGCTGTCAGTATGGATTATCATGCTATATTGCAGAAAATCAATTTGATGCAACTGCTTTACCAACAGTATGTTAATCTTTTCCATTGCTGTTTTGTTGGCTGACTGAAGGAAGATATGCAGTGCATTTGAACCAAAGCAGATGTGTGCTGACAACTTAAATGCACAATCATGTTTGTGTTTTTTCTTTCTTTCTTCCATCCTTTGTAATATCATATTAAATATTAAGGTAGCAGTTTATAATCAATGACTAATGACATAAGAAAAGGAAAAGAAAACAGTACACAAATATGCTCCAGGTAAGGCTTGAACTCACAACCTCGGCATTGCTCAACTGATACTGTCTTATTAGTACCGTGCGCTGACCAATTGCGCCACTGGAGCACTTTGCAGCATTAATTGGTTATGCTAGATGTGGATTTTATTCAATACAATCAGTACAGTCATAAGAATTGAAAAAGAAAATCATTTTTGGTGATGAATGATGAGCAACAAAGGAACATGCATGCCAGATGGCACTTGAATAAGCTGTCTACGGTGATAGAAAAGGTTTAAAAAACAACAACAACAATGTTATCATAATTAATGTCATATTTTAGCTTCTGTGGTCATTTTTTACAAGCTAAACACTGCAAGACTGTTTTACAGTTGAAGCAAGGATAAAATATCAACTCTAGTGATGAGACACTTGCTGTAATACTTCCACCCCATATGGGACTTGGACCCCCTGGCTTAGGAGGGCGGTGACTTATCCATTATGCCAGTGGTGCTTACTGATGTTCTTATTTAAGACTGTTAGGTTTTTAATAGTCAATTATTTATTTTTGAGGAAAAAGTTAAGCTGTTTACTGTGTTCTTTGCATTACCAAGTCCAGCAAGAAATGTGCTGGTACTATCCAGAGCTGTAAGTATGGATTATCATGCTATATTGCAGAAAATCAATTTGATGCAACTGCTTTACCAACAGTATGTTAATCTTTTCCATTGCTGTTTTATTGGCTGACTGAAGGAAAATATGCAGTGCATTTGAACCAAAGCAGATGTGTGCTGACAACTTAAATGCACAATCATGTTTGTGTTTTTTCATTCTTTCTTCCATCCTTTGTAATATCATATTAAATATTAAGGTAGCAGTTTATAATCAATGACTAATGACATAAGAAAAGGAAAAAAACAGTATACAAAGATGCTCCAGGTGAGGCTTGAACTCACAACCTCGGCATTGCTCAACAGATACTGTCTTATAAGTACCGTGCGCTGATAAATTGCGCCACTGGAGCACTTTGCAGCATTAGTTGGTTATGCTAGATGTGGATTTTATTCAATACAATCAGTACAGTCATAAGAATTGAAAAAGAAAATCATTTTTGGTGATGAATGTTGAGCAACAAAGGAACATGCATGCCAGATGGCACTTGAATAAGCTGTCCACTGTGATAGAAAAGGTTTAAAAAACAACAACAACAACAATGTTATCATAATTAATGTCATATTTTAGCTTCTGTGGTCATTTTTTACAAGCTAAACACTGCAAGACTGTTTTACAGTTGAAGCAAGGACAAAATATCAACTTTAGTGATGAGACACTTGCTGTAATGACTTCCAACTCAGACGGGACTTAAACCCACAACCACTTGCTTAGGAGAACAGTGCCTTACCCATTATGCCAGTGGTGCTTACTGATGTTCTTATTTAAGACTGTTAGGTTTTTAATAGTCAATTATTTATTTTTGAGGAAAAAGTGAAGCTGTTTACTGTGTTCTTTGCATTACCAAGTCCAGCAAGAAATGTGCTGGTACTATCCAGAGCTGTCAGTATGGATTATCATGCTATATTGCAGAAAATCAATTTGATGCAACTGCTTTACCAACAGTATGTTAATATTTTCCATTGCTGCTTTGTTGGCTGACTGAAGGAAGATATGCAGTGCATTTGAACCAAAGCATATGTGTGCTGACAACTTAAATGCACAATCATGTTTGTGTTTTTTCTTTCTTTCTTCCATCCTTTGTGATATCATATTAAATATTAAGGTAGCAGTTTATAATCAATGACTAATGACATAAAAAAAAGGAAAAAAAAACATTATACAAAGCTGCTCCAGGTGAGGCTTGAACTCACAACCTCGGCATTGCTGAATAGATACTGTCTTATAAGTACCGCGCGCTGACCAATTGCGCCACTGGAGCACTTTGCAGCATTAATTGGTTATGCTAGATGTGGATTTTATTCAATACAATCAGTACAGTCATAAGAATTGAAAAAGAAAATCATTTTTGGTGATGAATGATGAGCAACAAAGGAACATGCATGCCAGATGGCACTTGAATAAGCTGTCCACGGTGATAGAAAAGGTTTAAAAAACAACAACAACAATGTTATCATAATTAATGTCATATTTTAGATTCTGTGGTCATTTTTTACAAGCTAAACACTGCAAGACTGTTTTACAGTTGAAGCAAGGATAAAATATCAACTCTAGTGATGAGACACTTGCTGTATTGACTTCAACCCCATATAGGACTTGGACCCCCTGGCTTAGGAGGGCAGTGACTTATCCATTATGCCAGTGGTGCTTACTGATGTTCTTATTTAAGACTGTTAGGTTTTTAATAGTCAATTATTTATTTTTGAGGAAACAGTGAAGCTGTTTACTGTGTTCTTTGCATTACCAAGTCCAGCAAGAAATGTGCTGGTACTATCCAGAGCTGTCAGTATGGATTATCATGCTATATTGCAGAAAATCAATTTGATGCAACTGCTTTACCAACAGTATGTTAATCTTTTCCATTGCTGCTTTGTTGGCTGACTGAAGGAAGATATGCAGTGCATTTGAACCAAAGCATATGTGTGCTGACAACTTAAATGCACAATCATGTTTGTGTTTTTTCTTTCTTTCTTCCATCCTTTGTAATTTCTTATTAAATATTAAGGTAGCAGTTTATAATCAATGACTAATGACACAAGAAAAGGAAAAAAAAACAGTATACAAAGATGCTCCAGGTGAGGCTTGAACTCACAACCTCGGCATTGCTGAATAGATACTGTCTTATAAGTACCGCGCGCTGACCAATTGCGCCACTGGAGCACTTTGCAGCATTAATTGGTTATGCTAGATGTGGATTTTATTCAATACAATCAGTACAGTCATAAGAATTGAAAAAGAAAATCATTTTTGGTGATGAATGATGAGCAACAAAGGAACATGCATGCCAGATGGCACTTGAATAAGCTGTCCACGGTGATAGAAAAGGTTTAAAAAACAACAACAACAATGTTATCATAATTAATGTCATATTTTAGATTCTGTGGTCATTTTTTACAAGCTAAACACTGCAAGACTGTTTTACAGTTGAAGCAAGGATAAAATATCAACTCTAGTGATGAGACTCTTGCTGTAATGACTTCCAACTCAGACGGGACTTAAACCCACAACCACTGGCTTAGGAGAACAGTGCCTTATCCATTATGCCAGTGGTGCTTACTGATGTCCTTATTTAAGACTGATAGGTTTTTAATAGTCAATTATTTATTTTTGAAAAAAAGTGAAGCTGTTTACTGTGTTCTTTGCATTACAAAGTCCAGCAAGAAATGTGCTGGTACTATCCAGAGCTCTCAGTATGGATTATCATGCTATATTGCAGAAAATCAATTTGATGCAACTGCTTTACCAACAGTATGTTAATCTTTTCCATTGCTGTTTTGTTGGCTGACTGAAGGAAGATATGCAGTGCATTTGATCCAAAGCAGATGTGTGCTGACAACTTAAATGCACAATCATGTTTGTGTTTTTTCTGTCTTTCTTCCATCCTTTGTAATATCATATTAAATATTAAGGTAGCAGTTTATAATCAATGACTAATGACATAAGAAAAGGAAAAAAAAACAGTATACAAAGATGCTCCAGGTGAGGCTTGAACTCACAACCTCGTCATTGCTCAACAAATACTGTCTTATTAGTACCGCGCGCTGACCAATTGCACCACTGGAGCACTTTGCAGCATCAATTGGTTATGCTAGATGTGGATTTTATTCAATACAATCAGTACAGTCATAAGAATTGAAAAAGAAAATCATTTTTGGTGATGAATGATGAGCAACAAAGGAACATGCATGCCAGACGGCACTTGAATAAGCTGTCCACTGTGATAGAAAAGGTTTAAAAAACAACAACAACAACAATGTTATCATAATTAATGTCATATTTTAGCTTCTGTTGTCCTTTTTTACAAGCTAAACACTGCAAGACTGTTGTACAGTTGAAGCAAGGATAAAATATCAACTCTAGTGATGAGACACTTGCTGTAATGACTTCCAACTCAGACGGGACTTAAACCCACAACCACTTGCTTAGGAGAACAGTGCCTTACCCATTATGCCAGTGGTGCTTACTGATGTTCTTATTTAAGACTGTTAGGTTTTTAATAGTCAATTATTTATTTTTGAGGAAAAAGTGAAGCTGTTTACTGTGTTCTTTGCATTACCAAGTCCAGCAAGAAATGTGCTGGTACTATCCAGAGCTGTCAGTATGGATTATCATGCTATATTGCAGAAAATCAATTTGATGCAACTGCTTTACCAACAGTATGTTAATCTTTTCCATTGCTGTTTTGTTGGCTGACTGAAGGAAGATATGCAGTGCATTTGAACCAAAGCAGATGTGTGCTGACAACTTAAATGCACAATCATGTTTGTGTTTTTTCTTTCTTTCTTCCATTCTTTGTAATATCATATTATATATTAAGGTAGCAGTTTATAATCAATGACTAATGACAAAAGAAAAGAAAAAAAAAACAGTATACATAGATGCTCCAGGTGAGGCTTGAACTCATAACCTTGGCATTGCTCAACAGATACTGTCTTATAAGTACCGCGCGCTGACCAATTGCGCCACTGGAGCACTTTGCAGCATTAATTGGTTATGCTAGATGTGGATTTTATTCAATACAATCAGTACAGTCATAAGAATTGAAAAAGAAAATCATTTTTGGTGATGAATGATGAGCAACAAAGGAACATGCATGCCAGACGGCACTTGAATAAGCTGTCCACTGTGATAGAAAAGGTTTAAAAAACAAGAACAACAACAATGTTATCATAATTAATGTCATATTTTAGCTTCTGTGGTCATTTTTTACAAGCTAAACACTGCAAGACTGTTTTACAGTTGAAGCAAGGATAAAATATCAACTCTAGTGATGAGACACTTGCTGTAATGACTTCCACCCCATATGGGACTTGGACCCCCTGGCTTAGGAGGGCAGTGACTTATCCATTATGCCAGTGGTGCTTACTGATGTTCTTATTTAAGACTGTTAGGTTTTTAATAGTCAATTATTTATTTTTGAGGAAAAAGTGAAGCTGTTTACTGTGTTCTTTGCATTACCAAGTCCAGCAAGAAATGTGCTGGTACTATCCAGAGCTGTCAGTATGGATTATCATGCTATATTGCAGAAAATCAATTTGATGCAACTGCTTTACCAACAGTATGTTAATCTTTTCCATTGCTGTTTTGTTGGCTGACTGAAGAAAGATATGCAGTGCATTTGAACCAAAGCAGATGTGTGCTGACAACTTAAATGCACAATCATGTTTGTGTTTTTTCTTTCTTCCATCCTTTGTAATATCATATTAAATATTAAGGTAGCAGTTTATAATCAATGACTAATGACACAAGAAAAGGAAAAAAAAACAGTATACAAAGATACTCCAGGTGAGGCTTGAACTCACAACCTCGGCATTGCTCAACTGATACTGTCTTATTAGTACCGCGCGCTGACCAATTGCGCCACTGGAGCACTTTGCAGCATTAATTGGTTATGCTAGATGTGGATTTTATTCAATACAATCAGTACAGTCATAAGAATTGAAAAAGAAAATCATTTTTGGTGATGAATGATGAGCAACAAAGGAACATGCATGCCAGATGGCACTTGAATAAGCTATCTACGGTGATAGAAAAGGTTTAAAAAACAACAACAACAACAACAATGTTCTCATAATTAATGTCATATTTTAGCTTCTGTGGTCATTTTTTACAAGCTAAACACTGCAAGACTGTTTTACAGTTGAAGCAAGGATAAAATATCAACTCTAGTGATGAGACACTTGCTGTAATACTTCCACCCCATATGGGACTTGGACCCCCTGGCTTAGGAGGGCGGTGACTTATCCATTATGCCAGTGGTGCTTACTGATGTTCTTATTTAAGACTGTTAGGTTTTTAATAGTCAATTATTTATTTTTGAGGAAAAAGTGAAGCTGTTTACTGTGTTCTTTGCATTACCAAGTCCAGCAAGAAATGTGCTGGTACTATCCAGAGCTGTCAGTATGGATTATCATGCTATATTGCAGAAAATCAATTTGATGCAACTGCTTTACCAACAGTATGTTAATCTTTTCCATTGCTGTTTTGTTGGCTGACTGAAGAAAGATATGCAGTGCATTTGAACCAAAGCAGATGTGTGCTGACAACTTAAATGCACAATCATGTTTGTGTTTTTTCTTTCTTCCATCCTTTGTAATATCATATTAAATATTAAGGTAGCAGTTTATAATCAATGACTAATGACACAAGAAAAGGAAAAAAAAACAGTATACAAAGATACTCCAGGTGAGGCTTGAACTCACAACCTCGGCATTGCTGAACAGATACTGTCTTATAAGTACCGCGGACTGACCAATTGCGCCACTGGAGCACTTTGCAGCATTAATTGGTTATGCTAGATGTGGATTTTATTCAATACAATCAGTACAGTCATAAGAATTGAAAAAGAAAATCATTTTTGGTGATGAATGATGAGCAACAAAGGAACATGCATGCCAGATGGCACTTGAATAAGCTGTCCACGGTGATAGAAAAGGTTTAAAAAACAACAACAACAATGTTATCATAATTAATGTCATATTTTAGATTCTGTGGTCATTTTTTACAAGCTAAACACTGCAAGACTGTTTTACAGTTGAAGCAAGGATAAAATATCAACTCTAGTGATGAGACTCTTGCTGTAATGACTTCCAACTCAGACGGGACTTAAACCCACAACCACTGGCTTAGGAGAACAGTGCCTTATCCATTATGCCAGTGGTGCTTACTGATGTCCTTATTTAAGACTGATAGGTTTTTAATAGTCAATTATTTATTTTTGAAAAAAAGTGAAGCTGTTTACTGTGTTCTTTGCATTACAAAGTCCAGCAAGAAATGTGCTGGTACTATCCAGAGCTCTCAGTATGGATTATCATGCTATATTGCAGAAAATCAATTTGATGCAACTGCTTTACCAACAGTATGTTAATCTTTTCCATTGCTGTTTTGTTGGCTGACTGAAGGAAGATATGCAGTGCATTTGAACCAAAGCAGATGTGTGCTGACAACTTAAATGCACAATCATGTTTGTGTTTTTTCTGTCTTTCTTCCATCCTTTGTAATATCATATTAAATATTAAGGTAGCAGTTTATAATCAATGACTAATGACATAAGAAAAGGAAAAAAAAACAGTATACAAAGATGCTCCAGGTGAGGCTTGAACTCACAACCTCGGCATTGCTCAACAAATACTGTCTTATTAGTACCGCGCGCTGACCAATTGCACCACTGGAGCACTTTGCAGCATCTATTGGTTATGCTAGATGTGGATTTTATTCAATACAATCAGTACAGTCATAAGAATTGAAAAAGAAAATCATTTTTGGTGATGAATGATGAGCAACAAAGGAACATGCATGCCAGACGGCACTTGAATAAGCTGTCCACTGTGATAGAAAAGGTTTAAAAAACAACAACAACAACAATGTTATCATAATTAATGTCATATTTTAGCTTCTGTTGTCCTTTTTTACAAGCTAAACACTGCAAGACTGTTGTACAGTTGAAGCAAGGATAAAATATCAACTCTAGTGATGAGACACTCGCTGTAATGACTTCCAACTCAGACGGGACTTAAACCCACAACCACTTGCTTAGGAGAACAGTGCCTTACCCATTATGCCAGTGGTGCTTACTGATGTTCTTATTTAAGACTGTTAGGTTTTTAATAGTCAATTATTTATTTTTGAGGAAAAAGTGAAGCTGTTTACTGTGTTCTTTGCATTACCAAGTCCAGCAAGAAATGTGCTGGTACTATCCAGAGCTGTCAGTATGGATTATCATGCTATATTGCAGAAAATCAATTTGATGCAACTGCTTTACCAACAGTATGTTAATCTTTTCCATTGCTGTTTTGTTGGCTGACTGAAGGAAGATATGCAGTGCATTTGAACCAAAGCAGATGTGTGCTGACAACTTAAATGCACAATCATGTTTGTGTTTTTTCTTTCTTTCTTCCATTCTTTGTAATATCATATTATATATTAAGGTAGCAGTTTATAATCAATGACTAATGACAAAAGAAAAGAAAAAAAAAACAGTATACATAGATGCTCCAGGTGAGGCTTGAACTCATAACCTTGGCATTGCTCAACAGATACTGTCTTATAAGTACCACGCGCTGACCAATTGCGCCACTGGAGCACTTTGCAGCATTAATTGGTTATGCTAGATGTGGATTTTATTCAATACAATCAGTACAGTCATAAGAATTGAAAAAGAAAATCATTTTTGGTGATGAATGATGAGCAACAAAGGAACTTGCATGCCAGATGGCACTTGAATAAGCTGTCCACGGTGATAGAAAAGGTTTAAAAAACAAGAACAACAACAATGTTATCATAATTAATGTCATATTTTAGCTTCTGTGGTCATTTTTTACAAGCTAAACACTGCAAGACTGTTTTACAGTTGAAGCAAGGATAAAATATCAACTCTAGTGATGAGACACTTGCTGTAATGACTTCCACCCCATATGGGACTTGGACCCCCTGGCTTAGGAGGGCAGTGACTTATCCATTATGCCAGTGGTGCTTACTGATGTTCTTATTTAAGACTGTTAGGTTTTTAATAGTCAATTATTTATTTTTGAGGAAAAAGTGAAGCTGTTTACTGTGTTCTTTGCATTACCAAGTCCAGCAAGAAATGTGCTGGTACTATCCAGAGCTGTCAGTATGGATTATCATGCTATATTGCAGAAAATCAATTTGATGCAACTGCTTTACCAACAGTATGTTAATCTTTTCCATTGCTGTTTTGTTGGCTGACTGAAGAAAGATATGCAGTGCATTTGAACCAAAGCAGATGTGTGCTGACAACTTAAATGCACAATCATGTTTGTGTTTTTTCTTTCTTCCATCCTTTGTAATATCATATTAAATATTAAGGTAGCAGTTTATAATCAATGACTAATGACACAAGAAAAGGAAAAAAAAACAGTATACAAAGATACTCCAGGTGAGGCTTGAACTCACAACCTCGGCATTGCTCAACTGATACTGTCTTATTAGTACCGCGCGCTGACCAATTGCGCCACTGGAGCACTTTGCAGCATTAATTGGTTATGCTAGATGTGGATTTTATTCAATACAATCAGTACAGTCATAAGAATTGAAAAAGAAAATCATTTTTGGTGATGAATGATGAGCAACAAAGGAACATGCATGCCAGATGGCACTTGAATAAGCTATCTACGGTGATAGAAAAGGTTTAAAAAACAACAACAACAACAATGTTCTCATAATTAATGTCATATTTTAGCTTCTGTGGTCATTTTTTACAAGCTAAACACTGCAAGACTGTTTTACAGTTGAAGCAAGGATAAAATATCAACTCTAGTGATGAGACACTTGCTGTAATACTTCCACCCCATATGGGACTTGGACCCCCTGGCTTAGGAGGGCGGTGACTTATCCATTATGCCAGTGGTGCTTACTGATGTTCTTATTTAAGACTGTTAGGTTTTTAATAGTCAATTATTTATTTTTGAGGAAAAAGTGAAGCTGTTTACTGTGTTCTTTGCATTACCAAGTCCAGCAAGAAATGTGCTGGTACTATCCAGAGCTGTAAGTATGGATTATCATGCTATATCGCAGAAAATCAATTTGATGCAACTGCTTTACCAACAGTATGTTAATCTTTTCCATTGCTGTTTTATTGGCTGACTGAAGGAAAATATGCAGTGCATTTGAACCAAAGCAGATGTGTGCTGACAACTTAAATGCACAATCATGTTTGTGTTTTTTCATTCTTTCTTCCATCCTTTGTAATATCATATTAAATATTAAGGTAGCAGTTTATAATCAATGACTAATGACATAAGAAAAGGAAAAAAACAGTATACAAAGATGCTCCAGGTGAGGCTTGAACTCACAACCTCGGCATTGCTCAACAGATACTGTCTTATAAGTACCGTGCGCTGATAAATTGCGCCACTGGAGCACTTTGCAGCATTAATTGGTTATGCTAGATGTGGATTTTATTCAATACAATCAGTACAGTCATAAGAATTGAAAAAGAAAATCATTTTTGGTGATGAATGTTGAGCAACAAAGGAACATGCATGCCAGATGGCACTTGAATAAGCTGTCCACTGTGATAGAAAAGGTTTAAAAAACAACAACAACAACAATGTTATCATAATTAATGTCATATTTTAGCTTCTGTGGTCATTTTTTACAAGCTAAACACTGCAAGACTGTTTTACAGTTGATGCAAGGACAAAATATCAACTTTAGTGATGAGACACTTGCTGTAATGACTTCCAACTCAGACGGGACTTAAACCCACAACCACTTGCTTAGGAGAACAGTGCCTTACCCATTATGCCAGTGGTGCTAACTGATGTTCTTATTTAAGACTGTTAGGTTTTTAATAGTCAATTATTTATTTTTGAGGAAAAAGTGAAGCTGTTTACTGTGTTCTTTGCATTACCAAGTCCAGCAAGAAATGTGCTGGTACTATCCAGAGCTGTCAGTATGGATTATCATGCTATATTGCAGAAAATCAATTTGATGCAACTGCTTTACCAACAGTATGTTAATATTTTCCATTGCTGCTTTGTTGGCTGACTGAAGGAAGATATGCAGTGCATTTGAACCAAAGCATATGTGTGCTGACAACTTAAATGCACAATCATGTTTGTGTTTTTTCTTTCTTTCTTCCATCCTTTGTGATATCATATTAAATATTAAGGTAGCAGTTTATAATCAATGACTAATGACATAAAAAAAAGGAAAAAAAAAACATTATACAAAGCTGCTCCAGGTGAGGCTTGAACTCACAACCTCGGCATTGCTCAACAGATACTGTCTTATAAGTACCGCGTGCTGACCAATTGCGCCACTGGAGCACTTTGCAGCGTTAATTGGTTATGCTAGATGTGGATTTTATTCAATACAATCAGTACAGTCATAAGAATTGAAAAAGAAAGTCATTTTTGGTGATGAATGATGAGCAACAAAGGAACATGCATGCCAGATGGCACTTGAATAAGCTGTCCACTGTGATAGAAAAGGTTTAAAAAACAACAACAACAACAATGTTATCATAATTAATGTCATATTTTAGCTTCTGTGTTAATTTTTTACAAGCTAAACACTGCAAGACTGTTTTACAGTTGAAGCAAGGATAAAATATCAACTCTAGTGATGAGACATTTGCTGTATTGACTTCAACCCCATATAGGACTTGGACCCCCTGGCTTAGGAGGGCAGTGACTTATCCATTATGCCAGTGGTGCTTACTGATGTTCTTATTTAAGACTGTTAGGTTTTTAATAGTCAATTATTTATTTTTGAGGAAACAGTGAAGCTGTTTACTGTGTTCTTTGCATTACCAAGTCCAGCAAGAAATGTGCTGGTACTATCCAGAGCTGTCAGTATGGATTATCATGCTATATTGCAGAAAATCAATTTGATGCAACTGCTTTACCAACAGTATGTTAATCTTTTCCATTGCTGCTTTGTTGGCTGACTGAAGGAAGATATGCAGTGCATTTGAACCAAAGCATATGTGTGCTGACAACTTAAATGCACAATCATGTTTGTGTTTTTTCTTTCTTTCTTCCATCCTTTGTAATTTCTTATTAAATATTAAGGTAGCAGTTTATAATCAATGACTAATGACACAAGAAAAGGAAAAAAAAACAGTATACAAAGATGCTCCAGGTGAGGCTTGAACTCACAACCTCGGCATTGCTGAATAGATACTGTCTTATAAGTACCGCGCGCTGACCAATTGCGCCACTGGAGCACTTTGCAGCATTAATTGGTTATGCTAGATGTGGATTTTATTCAATACAATCAGTACAGTCATAAGAATTGAAAAAGAAAATCATTTTTGGTGATGAATGATGAGCAACAAAGGAACATGCATGCCAGATGGCACTTGAATAAGCTGTCCACGGTGATAGAAAAGGTTTAAAAAACAACAACAACAATGTTATCATAATTAATGTCATATTTTAGATTCTGTGGTCATTTTTTACAAGCTAAACACTGCAAGACTGTTCTACAGTTGAAGCAAGGATAAAATATCAACTCTAGTGATGAGACTCTTGCTGTAATGACTTCCAACTCAGACGGGACTTAAACCCACAACCACTGGCTTAGGAGAACAGTGCCTTATCCATTATGCCAGTGGTGCTTACTGATGTCCTTATTTAAGACTGATAGGTTTTTAATAGTCAATTATTTATTTTTGAAAAAAAGTGAAGCTGTTTACTGTGTTCTTTGCATTACAAAGTCCAGCAAGAAATGTGCTGGTACTATCCAGAGCTCTCAGTATGGATTATCATGCTATATTGCAGAAAATCAATTTGATGCAACTGCTTTACCAACAGTATGTTAATCTTTTCCATTGCTGTTTTGTTGGCTGACTGAAGGAAGATATGCAGTGCATTTGAACCAAAGCAGATGTGTGCTGACAACTTAAATGCACAATCATGTTTGTGTTTTTTCTGTCTTTCTTCCATCCTTTGTAATATCATATTAAATATTAAGGTAGCAGTTTATAATCAATGACTAATGACATAAGAAAAGGAAAAAAAAACAGTATACATAGATGCTCCAGGTGAGGCTTGAACTCATAACCTTGGCATTGCTCAACAGATACTGTCTTATAAGTACCACGCGCTGACCAATTGCGCCACTGGAGCACTTTGCAGCATTAATTGGTTATGCTAGATGTGGATTTTATTCAATACAATCAGTACAGTCATAAGAATTGAAAAAGAAAATCATTTTTGGTGATGAATGATGAGCAACAAAGGAACTTGCATGCCAGATGGCACTTGAATA
Source organism: Pseudophryne corroboree (assembly GCF_028390025.1). Taxonomy (NCBI): domain Eukaryota; kingdom Metazoa; phylum Chordata; class Amphibia; order Anura; family Myobatrachidae; genus Pseudophryne; species Pseudophryne corroboree. Next base: position 633,302,067 of record NC_086447.1, on the reverse strand, counting down.
AGCTGTCCACGGTGATAGAAAAGGTTTAAAAAACAAGAACAACAACAATGTTATCATAATTAATGTCATATTTTAGCTTCTGTGGTCATTTTTTACAAGCTAAACACTGCAAGACTGTTTTACAGTTGAAGCAAGGATAAAATATCAACTCTAGTGATGAGACACTTGCTGTAATGACTTCCACCCCATATGGGACTTGGACCCCCTGGCTTAGGAGGGCAGTGACTTATCCATTATGCCAGTGGTGCTTACTGATGTTCTTATTTAAGACTGTTAGGTTTTTAATAGTCAATTATTTATTTTTGAGGAAAAAGTGAAGCTGTTTACTGTGTTCTTTGCATTACCAAGTCCAGCAAGAAATGTGCTGGTACTATCCAGAGCTGTCAGTATGGATTATCATGCTATATTGCAGAAAATCAATTTGATGCAACTGCTTTACCAACAGTATGTTAATCTTTTCCATTGCTGTTTTGTTGGCTGACTGAAGAAAGATATGCAGTGCATTTGAACCAAAGCAGATGTGTGCTGACAACTTAAATGCACAATCATGTTTGTGTTTTTTCTTTCTTCCATCCTTTGTAATATCATATTAAATATTAAGGTAGCAGTTTATAATCAATGACTAATGACACAAGAAAAGGAAAAAAAAACAGTATACAAAGATACTCCAGGTGAGGCTTGAACTCACAACCTCGGCATTGCTCAACTGATACTGTCTTATTAGTACCGCGCGCTGACCAATTGCGCCACTGGAGCACTTTGCAGCATTAATTGGTTATGCTAGATGTGGATTTTATTCAATACAATCAGTACAGTCATAAGAATTGAAAAAGAAAATCATTTTTGGTGATGAATGATGAGCAACAAAGGAACATGCATGCCAGATGGCACTTGAATAAGCTATCTACGGTGATAGAAAAGGTTTAAAAAACAACAACAACAACAATGTTCTCATAATTAATGTCATATTTTAGCTTCTGTGGTCATTTTTTACAAGCTAAACACTGCAAGACTGTTTTACAGTTGAAGCAAGGATAAAATATCAACTCTAGTGATGAGACACTTGCTGTAATACTTCCACCCCATATGGGACTTGGACCCCCTGGCTTAGGAGGGCGGTGACTTATCCATTATGCCAGTGGTGCTTACTGATGTTCTTATTTAAGACTGTTAGGTTTTTAATAGTCAATTATTTATTTTTGAGGAAAAAGTGAAGCTGTTTACTGTGTTCTTTGCATTACCAAGTCCAGCAAGAAATGTGCTGGTACTATCCAGAGCTGTAAGTATGGATTATCATGCTATATCGCAGAAAATCAATTTGATGCAACTGCTTTACCAACAGTATGTTAATCTTTTCCATTGCTGTTTTATTGGCTGACTGAAGGAAAATATGCAGTGCATTTGAACCAAAGCAGATGTGTGCTGACAACTTAAATGCACAATCATGTTTGTGTTTTTTCATTCTTTCTTCCATCCTTTGTAATATCATATTAAATATTAAGGTAGCAGTTTATAATCAATGACTAATGACATAAGAAAAGGAAAAAAACAGTATACAAAGATGCTCCAGGTGAGGCTTGAACTCACAACCTCGGCATTGCTCAACAGATACTGTCTTATAAGTACCGTGCGCTGATAAATTGCGCCACTGGAGCACTTTGCAGCATTAATTGGTTATGCTAGATGTGGATTTTATTCAATACAATCAGTACAGTCATAAGAATTGAAAAAGAAAATCATTTTTGGTGATGAATGTTGAGCAACAAAGGAACATGCATGCCAGATGGCACTTGAATAAGCTGTCCACTGTGATAGAAAAGGTTTAAAAAACAACAACAACAACAATGTTATCATAATTAATGTCATATTTTAGCTTCTGTGGTCATTTTTTACAAGCTAAACACTGCAAGACTGTTTTACAGTTGATGCAAGGACAAAATATCAACTTTAGTGATGAGACACTTGCTGTAATGACTTCCAACTCAGACGGGACTTAAACCCACAACCACTTGCTTAGGAGAACAGTGCCTTACCCATTATGCCAGTGGTGCTAACTGATGTTCTTATTTAAGACTGTTAGGTTTTTAATAGTCAATTATTTATTTTTGAGGAAAAAGTGAAGCTGTTTACTGTGTTCTTTGCATTACCAAGTCCAGCAAGAAATGTGCTGGTACTATCCAGAGCTGTCAGTATGGATTATCATGCTATATTGCAGAAAATCAATTTGATGCAACTGCTTTACCAACAGTATGTTAATATTTTCCATTGCTGCTTTGTTGGCTGACTGAAGGAAGATATGCAGTGCATTTGAACCAAAGCATATGTGTGCTGACAACTTAAATGCACAATCATGTTTGTGTTTTTTCTTTCTTTCTTCCATCCTTTGTGATATCATATTAAATATTAAGGTAGCAGTTTATAATCAATGACTAATGACATAAAAAAAAGGAAAAAAAAAACATTATACAAAGCTGCTCCAGGTGAGGCTTGAACTCACAACCTCGGCATTGCTCAACAGATACTGTCTTATAAGTACCGCGTGCTGACCAATTGCGCCACTGGAGCACTTTGCAGCGTTAATTGGTTATGCTAGATGTGGATTTTATTCAATACAATCAGTACAGTCATAAGAATTGAAAAAGAAAGTCATTTTTGGTGATGAATGATGAGCAACAAAGGAACATGCATGCCAGATGGCACTTGAATAAGCTGTCCACTGTGATAGAAAAGGTTTAAAAAACAACAACAACAACAATGTTATCATAATTAATGTCATATTTTAGCTTCTGTGTTAATTTTTTACAAGCTAAACACTGCAAGACTGTTTTACAGTTGAAGCAAGGATAAAATATCAACTCTAGTGATGAGACATTTGCTGTATTGACTTCAACCCCATATAGGACTTGGACCCCCTGGCTTAGGAGGGCAGTGACTTATCCATTATGCCAGTGGTGCTTACTGATGTTCTTATTTAAGACTGTTAGGTTTTTAATAGTCAATTATTTATTTTTGAGGAAACAGTGAAGCTGTTTACTGTGTTCTTTGCATTACCAAGTCCAGCAAGAAATGTGCTGGTACTATCCAGAGCTGTCAGTATGGATTATCATGCTATATTGCAGAAAATCAATTTGATGCAACTGCTTTACCAACAGTATGTTAATCTTTTCCATTGCTGCTTTGTTGGCTGACTGAAGGAAGATATGCAGTGCATTTGAACCAAAGCATATGTGTGCTGACAACTTAAATGCACAATCATGTTTGTGTTTTTTCTTTCTTTCTTCCATCCTTTGTAATTTCTTATTAAATATTAAGGTAGCAGTTTATAATCAATGACTAATGACACAAGAAAAGGAAAAAAAAACAGTATACAAAGATGCTCCAGGTGAGGCTTGAACTCACAACCTCGGCATTGCTGAATAGATACTGTCTTATAAGTACCGCGCGCTGACCAATTGCGCCACTGGAGCACTTTGCAGCATTAATTGGTTATGCTAGATGTGGATTTTATTCAATACAATCAGTACAGTCATAAGAATTGAAAAAGAAAATCATTTTTGGTGATGAATGATGAGCAACAAAGGAACATGCATGCCAGATGGCACTTGAATAAGCTGTCCACGGTGATAGAAAAGGTTTAAAAAACAACAACAACAATGTTATCATAATTAATGTCATATTTTAGATTCTGTGGTCATTTTTTACAAGCTAAACACTGCAAGACTGTTCTACAGTTGAAGCAAGGATAAAATATCAACTCTAGTGATGAGACTCTTGCTGTAATGACTTCCAACTCAGACGGGACTTAAACCCACAACCACTGGCTTAGGAGAACAGTGCCTTATCCATTATGCCAGTGGTGCTTACTGATGTCCTTATTTAAGACTGATAGGTTTTTAATAGTCAATTATTTATTTTTGAAAAAAAGTGAAGCTGTTTACTGTGTTCTTTGCATTACAAAGTCCAGCAAGAAATGTGCTGGTACTATCCAGAGCTCTCAGTATGGATTATCATGCTATATTGCAGAAAATCAATTTGATGCAACTGCTTTACCAACAGTATGTTAATCTTTTCCATTGCTGTTTTGTTGGCTGACTGAAGGAAGATATGCAGTGCATTTGAACCAAAGCAGATGTGTGCTGACAACTTAAATGCACAATCATGTTTGTGTTTTTTCTGTCTTTCTTCCATCCTTTGTAATATCATATTAAATATTAAGGTAGCAGTTTATAATCAATGACTAATGACATAAGAAAAGGAAAAAAAAACAGTATATAAAGATGCTCCAGGTGAGGCTTGAACTCACAACCTCGGCATTGCTCAACAAATACTGTCTTATTAGTACCGCGCGCTGACCAATTGCACCACTGGAGCACTTTGCAGCATCAATTGGTTATGCTAGATGTGGATTTTATTCAATACAATCAGTACAGTCATAAGAATTGAAAAAGAAAATCATTTTTGGTGATGAATGATGAGCAACAAAGGAACATGCATGCCAGACGGCACTTGAATAAGCTGTCCACTGTGATAGAAAAGGTTTAAAAAACAACAACAACAACAACAACAATGTTATCATAATTAATGTCATATTTTAGCTTCTGTTGTCCTTTTTTACAAGCTAAACACTGCAAGACTGTTGTACAGTTGAAGCAAGGATAAAATATCAACTCTAGTGATGAGACACTTGCTGTAATGACTTCCAACTCAGACGGGACTTAAACCCACAACCACTTGCTTAGGAGAACAGTGCCTTACCCATTATGCCAGTGGTGCTTACTGATGTTCTTATTTAAGACTGTTAGGTTTTTAATAGTCAATTATTTATTTTTGAGGAAAAAGTGAAGCTGTTTACTGTGTTCTTTGCATTACCAAGTCCAGCAAGAAATGTGCTGGTACTATCCAGAGCTGTCAGTATGGATTATCATGCTATATTGCAGAAAATCAATTTGATGCAACTGCTTTACCAACAGTATGTTAATCTTTTCCATTGCTGTTTTGTTGGCTGACTGAAGGAAGATATGCAGTGCATTTGAACCAAAGCAGATGTGTGCTGACAACTTAAATGCACAATCATGTTTGTGTTTTTTCTTTCTTTCTTCCATTCTTTGTAATATCATATTATATATTAAGGTAGCAGTTTATAATCAATGACTAATGACAAAAGAAAAGAAAAAAAAAACAGTATACATAGATGCTCCAGGTGAGGCTTGAACTCATAACCTTGGCATTGCTCAACAGATACTGTCTTATAAGTACCGCGCGCTGACCAATTGCGCCACTGGAGCACTTTGCAGCATTAATTGGTTATGCTAGATGTGGATTTTATTCAATACAATCAGTACAGTCATAAGAATTGAAAAAGAAAATCATTTTTGGTGATGAATGATGAGCAACAAAGGAACTTGCATGCCAGATGGCACTTGAATAAGCTGTCCACGGCGATAGAAAAGGTTTAAAAAACAAGAACAACAACAATGTTATCATAATTAATGTCATATTTTAGCTTCTGTGGTCATTTTTTACAAGCTAAACACTGCAAGACTGTTTTACAGTTGAAGCAAGGATAAAATATCAACTCTAGTGATGAGACACTTGCTGTAATGACTTCCACCCCATATGGGACTTGGACCCCCTGGCTTAGGAGGGCAGTGACTTATCCATTATGCCAGTGGTGCTTACTGATGTTCTTATTTAAGACTGTTAGGTTTTTAATAGTCAATTATTTATTTTTGAGGAAAAAGTGAAGCTGTTTACTGTGTTCTTTGCATTACCAAGTCCAGCAAGAAATGTGCTGGTACTATCCAGAGCTGTCAGTATGGATTATCATGCTATATTGCAGAAAATCAATTTGATGCAACTGCTTTACCAACAGTATGTTAATCTTTTCCATTGCTGTTTTGTTGGCTGACTGAAGAAAGATATGCAGTGCATTTGAACCAAAGCAGATGTGTGCTGACAACTTAAATGCACAATCATGTTTGTGTTTTTTCTTTCTTCCATCCTTTGTAATATCATATTAAATATTAAGGTAGCAGTTTATAATCAATGACTAATGACACAAGAAAAGGAAAAAAAAACAGTATACAAAGATACTCCAGGTGAGGCTTGAACTCACAACCTCGGCATTGCTGAACAGATACTGTCTTATAAGTACCGCGCACTGACCAATTGCGCCACTGGAGCACTTTGCAGCATTAATTGGTTATGCTAGATGTGGATTTTATTCAATACAATCAGTACAGTCATAAGAATTGAAAAAGAAAATCATTTTTGGTGATGAATGATGAGCAACAAAGGAACATGCATGCCAGATGGCACTTGAATAAGCTGTCCACGGTGATAGAAAAGGTTTAAAAAACAACAACAACAATGTTATCATAATTAATGTCATATTTTAGATTCTGTGGTCATTTTTTACAAGCTAAACACTGCAAGACTGTTTTACAGTTGAAGCAAGGATAAAATATCAACTCTAGTGATGAGACTCTTGCTGTAATGACTTCCAACTCAGACGGGACTTAAACCCACAACCACTGGCTTAGGAGAACAGTGCCTTATCCATTATGCCAGTGGTGCTTACTGATGTCCTTATTTAAGACTGATAGGTTTTTAATAGTCAATTATTTATTTTTGAAAAAAAGTGAAGCTGTTTACTGTGTTCTTTGCATTACAAAGTCCAGCAAGAAATGTGCTGGTACTATCCAGAGCTCTCAGTATGGATTATCATGCTATATTGCAGAAAATCAATTTGATGCAACTGCTTTACCAACAGTATGTTAATCTTTTCCATTGCTGTTTTGTTGGCTGACTGAAGGAAGATATGCAGTGCATTTGAACCAAAGCAGATGTGTGCTGACAACTTAAATGCACAATCATGTTTGTGTTTTTTCTGTCTTTCTTCCATCCTTTGTAATATCATATTAAATATTAAGGTAGCAGTTTATAATCAATGACTAATGACATAAGAAAAGGAAAAAAAAACAGTATACAAAGATGCTCCAGGTGAGGCTTGAACTCACAACCTCGGCATTGCTCAACAAATACTGTCTTATTAGTACCGCGCGCTGACCAATTGCACCACTGGAGCACTTTGCAGCATCAATTGGTTATGCTAGATGTGGATTTTATTCAATACAATCAGTACAGTCATAAGAATTGAAAAAGAAAATCATTTTTGGTGATGAATGATGAGCAACAAAGGAACATGCATGCCAGACGGCACTTGAATAAGCTGTCCACTGTGATAGAAAAGGTTTAAAAAACAACAACAACAACAATGTTATCATAATTAATGTCATATTTTAGCTTCTGTTGTCCTTTTTTACAAGCTAAACACTGCAAGACTGTTGTACAGTTGAAGCAAGGATAAAATATCAACTCTAGTGATGAGACACTCGCTGTAATGACTTCCAACTCAGACGGGACTTAAACCCACAACCACTTGCTTAGGAGAACAGTGCCTTACCCATTATGCCAGTGGTGCTTACTGATGTTCTTATTTAAGACTGTTAGGTTTTTAATAGTCAATTATTTATTTTTGAGGAAAAAGTGAAGCTGTTTACTGTGTTCTTTGCATTACCAAGTCCAGCAAGAAATGTGCTGGTACTATCCAGAGCTGTCAGTATGGATTATCATGCTATATTGCAGAAAATCAATTTGATGCAACTGCTTTACCAACAGTATGTTAATCTTTTCCATTGCTGTTTTGTTGGCTGACTGAAGGAAGATATGCAGTGCATTTGAACCAAAGCAGATGTGTGCTGACAACTTAAATGCACAATCATGTTTGTGTTTTTTCTTTCTTTCTTCCATTCTTTGTAATATCATATTATATATTAAGGTAGCAGTTTATAATCAATGACTAATGACAAAAGAAAAGAAAAAAAAAACAGTATACATAGATGCTCCAGGTGAGGCTTGAACTCATAACCTTGGCATTGCTCAACAGATACTGTCTTATAAGTACCGCGCGCTGACCAATTGCACCACTGGAGCACTTTGCAGCATTAATTGGTTATGCTAGATGTGGATTTTATTCAATACAATCAGTACAGTCATAAGAATTGAAAAAGAAAATCATTTTTGGTGATGAATGATGAGCAACAAAGGAACTTGCATGCCAGATGGCACTTGAATAAGCTGTCCACGGCGATAGAAAAGGTTTAAAAAACAAGAACAACAACAATGTTATCATAATTAATGTCATATTTTAGCTTCTGTGGTCATTTTTTACAAGCTAAACACTGCAAGACTGTTTTACAGTTGAAGCAAGGATAAAATATCAACTCTAGTGATGAGACACTTGCTGTAATGACTTCCACCCCATATGGGACTTGGACCCCCTGGCTTAGGAGGGCAGTGACTTATCCATTATGCCAGTGGTGCTTACTGATGTTCTTATTTAAGACTGTTAGGTTTTTAATAGTCAATTATTTATTTTTGAGGAAAAAGTGAAGCTGTTTACTGTGTTCTTTGCATTACCAAGTCCAGCAAGAAATGTGCTGGTACTATCCAGAGCTGTCAGTATGGATTATCATGCTATATTGCAGAAAATCAATTTGATGCAACTGCTTTACCAACAGTATGTTAATCTTTTCCATTGCTGTTTTGTTGGCTGACTGAAGAAAGATATGCAGTGCATTTGAACCAAAGCAGATGTGTGCTGACAACTTAAATGCACAATCATGTTTGTGTTTTTTCTTTCTTCCATCCTTTGTAATATCATATTAAATATTAAGGTAGCAGTTTATAATCAATGACTAATGACACAAGAAAAGGAAAAAAAAACAGTATACAAAGATACTCCAGGTGAGGCTTGAACTCACAACCTCGGCATTGCTGAACAGATACTGTCTTATAAGTACCGTGCACTGACCAATTGCGCCACTGGAGCACTTTGCAGCATTAATTGGTTATGCTAGATGTGGATTTTATTCAATACAATCAGTACAGTCATAAGAATTGAAAAAGAAAATCATTTTTGGTGATGAATGATGAGCAACAAAGGAACATGCATGCCAGATGGCACTTGAATAAGCTGTCCACGGTGATAGAAAATGTTTCAAAAACAACAACAACAATGTTATCATAATTAATGTCATATTTTAGCTTCTGTGGTCATTTTTTACAAGCTAAACACTGCAAGACTGTTTTACAGTTGAAGCAAGGATAAAATATCAACTCTAGTGATGAGACACTTGCTGTAATGACTTCCAACTCAGACGGGACTTAAACCCACAACCACTGGCTTAGGAGAACAGTGCCTTACCCATTATGCCAGTGGTGCTTACTGATGTTCTTATTTAAGACTGTTAGGTTTTTAATAGTCAATTATTTATTTTTGAGGAAAAAGTGAAGCTGTTTACTGTGTTCTTTGCATTACCAAGTCCAGCAAGAAATGTGCTGGTACTATCCAGAGCTGTCAGTATGGATTATCATGCTATATTGCAGAAAATCAATTTGATGCAACTGCTTTACCAACAGTATGTTAATCTTTTCCATTGCTGTTTTGTTGGCTGACTGAAGGAAGATATGCAGTGCATTTGAACCAAAGCAGATGTGTGCTAACAACTTAAATGCACAATCATGTTGCTGTGTTTTTTCTTTCTTTCTTCCATCCTTTGTAATATCATATTAAATATTAAGGTAGCAGTTTATAATCAATGACTAATGACATAAGAAAAGGAAAAAAAAACAGTATACAAAGATGCTCCAGGTGAGGCTTGAACTCACAACCTCGGCATTGCTGAACAGATACTGTCTTATTAGTACCGCGCGCTGACCAATTGCACCACTGGAGCACTTTGCAGCATCAGTTGGTTATGCTAGATGTGGATTTTATTCAATACAATCAGTACAGTCATAAGAATTGAAAAAGAAAATAATTTTTGGTGATGAATGATGAGCAACAAAGGAACATGCATGCCAGATGGCACTTGAATAAGCTGTCCACTGTGATAGAAAAGGTTTAAAAAACAACAACAACAACAATGTTATCATAATTAATGTCATATTTTAGCTTCTGTTGTCCTTTTTTACAAGCTAAACACTGCAAGACTGTTTTACAGTTGAAGCAAGGATAAAATATCAACTCTAGTGATGAGACACTTGCTGTAATGACTTCCAACTCAGACGGGACTTAAACCCACAACCACTTGCTTAGGAGAACAGTGCCTTACCCATTATGCCAGTGGTGCTTACTGATGTTCTTATTTAAGACTGTTAGGTTTTTAATAGTCAATTATTTATTTTTGAGGAAAAAGTGAAGCTGTTTACTGTGTTCTTTGCATTACCAAGTCCAGCAAGAAATGTGCTGGTACTATCCAGAGCTGTCAGTATGGATTATCATGCTATATTGAAGAAAATCAATTTGATGCAACTGCTTTACCAACAGTATGTTAATCTTTTCCATTGCTGTTTTGTTGGCTGACTGAAGGAAGATATGCAGTGCATTTGAACCAAAGCAGATGTGTGCTGACAACTTAAATGCACAATCATGTTTGTGTTTTTTCTTTCTTTCTTCCATCCTTTGTAATATCATATTATATATTAAGGTAGCAGTTTATAATCAATGACTAATGACAAAAGAAAAGAAAAAAAAAACAGTATACATAGATGCTCCAGGTGAGGCTTGAACTCATAACCTTGGCATTGCTCAACAGATACTGTCTTATAAGTACCGCGCGCTGACCAATTGCGCCACTGGAGCACTTTGCAGCATTAATTGGTTATGCTAGATGTGGATTTTATTCAATACAATCAGTACAGTCATAAGAATTGAAAAAGAAAATAATTTTTGGTGATAAATGATGAGCAACAAAGGAACTTGCATGAAAGATGGCACTTGAATAAGCTGTCCACGGCGATAGAAAAGGTTTAAAAAACAAGAACAACAACAATGTTATCATAATTAATGTCATATTTTAGCTTCTGTGGTCATTTTTTACAAGCTAAACACTGCAAGACTGTTTTACAGTTGAAGCAAGGATAAAATATCAACTCTAGTGATGAGACACTTGCTGTAATGACTTCCACCCCATATGGGACTTGGACCCCCTGGCTTAGGAGGGCAGTGACTTATCCATTATGCCAGTGGTGCTTACTGATGTTCTTATTTAAGACTGTTAGGTTTTTAATAGTCAATTATTTATTTTTGAGGAAAAAGTGAAGCTGTTTACTGTGTTCTTTGCATTACCAAGTCCAGCAAGAAATGTGCTGGTACTATCCAGAGCTGTCAGTATGGATTATCATGCTATATTGCAGAAAATCAATTTGATGCAACTGCTTTACCAACAGTATGTTAATCTTTTCCATTGCTGTTTTGTTGGCTGACTGAAGAAAGATATGCAGTGCATTTGAACCAAAGCAGATGTGTGCTGACAACTTAAATGCACAATCATGTTTGTGTTTTTTCTTTCTTTCTTCCATCCTTTGTAATATCATATTAAATATTAAGGTAGCAGTTTATAATCAATGACTAATGACACAAGAAAAGGAAAAAAAAACAGTATACAAAGATGCTCCAGGTGAGGCTTGAACTCACAACCTCGGCATTGCTGAACAGATACTGTCTTATAAGTACCGCGCACTGACCAATTGTGCCACTGGAGCACTTTGCAGCGTTAATTGGTTATGCTAGATGTGGATTTTATTCAATACAATCAGTACAGTCATAAGAATTGAAAAAGAAAATCATTTTTGGTGATGAATGATGAGCAACAAAGGAACATGCATGCCAGATGGCACTTGAATAAGCTGTCCACGGTGATAGAAAATGTTTCAAAAACAACAACAACAATGTTATCATAATTAATGTCATATTTTAGCTTCTGCGGTCATTTTTTACAAGCTAAACACTGCAAGACTGTTTTACAGTTGAAGCAAGGATAAAATATCAACTCTAGTGATGAGACACTTGCTGTAATGACTTCCAACTCAGACGGGACTTAAACCCGCAACCACTGGCTTAGGAGAACAGTGCCTTACCCATTATGCCAGTGGTGCTTACTGATGTTCTTATTTAAGACTGTTAGGTTTTTAATAGTAATTATTTATTTTTGAGGAAAAAGTGAAGCTGTTTATTGTGTTCTTTGCATTACCAAGTCCAGCAAGAAATGTGCTGGTACTATCCAGAGCTGTCAGTATGGATTATCATGCTATATTGCAGAAAATCAATTTGATGCAACTGCTTTACCAACAGTATGTTAATCTTTTCCATTGCTGTTTTGTTGGCTGACTGAAGGAAGATATGCAGTGCATTTGAACCAAAGCAGATGTGTGCTGACAACTTAAATGCACAATCATGTTTGTGTTTTTTCTTTCTTTCTTCCATCCTTTGTAATATCATATTAAATATTAAGGTAGCAGTTTATAATCAATGACTAATGACATAAGAAAAGGAAAAGAAAACAGTATACAAATATGCTCCAGGTAAGGCTTGAACTCACAACCTCGGCATGGCTCAACTGATACTGTCTTATTAGTACCGCGCGCTGACCAATTGCACCACTGGATCACTTTGCAGCATTCATTGGTTATGCTAGATGTGGATTTTATTCAATACAATCAGTACAGTCATAAGAATTGAAAAAGAAAATCATTTTTGGTGATGAATGATGAGCAACAAAGGAACATGCATGCCAGATGGCACTTGAATAAGCTGTCTACGGTGATAGAAAAGGTTTAAAAAACAACAACAACAATGTTATCATAATTAATGTCATATTTTAGCTTCTGTGGTCATTTTTTACAAGCTAAACACTGCAAGACTGTTTTACAGTTGAAGCAAGGATAAAATATCAACTCTAGTGATGAGACACTTGCTGTAATTACTTCCACCCCATATGGGACTTGGACCCCCCGGCTTAGGAGGGCGGTGACTTATCCATTATGCCAGTGGTGCTTACTGATGTTCTTATTTAAGACTGTTAGGTTTTTAATAGTCAATTATTTATTTTTGAGGAAAAAGTGAAGCTGTTTACTGTGTTCTTTGCATTACCAAGTCCAGCAAGAAATGTGCTGGTACTATCCAGAGCTGTAAGTATGGATTATCATGCTATATTGCAGAAAATCAATTTGATGCAACTGCTTTACCAACAGTATGTTAATCTTTTCCATTGCTGTTTTGTTGGCTGACTGAAGGAAGATATGCAGTGCATTTGAACCAAAGCAGATGTGTGCTGACAACTTAAATGCACAATCATGTTTGTGTTTTTTCTTTCTTTCTTCCATCCTTTGTAATATCATATTATATATTAAGGTAGCAGTTTATAATCAATGACTAATGACAAAAGAAAAGAAAAAAAAAACAGTATACATAGATGCTCCAGGTGAGGCTTGAATTCATAACCTTGGCATTGCTCAACAGATACTGTCTTATAAGTACCGCGCGCTGACCAATTGCGCCACTGGAGCACTTTGCAGCATTAATTGGTTATGCTAGATGTGGATTTATTCAATACAATCAGTACAGTTATAAGAATTGAAAAAGAAAATAATTTTTGGTGATGAATGATGAGCAACAAAGGAACTTGCATGCCAGATGGCACTTGAATAAGCTGTCCACGGCGATAGAAAAGGTTTAAAAAACAAGAACAACAACAATGTTATCATAATTAATGTCATATTTTAGCTTCTGTGGTCATTTTTTACAAGCTAAACACTGCAAGACTGTTTTACAGTTGAAGCAAGGATAAAATATCAACTCTAGTGATGAGACACTTGCTGTAATGACTTCCACCCCATATGGGACTTGGACCCCCTGGCTTAGGAGGGCAGTGACTTATCCATTATGCCAGTGGTGCTTACTGATGTTCTTATTTAAGACTGTTAGGTTTTTAATAGTCAATTATTTATTTTTGAGGAAAAAGTGAAGCTGTTTACTGTGTTCTTTGCATTACCAAGTCCAGCAAGAAATGTGCTGGTACTATCCAGAGCTGTCAGTATGGATTATCATGCTATATTGCAGAAAATCAATTTGATGCAACTGCTTTACCAACAGTATGTTAATCTTTTCCATTGCTGTTTTGTTGGCTGACTGAAGAAAGATATGCAGTGCATTTGAACCAAAGCAGATGTGTGCTGACAACTTAAATGCACAATCATGTTTGTGTTTTTTCTTTCTTTCTTCCATCCTTTGTAATATCATATTAAATATTAAGGTAGCAGTTTATAATCAATGACTAATGACACAAGAAAAGGAAAAAAAAACAGTATACAAAGATGCTCCAGGTGAGGCTTGAACTCACAACCTCGGCATTGCTGAACAGATACTGTCTTATAAGTACCGCGCACTGACCAATTGCACCACTGGAGCACTTTGCAGCATTAATTGGTTATGCTAGATGTGGATTTTATTCAATACAATCAGTACAGTCATAAGAATTGAAAAAGAAAATCATTTTTGGTGATGAATGATGAGCAACAAAGGAACATGCATGCCAGATGGCACTTGAATAAGCTGTCCACGGTGATAGAAAATGTTTCAAAAACAACAACAACAATGTTATCATAATTAATGTCATATTTTAGCTTCTGTGGTCATTTTTTACAAGCTAAACACTGCAAGACTGTTTTACAGTTGAAGCAAGGATAAAATATCAACTCTAGTGATGAGACACTTGCTGTAATGACTTCCAACTCAGACGGGACTTAAACCCGCAGCCACTGGCTTAGGAGAACAGTGCCTTACCCATTATGCCAGTGGTGCTTACTGATGTTCTTATTTAAGACTGTTAGGTTTTTAATAGTCAATTATTTATTTTTGAGGAAAAAGTGAAGCTGTTTACTGTGTTCTTTGCATTACCAAGTCCAGCAAGAAATGTGCTGGTACTATCCAGAGCTGTCAGTATGGATTATCATGCTATATTGCAGAAAATCAATTTGATGCAACTGCTTTACCAACAGTATGTTAATCTTTTCCATTGCTGTTTTGTTGGCTGACTGAAGGAAGATATGCAGTGCATTTGAACCAAAGCAGATGTGTGCTGACAACTTAAATGCACAATCATGTTTGTGTTTTTTCTTTCTTTCTTCCATCCTTTGTAATATCATATTAAATATTAAGGTAGCAGTTTATAATCAATGACTAATGACATAAGAAAAGGAAAAGAAAACATTATACAAATATGCTCCAGGTAAGGCTTGAACTCACAACCTCGGCATTGCTCAACTGATACTGTCTTATTAGTACCGCGCGCTGACCAATTGTGCCACTGGATCACTTTGCAGCATTCATTGGTTATGCTAGATGTGGATTTTATTCAATACAATCAGTACAGTCATAAGAATTGAAAAAGAAAATCATTTTTGGTGATGAATGATGAGCAACAAAGGAACATGCATGCCAGATGGCACTTGAATAAGCTGTCTACGGTGATAGAAAAGGTTTAAAAAACAACAACAACAATGTTATCATAATTAATGTCGTATTTTAGCTTCTGTGGTCATTTTTTACAAGCTAAACACTGCAAGACTGTTTTACAGTTGAAGCAAGGATAAAATATCAACTCTAGTGATGAGACACTTGCTGTAATTACTTCCACCCCATATGGGACTTGGACCCCCCGGCTTAGGAGGGCGGTGACTTATCCATTATGCCAGTGGTGCTTACTGATGTTCTTATTTAAGACTGTTAGGTTTTTAATAGTCAATTATTTATTTTTGAGGAAAAAGTGAAGCTGTTTACTGTGTTCTTTGCATTACCAAGTCCAGCAAGAAATGTGCTGGTACTATCCAGAGCTGTAAGTATGGATTATCATGCTATATTGCAGAAAATCAATTTGATGCAACTGCTTTACCAACAGTATGTTAATCTTTTCCATTGCTGTTTTGTTGGCTGACTGAAGGAAGATATGCAGTGCATTTGAACCAAAGCAGATGTGTGCTGACAACTTAAATGCACAATCATGTTTGTGTTTTTTCTTTCTTTCTTCCATCCTTTGTAATATCATATTATATATTAAGGTAGCAGTTTATAATCAATGACTAATGACAAAAGAAAAGAAAAAAAAAACAGTATACATAGATGCTCCAGGTGAGGCTTGAATTCATAACCTTGGCATTGCTCAACAGATACTGTCTTATAAGTACCGCGCGCTGACCAATTGCGCCACTGGAGCACTTTGCAGCATTAATTGGTTATGCTAGATGTGGATTTTATTCAATACAATCAGTACAGTCATAAGAATTGAAAAAGAAAATAATTTTTGGTGATGAATGAAGAGCAACAAAGGAACTTGCATGCCAGATGGCACTTGAATAAGCTGTCCACGGCGATAGAAAAGGTTTAAAAAACAAGAACAACAACAATGTTATCATAATTAATGTCATATTTTAGCTTCTGTGGTCATTTTTTACAAGCTAAACACTGCAAGACTGTTTTACAGTTGAAGCAAGGATAAAATATCAACTCTAGTGATGAGACACTTGCTGTAATGACTTCCACCCCATATGGGACTTGGACCCCCTGGCTTAGGAGGGCAGTGACTTATCCATTATGCCAGTGGTGCTTACTGATGTTCTTATTTAAGACTGTTAGGTTTTTAATAGTCAATTATTTATTTTTGAGGAAAAAGTGAAGCTGTTTACTGTGTTCTTTGCATTACCAAGTCCAGCAAGAAATGTGCTGGTACTATCCAGAGCTGTCAGTATGGATTATCATGCTATATTGCAGAAAATCAATTTGATGCAACTGCTTTACCAACAGTATGTTAATCTTTTCCATTGCTGTTTTGTTGGCTGACTGAAGAAAGATATGCAGTGCATTTGAACCAAAGCAGATGTGTGCTGACAACTTAAATGCACAATCATGTTTGTGTTTTTTCTTTCTTTCTTCCATCCTTTGTAATATCATATTAAATATTAAGGTAGCAGTTTATAATCAATGACTAATGACACAAGAAAAGGAAAAAAAAACAGTATACAAAGATGCTCCAGGTGAGGCTTGAACTCACAACCTCGGCATTGCTGAACAGATACTGTCTTATAAGTACCGCGCACTGACCAATTGCACCACTGGAGCACTTTGCAGCATTAATTGGTTATGCTAGATGTGGATTTTATTCAATACAATCAGTACAGTCATAAGAATTGAAAAAGAAAATCATTTTTGGTGATGAATGATGAGCAACAAAGGAACATGCATGCCAGATGGCACTTGAATAAGCTGTCCACGGTGATAGAAAATGTTTCAAAAACAACAACAACAATGTTATCATAATTAATGTCATATTTTAGCTTCTGTGGTCATTTTTTACAAGCTAAACACTGCAAGACTGTTTTACAGTTGAAGCAAGGATAAAATATCAACTCTAGTGATGAGACAATTGCTGTAATGACTTCCAACTCAGACGGGACTTAAACCCGCAACCACTGGCTTAGGAGAACAGTGCCTTACCCATTATGCCAGTGGTGCTTACTGATGTTCTTATTTAAGACTGTTAGGTTTTTAATAGTCAATTATTTATTTTTGAAAAAAAGTGAAGCTGTTTACTGTGTTCTTTGCATTTCCAAGTCCAGCAAGAAATGTGCTGGTACTATCCAGAGCTGTCAGTATGGATTATCATGCTATATTGCAGAAAATCAATTTGATGCAACTGCTTTACCAACAGTATGTTAATCTTTTCCATTGCTGTTTTGTTGGCTGACTGAAGGAAGATATGCAGTGCATTTGAACCAAAGCAGATGTGTGCTGACAACTTAAATGCACAATCATGTTTGTGTTTTTTCTTTCTTTCTTCCATCCTTTGTAATATCATATTAAATATTAAGGTAGCAGTTTATAATCAATGACTAATGACATAAGAAAAGGAAAAAAAAAACAGTATACAAATATGCTCCAGGTAAGGCTTGAACTCACAACCTCGGCATCGCTCAACAGATACTGTCTTATAAGTACCGCGTGCTGACCAATTGCGCCACTGGAGCACTTTGCAGCATTAATTGGTTATGCTAGATGTGGATTTTATTCAATACAATCAGTACAGTCATAAGAATTGAAAAAGAAAATCATTTTTGGTGATGAATGATGAGCAACAAAGGAACATGCATGCCAGATGGCACTTGAATAAGCTGTCCACTGTGATAGAAAAGGTTTAAAAAACAACAACAACAACAACAACAACAATGTTATCATAATTAATGTCATATTTTAGCTTCTGTGGTCATTTTTTACAAGCTAAACACTGCAAGACTGTTTTACAGTTGAAGCAAGGATAAAATATCAACTCTAGTGATGAGACACTTGCTGTAATGACTTCTACCCCATATAGGACTTGGACCCCCTGGCTTAGGAGGGCAGTGACTTATCCATTATGCCAGTGGTGCTTACTGATGTTCTTATTTAAGACTGTTAGGTTTTTAATAGTCAATTATTTATTTTTGAGGAAAAAGTGAAGCTGTTTACTGTGTTCTTTGCATTACCAAGTCCAGCAAGAAATGTGCTGTACTATCCAGAGCTGTCAGTATGGATTATCATGCTATATTGCAGAAAATCAATTTGATCCAACTGCTTTACCAACAGTATGTTAATCTTTTCCATTGCTGTTTTATTGGCTGACTGAAGGAAGATATGCAGAGCATTTGAACCAAAGCAGATGTGTGCTGACAACTTAAATGCACAATCATGTTTGTGTTTTTTCATTCTTTCTTCCATCCTTTGTAATATCATATTAAATATTAAGGTAGCAGTTTATAATCAATGACTAAAGACACAAGAAAAGGAAAAAAAAACAGTATACAAAGATGCTCCAGGTGAGGCTTGAACTCACAACCTCAGCATTGCTGAACAGATACTGTCTTATAAGTACCGTGTGCTGACCAATTGCGCCACTGGAGCACTTTGCAGCATTAATTGGTTATGCTAGATGTGGATTTTATTCAATACAATCAGTACAGTCATAAGAATTGAAAAAAAAAAATCATTTTTGGTGATGAATGATGAGCAACAAAGGAACATGCATGCCAGATGGCACTTGAATAAGCTGTCCACGGTGATAGAAAAGGTTTAAAAAACAACAACAACAATGTTATCATAATTAATGTCATATTTTAGCTTCTGTGGTCATTTTTTACAAGCTAAACACTGCAAGACTGTTTTACAGTTGAAGCAAGGATAAAATATCAACTCTAGTGATGAGACACTTGCTGTAATGACTTCCAACTCAGACGGGACTTAAACCCACAACCACTGGCTTAGGAGAACAGTGCCTTACCCATTATGCCAGTGGTGCTTACTGATGTTCTTATTTAAGACTGTTAGGTTTTTAATAGTCAATTATTTATTTTTGAGGAAAAAGTGAAGCTGTTTACTGTGTTCTTTGCATTACCAAGTCCAGCAAGAAATGTGCTGGTACTATCCAGAGCTGTCAGTATGGATTATCATGCTATATTGCAGAAAATCAATTTGATGCAACTGCTTTACCAACAGTATGTTAATCTTTTCCATTGCTGTTTTGTTGGCTGACTGAAGGAAGATATGCAGTGCATTTGAACCAAAGCAGATGTGTGCTGACAACTTAAATGCACAATCATGTTTGTGTTTTTTCTTTATTTCTTCCATCCTTTGTAATATCATATTAAATATTAAGGTAGCAGTTTATAATCAATGACTAATGACATAAGAAAAGGAAAAAAAAACAGTATACAAAGATGCTCCTGGTGAGGCTTGAACTCACAACCTCGGCATTGCTCAACAGATACTGTCTTATAAGTACCGCGTGCTGACCAATTGCGCCACTGGAGCACTTTGCAGCATTAAGTTATTATGCGAGATGTGGATTTTATTCAATACAATCAGTACAGTCATAAGAATTGAAAAAGAAAATCATTTTTGATGATGAATGATGAGCAACAAAGGAACATGCATGCCAGATGGCACTTGAATAAGCTGTCCACGGTGATAGAAAAGGTTTAAAAAACAACAACAACAATGTTATCATAATTAATGTCATATTTTAGCTTCTGTGGTCATTTTTTACAAGCTAAACACTGCAAGACTGTTTTACAGTTGAAGCAAGGATAAAATATCAACTCTAGTGATGAGACACTGCTGTAATGACTTCCAACTCAGATGGGACTTAAACCCACAACCACTGGCTTAGGAGAACAGTGCCTTATCCATTATGCCAGTGGTGCTTACTGATGTCCTTTTTTAAGACTGATAGGTTTTTAATAGTCAATTATTTATTTTTGAAAAAAAGTGAAGCTGTTTACTGTGTTCTTTGCATTACCAAGTCCAGCTAGAAATGTGCTGGTACTATCCAGAGCTGTCAGTATGGATTATCATGCTATATTGCAGAAAATCAATTTGATGCAACTGCTTTACCAACAGTATGTTAATCTTTTCCATTGCTGTTTTGTTGGCTGACTGAAGGAAGATATGCAGTGCATTTGAAACATAGCAGATGTGTGCTGACAACTTAAATGCACAATCATGTTTGTGTTTTTTCTTTCTTTCTTCCATCCTTTGTAATATCATATTAAATATTAAGGTAGCAGTTTATAATCAATGACTAATGACATAAGAAAAGGAAAAAAAAACAGTATACAAAGATGCTCAAGGTGAGGCTTGAACTCACAACCTCGGCATTGCTCAACAGATACTGTCTTATAAGTACCGTGTGCTGACCAATTGTGCTACTGGAGCACTTTGCAGCATTAAGTTGTTATGCTAGATGTGGATTTTATTCAATACAATCAGTACAGTCATAAGAATTGAAAAAGAAAATCATTTTTGATGATGAATGATGAGCAACAAAGGAACATGCATGCCAGATGGCACTTGAATAAGCTGTCCACTGTGATAGAAAAGGTTTAAAAAACAACAACAACAACAACAACAACAACAACAATGTTATCATAATTAATGTAATATTTTAGCTTCTGTGGTCATTTTTTACAAGCTAAACACTGCAAGACTGTTTTACAGTTGAAGCAAGGATAAAATATCAACTCTAGTGATGAGACACTTGCTGTAATGACTTCCACCCCATATAGGACTTGGACCCCCTGGCTTAGGAGGGCAGTGACTTATCCATTATGCCAGTGGTGCTTACTGATGTTTTTATTTAAGACTGTTAGGTTTTTAATAGTCAATTATTTATTTTTGAGGAAAAAGTGAAGCTGTTTACTGTGTTCTTTGCATTACCAAGTCCAGCAAGAAATGTGCTGGTACTATCCATAGCTGTCAGTATGGATTATCATGCTATATTGCAGAAAATCAATTTGATGCAACTGCTTTACCAACAGTATGTTAATCTTTTCCATTGCTGTTTTATTGGCTGACTGAAGGAAGATATGCAGAGCATTTGAACCAAAGCAGATGTGTGCTGACAACTTAAATGCACAATCATGTTTGTGTTTTTTCATTCTTTCTTCCATCCTTTGTAATATCATATTAAATATTAAGGTAGCAGTTTATAATCAATGACTAATGACACAAGAAAAGGAAAAAAAAACAGTATACAAAGATGCTCCAGGTGAGGCTTGAACTCACAACCTCGGCATTGCTCAACAGATACTGTCTTATAAGTACCGTGCGCTGACCAATTGCGCCACTGGAGCACTTTGCAGCATTAATTGGTTATGCTAGATGTGGATTTTATTCAATACAATCAGTACAGTCATAAGAATTGAAAAAGAAAATCATTTTTGGTGATGAATGATGAGCAACAAAGGAACATGCATGCCAGATGGCACTTGAATAAGCTGTCCACGGTGATAGAAAAGGTTTCAAAAACAACAACAACAATGTTATCATAATTAATGTCATATTTTAGCTTCTGTGGTCATTTTTTACAAGCTAAACACTGCAAGACTGTTTTACAGTTGAAGCAAGGATAAAATATCAACTCTAGTGATGAGACACTTGCTGTAATGACTTCCAACTCAGACGGGACTTAAACCCACAACCACTGGCTTAGGAGAACAGTGCCTTACCCATTATGCCAGTGGTGCTTACTGATGTTCTTATTTAAGACTGTTAGGTTTTTAATAGTCAATTATTTATTTTTGAGGAAAAAGTGAAGCTGTTTACTGTGTTCTTTGCATTACCAAGTCCAGCAAGAAATGTGCTGGTACTATCCAGAGCTGTCAGTATGGATTATCATGCTATATTGCAGAAAATCAATTTGATGCAACTGCTTTACCAACAGTATGTTAATCTTTTCCATTGCTGTTTTGTTGGCTGACTGAAGGAAGATATGCAGTGCATTTGAACCAAAGCAGATGTGTGCTGACAACTTAAATGCACAATCATGTTTGTGTTTTTTCTTTATTTCTTCCATCCTTTGTAATATCATATTAAATATTAAGGTAGCAGTTTATAATCAATGACTAATGACATAAGAAAAGGAAAAAAAAACAGTATACAAAGATGCTCCTGGTGAGGCTTGAACTCACAACCTCGGCATTGCTCAACAGATACTGTCTTATAAGTACCGCGTGCTGACCAATTGCGCCACTGGAGCACTTTGCAGCATTAAGTTATTATGCGAGATGTGGATTTTATTCAATACAATCAGTACAGTCATAAGAATTGAAAAAGAAAATCATTTTTGATGATGAATGATGAGCAACAAAGGAACATGCATGCCAGATGGCACTTGAATAAGCTGTCCACGGTGATAGAAAAGGTTTAAAAAACAACAACAACAATGTTATCATAATTAATGTCATATTTTAGCTTCTGTGGTCATTTTTTACAAGCTAAACACTGCAAGACTGTTTTACAGTTGAAGCAAGGATAAAATATCAACTCTAGTGATGAGACACTGCTGTAATGACTTCCAACTCAGATGGGACTTAAACCCACAACCACTGGCTTAGGAGAACAGTGCCTTATCCATTATGCCAGTGGTGCTTACTGATGTCCTTTTTTAAGACTGATAGGTTTTTAATAGTCAATTATTTATTTTTGAAAAAAAGTGAAGCTGTTTACTGTGTTCTTTGCATTACCAAGTCCAGCTAGAAATGTGCTGGTACTATCCAGAGCTGTCAGTATGGATTATCATGCTATATTGCAGAAAATCAATTTGATGCAACTGCTTTACCAACAGTATGTTAATCTTTTCCATTGCTGTTTTGTTGGCTGACTGAAGGAAGATATGCAGTGCATTTGAAACATAGCAGATGTGTGCTGACAACTTAAATGCACAATCATGTTTGTGTTTTTTCTTTCTTTCTTCCATCCTTTGTAATATCATATTAAATATTAAGGTAGCAGTTTATAATCAATGACTAATGACATAAGAAAAGGAAAAAAAAACAGTATACAAAGATGCTCAAGGTGAGGCTTGAACTCACAACCTCGGCATTGCTCAACAGATACTGTCTTATAAGTACCGTGTGCTGACCAATTGTGCTACTGGAGCACTTTGCAGCATTAAGTTGTTATGCTAGATGTGGATTTTATTCAATACAATCAGTACAGTCATAAGAATTGAAAAAGAAAATCATTTTTGATGATGAATGATGAGCAACAAAGGAACATGCATGCCAGATGGCACTTGAATAAGCTGTCCACTGTGATAGAAAAGGTTTAAAAAACAACAACAACAACAACAACAACAACAACAACAATGTTATCATAATTAATGTAATATTTTAGCTTCTGTGGTCATTTTTTACAAGCTAAACACTGCAAGACTGTTTTACAGTTGAAGCAAGGATAAAATATCAACTCTAGTGATGAGACACTTGCTGTAATGACTTCCACCCCATATAGGACTTGGACCCCCTGGCTTAGGAGGGCAGTGACTTATCCATTATGCCAGTGGTGCTTACTGATGTTTTTATTTAAGACTGTTAGGTTTTTAATAGTCAATTATTTATTTTTGAGGAAAAAGTGAAGCTGTTTACTGTGTTCTTTGCATTACCAAGTCCAGCAAGAAATGTGCTGGTACTATCCATAGCTGTCAGTATGGATTATCATGCTATATTGCAGAAAATCAATTTGATGCAACTGCTTTACCAACAGTATGTTAATCTTTTCCATTGCTGTTTTATTGGCTGACTGAAGGAAGATATGCAGAGCATTTGAACCAAAGCAGATGTGTGCTGACAACTTAAATGCACAATCATGTTTGTGTTTTTTCATTCTTTCTTCCATCCTTTGTAATATCATATTAAATATTAAGGTAGCAGTTTATAATCAATGACTAATGACACAAGAAAAGGAAAAAAAAACAGTATACAAAGATGCTCCAGGTGAGGCTTGAACTCACAACCTCGGCATTGCTCAACAGATACTGTCTTATAAGTACCGTGCGCTGACCAATTGCGCCACTGGAGCACTTTGCAGCATTAATTGGTTATGCTAGATGTGGATTTTATTCAATACAATCAGTACAGTCATAAGAATTGAAAAAGAAAATCATTTTTGGTGATGAATGATGAGCAACAAAGGAACATGCATGCCAGATGGCACTTGAATAAGCTGTCCACGGTGATAGAAAAGGTTTCAAAAACAACAACAACAATGTTATCATAATTAATGTCATATTTTAGCTTCTGTGGTCATTTTTTACAAGCTAAACACTGCAAGACTGTTTTACAGTTGAAGCAAGGATAAAATATCAACTCTAGTGATGAGACACTTGCTGT
This sequence comes from Pseudophryne corroboree, assembly GCF_028390025.1. Lineage (NCBI taxonomy): Eukaryota > Metazoa > Chordata > Amphibia > Anura > Myobatrachidae > Pseudophryne > Pseudophryne corroboree. The sequence goes on along the minus strand of NC_086447.1, from coordinate 633,277,467 downwards.
AATGACTTCCAACTCAGACGGGACTTAAACCCACAACCACTGGCTTAGGAGAACAGTGCCTTACCCATTATGCCAGTGGTGCTTACTGATGTTTTTATTTAAGACTGTTAGGTTTTTAATAGTCAATTATTTATTTTTGAGGAAAAAGTGAAGCTGTTTACTGTGTTCTTTGCATTACCAAGTCCAGCAAGAAATGTGCTGGTACTATCCAGAGCTGTCAGTATGGATTATCATGCTATATTGCAGAAAATCAATTTGATGCAACTGCTTTACCAACAGTATGTTAATCTTTTCCATTGCTGTTTTGTTGGCTGACTGAAGGAAGATATGCAGTGCATTTGAACCAAAGCAGATGTGTGCTGACAACTTAAATGCACAATCATGTTTGTGTTTTTTCTTTCTTTCTTCCATCCTTTGTAATATCATATTAAATATTAAGGTAGCAGTTTATAATCAATGACTAATGACATAAGAAAAGGAAAAAAAAACAGTATACAAAGATGCTCCTGGTGAGGCTTGAACTCACAACCTCGGCATTGCTCAACAGATACTGTCTTATAAGTACCGCGTGCTGACCAATTGCGCCACTGGAGCACTTTGCAGCATTAAGTTATTATGCGAGATGTGGATTTTATTCAATACAATCAGTACAGTCATAAGAATTGAAAAAGAAAATCATTTTTGATGATGAATGATGAGCAACAAAGGAACATGCATGCCAGATGGCACTTGAATAAGCTGTCCACGGTGATAGAAAAGGTTTAAAAAACAACAACAACAATGTTATCATAATTAATGTCATATTTTAGCTTCTGTGGTCATTTTTTACAAGCTAAACACTGCAAGACTGTTTTACAGTTGAAGCAAGGATAAAATATCAACTCTAGTGATGAGACACTGCTGTAATGACTTCCAACTCAGATGGGACTTAAACCCACAACCACTGGCTTAGGAGAACAGTGCCTTATCCATTATGCCAGTGGTGCTTACTGATGTCCTTTTTTAAGACTGATAGGTTTTTAATAGTCAATTATTTATTTTTGAAAAAAAGTGAAGCTGTTTACTGTGTTCTTTGCATTACCAAGTCCAGCTAGAAATGTGCTGGTACTATCCAGAGCTGTCAGTATGGATTATCATGCTATATTGCAGAAAATCAATTTGATGCAACTGCTTTACCAACAGTATGTTAATCTTTTCCATTGCTGTTTTGTTGGCTGACTGAAGGAAGATATGCAGTGCATTTGAACCAAAGCAGATGTGTGCTGACAACTTAAATGCACAATCATGTTTGTGTTTTTTCTTTCTTTCTTCCATCCTTTGTAATATCATATTAAATATTAAGGTAGCAGTTTATAATCAATGACTAATGACATAAGAAAAGGAAAAAAAAACAGTATACAAAGATGCTCAAGGTGAGGCTTGAACTCACAACCTCGGCATTGCTCAACAGATACTGTCTTATAAGTACCGTGTGCTGACCAATTGTGCTACTGGAGCACTTTGCATCATTAAGTTGTTATGCTAGATGTGGATTTTATTCAATACAATCAGTACAGTCATAAGAATTGAAAAAGAAAATCATTTTTGATGATGAATGATGAGCAACAAAGGAACATGCATGCCAGATGGCACTTGAATAAGCTGTCCACTGTGATAGAAAAGGTTTAAAAAACAACAACAACAACAACAACAACAATGTTATCATAATTAATCTCATATTTTAGCTTCTGTGGTCATTTTTTACAAGCTAAACACTGCAAGACTGTTTTACAGTTGAAGCAAGCATAAAATATCAACTCTAGTGATGAGACACTTGCTGTAATGACTTCCACCCCATATAGGACTTGGACCCCCTGGCTTAGGAGGGCAGTGACTTATCCATTATGCCAGTGGTGCTTACTGATGTTTTTATTTAAGACTGTTAGGTTTTTAATAGTCAATTATTTATTTTTGAGGAAAAAGTGAAGCTGTTTACTGTGTTCTTTGCATTACCAAGTCCAGCAAGAAATGTGCTGGTACTATCCATAGCTGTCAGTATGGATTATCATGCTATATTGCAGAAAATCAATTTGATGCAACTGCTTTACCAACAGTATGTTAATCTTTTCCATTGCTGTTTTATTGGCTGACTGAAGGAAGATATGCAGTGCATTTGAACCAAAGCAGATGTGTGCTGACAACTTAAATGCACAATCATGTTTGTGTTTTTTCATTCTTTCTTCCATCCTTTGTAATATCATATTAAATATTAAGGTAGCAGTTTATAATCAATGACTAATGACACAAGAAAAGGGAAAAAAAACAGTATACAAAGATGCTCCAGGTGAGGCTTGAACTCACAACCTCGGCATTGCTGAACAGATACTGTCTTATAAGTACCGTGCGCTGACCAATTGCGCCACTGGAGCACTTTGCAGCATTAATTGGTTATGCTAGATGTGGATTTTATTCAATACAATCAGTACAGTCATAAGAATTGAAAAAGAAAATCATTTTTGGTGATGAATGATGAGCAACAAAGGAACATGCATGCCAGATGGCACTTGAATAAGCTGTCCACGGTGATAGAAAAGGTTTAAAAAAAAACAACAACAATGTTATCATAATTAATGTCATATTTTAGCTTCTGTGGTCATTTTTTACAAGCTAAACACTGCAAGACTGTTTTACAGTTGAAGCAAGGATAAAATATCAACTCTAGTGATGAGACACTTGCTGTAATGACTTCCAACTCAGACGGGACTTAAACCCACAACCACTGGCTTAGGAGAACAGTGCCTTACCCATTATGCCAGTGGTGCTTACTGATGTTCTTATTTAAGACTGTTAGGTTTTTAATAGTCAATTATTTATTTTTGAGGAAAAAGTGAAGCTGTTTACTGTGTTCTTTGCATTACCAAGTCCAGCTAGAAATGTGCTGGTACTATCCAGAGCTGTCAGTATGGATTATCATGCTATATTGCAGAAAATCAATTTGATGCAACTGCTTTACCAACAGTATGTTAATCTTTTCCATTGCTGTTTTGTTGGCTGACTGAAGGAAGATATGCAGTGCATTTGAACCAAAGCAGATGTGTGCTGACAACTTAAATGCACAATCATGTTTGTGTTTTTTCTTTATTTCTTCCATCCTTTGTAATATCATATTAAATATTAAGGTAGCAGTTTATAATCAATGACTAATGACATAAGAAAAGGAAAAAAAAACAGTATACAAAGATGCTCCAGGTGAGGCTTGAACTCACAACCTCGGCATTGCTCAACAGATACTGTCTTCTAAGTACCACGTGCTGACCAATTGCGCCACTGGAGCACTTTGCAGCATTAAGTTATTATGCGAGATGTGGATTTTATTCAATACAATCAGTACAGTCATAAGAATTGAAAGTGAAAATCATTTTTGGTGATGAATGATGAGCAACAAAGGAACATGCATGCCAGATGGCACTTGAATAAGCTGTCCACGATGATAGAAAAGGTTTAAAAAACAACAACAACAATGTTATCATAATTAATGTCATATTTTAGCTTCTGTGGTCATTTTTTACAAGCTAAACACTGCAAGACTGTTTTACAGTTGAAGCAAGGAAAAAATATCAACTCTAGTGATGAGACACTTGCTGTAATGACTTCCACCCCATATGGGACTTGGACCCCCTGGCTTAGGAGAACAGTGCCTTACCCATTATGCCAGTGGTGCTTACTGATGTTCTTATTTAAGACTGTTAGGTTTTTAATAGTCAATTATTTATTTTTGAGGAAAAAGTGAAGCTGTTTACTGTGTTCTTTGCATTACCAAGTCCAGCAAGAAATGTGCTGGTACTATCCAGAGCTGTCAGTATGGATTATCATGCTATATTGTAGAAAATCAATTTGATGCAACTGCTTTACCAACAGTATGTTAATCTTTTCCATTGCTGTTTTGTTGGCTGACTGAAGGAAGATATGCAGTGCATTTGAACCAAAGCAGATGTGTGCTGACAACTTAAATGCACAATCATGTTTGTGTTTTTTCTTTATTTCTTCCATCCTTTGTAATATCATATTAAATATTAAGGTAGCAGTTTATAATCAATGACTAATGACATAAGAAAAGGAAAAAAAAACAGTATACAAAGATGCTCCAGGTGAGGCTTGAACTCACAACCTCGGCATTGCTCAACAGATACTGTCTTATAAGTACCACGTGCTGTCCAATTGCGCCACTGGAGCACTTTGCAGCATTAAGTTATTATGCGAGATGTGGATTTTATTCAATACAATCAGTACAGTCATAAGAATTGAAAAAGAAAATCATTTTTGGTGATGAATGATGAGCAACAAAGGAACATGCATGCCAGATGGCACTTGAATAAGCTGTCCACGGTGATAGAAAAGGTTTAAAAAACAACAACAACAATGTTATCATAATTAATGTCATATTTTAGCTTCTGTGGTCATTTTTTACAAGCTAAACACTGCAAGACTGTTTTACAGTTGAAGCAAGGATAAAATATCAACTCTAGTGATGAGACACTTGCTGTAATGACTTCCACCCCATATGGGACTTGGACCCCCTGGCTTAGGAGAACAGTGCCTTACCCATTATGCCAGTGGTGCTTACTGATGTTCTTATTTAAGACTGTTAGGTTTTTAATAGTCAATTATTTATTTTTGAGGAAAAAGTGAAGCTGTTTACTGTGTTCTTTGCATTACCAAGTCCAGCAAGAAATGTGCTGGTACTATCCAGAGCTGTCAGTATGGATTATCATGCTATATTGTAGAAAATCAATTTGATGCAACTGCTTTACCAACAGTATGTTAATCTTTTCCATTGCTGTTTTGTTGGCTGACTGAAGGAAGATATGCAGTGCATTTGAACCAAAGCAGATGTGTGCTGACAACTTAAATGCACAATCATGTTTGTGTTTTTTCTTTATTTCTTCCATCCTTTGTAATATCATATTAAATATTAAGGTAGCAGTTTATAATCAATGACTAATGACATAAGAAAATGAAAAAAAAACAGTATACAAAGATGCTCCAGGTGAGGCTTGAACTCACAACTTCGGCATTGCTCAACAGATACTGTCATTTTATGTACCGCGTGCTGACCAAATGCGCCACTGGAGCACTTTGCAGCATTAATTTGTTATGCTAGATGTGGATTTTATTCAATACAATCAGTACAGTCATAAGAATTGAAAAAGAAAATCATTTTTGGTGATGAATGATGAGCAACAAAGGAACAGGCATGCCAGATGGCACTTGAATAAGCTGTCCACGGTTATAGAAAAGGTTTAAAAAACAACAACAACAATGTTATCATAATTAATGTAATATTTTAGCTTCTGTGGTCATTTTTTACAAGCTAAACACTGCAAGACTGTTTTACAGTTGAAGCAAGGATAAAATATCAACTCTAGTGATGAGACACTTGCTGTAATGACTTCCAACTCAGACGGGACTTAAACCCACATCCACTTGCTTAGGAGAACAGTGCCTTACCCATTATGCCAATGGTGCTTACTGATGTTCTTATTTAAGACTGTTAGGTTTTTAATAGTCAATTATTTATTTTTGAGGAAAAAGTGAAGCTGTTTACTGTGTTCTTTGCATTACCAAGTCCAGCAAGAAATGTGCTGGTACTATCCAGAGCTGTCAGTATGGATTATCATGCTATATTGCAGAAAATCAATTTGATGCAACTGCTTTACCAACAGTATGTTAATCTTTTCCATTGCTGTTTTGTTGGCTGACTGAAGGAAGATATGCAGTGTATTTGAACCAAAGCAGATGTGTGCTGACAACTTAAATGCACAATCATGTTTGTTTTTTTTCTTTATTTCTTCCATCCTTTGTAATATCATATTAAATATTAAGGTAGCAGTTTATAATCAATGACTAATGACATAAGAAAAGGAAAAAAAAACAGTATACAAAGATGCTCCAGGTGAGGCTTGAACTCACAACCTCGGCATTGCTCAACAGATACTGTCTTATAAGTACCGCGTGCTGACCAATTGCGCCACTGGAGCACTTTGCAGCATTCATTTGTTATGCTAGATGTGGATTTTATTCAATACAATCAGTACAGTCATAAGAATTGAAAAAGAAAATCATTTTTGGTGATGAATGATGAGCAACAAAGGAACATGCATGCCAGATGGCACTTGAATAAGCTGTCCACGGTGATAGAAAAGGTTTAAAAAACAACAACAACAATGTTATCATAATTAATGTCATATTTTAGCTTCTGTGGTCATTTTTTACAAGCTAAACACTGCAAGACTGTTTTACAGTTGAAGCAAGGATAAAATATCAACTCTAGTGATGAGACACTGCTGTAATGACTTCCAACTCAGATGGGACTTAAACCCACAACCACTGGCTTAGGAGAACAGTGCCTTATCCATTATGCCAGTGGTGCTTACTGATGTCCTTATTTAAGACTGTTAGGTTTTTAATAGTCAATTATTTATTTTTGAAAAAAAGTGAAGCTGTTTACTGTGTTCTTTGCATTACCAAGTCCAGCAAGAAATGTGCTGGTACTATCCAGAGCTGTCAGTATGGAATATCATGCTATATTGCAGAAAATCAATTTGATGCAACTGCTTTACCAACAGTATGTTAATCTTTTCCATTGCTGTTTTGTTGGCTGACTGAAGGAAGATATGCAGTGCATTTGAACCAAAGCAGATGTGTGCTGACAACTTAAATGCACAATCATGTTTGTGTTTTTTCTTTATTTCTTCCATCCTTTGTAATATCATATTAAATATTAAGGTAGCAGTTTATAATCAATGACTAATGACATAAGAAAATGAAAAAAAAACCAGTATACAAAGATGCTCCAGGTGAGGCTTGAACTCACAACCTCGGCATTGCTCAACTGATACTGTCTTATTAGTACCGCGCGCTGACCAATTGCGCCACTGGAGCACTTTGCGGCATTCATTGGTTATGCTAGATGTGGATTTTATTCAATACAATCAGTACATTCATAAGAATTGAAAAAGAAAATCATTTTTGGTGATCAATGATGAGCAACAAAGGAACATGCATGCCAGATGACACTTGAATAAGCTGTCCACGGTGATAAAAAAAGGTTTAAAAAACAACAACAACAATGTTATCATAATTAATGTCATATTTTAGCTTCTGTGGTCATTTTTTACAAGCTAAACACTGCAAGACTGTTTTACAGTTGAAGCAAGGATAAAATATCAACTCTAGTGATGAGACACTTGCTGTATTTACTTCCACCCCATATGGGACTTGGACCCCCTGGCTTAGGAGGGCGGTGACTTATCCATTATGCCAGTGGTGCTTACTGATGTTCTTATTTAAGACTGTTAGGTTTTTAATAGTCAATTATTTATTTTTGAGGAAAAAGTGAAGCTGTTTACTGTGTTCTTTGCATTACCAAGTCCAGCAAGAAATGTGCTGGTACTATCCAGAGCTGTAAGTATGGATTATCATGCTATATTGCAGAAAATCAATTTGATGCAACTGCTTTACCAACAGTATGTTAATCTTTTCCATTGCTGTTTTGTTTGCTGACTGAAGGAAGATATGCAGTGCATTTGAACCAAAGCAGATGTGTGCTGACAACTTAAATGCACAATCATGTTTGTGTTTTTTCTTTCTTTCTTCCATCCTTTGTAATATCATATTATATATTAAGGTAGCAGTTTATAATCAATGACTAATGACAAAAGAAAAGAAAAAAAAACAGTATACATAGATGCTCCAGGTGAGGCTTGAACTCATAACCTTGGCATTGCTCAACAGATACTGTCTTATAAGTACCGCGCGCTGACCAATTGCGCCACTGGAGCACTTTGCAGCATTAATTGGTTATGCTAGATGTGGATTTTATTCAATACAATCAGTACAGTCATAAGAATTGAAAAAGAAAATAATTTTTGGTGATGAATGATGAGCAACAAAGGAACTTGCATGCCAGATGGCACTTGAATAAGCTGTCCACGGCGATAGAAAAGGTTTAAAAAACAAGAACAACAACAATGTTATCATAATTAATGTCATATTTTAGCTTCTGTGGTCATTTTTTACAAGCTAAACACTGCAAGACTGTTTTACAGTTGAAGCAAGGATAAAATATCAACTCTAGTGATGAGACACTTGCTGTAATGACTTCCACCCCATATGGGACTTGGACCCCCTGGCTTAGGAGGGCAGTGACTTATCCATTATGCCAGTGGTGCTTACTGATGTTCTTATTTAAGACTGTTAGGTTTTTAATAGTCAATTATTTATTTTTGATGAAAAAGTGAAGCTGTTTACTGTGTTCTATGCATTACCAAGTCCAGCAAGAAATGTGCTGGTACTATCCAGAGCTGTCAGTATGGATTATCATGCTATATTGCAGAAAATCAATTTGATGCAACTGCTTTACCAACAGTATGTTAATCTTTTCCATTGCTGTTTTGTTGGCTGACTGAAGGAAGATATGCAGTGCATTTGAACCAAAGCAGATGTGTGCAGACAACTTAAATGCACAATCATGTTTGTGTTTTTTCTTTCTTTCTTCCATCCTTTGTAATATCATATTAAATATTAAGGTAGCAGTTTATAATCAATGACTAATGACACAAGAAAAGGAAAAAAAAACAGTATACAAAGATGCTCCAGGTGAGGCTTGAACTCACAACCTCGGCATTGCTGAACAGATACTGTCTTATAAGTACCGTGCGCTGACCAATTGCGCCACTGGAGCACTTTGCAGCATTAATTGGTTATGCTAGATGTGGATTTTATTCAATACAATCAGTACAGTCATAAGAATTGAAAAAGAAAATCATTTTTGGTGATGAATGATGAGCAACAAAGGAACATGCATGCCAGATGGCACTTGAATAAGCTGTCCACGGTGATAGAAAAGGTTTAAAAAACAACAAAAACAATGTTATCATAATTAATGTCATATTTTAGCTTCTGTGGTCATTTTTTACAAGCTAAACACTGCAAGACTGTTTTACAGTTGAAGCAAGGATAAAATATCAACTCTAGTGATGAGACACTTGCTGTAATGACTTCCAACTCAGACGGGACTTAAACCCACAACCACTGGCTTAGGAGAACAGTGCCTTACCCATTATGCCAGTGGTGCTTACTGATGTTCTTATTTAAGACTGTTAGGTTTTTAATAGTCAATTATTTATTTTTGAGGAAAAAGTGAAGCTGTTTACTGTGTTCTTTGCATTACCAAGTCCAGCAAGAAATGTGCTGGTACTATCCAGAGCTGTCAGTATGGATTATCATGCTATATTGCAGAAAATCAATTTGATGCAACTGCTTTACCAACAGTATGTTAATCTTTCCCATTGCTGTTTTGTTGGCTGACTGAAGGAAGATATGCAGTGCATTTGAACCAAAGCAGATGTGTGCTGACAACTTAAATGCACAATCATGTTTGTGTTTTTTCTTTATTTCTTCCATCCTTTGTAATATCATATTAAATATTAAGGTAGCAGTTTATAATCAATGACTAATGACATAAGAAAAGGAAAAAAAAACAGTATACAAAGATGCTCCAGGTGAGGCTTGAACTCACAACCTCGGCATTGCTCAACAGATACTGTCTTATAAGTACCGCGTGCTGACCAATTGCGCCACTGTAGCACTTTGCAGAATTAAGTTATTATGCGAGATGTGGATTTTATTCAATACAATCAGTACAGTCATAAGAATTGAAAAAGAAAATCATTTTTGATGATGAATGATGAGCAACAAAGGAACATGCATGCCAGATGGCACTTGAATAAGCTGTCCACGGTGATAGAAAAGGTTTAAAAAACAACAACAACAATGTTATCATAATTAATGTCATATTTTAGCTTCTGTGGTCATTTTTTACAAGCTAAACACTGCAAGACTGTTTTACAGTTGAAGCAAGGATAAAATATCAACTCTAGTGATGAGACACTTGCTGTAATTACTTCCACCCCATATGGGACTTGGACCCCCTGGCTTAGGAGAACAGTGCCTTACCCATTATGCCAGTGGTGCTTACTGATGTTCTTATTTAAGACTGTTAGGTTTTTAATAGTCAATTATTTATTTTTGAGGAAAAAGTGAAGCTGTTTACTGTGTTCTTTGCATTACCAAGTCCAGCAAGAAATGTGCTGGTACTATCCAGAGCTGTCAGTATGGATTATCATGCTATATTGCAGAAAATCAATTTGATGCAACTGCTTTACCAACAGTATGTTAATCTTTTCCATTGCTGTTTTGTTGGCTGACTGAAGGAAGATATGCAGTGCATTTGAACCAAAGCAGATGTGTGCTGACAACTTAAATGCACAATCATGTTTGTGTTTTTTCTTTATTTCTTCCATCCTTTGTAATATCATATTAAATATTAAGGTAGCAGTTTATAATCAATGACTAATGACATAAGAAAATGAAAAAAAAAAAAACAGTATACAAAGATGCTCCAGGTGAGGCTTGAACTCACAACCTCGGCATTGCTCAACTGATACTGTCTTATTAGTACCGCGCGCTGACCAATTGCGCCACTGGAGCACTTTGCGGCATTCATTGGTTATGCTAGATGTGGATTTTATTCAATACAATCAGTACATTCATAAGAATTGAAAAAGAAAATCATTTTTGGTGATGAATGATGAGCAACAAAGGAACATGCATGCCAGATGACACTTGAATAAGCTGTCCACTGTGATAAAAAAAGGTTTAAAAAACAACAACAACAATGTTATCATAATTAATGTCATATTTTAGCTTCTGTTGTCATTTTTTACAAGCTAAACACTGCAAGACTGTTTTACAGTTGAAGCAAGGATAAAATATCAACTCTAGTGATGAGACACTTGCTGTATTTACTTCCACCACATATGGGACTTGGACCCCCTGGCTTAGGAGGGCGGTGACTTATCCATTATGCCAGTGGTGCTTACTGATGTTCTTATTTAAGACTGTTAGGTTTTTAATAGTCAATTATTTATTTTTGAGGAAAAAGTGAAGCTGTTTACTGTGTTCTTTGCATTACCAAGTCCAGCAAGAAATGTGCTGGTACTATCCAGAGCTGTAAGTATGGATTATCATGCTATATTGCAGAAAATCAATTTGATGCAACTGCTTTACCAACAGTATGTTAATCTTTTCCATTGCTGTTTTGTTTGCTGACTGAAGGAAGATATGCAGTGCATTTGAACCAAAGCAGATGTGTGCTGACAACTTAAATGCACAATCATGTTTGTGTTTTTTCTTTCTTTCTTCCATCCTTTGTAATATCATATTATATATTAAGGTAGCAGTTTATAATCAATGACTAATGACAAAAGAAAAGAAAAAAAAACAGTATACATAGATGCTCCAGGTGAGGCTTGAACTCATAACCTTGGCATTGCTCAACAGATACTGTCTTATAAGTACCGCGCGCTGACCAATTGCGCCACTGGAGCACTTTGCAGCATTAATTGGTTATGCTAGATGTGGATTTTATTCAATACAATCAGTACAGTCATAAGAATTGAAAAAGAAAATAATTTTTGGTGATGAATGATGAGCAACAAAGGAACTTGCATGCCAGATGGCACTTGAATAAGCTGTCCACGGCGATAGAAAAGGTTTAAAAAACAAGAACAACAACAATGTTATCATAATTAATGTCATATTTTAGCTTCTGTGGTCATTTTTTACAAGCTAAACACTGCAAGACTGTTTTACAGTTGAAGCAAGGATAAAATATCAACTCTAGTGATGAGACACTTGCTGTAATGACTTCCACCCCATATGGGACTTGGACCCCCTGGCTTAGGAGGGCAGTGACTTATCCATTATGCCAGTGGTGCTTACTGATGTTCTTATTTAAGACTGTTAGGTTTTTAATAGTCAATTATTTATTTTTGAGGAAAAAGTGAAGCTGTTTACTGTGTTCTATGCATTACCAAGTCCAGCAAGAAATGTGCTGGTACTATCCAGAGCTGTCAGTATGGATTATCATGCTATATTGCAGAAAATCAATTTGATGCAACTGCTTTACCAACAGTATGTTAATCTTTTCCATTGCATTTTTGTTGGCTGACTGAAGGAAGATATGCAGTGCATTTGAACCAAAGCAGATGTGTGCTGACAACTTAAATGCACAATCATGTTTGTGTTTTTTCTTTCTTTCTTCCATCCTTTGTAATATCATATTAAATATTAAGGTAGCAGTTTATAATCAATGACTAATGACATAAGAAAAGGAAAAAAAAAACAGTATACAAATATGCTCCAGGTAAGGCTTGAACTCACAACTTCGGCATTGCTCAACAGATACTGTCTTATTAGTACCGCGCGCTGACCAATTGCGCCACTGGAGCACTTTTCAGCATTCCTTGGTTATGCTAGATGTGGATTTTATTCAATACAATCAGTACAGTCATAAGAATTGAAAAAGAAAATAATTTTTGGTGATGAATGATGAGCAACAAAGGAACATGCATGCCAGATGGCACTTGAATAAGCTGTCCACTGTGATAGAAAAGGTTTAAAAAACAACAACAACAACAACAACAATGTTATCATAATTAATGTCATATTTTAGCTTCTGTGGTCATTTTTTACAAGCTAAACACTGCAAGACTGTTTTACAGTTGAAGCAAGGATAAAATATCAACTCTAGTGATGAGACACTTGCTGTAATGACTTCCACCCCATATAGGACTTGGACCCCCTGGCTTAGGAGGGCAGTGACTTATCCATTATGCCAGTGGTGCTTACTGATGTTCTTATTTAAGACTGTTAGGTTTTTAATAGTCAATTATTTATTTTTGAGGAAAAAGTGAAGCTGTTTACTGTGTTCTTTGCATTACCAAGTCCAGCAAGAAATGTGCTGGTACTATCCAGAGCTGTCAGTATGGATTATCATGCTATATTGCAGAAAATCAATTTGATCCAACTGCTTTACCAACAGTATGTTAATCTTTTCCATTGCTGTTTTATTGGCTGACTGAAGGAAGATATGCAGTGCATTTGAACCAAAGCAGATGTGTGCTGACAACTTAAATGCACAATCATGTTTGTGTTTTTTCATTCTTTCTTCCATCCTTTGTAATATCATATTAAATATTAAGGTAGCAGTTTATAATCAATGACTAATGACACAAGAAAAGGAAAAAAAACAGTATACAAAGATGCTCCAGGTGAGGCTTGAACTCACAACCTCGGCATTGCTGAACAGATACTGTCTTATAAGTACCGTGTGCTGACCAATTGCGCCACTGGAGCACTTTGCAGCATTAACTGGTTATGCTAGATGTGGATTTTATTCAATACAATCAGTACAGTCATAAGAATTGAAAAAAAAAAATCATTTTTGGTGATGAATGATGAGCAACAAAGGAACATGCATGCCAGATGGCACTTGAATAAGCTGTCCACGGTGATATAAAAGGTTTAAAAAACAACAACAACAATGTTATCATAATTAATGTCATATTTTAGCTTCTGTGGTCATTTTTTACAAGCTAAACACTGCAAGACTGTTTTACAGTTGAAGCAAGGATAAAATATCAACTCTAGTGATGAGACACTTGCTGTAATGACTTCCAACTCAGACGGGACTTAAAACCACAACCACTGGCTTAGGAGAACAGTGCCTTACCCATTATGCCAGTGGTGCTTACTGATGTTCTTATTTAAGACTGTTAGGTTTTTAATAGTCAATTATTTATTTTTGAGGAAAAAGTGAAGCTGTTTACTGTGTTCTTTGCATTACCAAGTCCAGCAAGAAATGTGCTGGTACTATCCAGAGCTGTCAGTATGGATTATCATGCTATATTGCAGAAAATCAATTTGATGCAACTGCTTTACCAACAGTATGTTAATCTTTTCCATTGCTGTTTTGTTGGCTGACTGAAGGAAGATATGCAGTGCATTTGAACCAAAGCAGATGTGTGCTGACAACTTAAATGCACAATCATGTTTGTTTTTATTCTTTATTTCTTCCATCCTTAGTAATATCATATTAAATATTAAGGTAGCAGTTTATAATCAATGACTAATGACATAAGAAAAGGAAAAAAAACAGTATACAAAGATGCTCAAGGTGAGGCTTGAACTCACAACCTCGGTATTGCTCAACAAATACTGTCTTATAAGTACCGCGCGCTGACCAATTGTGCTACTGGAGCACTTTGCAGCATTAAGTTGTTATGCTAGATGTGGATTTTATTCAATACAATCAGTACAGTCATAAGAATTGAAAAAGAAAATCATTTTTGATGATGAATGATGAGCAACAAAGGAACATGCATGCCAGATGGCACTTGAATAAGCTGTCCACTGTGATAGAAAAGGTTTAAAAAACAACAACAACAACAATGTTATCATAATTAATGTCATATTTTAGCTTCTGTGGTCATTTTTTACAAGCTAAACACTGCAAGACTGTTTTACAGTTGAAGCAAGGATAAAATATCAACTCTAGTGATGAGACACTTGCTGTAATGACTTCCACCCCATATAGGACTTGTACCCCCTGGCTTAGGAGGGCAGTGACTTATCCATTATGCCAGTGGTGCTTACTGATGTTCTTATTTAAGACTGTTAGGTTTTTAATAGTCAATTATTTATTTTTGAGGAAAAAGTGAAGCTGTTTACTGTGTTCTTTGCATTACCAAGTCCAGCAAGAAATGTGCTGGTACTATCCATAGCTGTCAGTATGGATTATCATGCTATATTGCAGAAAATCAATTTGATGCAACTGCTTTACCAACAGTATGTTAATCTTTTCCATTGCTGTTTTATTGGCTGACTGAAGGAAGATATGCAGTGCATTTGAACCAAAGCAGATGTGTGCTGACAACTTAAATGCACAATCATGTTTGTGTTTTTTCATTCTTTCTTCCATCCTTTGTAATATCATATTAAATATTAAGGTAGCTGTTTATAATCAATGACTAATGACACAAGAAAAGGAAAAAAAAACAGTATACAAAGATGCTCCAGGTGAGGCTTGAACTCACAACCTTGGCATTGCTGAACAGATACTGTCTTATAAGTACCGTGCGCTGACCAATTGCGCCACTGGAGCACTTTGCAGCATTAATTGGTTATGCTAGATGTGGATTTTATTCAATACAATCAGTACAGTCATAAGAATTGAAAAAGAAAATCATTTTTGGTGATGAATGATGAGCAACAAAGGAACATGCATGCCAGATGGCACTTGAATAAGCTGTCCACGGTGATAGAAAAGGTTTCAAAAACAACAACAACAATGTTATCATAATTAATGTCATATTTTAGCTTCTGTGGTCATTTTTTACAAGCTAAACACTGCAAGACTGTTTTACAGTTGAAGCAAGGATAAAATATCAACTCTAGTGATGAGACACTTGCTGTAATGACTTCCAACTCAGACGGGACTTAAACCCACAACCACTGGCTTAGGAGAACAGTGCCTTACCCATTATGCCAGTGGTGCTTACTGATGTTCTTATTTAAGACTGATAGGTTTTTAATAGTCAATTATTTATTTTTGAGGAAAAAGTGAAGCTGTTTACTGTGTTCTTTGCATTACCAAGTCCAGCAAGAAATGTGCTGGTACTATCCAGAGCTGTCAGTATGGATTATCATGCTATATTGCAGAAAATCAATTTGATGCAACTGCTTTACCAACAGTATGTTAATCTTTTCCATTGCTGTTTTGTTGGCTGACTGAAGGAAGATATGCAGTGCATTTGAACCAAAGCAGATGTGTGCTGACAACTTAAATGCACAATCATGTTTGTGTTTTTTCTTTATTTCTTCCATCCTTTGTAATATCATATTAAATATTAAGGTAGCAGTTTATAATCAATGACTAATGACATAAGAAAATGAAAAAAAAACAGTATACAAAGATGCTCCAGGTGAGGCTTGAACTCACAACTTCGGCATTGCTCAACAGATACTGTCTTTTATGTACCGCGTGCTGACCAAATGCGCCACTGGAGCACTTTGCAGCATTAATTTGTTATGCTAGATGTGGATTTTATTCAATACAATCAGTACAGTCATAAGAATTGAAAAAGAAAATCATTTTTGGTGATGAATGATGAGCAACAAAGGAACATGCATGCCAGATGGCACTTGAATAAGCTGTCCACGGTGATAGAAAAGGTTTAAAAAACAACAACAACAATGTTATCATAATTAATGTAATATTTTAGCTTCTGTGGTCATTTTTTACAAGCTAAACACTGCAAGACTGTTTTACAGTTGAAGCAAGGATAAAATATCAACTCTAGTGATGAGACACTTGCTGTAATGACTTCCAACTCAGACGGGACTTAAACCCACATCCACTTGCTTAGGAGAACAGTGCCTTACCCATTATGCCAATGGTGCTTACTGATGTTCTTATTTAAGACTGTTAGGTTTTTAATAGTCAATTATTTATTTTTGAGGAAAAAGTGAAGCTGTTTACTGTGTTCTTTGCATTACCAAGTCCAGCAAGAAATGTGCTGGTACTATCCAGAGCTGTCAGTATGGATTATCATGCTATATTGCAGAAAATCAATTTGATGCAACTGCTTTACCAACAGTATGTTAATCTTTTCCATTGCTGTTTTGTTGGCTGACTGAAGGAAGATATGCAGTGCATTTGAACCAAAGCAGATGTGTGCTGACAACTTAAATGCACAATCATGTTTGTGTTTTTTCTTTATTTCTTCCATCCTTTGTAATATCATATTAAATATTAAGGTAGCAGTTTATAATCAATGACTAATGACATAAGAAAAGGAAAAAAAAAAACAGTATACAAAGATGCTCCAGGTGAGGCTTGAACTCACAACCTCGGCATTGCTCAACAGATACTGTCTTATAAGTACCGCGTGCTGACCAATTGCGCCACTGGAGCACTTTGCAGCATTCATTTGTTATGCTAGATGTGGATTTTATTCAATACAATCAGTACAGTCATAAGAATTGAAAAAGAAAATCATTTTTGGTGATGAATGATGAGCAACAAAGGAACATGCATGCCAGATGGCACTTGAATAAGCTGTCCACGGTGATAGAAAAGGTTTACAAAACAACAACAACAATGTAATCATAATTAATGTCATATTTTAGCTTCTGTGGTCATTTTTTACAAGCTAAACACTGCAAAACTGTTTTACAGTTGAAGCAAGGATAAAATATCAACTCTAGTGATGAGACACTGCTGTAATGACTTCCAACTCAGATGGGACTTAAACCCACAACCACTGGATTAGGAGAACAGTGCCTTATCCATTATGCCAGTGGTGCTTACTGATGTCCTTATTTAAGACTGATAGGTTTTTAATAGTCAATTATTTATTTTTGAAAAAAAGTGAAGCTGTTTACTGTGTTCTTTGCATTACCAAGTCCAGCAAGAAATGTGCTGGTACTATCCAGAGCTGTCAGTATGGATTATCATGCTATATTGCAGAAAATCAATTTGATGCAACTGCTTTACCAACAGTATGTTAATCTTTTCCATTGCTGTTTTGTTGGCTGACTGAAGGAAGATATGCGGTGCATTTGAACCAAAGCAGATGTGTGCTGACAACTTAAATGCACAATCATGTTTGTGTTTTTTCTTTCTTTCTTCCATCCTTTGTAATATCATATTAAATATTAAGGTAGCAGTTTATAATCAATGACTAATGACATAAGAAAAGGAAAAAAAAAACAGTATACAAATATGCTCCAGGTAATGCTTGAACTCACAACCTCGGCATTGCTCAACTGATACTGTCTTATTAGTACCGCGCGCTGACCAATTGCGCCACTGGAGCACTTTGCAGCATTCATTGGTTATGCTAGATGTGGATTTTATTCAATACAATCAGTACAGTCATAAGAATTGAAAAAGAAAATCATTTTTGGTGATGAATAATGAGCAACAAAGGAACATGCATGCCAGATGGCACTTGAATAAGCTGTCTACGGTGATAGAAAAGGTTTAAAAAACAACAACAACAATGTTATCATAATTAATGTCATATTTTAGCTTCTGTTGTCATTTTTTACAAGCTAAACACTGCAAGACTGTTTTACAGTTGAAGCAAGGATAAAATATCAACTCTAGTGATGAGACACTTGCTGTAATGACTTCCAACTCAGACGGGACTTAAACCCACAACCACTTGCTTAGGAGAACAGTGCCTTCCCCATTATGCCAATGGTGCTTACTGATGTTCTTATTTAAGACTGTTAGGTTTTTAATAGTCAATTATTTATTTTTGAGGAAAAAGTGAAGCTGTTTACTGTGTTCTTTGCATTACCAAGTCCAGCAAGAAATGTGCTGGTACTATCCAGAGCTGTCAGTATGGATTATCATGCTATATTGCAGAAAATCAATTTGATGCAACTGCTTTACCAACAGTATGTTAATCTTTTCCATTGCTGTTTTGTTGGCTGACTGAAGGAAGATATGCAGTGCATTTGAACCAAAGCATATGTGTGCTGACAACTTAAATGCACAATCATGTTTGTGTTTTTTCTTTCTTTCTTCCATCCTTTGTAATATCATATTAAATATTAAGGTAGCAGTTTATAATCAATGACTAATGACATAAAAAAAAGGAAAAAAAAAACATTATATAAAGCTGCTCCAGGTGAGGCTTGAACTCACAAACTCAGCATTGCTCAACAGATAATGTCTTATAAGTACCGCGCGCTGACCAATTGCGCCACTGGAGCACTTTGCAGCATTAATTGGTTATGCTAGATGTGGATTTTATTCAATACAATCAGTACAGTCATAAGAATTGAAAAAGAAAATCATTTTTGGTGATGAATGATGAGCAACAAAGGAACATACATGCCAGATGGCACTTGAATAAGCTGTCCACTGTGATAGAAAAGGTTTAAAAAACAACAACAACAACAATGTTATCATAATTAATGTCATATTTTAGCTTCTGTGGTCATTTTTTACAAGCTAAACACTGCAAGACTGTTTTACAGTTGAAGCAAGGATAAAATATCAACTCTAGTAATGAGACACTTGCTGTAATGACTTCAACCCCATATAGGACTTGGACCCCCTGGCTTAGGAGGGCAGTGACTTACCCATTATGCCAGTGGTGCTTACTGATGTTCTTATTTAAGACTGTTAGGTTTTTAATAGTCAATTATTAATTTTTGAGGAAAAAGTGAAGCTGTTTACTGTGTTCTTTGCATTACCAAGTCCAGCAAGAAATGTGCTGGTACTATCCAGAGCTGTCAGTATGGATTATCATGCTATATTGCAGAAAATCAATTTGATGCAACTGCTTTACCAACAGTATGTTAATCTTTTCCATTGCTGTTTTATTGGCTGACTGAAGGAAGATATGCAGTGCATTTGAACCAAAGCAGATGTGTGCTGACAACTTAAATGCACAATCATGTTTGTGTTTTTTCATTCTTTCTTCCATCCTTTGTAATATCATATTAAATATTAAGGTAGCAGTTTATAATCAATGACTAATGACACAAGAAAAGGAAAAAAAAACAGTATACAAAGATGCTCCAGGTGAGGCTTGAACTCACAACCTCGGCATTGCTGAACAGATACTGTCTTATAAGTACTGCGCGCTGACCAATTGCGCCACTGGAGCACTTTGCAGCATTAATTAGTTATGCTAGATGTGGATTTTATTCAATATAATCAGTACAGTCATAAAAATTGAAAAAGAAAATCATTTTTGGTGATGAATGATGAGCAACAAAGGAACATGCATGCCAGATGGCACTTGAATAAGCTGTCCACGGTGATAGAAAATGTTTAAAAAACAAGAACAACAACAATGTTATCATAATTAATGTCATATTTTAGCTTCTGTGGTCATTTTTTACAAGCTAAACACTGCAAGACTGTTTTACAGTTGAAGCAAGGATAAAATATCAACTCTAGTGATGAGACACTTGCTGTAATGACTTCCAACTCAGACGGGACTTAAACCCACAACCACTGGCTTAGGAGAACAGTGCCTTACCCATTATGCCAGTGGTGCTTACTGATGTTCTTATTTAAGACTGTTAGGTTTTTAATAGTCAATTATTTATTTTTGATGAAAAAGTGAAGCTGTTTACTGTGTTCTTTGCATTACCAAGTGCAGCAAGAAATGTGCTGGTACTATCCAGAGCTGTCAGTATGGATTATCATGCTATATTGCAGAAAATCAATTTGATGCAACTGCTTTACCAACAGTATGTTAATCTTTTCCATTGCTGTTTTATTGGCTGACTGAAGGAAAATATGCAGTGCATTTGAACCAAAGCAGATGTGTGCTGACAACTTAAATGCACAATCATGTTTGTGTTTTTTCATTCTTTCTTCCATCCTTTGTAATATCATATTAAATATTAAGGTAGCAGTTTATAATCAATGACTAATGACATAAGAAAAGGAAAAAAAACTGTATACAAAGATGCTCCAGGTGAGGCTTGAACTCACAACCTCGGCATTGCTCAACAGATACTGTCTTATAAGTACCGTGTGCTGATCAATTGCGCCACTGGAGCACTTTGCAGCATTAATTGGTTATGCTAGATGTGGATTTTATTCAATACAATCAGTACAGTCATAAGAATTGAAAAAGGAAATCATTTTTGGTGATGAATGATGAGCAACAAAGGAACATGCATGCCAGATGGCACTTGAATAAGCTGTCCACTGTGATAGAAAAGGTTTAAAAAACAACAACAACAACAATGTTATCATAATTAATGTCATATTTTAGCTTCTGTGGTCATTTTTTACAAGCTAAACACTGCAAGACTGTTTTACAGTTGAAGCAAGGATAAAATATCAACTCTAGTGATGAGACACTTGCTGTAATGACTTCCAACTCAGACGGGACTTAAACCCACAACCACTTGCTTAGGAGAACAGTGCCTTAACCATTATGCCAATGGTGCTTACTGATGTTCTTATTTAAGACTGTTAGGTTTTTAATAGTCAATTATTTATTTTTGAGGAAAAAGTGAAGCTGTTTACTGTGTTCTTTGCATTACCAAGTCCAGCAAGAAATGTGCTGGTACTATCCAGAGCTGTCAGTATGGATTATCATGCTATATTGCAGAAAATCAATTTGATGCAACTGCTTTACCAACAGTATGTTAATCTTTTCCATTGCTGTTTTGTTGGCTGACTGAAGGAAGATATGCAGTGCATTTGAACCAAAGCAGATGTGTGCTGACAACTTAAATGCACAATCATGTTTGTGTTTTTTCTTTCTTTCTTCCATCCTTTGTAATATCATATTAAATATTAAGGCTACCAGTTTATAATCAATGACTAATGACATAAGAAAAGGAAAAAAAACAGTATACAAAGAAGATCCAGGTGAGCCTTGAACTCACAACCTCAGCATTGCTCAACAGATACTGTCTTATAAGAACCGCACGCTGACCAATTGCGCCACTGGAGCACATTGCAGCATTAATTGGTTATGCTAGATGTGGATTTTATTCAATACAATCAGTACAGTCATAAGAATTGAAAAAGAAAATCATTTTTGGTGATGAATGATGAGCAACAAAGAAACATGCATGCCAGATGGCACTTGAATAAGCTGTCCACGGTGATAGAAAAGGTTTAAAAAACAACAACAACAATGTTATCATAATTAATGTCATATTTTAGCTTCTGTGGTCATTTTTTACAAGCTAAACACTGCAAGACTGTTTAATAGTTGAAGCAAGGATAAAATATCAACTCTAGTGATGAGACACTTGTTGTAATGACTTCCAACTCAGACGGGACTTAAACCCACAACCACTGGCTTAGGAGAACAGTGACTTATCCATTATGCCAGTGGTGCTTACTGATGTCCTTATTTAAGACTGATAGGTGTTTAATAGTCAATTAAATATTTTTGAAAAAAAGTGAAGCTGTTTACGGTGTTCTTTCCATAACAAAGTCCAGCAAGAAATGTGCTGGTACTATCCAGAGCTGTCAGTATGGATTATCATGCTATATTGCAGAAAATCAATTTGATGCAACTGCTTTACCAACAGTATGTTAATCTTTTCCATTGCTGTTTTGTTGGCTGACTGAAGGAAGATATGCAGTGCATTTGAACCAAAGCAGATGTGTGCTGACAACTTAAATGCACAATCATGTTTGTGTTTTTTCTTTCTTTCTTTCTTCCATCCTTTGTAATATCATATTAAATATTAAGGTAGCAGTTTATAATCAATGACTAATGACATAAGAAAAGGAAAAAAAACAGTATACAAAGAAGATCCAGGTGAGGCTTGAACTCACTACCTCTGCATTGCTCAACAGATACTGTCTTATAAGTATCACGCGCTGACCAATTGCGCCACTGGAGCACTTTGGCGCATTGCTTGGTTATGCTAGATGTGGATTTTATTCAATACAATCAGTACAGTCATAAGAATTGAAAAAGAAAATCATTTTTGGTGATGAATGATGAGCAACAAAGGAACATGCATGCCAGATGGCACTTGAATAAACTGTCCACGGTGATAGAAAAGGTTTAAAAAACAACAACAACAATGTTATCATAATTAATGTCATATTTTAGCTTCTGTGATCATTTTTTACAAGCTAAACACTGCAAGACTGTTTTACAGTAGAAGCAAGGATAATATATCAACTCTAGTGATGAGACACTTGCTGTAATTACTTCCACCCCATATGGGACTTGGACCCCCTGGCTTAGGAGGGCAGTGACTTATCCATTATGCCAGTGGTGCTTACTGATGTTCTTATTTAAGACTATTAGGTTTTTAATAGTCAATTATTTATTTTTGAGGAAAAAGTGAAGCTGAATACTGTGTTCTTTGCATTACCAAGTCCAGCAAGAAATGTGCTGGAACTATCCAGAGCTGTCAGTATGGATTATCATGCTATATTGCAGAAAATCAATTTGATGCAACTGCTTTACCAACAGTATGTTAATCTTTTCCATTGCTGTTTTGTTGGCTGACTGAAGGAAGATATGCAGTGCATTTGAACCAAAGCAGATGTGTTGACAAGTTAAATGCACAATCATGTTTGTGTTTTTTCTTTCTTTCTTCCATCCTTTGTAATATCATATTAAATATTAAGGTAGCAGTTTATAATTAATGACTAATGACATAAGAAAAGGAAAAAAAACAGTATACAAAGATGCTCCAGGTGAGGCTTGAACTCATAACCTCAGCATTGCTCAACAGATACTGTTTTATAAGTACCGCACGCTGACCAATTGCGCCACTGGAGCACATTATAGCATTAATTGGTTATGCTAGATGTGGATTTTATTCAATACAATCAGTACAGAAAATCATTTTTGGTGATGAATGATGAGCAACAAAGGAACATGCATGCCAGATGGCACTTGAATAAGCTGTCCACGGTGATAGAAAAGGTTTAAAAAACAACAACAACAATGTTATCATAATTAATGTCATATTTTAGCTTCTGTGGTCATTTTTTACAAGCTAAACACTGCAAGACCGTTTTACAGTAGAAGCAAGGATAAAATATCAACTCTAGTGATGAGACACTTGCTGTAATTACTTCCACCCCATATGGGACTTGGACCCCCTGGCTTAGGAGGGCAGTGACTTATCCATTATGCCAGTGGTGCTTACTGATGTCCTTATATAAGACTGATAGGTTTTTAATAGTCAATTATTTATTTTTGAAAAAAAGTGAAGCTGTTGACTGTGTTCTTTGCATTACCAAGTCCAGCAAGAAATGTGCTGGTACTATCGAGAGCTGTCAGTATGGATTATCATGCTATATAGCAGAAAATCAATTTGATGCAACTGCTTTACCAACAGTATGTTAATCTTTTCCATTGCTGTTTTGTTGGCTGACTGAAGGAAGATATGCAGTGCATTTGAACCAAAGCAGATGTGTGCTGACAACTTAAATGCACAATCATGTTTGTGTTTTTTCTTTCTTTCTTCCATCCTTTGTAATATCATATTAAATATTAAGGTAGCAGTTTATAATCAATGACTAATGACATAAGAAAAGGAAAAAAACCAGTATACAAAGATGCTCCAGGTGAGGCTTGAACTCACAACCTCGGCATTGCTCAACAGATACTGTCTTATAAGTACCGCGCGCTGACCAATTGCGCAACTGGAGCACTTTGCAGCATTAATTGGTTATGCTAGATGTGGATTTTATTCAATACAATCAGTACAGTCATAAGAATTGAAAAAGAAAATCATTTTTGGTGATGAATGGTGAGCAACAATGGAACATGCATGCCAGATGGCACTTGAATAAGCTGTCCACGGTGATAGAAAAGGTTTAAAAAACAACAATGTTATCATAATTAATGTCATATTTTAGCTTCTGTGGTCATTTTTTACAAGCTAAACACTGCAAGACTGTTTTACAGTTGAAGCAAGGATAAAATATCAACTCTAGTGATGAGACACTTGCTGTAATTACTTCCACCCCATATGGGACTTGGACCCCCTGGCTTAGGAGGGCAGTGACTTATCCATTATGCCAGTGGTGCTTACTGATGTTCTTATTTAAGACTGTTAGGTTTTTAATAGTCAATTAAATATTTTTGAAAAAAAGTGAAGCTGTTTACTGTGTTCTTTCCATTACCAAGTCCAGCAAGAAATGTGCTGGTACTATCCAGAGCTGTCAGTATGGATTATCATGCTATATTGCAGAAAATCAATTTGATGCAACTGCTTTACCAACAGTATGTTAATCTTTTCCATTGCTGTTTTGTTGGCTGACTGAAGGAAGATATGCAGTGCATTTGAACCAAAGCAGATGTGTGCTGACAACTTAAATGCACAATAATGTTTGTGTTTTTTCTTTCTTTCTTTCATCCTTTGTAATATCATATTAAATATTAAGGTAGCAGTTTATAATCAATGACTAATGACATAAGAAAAAGAAAAAAAACAGTATACAAAGATGCTCCAGGTGAGGCTTGAACTCACAATCTTGGCATTGCTCAACAGATACTGTATTATAAGTACAGTGCGCTGAACAATTACGCCACTGGAGCACTTTGCAGCATTAATTGGTTATGCTAGATGTGGATTTTATTCAATACAATCAGTACAGTCATAAGAATTGAAAAAGAAAATCATTTTTGGTGATGAATGATGAGCAACAAAGGAACATGCATGCCAGATGGCACTTGAATAAGCTGTCCACGGTGATAAAAAAGGTTTAAAAAACAACAACAACAATGTTATCATAATTAATGTCATATTTTAGCTTCTGTGGTCATTTTTTACAAGCTAAACACTGCAAGACTGTTTTACAGTTGAAGCAAGGATAAAATATCAACTCTAGTGATGAGACACTTGCTGTAATTACATCCACCCCATATGGGACTTGGACCCCCTGGCTTAGGAGGGCAGTGACTTATCCATTATGCCAGTGGTGCTTACTGATGTTCTTATTTAAGACTGTTAGGTTTTTAATAGTCAATTATTTATTTTTGAGGAAAAAGTGAAGCTGTTTACTGTGTTCTTTGCATTACCAAGTCCAGCAAGAAATGTGCTGGTACTATCCAGAGCTGTCAGTATGGATTATCATGCTATATAGCAGAAAATCAATTTGATGCAACTGCTTTACCAACAGTATGTTAATCTTTTCCATTGCTGTTTTGTTGGCTGACTGAAGGAAGATATGCAGTGCATTTGAACCAAAGCAGATGTGTGCTGACAACTTAAATGCACAATCATGTTTGTGTTTTTTCTTTCTTTCTTCCATCCTTTGTAATATCATATTAAATATTAAGGTAGCAGTTTATAATCAATGACTAATGACATAAGAAAAGGAAAAAAAAAGTATACAAAGATGATCCAGGTGAGGCTTGAACTCACAACCTCAGCAGATACTGTCTTATAAGTACCGCGTGCTGAACAATTGCGCCACTGGAGCACTTTGCAGCATTAATTGGTTATGCTAGATGTGGATTTTATTCAATACAATCAGTACAGTCATAAGAATTGAAAAATAAAATCATTTTTGGTGATGAATGATGAGCAACAAAGGAACATGCATGCCAGATGGCACTTGAATAAGCTGTCCACGGTAATAGAAAAGGTTTAAAAAACAACAACAACAACAATGTTATCATAATTAATGTCATATTTTAGCTTCTGTGGTCATTTTTTACAAGCTAAACACTGCAAGACTGTTTTACAGTTGAAGCAAGGATAAAATATCAACTCTAGTGATGAGACACTTGCTGTAATTACTTCCACCCCATATGGGACTTGGACCCCCTGGCTTAGGAGGGCAGTGACTTATCCATTATGCCAGTGGTGCTTACTGATGTTCTTATTTAAGACTGTTAGGTTTTTAATAGTCAATTATTTATTTTTGAGGAAAAAGTGAAGCTGTTTACTGTGTTCTTTGCATTACCAAGTCCAGCAAGAAATGTGCTGGTACTATCCAGAGCTGTCAGTATGGATTTTCATGCTATATTTCAGAAAATCAATTTGATGCAACTGCTTTACCAACAGTATGTTAATCTTTTCCATTGCTGTTTTGTTGGCTGACTGAAGGAAGATATGCAGTGCATTTGAACCAAAGCAGATGTGTGCTGACAACTTAAATGCACAATCATGTTTGTGTTTTTTCTTTCTTTCTTCCATCCTTTGTAATATCATATTAAATATTAAGGTAGCAGTTTATAATCATTGACTAATGACATAAGAAAAGGAAAAAAACAGTATACAAAGATGCTCCAGGTGAGGCTTGAACTAACAACCTCAGCATTGCTCAACAGATACTGTCTTATAAGTACCGCGCGCTGACCAATTGCGCCACTGAAGCACTTTGCAGCATTGATTGGTTATGCTATATGTGGATTTTATTCAATACAATCAGTACAGTCATAAGAATTGAAAAAGAAAATCATTTTTGGTGATGAATGATGAGCAACAAAGGAACATGCATGCCAGATGGCACTTGAATAAGCTGTCCACGGTGATAAAAAAGGTTTAAAAAACAACAACAACAACAACAACAACAACAACAACAATGTTATCATAATTAATGTCATATTTTAGCTTCTGTGGTCATTTTTTACAAGCTAAACACTGCAAGACTGTTTTACAGTTGAAGCAAGGATAAAATATTAACTCTAGTGATGAGACACTTGCTGTAGTTACTTCCACCCCATATGGGACTTGGACCCCCTTGCTTAGGAGGGCAGTGACTTATCCATTATGCCAGTGGTGCTTACTGATGTTCTTATTTAAGACTGTTAGGTTTTTAATAGTCAATTATTTATTTTTGAGGAAAAAGTGAAGCTGAATACTGTGTTCTTTGCATTACCAAGTCCAGCAAGAAATGTGCTGGTACTATCCAGAGCTGTCAGTATGGATTATCATGCTATATAGCAGAAAATCAATTTGATGCAACTGCTTTACCAACAGTATGTTAATCTTTTCCATTGCTGTTTTGTTGGCTGACTGAAGGAAGATATGCAGTGCATTTGAACCAAAGCAGATGTGTGCTGACAACTTAAATGCACAATCATGTCTGTGTTTTTTCTTTCTTTCTTCGATCCTTTGTAATATCATATTAAATATTAAGGTAGCAGTTTATAATCAATGACTAATGACATAAGAAAAGGAAAAAAAACAGTATACAAAGATGCTCCAGGTGAGGCTTGAACTCACAACCTCAGCATTGCTCAACAGATACTGTCTTATAAGTACCGCGCGCTGACCAATTGCGCCACTGGAGCACTCTACAGCATTAATTGATTATGCTAGATGTGGATTTTATTCAATACAATCAGTACAGTCATAAGAATTGAAAAAGAAAATCATTTTTGGTGATGAATGATGAGCAACAAAGGAACATGCATGCCAGATGGCACTTGAATAAGCTGTCCACGGTGATAGAAAAGGTTTAAAAAACAACAACAACAATGTTATCATAATTAATGTCATATTTTAGCTTCTGTAGTCATTTTTTACAAGCTAAACACTGCTTTACAGTTGAAGCAAGGATGAAATATCAACTCTAGTGATGAGACACTTGCTGTAATGACTTCCAACTCAGACGGGACTTAAACCCACAACCACTGGCTTAGGAGAACAGTGCCTTATCCATTATGCCAGTGGTGCTTACTGATGTCCTTATTTAAAACTGATAGGTTTTTAATAGTCAATAATTTATTTTTGAAAAAAAGTGAAGCTGTTTACTGTGTTCTTTGCATTACCAAGTCCAGCAAGAAATGTGCTGGTACTACCCAGAGCTGTCAGTATGGATTATCATGCTATATTGCAGAAAATCAATTTGATGCAACTGCTTTACCAACAGTATGTTAATCTTTTCCATTGCTGTTTTGTTGGCTGACTGAAGGAAGATATGCAGTGCATTTGAACCAAAGCAGATGTGTGCTGACAACTTAAATGCACAATCATGTTTGTGTTTTTCTTTCTTTCTTCCATCCTTTGTAATATCATATTAAATATTAAGGTAGCAGTTTATAATCAATGACTAATGACATAAGAAAAGGAAAAAAAAACAGTATACAAAGATGCTCTAGGTGAGGCTTGAATTCACAACCTTGGCATTGCTCAACAGATACTGTATTACAAGTACCACGCGCTGACCAATTGCGCCACTGGAGCACTTTGCAGCATTGATTGGTTATGCTATATGTGGATTTTATTCAATACAATCAGTACAGTCATAAGAATTGAAAAAGAAAATCATTTTTGGTGATGAATGATGAGCAACAAAGGAACATGCATGCCAGATGGCACTTGAATAAGCTGTCCACGGTGATAAAAAAAGGTTTAAAAAACAACAACAACAACAACAATGTTATCATAAATAATGTCATATTTTAGCTTCTGTGGTCATTTTTTACAAGCTAAACACTGCAAGACTGTTTTACAGTTGAAGCAAGGATAAAATATCAGCTCTAGTGATGAGACACTTGCTGTAATTACTTCCACCCCATATGGGACTTGGACCCCCTGGCTTAGGAGGGCAGTGACTTATCCATTATGCCAGTGGTGCTTACTGATGTTCTTATTTAAGACTGTTGGGTTTTTAATAGTCAATTATTTATTTTTGAGGAAAAAGTGAAGCTGAATACTGTGTTCTTTGCATTACCAAGTCCAGCAAGAAATGTGCTGGTACTATCCAGAGCTGTCAGTATGGATTATCATGCTATATAGCAGAAAATCAATTTGATGCAACTGCTTTACCAACAGTATGTTAATCTTTTCCATTGCTGTTTTGTTGGATGACTGAAGGAAGATATGCAGTGCATTTGAACCAAAGCAGATGTGTGCTGACAACTTAAATGCACAATCATGTTTGTGTTTTTTCTTTCTTTCTTCCATCCTTTGTAATATCATATTAAATATTAAGGTAGCAGTTTATAATCAATGACTAATGACATAAGAAAAGGAAAAAAAACAGTATACAAAGATGCGCCAGGTGAGGCTTGAATTCACAACCTCGGCATTGCTCAACAGATACTGTCTTATAAGTACTGCGCGCTGACCAATTGCGCCACTGGAGCACTTTGCAGCATTATTTGGTTATGCTAGATGTGGATTTTATTCAATACAATCAGTACAGTCATAAGAATTGAAAAAGAAAATCATTTTTGGTGATGAATGATGAGCAACAAAGGAACATGCATACCAGATGGCACTTGAATAAGCTGTCCACGGTGATAGAAAAGGTTTAAAAAACAACAACAACAATGTTATCATAATTAATGTCATATTTTAGCTTCTGTGGTCATTTTTTACAAGCTAAACACTGCAAGACTGTTTTACAGTAGAAGCAAGGATAAAATATCAACTCTAGTGTTGAGACACTTGCTGTAATGACTTCCAACTCAGACGGGACTTAAACCCACAACCACTTGCTTAGCAGAACAGTGCCTTACCCATTATGCCAGTGGTGCTTACTGATGTCCTTATTTTAGACTGTTAGGTTTTTAATAGTCAATTATTTATTTTTGAGGAAAAAGTGAAGCTGTTTACTGTGTTCTTTGCATTACCAAGTCCAGCAAGAAATGTGCTGGTACTATCCAGAGCTGTCAGTATGGATTATCATGCTATATTGCAGAAAATCAATTTGATGCAACTGCTTTACCAACAGTATGTTAATCTTTTCCATTGCTGTTTTGTTGGCTGACTGAAGGAAGATATGCAGTACATTTGAACAAAAGCAGATGTTAAATATTAATTTAATCAATGACTAATGACATAAGAAAAGGAAGAAAAAAAACAGGATACAAAGATGCTCCAGGTGAGGCTTGAACTCAAAACCTCTGTATTGCTCAACAGATACTGTCTTATAAGAACAGCACGCTGACAAATTGCACCACTGTAGCACTTTGCAGCAATGATTGTTTATGCTAGATGTGGATTTTACTCAATACAATCAGTACAGTCATAAGAATTGAAAAAGAAAATCATTTTTGGTGATGAATGATGAGCAACAAAGGAACATGCATGCCAGATGGCACTTGAATAAGCTGTCCACGGTGATAGAAAAGGTTTAAAAAACAACAACAATGTTATCATAATTAATGTCATATTTTAGCTTCTGTGGTCATTTTTTACAAGCTAAACACTGCAAGACTGTTTTACAGTTGAAGCAAGGATAAAATATCAACTCTAGTGATGAGACACTTGCTGTAATTACTTCCACCCCATATGGGACTTGGACCCCCTGGCTTAGGAGGGCAGTGACTTATCCATTATGCCAGTGGTGCTTACTGATGTTCTTATTTAAGACTGTTAGGTTTTTAATAGTCAATTATTTATTTTTGAGGAAAAAGTGAAGCTGTTTACTGTGTTCTTTGCATTACCAAGTCCAGCAAGAAATGTGCTGGTACTATCCAGAGCTGTCAGTATGTATTTTCATGCTATATTGCAGAAAATCAATTTAATGCAACTGCTTTACCAACAGTATGTTAATCTTTTCCATTGCTGTTTTGTTGGCTGACTGAAGGAAGATATGCAGTGCATTTGAACCAAAGCAGATGTGTGCTGACAACTTAAATGCACAATAATGTTTGTGTTTTTTCTTTCTTTCTTCCATCCTTTGTAATATCATATTAAATATTAAGGTAGCAGTTTATAATCAATGACTAATGACATAAGAAAAGGAAAAAAAAACAGTATACAAAGAAGCTCCATGTGAGGCTTGAACTCACAACCTCGGCATTGCTCAACAGATACTGTCTTATAAGTACTGCGCGCTGACCAATTGCGCCACTGGAGCACTTTGCAGCATTCTTTGGTTATGCTAGATGTGGATTTTATTCAATACAATCAGTACAGTCATAAGAATTGAAAACGAAAATCATTTTTGGTGATGAATGATGAGCAACAAAGGAACATGCATGCCAGATGGCACTTGAATAAGCTGTCCACGGTGATAGAAAAGGTTTAAAAAACAACAACAACAATGTTATCATAATTAATGTCATATTTTAGCTTCTGTAGTCATTTTTTACAAGCTAAACACTGCAAGACTGTTTTACAGTAGAAGCAAGGATAAAAAATCAACTCTAGTGTTGAGACACTTGCTGTAATGACTTCCAACTCAGACGGGACTTAAACCCACAACCACTGGCTTAGGAGAACAGTTCCTTACCCATTATGCCAGTGGTGCTTACTGATGTTCTTATTTAAGACTGTTAGGTTTTTAATAGTCAATTATTTATTTTTGAGGAAAAAGTGAAGCTGTTTACTGTGTTCTTTGCATTACCAAGTCCAGCAAGAAATGTGCTGGTACTATCCAGAGCTGTCAGTATGTATTTTCATGCTATATTGCAGAAAATCAATTTAATGCAACTGCTTTACCAACAGTATGTTAATCTTTTCCATTGCTGTTTTGTTAGCTGACTGAAGGAAGATATGCAGTGCATTTGAACCAAAGCAGATGTGTGCTGACAACTAAAATGCACAATCATGTTTGTGTTTTTTCTTTCTTTCTTCCATCCTTTGTAATTTCATATTAAATATTAAGGTAGCAGTTTATAATCAATGACTAATGACATAAGAAAAGGAAAAAAAACAGTGTACAAAGATGCTCCATGTGAGGCTTGAACTCACAACCTCGGCATTGCTCAACAGATACTGTCTTATAAATACTGCGCGCTGACCAATTGCACCACTGGAGCATTTTGCAACATTATTTGGTTATGCTAGATGTGGATTTTATTCAATACAATCAGTACAGTCATAAGAATTGAAAAAGAAAATCATTTTTGGTGATGAATGAAGAGCAACAAAGGAACATGCATACCAGATGGCACTTGAATAAGCTGTCCACGGTGATAGAAAAGGTTTAAAAACCAACAACAACAATGTTATCATAATTAATGTCATATTTTAGCTTCTGTGGTCATTTTTTACAAGCTAAACACTGCAAGACTGTTTTACAGTTGAAGCAAGGATAAAATATCAACTCTAGTGTTGAGACACTTGCTGTAATGACTTCCAACTCAGACGGGACTTAAACCCACAACCACTGGCTTAGCAGAACAGTGCCTTACCCATTATGCCAGTGGTGCTTACTGATGTTCTTATTTTAGACTGTTAGGTTTTTAATAGTCAATTATTTATTTTTGAGGAAAAAGTGAAGCTGTTTACTGTGTTCTTTGCATTACCAAGTCCAGCAAGAAATGTGCTGGTACTATCCAGAGCTGTCAGTATGAATTATCATGCTATATTGCAGAAAATCAATTTGATGCAACTGCTTTACCAACAGTATGTTAATCTTTTCCATTGCTGTTTTGTTGGCTGACTGAAGGAAGATATGCAGTGCATTTGAACCAAAGCAGATGTTAAATATTAATTTAATCAATGACTAATGACATAAGAAAAGGAAAAAAAAAACAGGATACGAAGATACTCCAGGTGAGGCTTGAACTCACAACCTCTGTATTGCTCAACAGATACTGTCTTATAAGAACAGCACGCTGACAAATTGCACCACTGTAGCACTTTGCAGCAATGATTGTTTATGCTAGATGTGGATTTTATTCAATACAATCAGTACAGTCATAAGAATTGAAAAAGAAAATCATTTTTGGTGATGAAAGATGAGCAACAAAGGAACATGCATGCGGCACTTGAATAAGCTGTCCACTGTAATAGAAAAGGTTTAAAAAACAACAACAATGTTATCATAATTAATGTCATATTTTAGCTTCTGTGGTCATTTTTTACAAGCTAAACACTGCAAGACTGTTTTACAGTTGAAGCAAGGATAAAATATCAACTCTAGTGATGAGACACTTGCTGTAATTACTTCCACCCCATATGGGACTTGGACCCCCTGGCTTAGGAGGGCAGTGACTTATCCATTATGCCAGTGGTGCTTACTGATGTTCTTATTTAAGACAGTTAGGTTTTTAATAGTCAATTATTTATTTTTGAGGAAAAAGTGAAGCTGTTTACTGTGTTCTTTGCATTACCAAGTCCAGCAAGAAATGTGCTGGTACTATCCAGAGCTGTCAGTATGTATTTTCATGCTATATTGCAGAAAATCAATTTAATGCAACTGCTTTACCAACAGTATGTTAATCTTTTCCATTGCTGTTTTGTTGGCTGACTGAAGGAAGATATGCAGTGCATTTGAACCAAAGCAGATGTGTGCTGACAACTTAAATGCACAATCATGTTTGTGTTTTTTCTTTCTTTCTTCCATCCTTTGTAATATCATATTAAATATTAAGGTAGCAGTTTATAATCAATGACTAATGACATAAGAAAAGGAAAAAAAAACAGTATACAAAGAAGCTCCATGTGAGGCTTGAACTCACAACCTCAGCATTGCTCAACAGATACTGTCTTATAAGTACTGCGCGCTGACCAATTGCGCCACTGGAGCACTTTGCAGCATTATTTGGTTATGCTAGATGTGGATTTTATTCAATACAATCAGTACAGTCATAAGAATTGAAAAAGAAAATCATTTTTGGTGATGAATGATGAGCAACAAAGGAACATGCATGCCAGATGGCACTTGAATAAGCTGTCCACGGTGATAGAAAAGGTTTAAAAAACAACAACAACAATGTTATCATAATTAATGTCATATTTTAGCTTCTGTAGTCATTTTTTACAAGCTAAACACTGCAAGACTGTTTTACAGTAGAAGCAAGGATAAAATATCAACTCTAGTGTTGAGACACTTGCTGTAATGACTTCCAACTCAGACGGGACTTAAACCCACAACCACTGGCTTAGGAGAACAGTTCCTTACCCATTATGCCAGTGGTGCTTACTGATGTTCTTATTTTAGACTGTTAGGTTTTTAATAGTCAATTATTTATTTTTGAGGAAAAAGTGAAGCTGTTTACTGTGTTCTTTGCATTACCAAGTCCAGCAAGAAATGTGCTGGTACTATCCAGAGCTGTCAGTATGTATTTTTATGCTATATTGCAGAAAATCAATTTAATGCAACTGCTTTACCAACAGTATGTTAATCTTTTCCATTGCTGTTTTGTTGGCTGACTGAAGGAAGATATGCAGTGCATTTGAACCAAAGCAGATGTGTGCTGTCAACTTAAATGCACAATCATGTTTGTGTTTTTTCTTTCTTTCTTCCATCCTTTGTAATATCATATTAAATATTAAGGTAGCAGTTTATAATCAATGACTAATGACATAAGAAAAGGAAAAAAAACAGTGTACAAAGATGTTCCATGTGAGGCTTGAACTCACAACCTCGGCATTGCTCAACAGATACTGTCTTATAAGTACTGCGCGCTGACCAATTGCGCCACTGGAGCACTTTGCAGCATTATTTGGTTATGCTAGATGTGGATTTTATTCAATACAATCAGTACAGTCATAAGAATTGAAAAAGAAAATCATTTTTGGTGATGAATGATGAGCAACAAAGGAACATGCATACCAGATGGCACTTGAATAAGCTGTCCACGGTGATAGAAAAGGTTTAAAAAACAACAACAACAATGTTATCATAATTAATGTCATATTTTAGCTTCTGTGGTCATTTTTTACAAGCTAAACACTGCAAGACTGTTTTACAGTAGAAGCAAGGATAAAATATCAACTCTAGTGTTGAGACACTTGCTGTAATGACTTCCAACTCAGACGGGACTTAAACCCACAACCACTGGCTTAGCAGAACAGTGCCTTACCCATTATGCCAGTGGTGCTTACTGATGTTCTTATTTTAGACTGTTAGGTTTTTAACAGTCAATTATTTATTTTTGAGGAAAAAGTGAAGCTGTTTACTGTGTTCTTTGCATTACCAAGTCCAACAAGAAATGTGCTGGTACTATCCAGAGCTGTCAGTATGAATTATCATGCTATATTGCAGAAAATCAATTTGATGCAACTGCTTTACCAACAGTATGTTAATCTTTTCCATTGCTGTTTTGTTGGCTGACTGAAGGAAGATATGCAGTGCATTTGAACCAAAGCAAATGTTAAATATTAATTTAATCAATGACTAATGACATAAGAAAAGGAAAAAAAAAACAGGACACGAAGATACTCAAGGTGAGGCTTGAACTCACAACCTCTGTATTGCTCAACAGATACTGTCTTATAAGAACAGCACGCTGACAAATTGCACCACTATAGCACTTTGCAGCAATGATTGTTTATGCTAGATGTGGATTTTATTCAATACAATCAGTACAGTCATAAGAATTGAAAAAGAAAATCATTTTTGGTGATGAATGATGAGCAACAAAGGAACATGCATGCGGCACTTGAATAAGCTGTCCACTGTAATAGAAAAGGTTTAAAAAACAACAACAATGTTATCATAATTAATGTCATATTTTAGCTTCTGTTGTCATTTTTTACAAGCTAAACACTGCAAGACTGTTTTACAGTTGAAGCAAGGATAAAATATCAACTCTAGTGATGAGACACTTGCTGTAATTACTTCCACCCCATATGGGACTTGGACCCCCTGGCTTAGGAGGGCAGTGACTTATCCATTATGCCAGTGGTGCTTACTGATGTTCTTATTTAAGACTGTTAGGTTTTTAATAGTCAATTAAATATTTTTGAAAAAAAGTGAAGCTGTTTACAGTGTTCTTTGCATTACCAAGTCCAGCAAGGAATGTGCTGGTACTATCCAGAGCTGTCAGTATGGATTATCATGCTATATTGCAGAAAATCAATTTGATGCAACTGCTTTACCAACAGTATGTTAATCTTTTCCATTGCTGTTTTGTTGGCTGACTGAAGGAAGATATGCAGTGCATTTGAACCAAAGCAGATGTGTGCTGACAACTTAAATGCACAATCATGTTTGTGTTTTTTCTTTCTTTCTTCCATCCTTTGTAATATCATATTAAATATTAAGGTAGCAGTTTATAATCAATGACTAATGACATAAGAAAAGGAAAAAAAAAACAATATACAAAGATGCTCCAGGTGAGGCTTGAACTCACAACCTCAGCATTGCTCAACAGATACTGTCTTATAAGTACTGCACGCTGACCAATTGCGCCACTGGAGCACTTAGCAGCATTATTTGGTTATGCTAGATGTGGATTTTATTCAATACAATCAGTACAGTCATAAGAATTGAAAAAGAAAATCATTTTTGGTGATGAATGATGAGCAACAAAGGAACATGCATACCAGATGGCACTAGAATAAGCTGTCCACGGTGATAGAAAAGGTTTAAAAAACAACAACAACAATGTTATCATAATTAATGTCATATTTTAGCTTCTGTGGTCATTTTTTACAAGCTAAACACTGCAAGACTGTTTTACATTTGAAGCAAGGATAAAATATCAACTCTAGTGATGAGACACTTGCTGTAATGACTTCCAACTCAGACTGGACTTAAACCCACAACCACTGGCTTAGGAGAACAGTGCCTTATCTATTATGCCAGTGGTGCTTACTGATGTCCTTATTTAAGACTGATAGGTTTTTAATAGTCAATTATTTATTTTTGAAAAAAAGTGATGCTGTTTACTGTGTTCTTTGCATTACCAAGTCCAGCAAGAAATGTGCTGGTACTATCCAGAGCTGTCAGTATGGATTATCATGCTATATTGCAGAAAATCAATTTGATGCAACTGCTTTACCAACAGTATGTTAATCTTTTCCATTGCTGTTTTGTTGGCTGACTGAAGGAAGATATGCCATGCATTTGAACCAAAGCAGATGTTAAATATTAATTTAATAAATGACTAATGACATAAGAAAAGGAAAAAAAAACAGGATACAAAGATGCTCCAGGTGAGGCTTGAACTCACTACCTCTGCATTGCTCAACAGATACTGTCTTATAAGTATCACGCGCTGATCAATTGCGCCACTGGAGCACTTTGGCGCATTGCTTGGTTATGCTAGATGTGGATTTTATTCAATACAATCAGTACAGTCACAAGAATTGAAAAAGAAAATCATTTTTGGTGATGAATGATGAGCAACAAAGGAACATGCATGCCAGATGGCACTTGAATAAGCTGTCCACGGTGATAAAAAAGGTTTAAAAAACAACAACAACAATGTTATCATAATTAATGTCATATTTTAGCTTCTGTGGTCATTTTTTTACAAGCTAAACACTGCAAGACTGTTTTACATTTGAAGCAAGGATAAAATATCAACTCTAGTGATGAGACACTTGCTGTAATTACTTCCACCCCATATGGGACTTGGACCCACTGGCTTAGGAGGGCAGTGACTTATCCATTATGCCAGTGGTGCTTACTGATGTACTTATTTAAGACTGTTAGGTTTTTAATAGTCAATTATTTATTTTTGAGGAAAAAGTGAAGCTGTTTACTGTGTTCTTTGCATTACCAAGTCCAGCAAGATATGTGCTGGTACTATCCAGCACTGTCAGTATGGATTTTCATGCTATATTGCAGAAAATCAATTTGATGCAACTGCTTTACCAACAGTATGTTAATCTTTTCCATTGCTGTTTTGTTGGTTGACTGAAGGAAGATATGCAGTGCATTTGAACCAAAGCAGATGTGTGCTGACAACTTAAATGCACAATCATGTTTGTGTTTTTTCTTTCTTTTTTCCATCCTTTGTAATATCATATTAAATATTAAGGTAGCAGTTTATAATCAATGACTAATGACATAAGAAAAGAAAAAAAACCAGTATACAAAGATGCTCCAGGTGAGGCTTGAACTCACAACCTCAGCATTGCTCAACAGATACTGTCTTATAAGTACCGCGCACTTACCAATTGCACCACTGGAGCACTTTTCAGCATTCATTGGTTATGCTAGATGTGGATTTTATTCAATACAATCAGTACAGTCATAAGAATTGAAGAAGAAAATCATTTTTGGTGATGAATGATGAGCAACAAAGGAACATGCATGCCAGATGGCACTTGAATAAGCTGTCCACGGTGATAGAAAAGGTTTTTTTTTTTTTTTATTTAACAATTTTTATTAGTGGTATTTTTCCAAATTACAACATTTGTATACAATAAGACATGGAGCATAGGTTACACAGATGTTGAAAAATGTAGGTTAGTCTTATCTAGTCATCTTTGGATCGAGTATGTGCCTGGTGGCGCTGCATGGTGGAGGAACAGATCAGTATATGTTATACTGAGGAAATATCCATATAGCAAAAAGGCATCATAACATCTACCACTTGAACCCGTTTAACAATATTGAGTAACAAAAGATATATTATAACGGTGTTAAGAACTATTCAGTTATCTTTATCGATAGCTATCATGCCTGAGTAATGTCGTCTATTCCTGTAAAAGAGCTAGTGGTATTTTGGAGTAAAAGGAGATAATCGCCATACCATAGATGATGATATTTGTATATCACATTAGCCATAAGATGTTGCTCCACGATATTAAATAAGGAATAGTGTACCGAAATATAGGGTAAGAAAGAGGAAAGAATAGTTATAAAGAGATAGAAAGTGGGATAAGAAAGAATGAACCTCAGAAGATGAGCCCAGAGAGAGGCTAAGAAAGGACAGAAAGAGAGAAAGGAAGTAAAGAGGGCAAAAGGAGTGGTTTGGAAAGATGAAGAGAGAAAAAAAAAAATACAGCTCTACCATAATGTAGTTGTGAAAAAGGCGATATTTGATGATAACACATTATTAGCGTAATCTATATATCTATCTCTGTCAAGACAAATACTTCAAAGAATAGTATGGGGGGGTAAGTGAGAGAAAAAAAGAAGTGTAAAAAGAAGAAAGGTGGGGTGGGGGTGGGTGGACTCTCCGAACCTGGGCGGCACGTTAGAGGGGTGAGGAGTGATACTATGAAGAGGGTGTGGAGCCCTCGAGTATGTCATGGAGCCTGGCAGATGAAAGTATATATGAATAAGAAAAATACATTAGTGAAGAGACCAACGAGCGATGTCAAACATTTTGGTTAGCGAGAGTCTCTCTTCGTCTGATAGGGACAGTAGGTAGTAGTGCCATTTGTTCAGAAATTTAGATAGGATCTCTCCTCTGGCCAGAATCAAAGATCTTCTGTCAAAGAGGAATATCTGTCTAAGCTTCTGCAGTACCTCATTGAGGGATGGTGCAGATTTGGTGGTCCAATGAATTAAGATTATCTTTTTTGCAATCGTCACTATAATGGTAAGTAGTGGATGGATCTGAGGTGAGAACGGACCAATTTTCCAGTTTGTGAAATTTGCGCATAAGCATGCTAAGATGTCAGGTTGTATCCTAGCTTGAAATAGTCTATTAATGTAGGCTATAACTTTGTGCCAGAATTTTTTGATCTTCCCACATGACCAAAAGGAATGTAGGAATCTGGCCATGTGTGCTGAGCATTTTGGGCAGTCTCCCGATTCCTCCAAGACCATATGGCTTCTCTGTGCTGGAGAGATGTATGCTCTATGGATAGTTCTGAAGTGGACTTCTTGTAGATAAGAGGAGTTAAGTCAACTCATGGATTGACTAAAAGTAGGGCACAGATCAGAGATTTCGACTACTGTGGGTATGTCTTGTGACCATTTCGAGGGATTGGCTGGTGGAGAGGTAGGATGTCAGGCAAACATAAGTTTAGAGTATAAAAGACTAGTCTTGTATGGTCTGCGTGTTAGGGATTGGAGTAGTATTAGTATTAGATCCTGTGTGTCCGGATGGAAATTATGTGTATGTATAGATGTTGCAAAATGGCGGGTTTGTAGAAACATGAAGAATTGGTTATTAGGGAGTTGGTAGGTCTATTGAAGGGCGGAGAAAGGGAGAGGTATTCCCCCTGGATCAAAAACTTTTGATGTTGTCGATAGTCCTTTAGCCTTCCAGTCAAGGTACTGGCGGTTGGTTAACGAGGGTGGGAATCGTGGATTGCCCCAAAGCGGGATGTGTATGGATGAAGTGAAATCTCGGTGTAGGATTTTGTTGATGGAGATCCATGATTTGTATGTATCTGTGAAGATGATGTTGTTATAGATATGTGGTGGGATGTCTTGCTTCCTGGCGTGGAGCAATGCACATGGGGAGTATGGAGCAAACATGGCTGTATCAAGATTGACATCTGTGTAGGTGGAGGATTCTAAAATCCAGTCAGAAATGTATCGGAACATAACAGAGTGAGTATACATACGAAGGTTGGGGGCTTTAAGGCCTCCGTGCTTAATGGGATTTTGCAATTTGTTTAGCGAAATTCTGGATTTTTTATGTTTCCATAGAAATCTAGAGGTTAGTTTGTCAAAGTCAGAGGTTTTCAAAGAGAGTGGCAACATTTGAATGAGGTAGAAGATTTTGGGGAATATAATACTCTTTATAGCCGCAAGGCGGCCCAATAATGACAGTGGGAGATCCTTCCAGTTATCATACAGTGTAGCTATTTTTGTTAGTAGGGGGGTATAATTAAGTTTATAGATGTTAGCGGTGGATGGTGGAATTTTGATCCCTAAGTATTTTATACCTTCCCTGGCTATATGAAAAGTGGAACGGGATGGGGTGATTTGAGTGATGGGGGGAGGGCCATTAATGGGTAGGATTTCGGATTTAGATATGTTTATTTTAAGACCTGCAGTTTGGCCAAACGCTGAGATGAGGGACATAACTTGGGGAACCGATGAGGAAGGGTCAGAAAGGAAAAGAATCATGTCATCTGCAAATAAAGAAATTTTTAATTCTAGTGGTCCTAAAGTGATTCCAGGTATATTGGTCGAATTGCGGATAGCTATAGCGAGAGGTTCAATGGCTATGTTGAATAATAATGGTGATAATGGACACCCTTGTCTAGTGCCTCTAGCTATAGGGAAGGGGGAGGAGAGAGACCCATTACAGGAAATTTGGGATGTGGATTTGGAGTATAAGGCTGTAATTATATCAATAAATGATTTAGGGAATCCGAATTTGGAAAGTGTGTGATATAAGTGGGGCCATAGCACTAAGTCGAAGGCCTTCTCGGCGTCCAATGATAAGATAATGGCTGGTTTGGCGGGAGGATAGATGTTCATACTTTGGACGACCGAGAAGACCTTCCTCAGGTTTATCACCGAGTGGCGGCTAGAAATGAAGCCTGTCTGGTCTTGATGAATTATGTGGGGCAATATCGGTTGGAGACGATTGGATAGAATTTTTGTCAGAATTTTGTAGTCAAGGTTGAGTAGAGATATGGGCCTATATGAGCTGGGGAGGGACAAGTCACGATTTGGTTTGGGTAAAGTTTTTATTATTGCTGAGGTTAAGTAGAGTGGGGGATTGAGGTTTATAAGGAGGTAGTTGTATAATAAAACTAAGGTATCTATAATTTTGGGGGCTAGTAATTTGTAGAATTCGCCTGAGAATCCGTCAGGACCTGGGGCTTTGTCTCGATGAAGATGTTGGATAACTGAAAGGATCTCCTTGGCTGTGATGGGAGCCGTTAGAGAGTCAGAGAGGGATTGCGGGATGGTAGGGAGAGAGGGATATTCCCAAATAGGGGTGGAAGAGAGTGCATACTGTGAAGAGGTGGTTGTAGGGGGGGGGGGGGGGAGAAGGTGCAGAGTATAATGATTCGTAGAATGATTTCATCACCTCTGAGACTTGTTGATTAGAGGTTGTCATTTTACCATCAGGTGTTTTTAGAGGGCGTATAAAGGAAGGAGGGCGGGAACCATGAAGTAAGTTGGTCAAGAGCTTGCCTGTCTTGTTGCCAAATTTGTGATATTTAAAGTTTATGTTAAAGAGATGTTTATCGCCTAGAGATTGGAGATGTATTTCAAAGTTATTTTTTGCCTTGGTGTATAAATCTTTGTTTTCAGGTGAGGGTGATGTTTTGAATTGTTGGAATGATGATGTTAGTTCTGACTGCAATTGTAAGTAGGTTGAGGCCAGTTGCTTTTTAGATTTAGAGGTGTATGAGATGATCATGCCTCTTAAAACTGATTTTGCTGTTTGCCAGAATATGGGGGGGTTGGAGGTGAGGTAAGATATATTATTAGAGGCGAATTCATCCCATTTCGCTATTAGAGCTTCACAAAACAATTGTGAGCGTGATAAGTGAGTTGGGAATCTCCAAATTTTCGTGACAGAAGGGTCATGTGAGAGTTTGAGATCAAACCAGATGAGGGCATGGTCCGAGAGAGAGATGGTTTCTATAGTGGTAGAAATAATATCTGGGATTAGAATATGGGAAATTAAAAAATAATCTATTCGGGATAGGGTGCCATGTGCGGCAGAGAGGCATGTGTATTCTCTGTCGATGGGATTGAAGGCTCTCCAGACATCAGTGGTTTGGAGAGAGGAGGCGAGGTGAGGAATACCAAATTTTGGTAAAGAGGTAGGTTTAGAGGAAGTGTTGGAGCGATCAAGAAGTGGGGAGGAGATTAGATTGAGGTCACCTCCAATGATTAGTCTTTCTTGGAGGAAGGGGGTTAATTTAGCTATCAGTGTGGAGAAAAAGGATTTATTGTAGTTATTGGGTGCGTATATGTTACACAGTACATATGAAATGTCTTGTAAGGTAATGTGTGCTAT
The DNA here is from genome assembly GCF_028390025.1 of Pseudophryne corroboree. Lineage (NCBI taxonomy): Eukaryota > Metazoa > Chordata > Amphibia > Anura > Myobatrachidae > Pseudophryne > Pseudophryne corroboree. The sequence continues at coordinate 633,234,622 of NC_086447.1, read as the reverse complement.
GATGAATCTGCCATTAGGGTCGGGTGTAGTCCTAGTCACTTTAAATGGTAGAGAGGATCTAGCCAATATGATTACTCCACGGGCCTTGGAGGAAAAAGGAGCCGCTGCTACAACTGTCCAGCCTAGGGTTCCTCGTTTTTTTGATTCTAGATCTGTTAAGTGAGTTTCTTGTAGATATGCTAAGTCTAAGTGTTGTTTATTTAGGTATTGCAGGATTCTACGACGTTTGGCTGGGGAATTTATGCCGCCCACGTTCAGAGAGCCAACCTTAAGGTGGGAGAGTGTCATATGTGGTATTTACCATGTGAGGAGGGGACAGGGATAAAGCATTGTGTAGGCCATATTTTGAGTATGTTGAGATGGAAAGGTAGAAGGAGAAAAGGAAGAATTGATAGAAGAAAGATATCATTGAGAAGATAAACAAAACATAATGCAAAAAAGTCCTAGTTAGGACAACACTAGGAAACAACCTAGTTGATCTGTGGCATGGCCAGCATACCAACTTTCGATTCATCGGAGTAAAGGAAGGTATAACCTCAAGGGAGCCTTAGCTGCCCGGAACTAACCCACCAGGTTGAAACATATCGAAGGGGGTGAACCCATGGGGGGTGGGGGAGGGGGGGTGGAGAGGGTGGGGGGGGAGGGGAGGGGGGGGAGAGGTTGGAAAGAGCAGGTGGATGTATGTCATAGCTGCAGGCTGCGTGTCATTAATGACCATAAGGGGCATCACATCAACCCACATACTATCTAGTTACATATATAATAATGTCATAAAATCAAAGGGTTTATCCTTAATAGTATTTGGTGTAGTATCGGAGATAGGCTTATTAGCCCTGCTTATAAGTGAAAAACAATCATGACAATAAACAGTGGTACGTGTCAACATAGCTGTCCTTCAGTGGTTGCGCTGGAGAGGTGAATAGCCCATCACAAAGGCTATCTAGGACGTTATGCAGTGTCAGAAATGTCCTCATGATGTCCTTGCGCTTCTTCTTTGAGGAATGCATCTGCGTCTCCAGGGGTGTTAAAGTCGTAAAATGTGTCTCCTGTGAATATGCGTAGTTAGCTGGATATTGGAGGGCAAATTTCCTTTTCATCTGTATCAACTGAGCACAGATAGGTGAAAAAGCCTTTCTGGCCCGTGTGAGTTCAGGAGAAAAGTCTTGGAAGATAAGTAATTTATTTTTTTCCCATATCAGTGGGCGTACTTGTCTGGAAGCAATCCAAAGGGCTTGCTTGTGAAGGTAATTTAAGCAGCGGAAAATGACCACTCTGGGACGGGTATCTGCAGGACGTAGGTTGGGGCCAATTCTATGTACCCTTTCTATGACAATGTCTTTACAAGCGTCAGTGATTTGCAGCAGCTGGGGTAGTGTGTGACTCACAAAGCGTTCCAGGGCTGAATCTTTCACTGATTCAGGGATGCCAATTATTCTTAAGTTGTTTCTCCTGGATCTATTTTCAATATTATCCAGCTTATTTAAAAGATGATAGTTTTCCTTTTGAAGGCGGATGATGTCGTGCTGTGCGTCTGCCATGTCATGAGCTATCTTCCCTATTTGTGTCTCGGTTGTGGTCACCCTATGAGTGAGATTTTTGAGCTGTGTGGAAATGTCAGTGACAGCCTGTGTCAATAGGGACCCCATCGTGGCCGTTATAGCTTGGGCCAAATCAGCGTGTGTGATGGGAGAATCAGGGTGTCCCTGTGAGACAAACTTATCTGTTTCCGAAGCGGCTTTCTTGTGTGCCGGAGACGCTGGCGGCGAGTCTGTGCCGGGCGCCATCTTTGGATCTGCTCGTCGCTTCTCCTGCCGAAACAGCTGCGTGCGGGCGGAGGTATTCGGAGCCAGAAATTTCTCCATACACTGGGGGGAAGGAGGGGAGGTTCGTCCCTTCTTGTTGGAGGCTCCGGGGAGCCGTAAAAAACTTGTTCGCGGTGAGTGAGTCCCGGGAGCTGCACGGACACGCTGCTCACAGCATGAACCCGGAACCGGAAGTGCGGTGATAGAAAAGGTTTAAAAAAACAACAACAACAACAATGTTATAATAATTAATGTCATATTTTAGCTTCTGTAGTCATTTATTACAAGCTAAACACTGCAAGACTGTTTTACAGTTGAAGCATGGATAAAATATCAACTCTAGTGATGAGACACTTGCTGTAATGACTTCCAACTCAGACTGGACTTAAACCCACAACCACTGGCTTAGGAGAACAGTGCCTTATCCATTATGCCAGTGGTGCTTACTGATGTCCTTATTTAAGACTGATAGGTTTTTAATAGTCAATTAAATATTTTTGAAAAAAAGTGAAGCTGTTTACTGTGTTCTTTGCATTACCAAGTCCAGCAAGAAATGTGCTGGTACTATCCAGAGCTGTCAATATGGATTATCATGCTATATTGCAGAAAATCAATTTGATGCAACTGCTTTACCAACAGTATGTTAATCTTTTCCATTGCTGTTTTGTTGGCTGACTGAAGGAAGATATGCAGTGCATTTGAACCAAAGCAGATGTGTGCTGACAACTTAAATGCACAATCATGTTTGTGTTTTTTCTTTCTTTCTTCCATCCTTTGTAATATCATATTAAATATTAAGGTAGCAGTTTATAATCAATGACTAATGACATAAGAAAAGGTAGAAAAAACAGTATACAAAGATGCTCCAGGTGAGGCTTGAACTCACAACCTTGGCATTGCTCAACAGATACTGTATTATAAGTACCACGCGCTGACCAATTGCGCCACTGGGGCACTTTGTAGCATTGATTGGTTATGCTAGATGTGGATTTTATTCAATACAATCAGTACAGTCATAAGAATTGAAAAAGAAAATCATTTTTGGTGATGAATGATGAGCAACAAAGGAACATGCATGCCAGATGGCACTTGAATAAGCTGTCCACGGTGATAGAAAAGGTTTAAAAAACAACAACAACAATGTTATCATAATTAATGTCATATTTTAGCTTCTGTAGTCATTTTTTACAAGCTAAACACTGCAAGACTGTTTTAAAGTTGAAGCAAGGATAAAATATCAACTCTAGTGATGAGACACTTGCTGTAATGACTTCCAACTCAGACTGGACTTAAACCCACAACCACTGGCTTAGGAGAACAGTGCCTTATCTATTATGCCAGTGGTGCTTACTGATGTCCTTATTTAAGACTGATAGGTTTTTAATAGTCAATTATTTATTTTTGAAAAAAAGTGATGCTGTTTACTGTGTTCTTTGCATTACCAAGTCCAGCAAGAAATGTGCTGGTACTATCCAGAGCTGTCAGTATGGATTATCATGCTATATTGCAGAAAATCAATTTGATGCAACTGCTTTACCAACAGTATGTTAATCTTTTCCATTGCTGTTTTGTTGGCTGACTGAAGGAAGATATGCAGTGCATTTGAACCAAAGCAGATGTTAAATATTAATTTAATAAATGACTAATGACATAAGAAAAGGAAAAAAAAACAGGATACAAAGATGATCCAGGTGAGGCTTGAACTCACTACCTCTGCATTGCTCAACAGATACTGTCTTATAAGTATCACGCGCTGACCAATTGCGCCACTGGAGCACTTTGGCGCATTGCTTGGTTATGCTAGATGTGGATTTTATTCAATACAATCAGTACAGTCATAAGAATTGAAAAAGAAAATCATTTTTGGTGATGAATGATGAGCAACAAAGGAACATGCATGCCAGATGGCACTTGAATAAGCTGTCCACGGTGATAAAAAAGGTTTAAAAAACAACAACAACAATGTTATCATAATTAATGTCATATTTTAGCTTCTGTGGTCATTTTTTTACAAGCTAAACACTGCAAGACTGTTTTACATTTGAAGCAAGGATAAAATATCAACTCTAGTGATGAGACACTTGCTGTAATTACTTCCACCCCATATGGGACTTGGACCCACTGGCTTAGGAGGGCAGTGACTTATCCATTATGCCAGTGGTGCTTACTGATGTACTTATTTAAGACTGTTAGGTTTTTAATAGTCAATTATTTATTTTTGAGGAAAAAGTGAAGCTGTTTACTGTGTTCTTTGCATTACCAAGTCCAGCAAGATATGTGCTGGTACTATCCAGCGCTGTCAGTATGGATTTTCATGCTATATTGCAGAAAATCAATTTGATGCAACTGCTTTACCAACAGTATGTTAATCTTTTCCATTGCTGTTTTGTTGGTTGACTGAAGGAAGATATGCAGTGCATTTGAACCAAAGCAGATGTGTGCTGACAACTTAAATGCACAATCATGTTTGTGTTTTTTCTTTCTTTTTTCCATCCTTTGTAATATCATATTAAATATTAAGGTAGCAGTTTATAATCAATGACTAATGACATAAGAAAAGGAAAAAAATCAGTATACAAAGATGCTCCAGGTGAGGCTTGAACTCACAACCTCAGCATTGCTCAACAGATACTGTCTTATAAGTACCGCGCACTTACCAATTGCACCACTGGAGCACTTTTCAGCATTCATTGGTTATGCTAGATGTGGATTTTATTCAATACAATCAGTACAGTCATAAGAATTGAAGAAGAAAATCATTTTTGGTGATGAATGATGAGCAACAAAGGAACATGCATGCCAGATGGCACTTGAATAAGCTGTCCACGGTGATAGAAAAGGTTTTTTTTGTTTTTTTTATTTAACAATTTTTATTAGTGGTATTTTTCCAAATTACAACATTTGTATACAATAAGACATGGAGCATAGGTTACACAGATGTTGAAAAATGTAGGTTAGTCTTATCTAGTCATCTTTGGATCGAGTATGTGCCTGGTGGCGCTGCATGGTGGAGGAACAGATCAGTATATGTTATACTGAGGAAATATCCATATAGCAAAAAGGCATCATAACATCTACCACTTGAACCCGTTTAACAATATTGAGTAACAAAAGATATATTATAACGGTGTTAAGAACTATTCAGTTATCTTTATCGATAGCTATCATGCCTGAGTAATGTCGTCTATTCCTGTAAAAGAGCTAGTGGTATTTTGGAGTAAAAGGAGATAATCGCCATACCATAGATGATGATATTTGTATATCACATTAGCCATAAGATGTTGCTCCACGATATTAAATAAGGAATAGTGTACCGAAATATAGGGTAAGAAAGAGGAAAGAATAGTTATAAAGAGATAGAAAGTGGGATAAGAAAGAATGAACCTCAGAAGATGAGCCCAGAGAGAGGCTAAGAAAGGACAGAAAGAGAGAAAGGAAGTAAAGAGGGCAAAAGGAGTGGTTTGGAAAGATGAAGAGAGAAAAAAAAAAAATACAGCTCTACCATAATGTAGTTGTGAAAAAGGCGATATTTGATGATAACACATTATTAGCGTAATCTATATATCTATCTCTGTCAAGACAAATACTTCAAAGAATAGTATGGGGGGGTAAGTGAGAGAAAAAAAGAAGTGTAAAAAGAAGAAAGGTGGGGTGGGGGGTGGGTGGACTCTCCGAACCTGGGCGGCACGTTAGAGGGGTGAGGAGTGATACTATGAAGAGGGTGTGGAGCCCTCGAGTATGTCATGGAGCCTGGCAGATGAAAGTATATATGAATAAGAAAAATACATTAGTGAAGAGACCAACGAGCGATGTCAAACATTTTGGTTAGCGAGAGTCTCTCTTCGTCTGATAGGGACAGTAGGTAGTAGTGCCTTTTGTTCAGAAATTTAGATAGGATCTCTCCTCTGGCCAGAATCAAAGATCTTCTGTCAAAGAGGAATATCTGTCTAAGCTTCTGCAGTACCTCATTGAGGGATGGTGCAGATTTGGTGGTCCAATGAATTAAGATTATCTTTTTTGCAATTGTCACTATAATGGTAAGTAGTGGATGGATCTGAGGTGAGAACGGACCAATTTTCCAGTTTATGAAATTTGCGCATAAGCATGCTAAGATGTCAGGTTGTATCCTAGCTTGAAATAGTCTATTAATGTAGGCTATAACTTTGTGCCAGAATTTTTTGATCTTCCCACATGACCAAAAGGAATGTAGGAATCTGGCCATGTGTGCTGAGCATTTTGGGCAGTCTCCCGATTCCTCCAAGACCATATGGCTTCTCTGTGCTGGAGAGATGTATGCTCTATGGATAGTTCTGAAGTGGACTTCTTGTAGATAAGAGGAGTTAAGTCAACTCATGGATTGACTAAAAGTAGGGCACAGATCAGAGATTTCGACTACTGTGGGTATGTCTTGTGACCATTTCGAGGGATTGGCTGGTGGAGAGGTAGGATGTCTGGCAAACATAAGTTTAGAGTATAAAAGACTAGTCTTGTATGGTCTGCGTGTTAGGGATTGGAGTAGTATTAGTATTAGATCCTGTGTGTCCGGATGGAAATTATGTGTATGTATAGATGTTGCAAAATGGCGGGTTTGTAGAAACATGAAGAATTGGTTTTTAGGGAGTTGGTAGGTCTGTTGAAGGGCGGAGAAAGGGAGAGGTATTCCCCCTGGATCAAAAACTTTTGATGTTGTCGATAGTCCTTTAGCCTTCCAGTCAAGGTACTGGCGGTTGGTTAACGAGGGTGGGAATCGTGGATGTGTATGGATGAAGTGTAATCTCGGTGTAGGATTTTGTTGATGGAGATCCATGATTTGTATGTATCTGTGAAGATGATGTTGTTATAGATATGTGGTGGGATGTCTTGCTTCCTGGCGTGGAGCAATGCACATGGGGAGTATGGAGCAAACATGGCTGTATCAAGATTGACATCTGTGTAGGTGGAGGATTCTAAAATCCAGTCAGAAATGTATCGGAACATAACAGAGTGAGTATACATACGAAGGTTGGGGGCTTTAAGGCCTCCGTGCTTAATGGGATTTTGCAATTTGTTTAGCGAAATTCTGGATTTTTTATGTTTCCATAGAAATCTAGAGGTTAGTTTGTCAAAGGTAGCAAAGTCAGAGGTTTTCAAAGAGAGTGGCAACATTTGAATGAGGTAGAAGATTTTGGGGAATATAATAATCTTTATAGCCGCAAGGCGGCCCAATAATGACAGTGGGAGATCCTTCCAGTTATCATACAGTGTAGCTATTTTTGTTAGTAGGGGGGTATAATTAAGTTTATAGATGTTAGCGGTGGATGGTGGAATTTTGATCCCTAAGTATTTTATACCTTCCCTGGCTATATGAAAAGTGGAAAGGGATGGGGTGATTTGAGTGATGGGGGGAGGGCCATTAATGGGTAGGATTTCGGATTTAGATATGTTTATTTTAAGACCTGCAGTTTGGCCAAACGCTGAGATGAGGGACATAACTTGGGGAACCGATGAGGAAGGGTCAGAAAGGAAAAGAATCATGTCATCTGCAAATAAAGAAATTTTTAATTCTAGTGGTCCTAAAGTGATTCCAGGTATATTGGTCGAATTGCGGATAGCTATAGCGAGAGGTTCAATGGCTATGTTGAATAATAATGGTGATAATGGACACCCTTGTCTAGTGCCTCTAGCTATAGGGAAGGGGGAGGAGAGAGACCCATTACAGGAAATTTGGGATGTGGATTTGGAGTATAAGGCTGTAATTATATCAATAAATGATTTAGGGAATCCGAATTTGGAAAGTGTGTGATATAAGTGGGGCCATAGCACTAAGTCGAAGGCCTTCTCGGCGTCCAATGATAAGATAATGGCTAGTTTGGCGGGAGGATAGATGTTCATACTTTGGACGACCGAGAAGACCTTCCTCAGGTTTATCACCGAGTGGCGGCTAGAAATGAAGCCTGTCTGGTCTTGATGAATTATGTGGGGCAATATCGGTTGGAGACGATTGGATAGAATTTTTGTCAGAATTTTGTAGTCAAGGTTGAGTAGAGATATGGGCCTATATGAGCTGGGGAGGGACAAGTCACGATTTGGTTTGGATAAAGTTTTTATTATTGCTGAGGTTAAGTAGAGTGGGGGATTGAGGTTTATAAGGAGGTGGTTGTATAATAAAACTAAGGTATCTATAATTTTGGGGGCTAGTAATTTGTAGAATTCGCCTGAGAATCCGTCAGGACCTGGGGCTTTGTCTCGATGAAGATGTTGGATAACTGAAAGGATCTCCTTGGCTGTGATGGGAGCCGTTAGAGAGTCAGAGAGGGATTGCGGGATGGTAGGGAGAGAGGGATATTCCCAAATAGGGGTGGAAGAGAGTGCATACTGTGAAGAGGTGGTTGTAGGGGGGGGGGGGGAGAAGGTGCAGAGTATAATGATTCGTAGAATGATTTCATCACCTCTGAGACTTGTTGATTAGAGGTTGTCATTTTACTATCAGGTGTTTTTAGAGGGCGTATAAAGGAAGGAGGGCGGGAACCATGAAGTAAGTTGGTCAAGAGCTTGCCTGTCTTGTTGCCAAATTTGTGATATTTAAAGTTTATGTTAAAGAGATGTTTATCGCCTAGAGATTGGAGATGTATTTCAAAGTTATTTTTTGCCTTGGTGTATAAATCTTTGTTTTCAGGTGAGGGTGATGTTTTGAATTGTTGGAATGATGATGTTAGTTCTGACTGCAATTGTAAGTAGGTTGAGGCCAGTTGCTTTTTAGATTTAGAGGTGTATGAGATGATCATGCCTCTTAAAACTGATTTTGCTGTTTGCCAGAATATGGGGGGGTTGGAGGTGAGGTAAGATATATTATTAGAGGCGAATTCATCCCATTTCGCTATTAGAGCTTCACAAAACAATTGTGAGCGTGATAAGTGAGTTGGGAATCTCCAAATTTTCGTGACAGAAGGGTCATGTGAGAGTTTGAGATCAAACCAGATGAGGGCATGGTCCGAGAGAGAGATGGTTTCTATAGTGGTAGAAATAATATCTGGGATTAGAATATGGGAAATTAAAAAATAATCTATTCGGGATAGGGTGCCATGTGCGGCAGAGAGGCATGTGTATTCTCTGTCGATGGGATTGAAGGCTCTCCAGACATCAGTGGTTTGGAGAGAGGAGGCGAGGTGAGGAATACCAAATTTTGGTAAAGAGGTAGGTTTAGAGGAAGTGTTGGAGCGATCAAGAAGTGGGGAGGAGATTAGATTGAGGTCACCTCCAATGATTAGTCTTTCTTGGAGGAAATGGGTTAATTTAGCTATCAGTGTGGAGAAAAAGGATTTATTGTAGTTATTGGGTGCGTATATGTTACACAGTACATATGAAATGTCTTGTAAGGTAATGTGTGCTATGATGAATCTGCCATTAGGGTCGGGTGTAGTCCTAGTCACTTTAAATGGTAGAGAGGATCTAGCCAATATGATTACTCCACGGGCCTTGGAGGAAAAAGGAGCCGCTGCTACAACTGTCCAGCCTAGGGTTCCTCGTTTTTTTGATTCTAGATCTGTTAAGTGAGTTTCTTGTAGATATGCTAAGTCTAAGTGTTGTTTATTTAGGAATTGCAGGATTCTACGACGTTTGGCTGGGGAATTTATGCCGCCCACGTTCAGAGAGCCAACCTTAAGGTGGGAGAGTGTCATATGTGGTATTTACCATGTGAGGAGGGGACAGGGATAAAGCATTGTGTAGGCCATATTTTGAGTATGTTGAGATGGAAAGGTAGAAGGAGAAAAGGAAGAATTGATAGAAGAAAGATATCATTGAGAAGATAAACAAAACATAATGCAAAAAAGTCCTAGTTAGGACAACACTAGGAAACAACCTAGTTGATCTGTGGCATGGCCAGCATACCAACTTTCGATTCATCGGAGTAAAGGAAGGTATAACCTCAAGGGAGCCTTAGCTGCCCGGAACTAACCCACCAGGTTGAAACATATCGAAGAGGGTGAACCCATGGGGGGTGGGGGAGGGGGGGTGGAGAGGGTGGGGGGGAGGGGAGGGGGGGGAGGTTGGAAAGAGCAGGTGGATGTATGTCATAGCTGCAGGCTGCGTGTCATTAATGACCATAAGGGGCATCACATCAACCCACATACTATCTAGTTACATATATAATAATGTCATAAAATCAAAGGGTTTATCCTTAATAGTATTTGGTGTAGTATCGGAGATAGGCTTATTAGCCCTGCTTATAAGTGAAAAACAATCATGACAATAAACAGTGGTACGTGTCAACATAGCTGTCCTTCAGTGGTTGCGCTGGAGAGGTGAATAGCCCATCACGAAGGCTATCTAGGACGTTATGCAGTGTCAGAAATGTCCTCATGATGTCCTTGCGCTTCTTCTTTGAGGAATGCATCTGCGTCTCCAGGGGTGTTAAAGTCGTAAAATGTGTCTCCTGTGAATATGCGTAGTTTAGCTGGATATTGGAGGGCAAATTTCCTTTTCATCTGTATCAACTGAGCACAGATAGGTGAAAAAGCCTTTCTGGCCCGTGTGAGTTCAGGAGAAAAGTCTTGGAAGATAAGTAATTTATTTTTTTCCCATATCAGTGGGCGTACTTGTCTGGAAGCAATCCAAAGGGCTTGCTTGTGAAGGTAATTTAAGCAGCGGAAAATGACAACTCTGGGACGGGTATCTGCAGGACGTAGGTTGGGGCCAATTCTATGTACCCTTTCTATGACAATGTCTTTACAAGCGTAAGTGATATGCAGCAGCTGGGGTAGTGTGTAACTCACAAAGCGTTCCAGGGCTGAATCTTTCACTGATTCAGGGATGCCAATTATTCTTAAGTTGTTTCTCCTGGATCTATTTTCAATATTATCCAGCTTATTTAAAAGATGATAGTTTTCCTTTTGAAGGCGGATGATGTCGTGCTGTGCGTCTGCCATGTCATGAGCTATCTTCCCTATTTGTGTCTCGGTTGTGGTCACCCTATGAGTGAGATTTTTGAGCTGTGTGGAAATGTCAGTGACAGCCTGTGTCAATAGGGACCCCATCGTGGCCGTTATAGCTTGGGCCAAATCAGCGTGTGTGATGGGAGAATCAGGGTGTCTCTGTGAGACAAACTTATCTGTTTCCGAAGCGGCTTTCTTGTGTGCCGGAGACGCTGGCGGCGAGTCTGTGCCGGGCGCCATCTTTGGATCTGCTCGTCGCTTCTCCTGCCGAAACAGCTGCGTGCGGGCGGAGGTATTCGGAGCCAGAAATTTCTCCATACACTGGGGGGAAGGAGGGGAGGTTCGTCCCTTCTTGTTGGAGGCTCCGGGGAGCCGTAAAAAACTTGTTCGCGGTGAGTGAGTCCCGGGAGCTGCACGGACACGCTGCTCACAGCATGAACCCGGAACCGGAAGTGCGGTGATAGAAAAGGTTTAAAAAAACAACAACAACAACAATGTTATAATAATTAGTGTCATATTTTAGCTTCTGTAGTCATTTATTACAAGCTAAACACTGCAAGACTGTTTTACAGTTGAAGCATGGATAAAATATCAACTCTAGTGATGAGACACTTGCTGTAATGACTTCCAACTCAGACTGGACTTAAACCCACAACCACTGGCTTAGGAGAACAGTGCCTTATCCATTATGCCAGTGGTGCTTACTGATGTCCTTATTTAAGACTGATAGGTTTTTAATAGTCAATTAAATATTTTTGAAAAAAAGTGAAGCTGTTTACTGTGTTCTTTGCATTACCAAGTCCAGCAAGAAATGTGCTGGTACTATCCAGAGCTGTCAATATGGATTATCATGCTATATTGCAGAAAATCAATTTGATGCAACTGCTTTACCAACAGTATGTTAATCTTTTCCATTGCTGTTTTGTTGGCTGACTGAAGGAAGATATGCAGTGCATTTGAACCAAAGCAGATGTAAATATTAATTTAATCAATGACTAATGACATAAGAAAAGGAAAAAAAAAACAGGATACAAAAATGCTCCAGATGAGGCTTGAACTCACAACCTCTGCATTGCTCAACAGATACTGTCTTATAAGCACCGCGCACTGACCAATTGCACCACTGGAGCACTTTGCAGCATTGTTTGGTTATGCTAGATGTGGATTTTATTCAATACAATCAGTACAGTCATAAGGATTGAAAAAGAAAATCATTTTTGGTGATGAATGATGAGCAACAAAGGAACATGCATGCCAGATGGCACTTGAATAAGCTGTCCACGGTGATAAAAAAGGTTTAAAAAACAACAACAACAATGTTATCATAATTAATGTCATATTTTAGCTTCTGTAGTCATTTTTTACAAGCTAAACACTGCAAGACTGTTTTAAAGTTGAAGCAAGGATAAAATATCAACTCTAGTGATGAGACACTTGCTGTAATGACTTCCAACTCAGACTGGACTTAAACCCACAACCACTGGCTTAGGAGAACAGTGCCTTATCTATTATGCCAGTGGTGCTTACTGATGTCCTTATTTAAGACTGATAGGTTTTTAATAGTCAATTATTTATTTTTGAAAAAAAGTGATGCTGTTTACTGTGTTCTTTGCATTACCAAGTCCAGCAAGAAATGTGCTGGTACTATCCAGAGCTGTCAGTATGGATTATCATGCTATATTGCAGAAAATCAATTTGATGCAACTGCTTTACCAACAGTATGTTAATCTTTTCCATTGCTGTTTTGTTGGCTGACTGAAGGAAGATATGCAGTGCATTTGAACCAAAGCAGATGTTAAATATTAATTTAATAAATGACTAATGACATAAGAAAAGGAAAAAAAAACAGGATACAAAGATGCTCCAGGTGAGGCTTGAACTCACTACCTCTGCATTGCTCAACAGATACTGTCTTATAAGTATCACGCGCTGATCAATTGCGCCACTGGAGCACTTTGGCGCATTGCTTGGTTATGCTAGATGTGGATTTTATTCAATACAATCAGTACAGTCACAAGAATTGAAAAAGAAAATCATTTTTGGTGATGAATGATGAGCAACAAAGGAACATGCATGCCAGATGGCACTTGAATAAGCTGTCCACGGTGATAAAAAAGGTTTAAAAAACAACAACAACAATGTTATCATAATTAATGTCATATTTTAGCTTCTGTGGTCATTTTTTTACAAGCTAAACACTGCAAGACTGTTTTACATTTGAAGCAAGGATAAAATATCAACTCTAGTGATGAGACACTTGCTGTAATTACTTCCACCCCATATGGGACTTGGACCCACTGGCTTAGGAGGGCAGTGACTTATCCATTATGCCAGTGGTGCTTACTGATGTACTTATTTAAGACTGTTAGGTTTTTAATAGTCAATTATTTATTTTTGAGGAAAAAGTGAAGCTGTTTACTGTGTTCTTTGCATTACCAAGTCCAGCAAGATATGTGCTGGTACTATCCAGCGCTGTCAGTATGGATTTTCATGCTATATTGCAGAAAATCAATTTGATGCAACTGCTTTACCAACAGTATGTTAATCTTTTCCATTGCTGTTTTGTTGGTTGACTGAAGGAAGATATGCAGTGCATTTGAACCAAAGCAGATGTGTGCTGACAACTTAAATGCACAATCATGTTTGTGTTTTTTCTTTCTTTTTTCCATCCTTTGTAATATCATATTAAATATTAAGGTAGCAGTTTATAATCAATGACTAATGACATAAGAAAAGGAAAAAAATCAGTATACAAAGATGCTCCAGGTGAGGCTTGAACTCACAACCTCAGCATTGCTCAACAGATACTGTCTTATAAGTACCGCGCACTTACCAATTGCACCACTGGAGCACTTTTCAGCATTCATTGGTTATGCTAGATGTGGATTTTATTCAATACAATCAGTACAGTCATAAGAATTGAAGAAGAAAATCATTTTTGGTGATGAATGATGAGCAACAAAGGAACATGCATGCCAGATGGCACTTGAATAAGCTGTCCACGGTGATAGAAAAGGTTTTTTTTTTTTTTTATTTAACAATTTTTATTAGTGGTATTTTTCCAAATTACAACATTTGTATACAATAAGACATGGAGCATAGGTTACACAGATGTTGAAAAATGTAGGTTAGTCTTATCTAGTCATCTTTGGATCGAGTATGTGCCTGGTGGCGCTGCATGGTGGAGGAACAGATCAGTATATGTTATACTGAGGAAATATCCATATAGCAAAAAGGCATCATAACATCTACCACTTGAACCCGTTTAACAATATTGAGTAACAAAAGATATATTATAACGGTGTTAAGAACTATTCAGTTATCTTTATCGATAGCTATCATGCCTAAGTAATGTCGTCTATTCCTGTAAAAGAGCTAGTGGTATTTTGGAGTAAAAGGAGATAATCGCCATACCATAGATGATGATATTTGTATATCACATTAGCCATAAGATGTTGCTCCACGATATTAAATAAGGAATAGTGTACCGAAATATAGGGTAAGAAAGAGGAAAGAATAGTTATAAAGAGATAGAAAGTGGGATAAGAAAGAATGAACCTCAGAAGATGAGCCCAGAGAGAGGCTAAGAAAGGACAGAAAGAGAGAAAGGAAGTAAAGAGGGCAAAAGGAGTGGTTTGGAAAGATGAAGAGAGAAAAAAAAAATACAGCTCTACCATAATGTAGTTGTGAAAAAGGCGATATTTGATGATAACACATTATTAGCGTAATCTATATATCTATCTCTGTCAAGACAAATACTTCAAAGAATAGTATGGGGGGGTAAGTGAGAGAAAAAAAGAATTGTAAAAAGAAGAAAAGTGGGGTGGGGGTGGGTGGACTCTCCGAACCTGGGCGGCACGTTAGAGGGGTGAGGAGTGATACTATGAAGAGGGTGTGGAGCCCTCGAGTATGTCATGGAGCCTGGCAGATGAAAGTATATATGAATAAGAAAAATACATTAGTGAAGAGACCAACGAGCGATGTCAAACATTTTGGTTAGCGAGAGTCTCTCTTCGTCTGATAGGGACAGTAGGTAGTAGTGCCATTTGTTCAGAAATTTAGATAGGATCTCTCCTCTGGCCAGAATCAAAGATCTTCTGTCAAAGAGGAATATCTGTCTAAGCTTCTGCAGTACCTCATTGAGGGATGGTGCAGATTTGGTGGTCCAATGAATTAAGATTATCTTTTTTGCAATCGTCACTATAATGGTAAGTAGTGGATGGATCTGAGGTGAGAACGGACCAATTTTCCAGTTTGTGAAATTTGCGCATAAGCATGCTAAGATGTCAGGTTGTATCCTAGCTTGAAATAGTCTATTAATGTAGGCTATAACTTTGTGCCAGAATTTTTTGATCTTCCCACATGACCAAAAGGAATGTAGGAATCTGGCCATGTGTGCTGAGCATTTTGGGCAGTCTCCCGATTCCTCCAAGACCATATGGCTTCTCTGTGCTGGAGAGATGTATGCTCTATGGATAGTTCTGAAGTGGACTTCTTGTAGATAAGAGGAGTTAAGTCAACTCATGGATTGACTAAAAGTAGGGCACAGATCAGAGATTTCGACTACTGTGGGTATGTCTTGTGACCATTTCGAGGGATTGGCTGGTGGAGAGGTAGGATGTCTGGCAAACATAAGTTTAGAGTATAAAAGACTAGTCTTGTATGGTCTGCGTGTTAGGGATTGGAGTAGTATTAGTATTAGATCCTGTGTGTCCGGATGGAAATTATGTGTATGTATAGATGTTGCAAAATGGCGGGTTTGTAGAAACAAGAAGAATTGGTTATTAGGGAGTTGGTAGGTCTGTTGAAGGGCGGAGAAAGGGAGAGGTATTCCCCCTGGATCAAAAACTTTTGATGTTGTCGATAGTCCTTTAGCCTTCCAGTCAAGGTACTGGCGGTTGGTTAACGAGGGTGGGAATCGTGGATTGCCCCAAAGCGGGATGTGTATGGATGAAGTGTAATCTCGGTGTAGGATTTTGTTGATGGAGATCCATGATTTGTATGTATCTGTGAAGATGATGTTGTTATAGATATGTGGTGGGATGTCTTGCTTCCTGGCGTGGAGCAATGCACATGGGGAGTATGGAGCAAACATGGCTGTATCAAGATTGACATCTGTGTAGGTGGAGGATTCTAAAATCCAGTCAGAAATGTATCGGAACATAACAGAGTGAGTATACATACGAAGGTTGGGGGCTTTAAGGCCTCCGTGCTTAATGGGATTTTGCAATTTGTTTAGCGAAATTCTGGATTTTTTATGTTTCCATAGAAATCTAGAGGTTAGTTTGTCAAAGGTAGCAAAGTCAGAGGTTTTCAAAGAGAGTGGCAACATTTGAATGAGGTAGAAGATTTTGGGGAATATAATACTCTTTATAGCCGCAAGGCGGCCCAATAATGACAGTGGGAGATCCTTCCAGTTATCATACAGTGTAGCTATTTTTGTTAGTAGGGGGGTATAATTAAGTTTATAGATGTTAGCGGTGGATGGTGGAATTTTGATCCCTAAGTATTTTATACCTTCCCTGGCTATATGAAAAGTGGAAAGGGATGGGGTGATTTGAGTGATGGGGGGAGGGCCATTAATGGGTAGGATTTCGGATTTAGATATGTTTATTTTAAGACCTGCAGTTTGGCCAAACGCTGAGATGAGGGACATAACTTGGGGAACCGATGAGGAAGGGTCAGAAAGGAAAAGAATCATGTCATCTGCAAATAAAGAAATTTTTAATTCTAGTGGTCCTAAAGTGATTCCAGGTATATTGGTCGAATTGCGGATAGCTATAGCGAGAGGTTCAATGGCTATGTTGAATAATAATGGTGATAATGGACACCCTTGTCTAGTGCCTCTAGCTATAGGGAAGGGGGAGGAGAGAGACCCATTACAGGAAATTTGGGATGTGGATTTGGAGTATAAGGCTGTAATTATATCAATAAATGATTTAGGGAATCCGAATTTGGAAAGTGTGTGATATAAGTGGGGCCATAGCACTAAGTCGAAGGCCTTCTCGGCGTCCAATGATAAGATAATGGCTAGTTTGGCGGGAGGATAGATGTTCATACTTTGGACGACCGAGAAGACCTTCCTCAGGTTTATCACCGAGTGGCGGCTAGAAATGAAGCCTGTCTGGTCTTGATGAATTATGTGGGGCAATATCGGTTGGAGACGATTGGATAGAATTTTTGTCAGAATTTTGTAGTCAAGGTTGAGTAGAGATATGGGCCTATATGAGCTGGGGAGGGACAAGTCACGATTTGGTTTGGATAAAGTTTTTATTATTGCTGAGGTTAAGTAGAGTGGGGGATTGAGGTTTATAAGGAGGTGGTTGTATAATAAAACTAAGGTATCTATAATTTTGGGGGCTAGTAATTTGTAGAATTCGCCTGAGAATCCGTCAGGACCTGGGGCTTTGTCTCGATGAAGATGTTGGATAACTGAAAGGATCTCCTTGGCTGTGATGGGAGCCGTTAGAGAGTCAGAGAGGGATTGCGGGATGGTAGGGAGAGAGGGATATTCCCAAATAGGGGTGGAAGAGAGTGCATACTGTGAAGAGGTGGTTGTAGGGGGGGGGGGGGGAGAAGGTGCAGAGTATAATGATTCGTAGAATGATTTCATCACCTCTGAGACTTGTTGATTAGAGGTTGTCATTTTACTATCAGGTGTTTTTAGAGGGCGTATAAAGGAAGGAGGGCGGGAACCATGAAGTAAGTTGGTCAAGAGCTTGCCTGTCTTGTTGCCAAATTTGTGATATTTAAAGTTTATGTTAAAGAGATGTTTATCGCCTAGAGATTGGAGATGTATTTCAAAGTTATTTTTTGCCTTGGTGTATAAATCTTTGTTTTCAGGTGAGGGTGATGTCTTGAATTGTTGGAATGATGATGTTAGTTCTGACTGCAATTGTAAGTAGGTTGAGGCCAGTTGCTTTTTAGATTTAGAGGTGTATGAGATGATCATGCCTCTTAAAACTGATTTTGCTGTTTGCCAGAATATGGGGGGGTTGGAGGTGAGGTAAGATATATTATTAGAGGCGAATTCATCCCATTTCGCTATTAGAGCTTCACAAAACAATTGTGAGCGTGATAAGTGAGTTGGGAATCTCCAAATTTTCGTGACAGAAGGGTCATGTGAGAGTTTGAGATCAAACCAGATGAGGGCATGGTCCGAGAGAGAGATGGTTTCTATAGTGGTAGAAATAATATCTGGGATTAGAATATGGGAAATTAAAAAATAATCTATTCGGGATAGGGTGCCATGTGCGGCAGAGAGGCATGTGTATTCTCTGTCGATGGGATTGAAGGCTCTCCAGACATCAGTGGTTTGGAGAGAGGAGGCGAGGTGAGGAATACCAAATTTTGGTAAAGAGGTAGGTTTAGAGGAAGTGTTGGAGCGATCAAGAAGTGGGGAGGAGATTAGATTGAGGTCACCTCCAATGATTAGTCTTTCTTGGAGGAAATGGGTTAATTTAGCTATCAGTGTGGAGAAAAAGGATTTATTGTAGTTATTGGGTGCGTATATGTTACACAGTACATATGAAATGTCTTGTAAGGTAATGTGTGCTATGATGAATCTGCCATTAGGGTCGGGTGTAGTCCTAGTCACTTTAAATGGTAGAGAGGATCTAGCCAATATGATTACTCCACGGGCCTTGGAGGAAAAAGGAGCCGCTGCTACAACTGTCCAGCCTAGGGTTCCTCGTTTTTTTGATTCTAGATCTGTTAAGTGAGTTTCTTGTAGATATGCTAAGTCTAAGTGTTGTTTATTTAGGTATTGCAGGATTCTACGACGTTTGGCTGGGGAATTTATGCCGCCCACGTTCAGAGAGCCAACCTTAAGGTGGGAGAGTGTCATATGTGGTATTTACCATGTGAGGAGGGGACAGGGATAAAGCATTGTGTAGGCCATATTTTGAGTATGTTGAGATGGAAAGGTAGAAGGAGAAAAGGAAGAATTGATAGAAGAAAGATATCATTGAGAAGATAAACAAAACATAATGCAAAAAAGTCCTAGTTAGGACAACACTAGGAAACAACCTAGTTGATCTGTGGCATGGCCAGCATACCAACTTTCGATTCATCGGAGTAAAGGAAGGTATAACCTCAAGGGAGCCTTAGCTGCCCGGAACTAACCCACCAGGTTGAAACATATCGAAGAGGGTGAACCCATGGGGGGTGGGGGAGGGGGGGTGGAGAGGGTGGGGGGGAGGGGAGGGGGGGGGGAGGTTGGAAAGAGCAGGTGGATGTATGTCATAGCTGCAGGCTGCGTGTCATTAATGACCATAAGGGGCATCACATCAACCCACATACTATCTAGTTACATATATAATAATGTCATAAAATCAAAGGGTTTATCCTTAATAGTATTTGGTGTAGTATCGGAGATAGGCTTATTAGCCCTGCTTATAAGTGAAAAACAATCATGACAATAAACAGTGGTACGTGTCAACATAGCTGTCCTTCAGTGGTTGCGCTGGAGAGGTGAATAGCCCATCACGAAGGCTATCTAGGACGTTATGCAGTGTCAGAAATGTCCTCATGATGTCCTTGCGCTTCTTCTTTGAGGAATGCATCTGCGTCTCCAGGGGTGTTAAAGTCGTAAAATGTGTCTCCTGTGAATATGCGTAGTTTAGCTGGATATTGGAGGGCAAATTTCCTTTTCATCTGTATCAACTGAGCACAGATAGGTGAAAAAGCCTTTCTGGCCCGTGTGAGTTCAGGAGAAAAGTCTTGGAAGATAAGTAATTTATTTTTTTCCCATATCAGTGGGCGTACTTGTCTGGAAGCAATCCAAAGGGCTTGCTTGTGAAGGTAATTTAAGCAGCGGAAAATGACCACTCTGGGACGGGTATCTGCAGGACGTAGGTTGGGGCCAATTCTATGTACCCTTTCTATGACAATGTCTTTACAAGCGTCAGTGATATGCAGCAGCTGGGGTAGTGTGTGACTCACAAAGCGTTCCAGGGCTGAATCTTTCACTGATTCAGGGATGCCAATTATTCTTAAGTTGTTTCTCCTGGATCTATTTTCAATATTATCCAGCTTATTTAAAAGATGATAGTTTTCCTTTTGAAGGCGGATGATGTCGTGCTGTGCGTCTGCCATGTCATGAGCTATCTTCCCTATTTGTGTCTCGGTTGTGGTCACCCTATGAGTGAGATTTTTGAGCTGTGTGGAAATGTCAGTGACAGCCTGTGTCAATGGGGACCCCATCGTGGCCGTTATAGCTTGGGCCAAATCAGCGTGTGTGATGGGAGAATCAGGGTGTCTCTGTGAGACAAACTTATCTGTTTCCGAAGCGGCTTTCTTGTGTGCCGGAGACGCTGGCGGCGAGTCTGTGCCGGGCGCCATCTTTGTATCTGCTCGTCGCTTCTCCTGCCGAAACAGCTGCGTGCGGGCGGAGGTATTCGGAGCCAGAAATTTCTCCATACACTGGGGGGAAGGAGGGGAGGTTCGTCCCTTCTTGTTGGAGGCTCCGGGGAGCCGTAAAAAACTTGTTCGCGGTGAGTGAGTCCCGGGAGCTGCACGGACACGCTGCTCACAGCATGAACCCGGAACCGGAAGTGCGGTGATAGAAAAGGTTTAAAAAAACAACAACAACAATGTTATAATAATTAATGTCATATTTTAGCTTCTGTAGTCATTTATTACAAGCTAAACACTGCAAGACTGTTTTACAGTTGAAGCAAGGATAAAATATCAACTCTAGTGATGAGACACTTGCTGTAATGACTTCCAACTCAGACTGGACTTAAACCCACAACCACTGGCTTAGGAGAACAGTGCCTTATCCATTATGCCAGTGGTGCTTACTGATGTCCTTATTTAAGACTGATAGGTTTTTAATAGTCAATTAAATATTTTTGAAAAAAAGTGAAGCTGTTTACTGTGTTCTTTGCATTACCAAGTCCAGCAAGAAATGTGCTGGTACTATCCAGAGCTGTCAATATGGATTATCATGCTATATTGCAGAAAATCAATTTGATGCAACTGCTTTACCAACAGTATGTTAATCTTTTCCATTGCTGTTTTGTTGGCTGACTGAAGGAAGATATGCAGTGCATTTGAACCAAAGCAGATGTTAAATATTAATTTAATCAATGACTAATGACATAAGAAAAGGAAAAAAAAAACAGGATACAAAGATGCTCCAGGTGAGGCTTGAACTCACAACCTCTGCATTGCTCAACAGATACTGTCTTATAAGCACCGCGCACTGACCAATTGCGCCACTGGAGCACTTTGCAGCATTGTTTGGTTATGCTAGATGTGGATTTTATTCAATACAATCAGTACAGTCATAAGGATTGAAAAAGAAAATCATTTTTGGTGATGAATGATGAGCAACAAAGGAACATGCATGCCAGATGGCACTTGAATAAGCTGTTCACGGTGATAAAAAAGGTTTAAAAAACAACAACAACAACCACAATGTTATCATAATTAATGTCATATTTTAGCTTCTGTGGTCATTTTTTACACGCTAAACACTGCAAGACTGTTTTACAGTTGAAGCAAGGATAAAATATCAACTCTAGTGATGAGACACTTGCTGTAATTACTTCCACCCCATATGGGACTTGACCCCCTGGCTTAGGAGGGCAGTGACTTATCCATTATGCCAGTGGTGCTTACTGATGTACTTATTTAAGACTGTTAGGTTTTTAATAGTCAATTATTTATTTTTGAGGAAAAAGTGAAGCTGTTTACTGTGTTCTTTGCATTACCAAGTCCAGCAAGAAATGTGCTGGTACTATCCAGAGCTGTCAGTATGGACTATCATGCTATATTGCAGAAAATCAATTTGATGCAACTGCTTTACCAACAGTATGTTAATCTTTTCCATTGCTGTTTTGTTGGCTGACTGAAGGAAGATATGCAGTGCATTTGAACCAAAGCAGATGTGTGCTGACAACTTAAATGCACAACCATGTTTGTGTTTTTTCTTTCTTTCTTCCTTTGTAATATCATATTAGATATTAAGGTAGCAGTTTATAATCAATGACTAATGACATAAGAAAAGGAAAAAAAACAGTATACAAAGATGCTCCAGGTGAGGCTTGAACTCACAACCTCAGTATTGCTCAACAGATAATGTCTTATAAGTACCGCGCGCTGACCGATTGCGCCACTGGAGCACTTTGCAGCATTGTTTGGTTATGCTAGATGTGGATTTTATTCAATACAATCAGTACAGTCATAAGAATTGAAAAAGAAAATCATTTTTGGTGATGAATGATGAGCAACAAAGGAACATGCATGCCAGATGGCACTTGAATAAGCTGTCCACTGGGATAAAAAAGGTTTAAAAAACAACAACAACAACAACAACAACAACAATGTTATCATAATTAATGTCATATTTTAGCTTCTGTGGTCATTTTTTACAAGCTAAACACTGCAAGACTGTTTTACAGTTGAAGCAAGGATAAAATATCAACTCTAGTGATGAGACACTTGTTGTAATGACTTCCAACTCAGACGGGACTTAAACCCACAACCACTTGCTTAGGAGAATAGTGCCTTATCCATTATGCCAGTGGTGCTTACTGATGTCCTTATTTAAGACTGATAGGTTTTTAATAGTCAATTATTTATTTTTGAAAAAAAGTGAAGCTGTTTACTGTGTTCTTTGCATTACCAAGTCCAGCAAGAAATGTGCTGGTACTATCCAGAGCTGTCAGTATGGATTATCATGCTATATTGCAGAAAATCAATTTGATGCAACTGCTTTACCAACAGTATGTTAATCTTTTCCATTGCTGTTTTGTTGGCTGACTGAAGGAAGATATGCAGTGCATTTGAACCAAAGCAGATGTTAAATATTAATTTAATCAATGACTAATGACATAAGAAAAGGAAAAAAAAACAGTATATAAAGATACTCCAGGTGAGGCTTGAACTCACAACCTCGGCATGGCTCAACAGATACTATCTTATAAGTACAGCACGCTGACAAATTGCACCACTGGAGCACTTTTCAGCATTGATTGTTTATGCTAGATGTGGATTTTATTCAATACAATCAGTACAGTCATAAGAATTGAAAAAGAAAATCATTTTTGGTGATGAATGATGAGCAACAAAGGAACATGCATGCCAGATGGCACTTGAATAAGCTGTCCACGGTGATAAAAAAGGTTTAAAAAACAACAACAACAACAACAATGTTATCATAATTAATGTCATATTTTAGCTTCTGTGGTCATTTTTTACAAGCTAAACACTGCAAGACTGTTTTACAGTTGAAGCAAGGATAAAATATCAACTCTAGTGATGAGACACTTGCTGTAATTACTTCCACCCCATATGGGACTTGGACCCCCTGGCTTAGGAGGGCAGTGACTTATCCATTATGCCAGTGGTGCTTACTGATGTTCTTATTTAAGACTGTTAGGTTTTTAATAGTCAATTATTTATTTTTGAGGAAAAAGTGAAGCTGTTTACTGTGTTCTTTGCATTACCAAGTCCAGCAAGAAATGTGCTGGTACTATCCAGAGCTGTCAGTATGGATTATCATGCTATATAGCAGAAAATCAATTTGATGCAACTGCTTTACCAACAGCATGTTAATCTTTTCCATTGCTGTTTTGTTGGCTGACTGAAGGAAGATATGCAGTGCATTTGAACCAAAGCAGATGTGTGCTGACAACTTAAATGCACAATCATGTTTGTGTTTTTTCTTTCTTTCTTCGATCCTTTGTAATATCATATTAAATATTAAGGTAGCAGTTTATAATCAATGACTAATGACATAAGAAAAGGAAAAAAAACAGTATACAAAGATGCTCCAGGTGAGACTTGAACTCACAACCTCAGCATTGCTCAACAGATACTGTCTTATAAGTACCGCGCGCTGACCAATTGTGCCACTGGAGCACTTTGCAGCATTAATTGGTTATGCTAGATGTGGATTTTATTCAATACAATCAGTACAGTCATAAGAATTGAAAAAGAAAATCATTTTTGGTGATGAATGATGAGCAACAAAGGAACATGCATGCCACATGGCACTTGAATAAGCTGTCCACGGTGATAGAAAAGGTTTAAAAAACAACAACAACAATGTTATCATAATTAATGTCATATTTTAGCTTCTGTAGTCATTTTTTACAAGCTAAACACTGCAAGACTGTTTTACAGTTGAAGCAAGGATAAAATATCAACTCTAGTGATGAGACACTTGCTGTAATGACTTCCAACTCAGACGGGACTTAAACCCACAACCACTGGCTTAGGAGAACAGTGCCATATCCATTATGCCAGTGGTGCTTACTGATGTCCTTATTTAAGACTGATTGGTTTTTAATAGTCAATTATTTATTTTTGAAAAAAAAGTGAAGCTGTTTACTGTGTTCTTTGCATTACCAAGTCCAGCAAGAAATGTGCTGGTACTATCCAGAGCTGTCAGTATGGATTATCATGCTATATTGCAGAAAATCAATTTGATGCAACTGCTTTACCAACAGTATGTTAATCTTTACCATTGCTGTTTTGTTGGCTGACTGAAGGAAGATATGCAGTGCATTTGAACCAAAGCAGATGTTAAATATTAATTTAATCAATGACTAATGACATAAGAAAAGGAAAAAAAAAACAGGATACAAAGATGCTCCAGGTGAGGCTTGAACTCACAACCTCTGCATTGCTCAACAGATACTGTTTTATAAGTACCGCGTGCTGACCAATTGCGCCACTGGAGCACTTTGCAGCATTGTTTGGTTATGCTAGATGTGGATTTTATTCAATACAATCAGTACAGTCATAAGAATTGAAAAAGAAAATCATTTTTGGTGATGAATGATGAGCAACAAAGGAACATGCATGCCAGATGGCACTTGAATAAGCTGTCCACGGTGATAAAAAAGGTTTAAAAAACAACAACAACAATGTTATCATAATTAATGTCATATTTTAGCTTCTGTGGTCATTTTTTACAAGCTAAACACTGCAAGACTGTTTTACAGTTGAAGCAAGGATAAAATATCAACTCTAGTGATGAGACACTTGCTGTAATTACTTCCACCCCATATGGGACTTGGACCCCCTGGCTTAGGAGGGCAGTGACTTATCCATTATGCCAGTGGTGCTTACTGATGTTCTTATTTAAGACTGTTAGGTTTTTAATAGTCAATTATTTATTTTTGAGGAAAAAGTGAAGCTGTTTACTGTGTTCTTTGCATTACCAAGTCCAGCAAGAAATGTGCTGGTACTATCCAGAGCTGTCAGTATGGATTATCATGCTATATTGCAGAAAATCAATTTGATGCAACTGCTTTACCAACAGTATGTTAATCTTTTCCATTGCTGTTTTGTTGGCTGACTGAAGGAAGATATGCAGTGCATTTGAACCAAAGCAGATGTGTGCTGACAACTTAAATGCACAATCATGTTTGTGTTTTTTCTTTCTTTCTTCCATCCTTTGTAATATCATATTAAATATTAAGGTAGCAGTTTATAATCAATGACTAATGACATAAGAAAAGGAAAAAAAAACAGTATACAAAGATGCTCCAGGTGAGGCTTGAACTCACAACCTCAGCATTGCTCAACAGATACTGTCTTATAAGTACCGCGCGCTGACCGATTGCGCCACTGGAGCACTTTGCAGCATTAATTGGTTATGCTAGATGTGGATTTTATTCAATACAATCAGTACAGTCATAAGAATTGAAAAAGAAAATCATTTTTGGTGATGAATGATGAGCAACAAAGGAACATGCATGCCAGATGGCACTTGAATAAGCTGTCCACGGTGATAGAAAAGGTTTAAAAAACAACAACAACAATGTTATCATAATTAATGTCATATTTTAGCTTCTGTAGTCATTTTTTACAAGCTAAACACTGCAAGACTGATTTACAGTTGAAGCAAGGATAAAATATCAACTCTAGTGATGAGACACTTGCTGTAATGACTTCCAACTCAGACGGGACTTAAACCCACAACCACTGGCTTAGGAGAACAGTGCCTTATCCATTATGCCAGTGGTGCTTACTGATGTCCTTATTTAAGACTGATAGGTTTTTAATAGTCAATTATTTATTTTTGAAAAAAAGTGAAGCTGTTTACTGTGTTCTTTGCATTACCAAGTCCAGCAAGAAATGTGCTGGTACTATCCAGAGCTGTCAGTATGGATTATCATGCTATATTGCAGAAAATCAATTTGATGCAACTGCTTTACCAACAGTATGTTAATCTTTACCATTGCTGTTTTGTTGGCTGACTGAAGGAAGATATGCAGTGCATTTGAACCAAAGCAGATGTTAAATATTAATTTAATCAATGACTAATGACATAAGAAAAGGAAAAAAAAAACAGGATACAAAGATGCTCCAGGTGAGGCTTGAACTCACAACCTCTGCATTGCTCAACAGATTCTGTCTTATAAGTACCACGCGCTGACCAATTGCGCCACTGGAGCACTTTGCAGCATTGTTTGGTTATGCTAGATGTGGATTTTATTCAATACAATCAGTACAGTCATAAGAATTGAAAAAGAAAATCATTTTTGGTGATGAATGATGAGCAACAAAGGAACATGCATGCCAGATGGCACTTGAATAAGCTGTCCACGGTGATAAAAAAGGTTTAAAAAACAACAACAACAATGTTATCATAATTAATGTCATATTTTAGCTTCTGTGGTCATTTTTTACAAGCTAAACACTGCAAGACTGTTTTACAGTTGAAGCAAGGATAAAATATCAACTCTAGTGATGAGACACTTGCTGTAATTACTTCCACCCCATATGGGACTTGGACCCCCTGGCTTAGGAGGGCAGTGACTTATCCATTATGCCAGTGGTGCTTACTGATGTTCTTATTTAAGACTGTTAGGTTTTTAATAGTCAATTATTTATTTTTGAGGAAAAAGTGAAGCTGTTTACTGTGTTCTTTGCATTACCAAGTCCAGCAAGAAATGTGCTGGTACTATCCAGAGCTGTCAGTATGGATTATCATGCTATATTGCAGAAAATCAATTTGATGCAACTGCTTTACCAACAGTATGTTAATCTTTTCCATTGCTGTTTTGTTGGCTGACTGAAGGAAGATATGCAGTGCATTTGAACCAAAGCAGATGTGTGCTGACAACTTAAATGCACAATCATGTTTGTGTTTTTTCTTTCTTTCTTCCATCCTTTGTAATATCATATTAAATATTAAGGTAGCAGTTTATAATCAATGACTAATGACATAAGAAAAGGAAAAAAACCAGTATACAAAGATGCTCTAGTTGAGGCTTGAACTCACAACCTCGGCATTGCTCAACAGATACTGTCTTATAAGTACCACGCGCTGACCAATTGCGCCACTGGAGTGGTTTGCAGCATTAATTGGTTATGCTAGATGTGGATTTTATTCAATACAATCAGTACAGTCATAAGCATTGAAAAGAAAATAATTTTTGGTGATGAATGATGAGCAACAAAGGGACATGCATGCCAGATGGTACTTGAATAAGCTGTCCACGGTGATAAAAAAGGTTTAAAAAACAACAACAACAATGTTATCATAATTAATGTCATATTTTAGCTTCTGTGGTCATTTTTTACAAGCTAAACACTGCAAGACTGTTTTACAGTTGAAGCAAGGATAAAATATCAACTCTAGTGATGAGACACTTGTTGTAATAACTTCCAACTCAGACGGGACTTAAACCCACAACCACTGGCTTAGGAGAACAGTGCCTTATCCATTATGCCAGTGGTGCTTACTGATGTCCTTATTTAAGACTGATAGGTTTTTAATAGTCAATTATTTATTTTTGAAAAAAAGTGAAGCTGTTTACTGTGTTCTTTGCATTACCAAGTCCAGCAAGAAATGTGCTGGTACTATCCAGAGCTGTCAGTATGGATTATCATGCTATATTGCAGAAAATCAATTTGATGCAACTGCTTTACCAACAGTATGTTAATCTTTTCCATTGCTGTTTTGTTGGCTGACTGAAGGAAGATATGCAGTGCATTTGAACCAAAGCAGATGTTAAATATTAATTTAATCAATGACTAATGACATAAGAAAAGGAAAAAAAAAACAGTATATAAAGATACTCCAGGTGAGGCTTGAACTGACAACCTCGGCATGGCTCAACAGATACTGTCTTATAAGTACAGCACGCTGACAAATTGCACCACTGGAGCACTTTTCAGCATTGATTGTTTATGCTAGATGTGGATTTTATTCAATACAATCAGTACAGTCATAAGAATTGAAAAAGAAAATCATTTTTGGTGATGAATGATGAGCAACAAAGGAACATGCATGCCAGATGGCACTTGAATAAGCTGTCAACGTGATAAAAAAGGTTTAAAAAACAACAACAACAATGTTATCATAATTAATGTCATATTTTAGCTTCTGTGGTCATTTTTTACAAGCTAAACACTGCAAGACTGTTTTACAGTTGAAGCAAGGATAAAATATCAACTCTAGTGATGAGACACTTGCTGTAATTACTTCCACCCCATATGGGACTTGGACCCCCTGGCTTAGGAGGGCAGTGACTTATCCATTATGCCAGTGGTGCTTACTGATGTTCTTATTTAAGACTGTTAGGTTTTTAATAGTCAATTATTTATTTTTGAGGAAAAAGTGAAGCTGTTTACTGTGTTCTTTGCATTACCAAGTCCAGCAAGAAATGTGCTGGTACTATCCAGAGCTGTCAGTATGGATTATCATGCTATATAGCAGAAAATCAATTTGATGCAACTGCTTTACCAACAGCATGTTAATCTTTTCCATTGCTGTTTTGTTGGCTGACTGAAGGAAGATATGCAGTGCATTTGAACCAAAGCAGATGTGTGCTGACAACTTAAATGCACAATCATGTTTGTGTTTTTTCTTTCTTTCTTCCATCCTTTGTAATATCATATTAAATATTAAGGTAGCAGTTTATAATCAATGACTAATGACATAAGAAAAGGAAAAAAAACAGTATACAAATATGCTCCAGGTGAGGCTTGAACTCACAACCTCAGCATTGCTCAACAGATACTGTCTTATAAGTACCGCGCGCTGACCGATTGCACCACTGGAGCACTTTGCAGCATTAATTGGTTATGCTAGATGTGGATTTTATTCAATACAATCAGTACAGTCATAAGAATTGAAAAAGAAAATCATTTTTGGTGATGAATGATGAGCAACAAAGGAACATGCATGCCAGATGGCACTTGAATAAGCTGTCCACGGTGATAGAAAAGGTTTAAAAAACAACAACAACAATGTTATCATAATTAATGTCATATTTTAGCTTCTGTAGTCATTTTTTACAAGCTAAACACTGCAAGACTGATTTACAGTTGAAGCAAGGATAAAATATCAACTCTAGTGATGAGACACTTGCTGTAATGACTTCCAACTCAGACGGGACTTAAACCCACAACCACTGGCTTAGGAGAACAGTGCCTTATCCATTATGCCAGTGGTGCTTACTGATGTCCTTATTTAAGACTGATAGGTTTTTAATAGTCAATTATTTATTTTTGAAAAAAAGTGAAGCTGTTTACTGTGTTCTTTGCATTACCAAGTCCAGCAAGAAATGTGCTGGTACTATCCAGAGCTGTCAGTATGGATTATCATGCTATATTGCAGAAAATCAATTTGATGCAACTGCTTTACCAACAGTATGTTAATCTTTACCATTGCTGTTTTGTTGGCTGACTGAAGGAAGATATGCAGTGCATTTGAACCAAAGCAGATGTTAAATATTAATTTAATCAATGACTAATGACATAAGAAAAGGAAAAAAAAACAGGATACAAAGATGCTCCAGGTGAGGCTTGAACTCACAACCTCTGCATTGCTCAACAGATACTGTCTTATAAGTACCACGCGCTGACCAATTGCGCCACTGGAGCACTTTGCAGCATTGTTTGGTTATGCTAGATGTGGATTTTATTCAATACAATCAGTACAGTCATAAGAATTGAAAAAGAAAATCATTTTTGGTGATGAATGATGAGCAACAAAGGAACATGCATGCCAGATGGCACTTGAATAAGCTGTCCACGGTGATAAAAAAGGTTTAAAAAACAACAACAACAACAACAATGTTATCATAATTAATGTCATATTTTAGCTTCTGTGGTCATTTTTTACAAGCTAAACACTGCAAGACTGTTTTACAGTTGAAGCAAGGATAAAATATCAACTCTAGTGATGAGACACTTGCTGTAATTACTTCCACCCCATATGGGACTTGGACCCCCTGGCTTAGGAGGGCAGTGACTTATCCATTATGCCAGTGGTGCTTACTGATGTTCTTATTTAAGACTGTTAGGTTTTTAATAGTCAATTATTTATTTTTGAGGAAAAAGTGAAGCTGTTTACTGTGTTCTTTGCATTACCAAGTCCAGCAAGAAATGTGCTGGTACTATCCAGAGCTGTCAGTATGGATTATCATGCTATATTGCAGAAAATCAATTTGATGCAACTGCTTTACCAACAGTATGTTAATCTTTTCCATTGCTGTTTTGTTGGCTGACTGAAGGAAGATATGCAGTGCATTTGAACCAAAGCAGATGTTAAATATTAATTTAATCAATGACTAATGACATAAGAAAAGGAAAAAAAAAACAGGATACAAAAATGCTCCAGGTGAGGCTTGAACTCACAACCTCTGCATTGCTCAACAGATACTGTCTTATAAGTACCACGCGCTGACCAATTGCGCCACTGGAGCACTTTGTAGCATTGTTTGGTTATGCTAGATGTGGATTTTATTCAATACAATCAGTACAGTCATAAGAATTGAAAAAGAAAATCATTTTTGGTGATGAATGATGAGCAACAAAGGAACATGCATGCCAGATGGCACTTGAATAAGCTGTCCACGGTGATAGAAAAGGTTTAAAAAATAACAACAACAATGTTATCATAATTAATGTCATATTTTAGCTTCTGTGGTCATTTTTTACAAGCTAAACACTGCAAGACTGTTTTACAGTTGAAGCAAGGATAAAATATCAACTCTAGTGATGAGACACTTGTTGTAATGACTTCCAACTCAGACGGGACTTAAACCCACAACCACTTGCTTAGGAGAACAGTGCCTTATCCATTATGCCAGTGGTGCTTACTGATGTCCTTATTTAAGACTGATAGGTTTTTAATAGTCAATTATTTATTTTTGAAAAAAAGTGAAGCTGTTTACTGTGTTCTTTGCATTACCAAGTCCAGCAAGAAATGTGCTGGTACTATCCAGAGCTGTCAGTATGGATTATCATGCTATATTGTAGAAAATCAATTTGATGCAACTGCTTTACCAACAGTATGTTAATCTTATCCATTGCTGTTTTGTTGGCTGACTGAAGGAAGATATGCAGTGCATTTGAACCAAAGCAGATGTTAAATATTAATTTAATCAATGACTAATGACATAAGAAAAGGAAAAAAAAACAGTATATAAAGATACTCCAGGTGAGGCTTGAACTCACAACCTCGGCATGGCTCAACAGATACTGTCTTATAAGTACAGCACGCTGACAAATTGCACCACTGGAGCACTTTTCAGCATTGATTGTTTATGCTAGATGTGGATTTTATTCAATACAATCAGTACAGTCATAAGAATTGAAAAAGAAAATCATTTTTGGTGATGAATGATGAGCAACAAAGGAACATGCATGCCAGATGGCACTTGAATAAGCTGTCCACGGTGATAAAAAAGGATTAAAAAACAACAACAACAACAACAACAATGTTATCATAATTAATGTCATATTTTAGCTTCTGTGGTCATTTTTTACAAGCTAAACACTGCAAGACTGTTTTACAGTTGAAGCAAGGATAAAATATCAACTCTAGTGATGAGACACTTGCTGTAATTACTTCCACCCCATATGGGACTTGGACCCCCTGGCTTAGGTGGGCAGTGACTTATCCATTATGCCAGTGTTGCTTACTGATGTTCTTATTTAAGACTGTTAATTTTTTAATAGTCAATTATTTATTTTTGAGGAAAAAGTGAAGCTGTTTACTGTGTTCTTTGCATTACCAAGTCCAGCAAGAAATGTGCTGGTACTATCCAGAGCTGTCAGTATGGATTATCATGCTATATAGCAGAAAATCAATTTGATGCAACTGCTTTACCAACAGCATGTTAATCTTTTCCATTGCTGTTTTGTTGGCTGACTGAAGGAAGATATGCAGTGCATTTGAACCAAAGCAGATGTGTGCTGACAACTTAAATGCACAATCATGTTTGTGTTTTTTCTTTCTTTCTTCGATCCTTTGTAATATCATATTAAATATTAAGGTAGCAGTTTATAATCAATGACTAATGACATAAGAAAAGGAAAAAAAACAGTATACAAAGATGCTCCAAGTGAGGCTTGAACTCACAACCTCAGCATTGCTCAACAGATACTGTCTTATAAGTACCGCGCGCTGACCAATTGTGCCACTGGAGCACTTTGCAGCATTAATTGGTTATGCTAGATGTGGATTTTATTCAATACAATCAGTACAGTCATAAGAATTGAAAAAGAAAATCATTTTTGGTGATGAATGATGAGCAACAAAGGAACATGCATGCCACATGGCACTTGAATAAGCTGTCCACGGTGATAGAAAAGGTTTAAAAAACAACAACAACAATGTTATCATAATTAATGTCATATTTTAGCTTCTGTAGTCATTTTTTACAAGCTAAACACTGCAAGACTGTTTTACAGTTGAAGCAAGGATAAAATATCAACTCTAGTGATGAGACACTTGCTGTAATGACTTCCAACTCAGACGGGACTTAAACCCACAACCACTGGCTTAGGAGAACAGTGCCATATCCATTATGCCAGTGGTGCTTACTGATGTCCTTATTTAAGACTGATAGGTTTTTAATAGTCAATTATTTATTTTTGAAAAAAAGTGAAGCTGTTTACTGTGTTCTTTGCATTACCAAGTCCAGCAAGAAATGTGCTGGTACTATCCAGAGCTGTCAGTATGGATTTTCATGCTATATTGCAGAAAATCAATTTGATGCAACTGCTTTACCAACAGTATGTTAATCTTTACCATTGCTGTTTTGTTGGCTGACTGAAGGAAGATATGCAGTGCATTTGAACCAAAGCAGATGTTAAATATTAATTTAATCAATGACTAATGACATAAGAAAAGGAAAAAAAAAACAGGATACAAAGATGCTCCAGGTGAGGCTTGAACTCACAACCTCTGCATTGCTCAACAGATACTGTATTATAAGTACCGCGTGCTGACCAATTGCGCCACTGGAGCACTTTGCAGCATTGTTTGGTTATGCTAGGTGTGGATTTTATTCAATACAATCAGTACAGTCATAAGAATTGAAAAAGAAAATCATTTTTGGTGATGAATGATGAGCAACAAAGGAACATGCATGCCAGATGGCACTTGAATAAGCTGTCCACGGTGATAAAAAAGGTTTAAAAAACAACAACAACAATGTTATCATAATTAATGTCATATTTTAGCTTCTGTGGTCATTTTTTACAAGCTAAACACTGCAAGACTGTTTTACAGTTGAAGCAAGGATAAAATATCAACTCTAGTGATGAGACACTTGCTGTAATTACTTCCACCCCATATGGGACTTGGACCCCCTGGCTTAGGAGGGCAGTGACTTATCCATTATGCCAGTGGTGCTTACTGATGTTCTTATTTAAGACTGTTAGGTTTTTAATAGTCAATTATTTATTTTTGAGGAAAAAGTGAAGCTGTTTACTGTGTTCTTTGCATTACCAAGTCCAGCAAGAAATGTGCTGGTACTATCCAGAGCTGTCAGTATGGATTATCATGCTATATTGCAGAAAATCAATTTGATGCAACTGCTTTACCAACAGTATGTTAATCTTTTCCATTGCTGTTTTGTTGGCTGACTGAAGGAAGATATGCAGTGCATTTGAACCAAAGCAGATGTGTGCTGACAACTTAAATGCACAATCATGTTTGTGTTTTTTCTTTCTTTCTTCCATCCTTTGTAATATCATATTAAATATTAAGGTAGCAGTTTATAATCAATGACTAATGACATAAGAAAAGGAAAAAAACCAGTATACAAAGATGCTCTAGTTGAGGCTTGAACTCACAACCTCGGCATTGCTCAACAGATACTGTCTTATAAGTACCACGCGCTGACCAATTGCGCCACTGGAGTGGTTTGCAGCATTAATTGGTTATGCTAGATGTGGATTTTATTCAATACAATCAGTACAGTCATAAGCATTGAAAAGAAAATCATTTTTGGTGATGAATGATGAGCAACAAAGGGACATGCATGCCAGATGGTACTTGAATAAGCTGTCCACGGTGATAAAAAAGGTTTAAAAAACAACAACAACAATGTTATCATAATTAATGTCATATTTTAGCTTCTGTGGTCATTTTTTACAAGCTAAACACTGCAAGACTGTTTTACAGTTGAAGCAAGGATAAAATATCAACTCTAGTGATGAGACACTTGTTGTAATAACTTCCAACTCAGACGGGACTTAAACCCACAACCACTGGCTTAGGAGAACAGTGCCTTATCCATTATGCCAGTGGTGCTTACTGATGTCCTTATTTAAGACTGATAGGTTTTTAATAGTCAATTATTTATTTTTGAAAAAAAGTGAAGCTGTTTACTGTGTTCTTTGCATTACCAAGTCCAGCAAGAAATGTGCTGGTACTATCCAGAGCTGTCAGTATGGATTATCATGCTATATTGCAGAAAATCAATTTGATGCAACTGCTTTACCAACAGTATGTTAATCTTTTCCATTGCTGTTTTGTTGGCTGACTGAAGGAAGATATGCAGTGCATTTGAACCAAAGCAGATGTTAAATATTAATTTAATCAATGACTAATGACATAAGAAAAGGAAAAAAAAAACAGTATATAAAAATACTCCAGGTGAGGCTTGAACTGACAACCTCGGCATGGCTCAACAGATACTGTCTTATAAGTACAGCACGCTGACAAATTGCACCACTGGAGCACTTTTCAGCATTGATTGTTTATGCTAGATGTGGATTTTATTCAATACAATCAGTACAGTCATAAGAATTGAAAAAGAAAATCATTTTTGGTGATGAATGATGAGCAACAAAGGAACATGCATGCCAGATGGCACTTGAATAAGCTGTCCACGGTGATAAAAAAGGTTTAAAAAACAACAACAACAATGTTATCATAATTAATGTCATATTTTAGCTTCTGTGGTCATTTTTTACAAGCTAAACACTGCAAGACTGTTTTACAGTTGAAGCAAGGATAAAATATCAACTCTAGTGATGAGACACTTGCTGTAATTACTTCAACCCCATATGGGACTTGGACCCCCTGGCTTAGGAGGGCAGTGACTTATCCATTATGCCAGTGGTGCTTACTGATGTTCTTATTTAAGACTGTTAGGTTTTTAATAGTCAATTATTTATTTTTGAGGAAAAAGTGAAGCTGTTTACTGTGTTCTTTGCATTACCAAGTCCAGCAAGAAATGTGCTGGTACTATCCAGAGCTGTCAGTATGGATTATCATGCTATATAGCAGAAAATCAATTTGATGCAACTGCTTTACCAACAGTATGTTAATCTTTTCCATTGCTGTTTTGTTGGCTGACTGAAGGAAGATATGCAGTGCATTTGAACCAAAGCAGATGTGTGCTGACAACTTAAATGCACAATCATGTTTGTGTTTTTTCTTTCTTTCTTCCATCCTTTGTAATATCATATTAAATATTAAGGTAGCAGTTTATAATCAATGACTAATGACATAAGAAAAGGAAAAAAAAACAGTATACAAACATGCTCCAGGTGAGGCTTGAACTCACAACCTCAGCATTGCTCAACAGATACTGTCTTATAAGTACCGCGCGCTGACAGATTGCGCCACTGGAGCACTTTGCAGCATTAATTGGTTATGCTAGATGTGGATTTTATTCAATACAATCAGTACAGTCATAAGAATTGAAAAAGAAAATCATTTTTGGTGATGAATGATGAGCAACAAAGGAACATGCATGCCAGATGGCACTTGAATAAGCTGTCCACGGTGATAGAAAAGGTTTAGAAAACAACAACAACAATGTTATCATAATTAATGTCATATTTTAGCTTCTGTAGTCATTTTTTACAAGCTAAACACTGCAAGACTGATTTACAGTTGAAGCAAGGATAAAATATCAACTCTAGTGATGAAACACTTGCTGTAATGACTTCCAACTCAGACGGGACTTAAACCCACAACCACTGGCTTAGGAGAACAGTGCCTTATCCATTATGCCAGTGGTGCTTACTGATGTCCTTATTTAAGACTGATAGGTTTTTAATAGTCAATTATTTATTTTTGAAAAAAAGTGAAGCTGTTTACTGTGTTCTTTGCATTACCAAGTCCAGCAAGAAATGTGCTGGTACTATCCAGAGCTGTCAGTATGGATTATCATGCTATATTGCAGAAAATCAATTTGATGCAACTGCTTTACCAACAGTATGTTAATCTTTACCATTGCTGTTTTGTTGGCTGACTGAAGGAAGATATGCAGTGCATTTGAACCAAAGCAGATGTTAAATATTAATTTAATCAATGACTAATGACATAAGAAAAGGAAAAAAAAAACAGGATACAAAGATGCTCCAGGTGAGGCTTGAACTCACAACCTCTGCATTGCTCAACAGATACTGTCTTATAAGTACCACGCGCTGACCAATTGCGCCACTGGAGCACTTTGCAGCATCGTTTGGTTATGCTAGATGTGGATTTTATTCAATACAATCAGTACAGTCATAAGAATTGAAAAAGAAAATCATTTTTGGTGATGAATGATGAGCAACAAAGGAACATGCATGCCAGATGGCACTTGAATAAGCTGTCCACGGTGATAAAAAAGGTTTAAAAAACAACAACAATGTTATCATAATTAATGTCATATTTTAGCTTCTGTGGTCATTTTTTACAAGCTAAACACTGCAAGACTGTTTTACAGTTGAAGCAAGGATAAAATATCAACTCTAGTGATGAGACACTTGTTGTAATGACTTCCAACTCAGACGGGACTTAAACCCACAACCACTGGCTTAGGAGAACAGTGCCTTATCCATTATGCCAGTGGTGCTTACTGATGTCATTATTTAAGACTGATAGGTTTTTAATAGTCAATTATTTATTTTTGAAAAAAAGTGAAGCTGTTTACTGTGTTCTTTGCATTACCAAGTCCAGCAAGAAATGTGCTGGTACTATCCAGAGCTGTCAGTATGGATTATCATGCTATATTGCAGAAAATCAATTTGATGCAACTGCTTTACCAACAGTATGTTAATCTTTTCCATTGCTGTTTTGTTGGCTGACTGAAGGAAGATATGCAGTGCATTTGAACCAAAGCAGATGTTAAATATTAATTTAATCAATGACTAATGACATAAGAAAAGGAAAAAAAAAACAGTATATAAAGATACTCCAGGTGAGGCTTGAACTCACAACCTCGGCATGGCTCAACAGATACTGTCTTATAAGTACAGCACGCTGACAAATTGCACCACTGGAGCACTTTTCAGCATTGATTGTTTATGCTAGATGTGGATTTTATTCAATACAATCAGTACAGTCATAAGAATTGAAAAAGAAAATCATTTTTGGTGATGAATGATGAGCAACAAAGGAACATGCATGCCAGATGGCACTTGAATAAGCTGTCCACGGTGATAAAAAAGGTTTAAAAAACAACAACAACAATGTTATCATAATTAATGTCATATTTTAGCTTCTGTGGTCATTTTTTACAAGCTAAACACTGCAAGACTGTTTTACAGTTGAAGCAAGGATAAAATATCAACTCTAGTGATGAGACACTTGCTGTAATTACTTCCACCCCATATGGGACTTGGACCCCCTGGCTTAGGAGGGCAGTGACTTATCCATTATGCCAGTGGTGCTTACTGATGTTCTTATTTAAGACTGATAGGTTTTTAATAGTCAATTATTTATTTTTGAAAAAAAGTGAAGCTGTTTACTGTGTTCTTTGCATTACCAAGTCCAGCAAGAAATGTGCTGGTACTATCCAGAGCAGTCAGTATGGATTATCATGCTATATTGCAGAAAATCAATTTGATGCAACTGCTTTACCAACAGTATGTTAATCTTTACCATTGCTGTTTTGTTGGCTGACTGAAGGAAGATATGCAGTGCATTTGAACCAAAGCAGATGTGTGCTGACAACTTAAATGCACAATCATGTTTGTGTTTTTTCTTTCTTTCTTCGATCCTTTGTAATATCATATTAAATATTAAGGTAGCAGTTTATAATCAATGACTAATGACATAAGAAAAGGAAAAAAAAACAGTATACAAAGATGCTCCAGGTGAGGCTTGAACTCACAACCTCTGCATTGCTCAACAGATACTGTCTTATAAGTACCACGCGCTGACCAATTGCGCCACTGGAGCACTTTGCAGCATTGTTTGGTTATGCTAGATGTGGATTTTATTCAATACAATCAGTACAGTCATAAGAATTGAAAAAGAAAATCATTTTTGGTGATGAATGATGAGCAACAAAGGAACATGCATGCCAGATGGCACTTGAATAAGCTGTCCACGGTGATAAAAAAGGTTTAAAAAACAACAACAATGTTATCATAATTAATGTCATATTTTAGCTTCTGTGGTCATTTTTTACAAGCTAAACACTGCAAGACTGTTTTACAGTTGAAGCAAGGATAAAATATCAACTCTAGTGATGAGACACTTGTTGTAATGACTTCCAACTCAGACGGGACTTAAACCCACAACCACTGGCTTAGGAGAACAGTGCCTTATCCATTATGCCAGTGGTGCTTACTGATGTCCTTATTTAAGACTGATAGGTTTTTAATAGTCAATTATTTATTTTTGAAAAAAAGTGAAGCTGTTTACTGTGTTCTTTGCATTACCAAGTCCAGCAAGAAATGTGCTGGTACTATCCAGAGCTGTCAGTATGGATTATCATGCTATATTGCAGAAAATCAATTTGATGCAACTGCTTTACCAACAGTATGTTAATCTTTACCATTGCTGTTTTGTTGGCTGACTGAAGGAAGATATGCAGTGCATTTGAACCAAAGCAGATGTGTGCTGACAACTTAAATGCACAATCATGTTTGTGTTTTTTCTTTCTTTCTTCGATCCTTTGTAATATCATATTAAATATTAAGGTAGCAGTTTATAATCAATGACTAATGACATAAGAAAAGGAAAAAAAAACAGTATACAAAGATGCTCCAGGTGAGGCTTGAACTCACAACCTCAGCATTGCTCAACAGATACTGTCTTATAAGTACCGCGCGCTGACCAATTGCGCCACTGGAGCACTTTGCAGCATTAATTGGTTATGCTAGATGTGGATTTTATTCAATACAATCAGTACAGTCATAAGAATTGAAAAAGAAAATCATTTTTGGTGATGAATGATGAGCAACAAAGGAACATGCATGCCAGATGGCACTTGAATAAGCTGTCCACGGTGATAGAAAAGGTTTAAAAAATAACAACAACAATGTTATCATAATTAATGTCATATTTTAGCTTCTGTGGTCATTTTTTACAAGCTAAACACTGCAAGACTGTTTTACAGTAGAAGCAAGGATAAAATATCAACTCTAGTGATGAGACACTTGCTGTAATGACTTCCAACTCAGACAGGACTTAAACCCACAACCACTGGCTTAGGAGAACAGTGCCTTACCCATTATGCCAGTGGTGCTTACTGATGTTCTTATTTAAGACTGATAGGTTTTTAATAGTCAATTATTTATTTTTGAGGAAAAAGTGAAGCTGTTTACTGTGTTCTTTGCATTACCAAGTCCAGCAAGAAATGTGCTGGTACTATCCAGAGCTGTCAGTATGGATTTTCATGCTATATTGCAGAAAATCAATTTGATGCAACTGCTTTACCAACAGTATGTTAATCTTTTCCATTGCTGTTTTGTTGGCTGACTGAAGGAAGATATGCAGTGCATTTGAACCAAAGCAGATGTGTGCTGACAACTTAAATGCACAATCATGTTTGGGTTTTTTCTTTCTTTCTTCCATCCTTTGTAATATCATATTAAATATTAAGGTAGCAGTTTATAATCAATGACTAATGACATAAAAAAAGGAAAAAAAAAACAGAATACAAAAATGCTCCAGGTGAGGCTTGAACTCACAACCTTGGCATTGCTCAACAGATACTGTATTATAAGTACTGAGTGCTGACCAATTGCGCCACTGGAGCACTTTGCAGCATTGATTGGTTATGCTAGATGTGGATTTTATTCAATACAATCAGTACAGTCATAAGAATTGAAAAAGAAAATCATTTTTGGTGATGAATGATGAGCAACAAAGGAACATGCATGCCAGATGGCACTTGAATAAGCTGTCCACGGTGATAAAAAAGGTTTAAAAAACAACAACAACAATGTTATCATAATTAATGTCATATTTTAGCTTCTGTGGTCATTTTTTACAAGCTAAACACTGCAAGACTGTTTTACAGTTGAAGCAAGGATAAAATATCAACTCTAGTGATGAGACACTTGCTGTAATTACTTCCACCCCATATGGTACTTGGACCCCCTGGCTTAGGAGGGCAGTGACTTATCCATTATGCCAGTGGTGCTTACTGATGTTCTTATTTAAGACTGTTAGGTTTTTAATAGTCAATTATTTATTTTTGAGGAAAAAGTGAAGCTGTTTACTGTGTTCTTTGCATTACCAAGTCCAGCAAGAAATGTGCTGGTACTATCCAGAGCTGTCAGTATGGATTATCATGCTATATAGCAGAAAATCAATTTGATGCAACTGCTTTACCAACAGCATGTTAATCTTTTCCATTGCTGTTTTGTTGGCTGACTGAAGGAAGATATGCAGTGCATTTGAACCAAAGCAGATGTGTGCTGACAACTTAAATGCACAATCATCTTTGTGTTTTTTCTTTCTTTCTTCGATCCTTTGTAATATCATATTAAATATTAAGGTAGCAGTTTATAATCAATGACTAATGACATAAGAAAAGGAAAAAAAACAGTATACAAAGATGCTCCAGGTGAGGCTTGAACTCACAACCTCAGCATTGCTCAACAGATACTGTCTTATAAGTACCGCGCGCTGACCAATTGTGCCACTGGAGCACTTTGCAGCATTAATTGGTTATGCTAGATGTGGATTTTATTCAATACAATCAGTACAGTCATAAGAATTGAAAAAGAAAATCATTTTTGGTGATGAATGATGAGCAACAAAGGAACATGCATGCCACATGGCACTTGAATAAGCTGTCCACGGTGATAGAAAAGGTTTAAAAAACAACAACAACAATGTTATCATAATTAATGTCATATTTTAGCTTCTGTAGTCATTTTTTACAAGCTAAACACTGCAAGACTGTTTTACAGTTGAAGCAAGGATAAAATATCAACTCTAGTGATGAGACACTTGCTGTAATGACTTCCAACTCAGACGGGACTTAAACCCACAACCACTGGCTTAGGAGAACAGTGCCATATCCATTATGCCAGTGGTGCTTACTGATGTCCTTATTTAAGACTGATAGGTTTTTAATAGTCAATTATTTATTTTTGAAAAAAAGTGAAGCTGTTTACTGTGTTCTTTGCATTACCAAGTCCAGCAAGAAATGTGCTGGTACTATCCAGAGCTGTCAGTATGGATTATCATGCTATATTGCAGAAAATCAATTTGATGCAACTGCTTTACCAACAGTATGTTAATCTTTACCATTGCTGTTTTGTTGGCTGACTGAAGGAAGATATGCAGTGCATTTGAACCAAAGCAGATGTTAAATATTAATTTAATCAATGACTAATGACATAAGAAAAGGAAAAAAAAAACAGGATACAAAGATGCTCCAGGTGAGGCTTGAACTCACAACCTCTGCATTGCTCAACAGATACTGTCTTATAAGTACCGCGTGCTGACCAATTGCGCCACTGGAGCACTTTGCAGCTTTGTTTGGTTATGCTAGATGTGGATTTTATTCAATACAATCAGTACAGTCATAAGAATTGAAAAAGAAAATCATTTTTGGTGATGAATGATGAGCAACAAAGGAACATGCATGCCAGATGGCACTTGAATAAGCTGTCCACGGTGATAAAAAAGGTTTAAAAAACAACAACAACAATGTTATCATAATTAATGTCATATTTTAGCTTCTGTGGTCATTTTTTACAAGCTAAACACTGCAAGACTGTTTTACAGTTGAAGCAAGGATAAAATATCAACTCTAGTGATGAGACACTTGCTGTAATTACTTCCACCCCATATGGGACTTGGACCCCCTGGCTTAGGAGGGCAGTGACATCCATTATGCCAGTGGTGCTTACTGATGTTCTTATTTAAGACTGTTAGGTTTTTAATAGTCAATTATTTATTTTTGAGGAAAAAGTGAAGCTGTTTACTGTGTTCTTTGCATTACCAAGTCCAGCAAGAAATGTGCTGGTACTATCCAGAGCTGTCAGTATGGATTATCATGCTATATTGCAGAAAATCAATTTGATGCAACTGCTTTACCAACAGTATGTTAATCTTTTCCATTGCTGTTTTGTTGGCTGACTGAAGGAAGATATGCATTGCATTTGAACCAAAGCAGATGTGTGCTGACAACTTAAATGCACAATCATGTTTGTGTTTTTTCTTTCTTTCTTCCATCCTTTGTAATATCATATTAAATATTAAGGTAGCAGTTTATAATCAATGACTAATGACATAAGAAAAGGAAAAAAAACAGTATACAAAGATGCTCTAGTTGAGGCTTGAACTCACAACCTCGGCATTGCTCAACAGATACTGTCTTATAAGTACCACGCGCTGACCAATTGCGCCACTGGAGCTCTTTGCATGCATTAGTTGGTTATGCTAGATGTGGATTTTATTCAATACAATCAGTACAGTCATAAGCATTGAAAAGAAAATCATTTTTGGTGATGAATGATGAGCAACAAAGGGACATGCATGCCAGATGGTACCTGAATAAGCTGTCCACGGTGATAAAAAAGGTTTAAAAAACAACAACAACAACAATGTTATCATAATTAATGTCATATTTTAGCTTCTGTGGTCATTTTTTACAAGCTAAACACTGCAAGACTGTTTTACAGTTGAAGCAAGGATAAAATATCAACTCTAGTGATGAGACACTTGTTGTAATAACTTCCAACTCAGACGGGACTTAAACCCACAACCACTGGCTTAGGAGAACAGTGCCTTATCCATTATGCCAGTGGTGCTTACTGATGTCCTTATTTAAGACTGATAGGTTTTTAATAGTCAATTATTTATTTTTGAAAAAAAGTGAAGCTGTTTACTGTGTTCTTTGCATTACCAAGTCCAGCAAGAAATGTGCTGGTACTATCCAGAGCTGTCAGTATGGATTATCATGCTATATTGCAGAAAATCAATTTGATGCAACTGCTTTACCAACAGTATGTTAATCTTTTCCATTGCTGTTTTGTTGGCTGACTGAAGGAAGATATGCAGTGCATTTGAACCAAAGCAGATGTTAAATATTAATTTAATCAATGACTAATGACATAAGAAAAGGAAAAAAAAAAACAATATATAAAAATACTCCAGGTGAGGCTTGAACTGACAACCTCGGCATGGCTCAACAGATACTGTCTTATAAGTACAGCACGCTGACAAATTGCACCACTGGAGCACTTTTCAGCATTGATTGTTTATGCTAGATGTGGATTTTATTCAATACAATCAGTACAGTCATAAGAATTGAAAAAGAAAATCATTTTTGGTGATGAATGATGAGCAACAAAGGAACATGCATGCCAGATGGCACTTGAATAAGCTGTCCACGGTGATAAAAAAGGTTTAAAAAACAACAACAACAATGTTATCATAATTAATGTCATATTTTAGCTTCTGTGGTCATTTTTTACAAGCTAAACACTGCAAGACTGTTTTACAGTTGAAGCAAGGATAAAATATCAACTCTAGTGATGAGACACTTGCTGTAATTACTTCCACCCCATATGGGACTTGGACCCCCTGGCTTAGGAGGGCAGTGACTTATCCATTATGCCAGTGGTGCTTACTGATGTTCTTATTTAAGACTGTTAGGTTTTTAATAGTCAATTATTTATTTTTGAGGAAAAAGTGAAGCTGTTTACTGTGTTCTTTGCATTACCAAGTCCAGCAAGAAATGTGCTGGTACTATCCAGAGCTGTCAGTATGGATTATCATGCTATATAGCAGAAAATCAATTTGATGCAACTGCTTTACCAACAGCATGTTAATCTTTTCCATTGCTGTTTTGTTGGCTGACTGAAGGAAGATATGCAGTGCATTTGAACCAAAGCAGATGTGTGCTGACAACTTAAATGCACAATCATGTTTGTGTTTTTTCTTTCTTTCTTCCATCCTTTGTAATATCATATTAAATATTAAGGTAGCAGTTTATAATCAATGACT
The DNA here is from genome assembly GCF_028390025.1 of Pseudophryne corroboree. Classification (NCBI taxonomy): domain Eukaryota; kingdom Metazoa; phylum Chordata; class Amphibia; order Anura; family Myobatrachidae; genus Pseudophryne; species Pseudophryne corroboree. The sequence continues at coordinate 633,190,499 of NC_086447.1, read as the reverse complement.
AATGACATAAGAAAAGGAAAAAAAAAACAGTATACAAAGATGCTCCAGGTGAGGCTTGAACTCACAACCTCAGCATTGCTCAACAGATACTGTCTTATAAGTACCGCGCGCTGACCGATTGCGCCACTGGAGCACTTTGCAGCATTAGTTGGTTATGCTAGATGTGGATTTTATTCAATACAATCAGTACAGTCATAAGAATTGAAAAAGAAAATCATTTTTGGTGATGAATGATGAGCAACAAAGGAACATGCATGCCAGATGGCACTTGAATAAGCTGTCCACGGTGATAGAAAAGGTTTAAAAAACAACAACAACAATGTTATCATAATTAATGTCATATTTTAGCTTCTGTAGTCATTTTTTACAAGCTAAATACTGCAAGACTGATTTACAGTTGAAGCAAGTATAAAATATCAACTCTAGTGATGAGACACTTGCTGTAATGACTTCCAACTCAGACGGGACTTAAACCCACAACCACTGGCTTAGGAGAACAGTGCCTTATCCATTATGCCAGTGGTGCTTACTGATGTCCTTTTTTAAGACTGATAGGTTTTTAATAGTCAATTATTTATTTTTGAAAAAAAGTGAAGCTGTTTACTGTGTTCTTTGCATTACCAAGTCCAGCAAGAAATGTGCTGGTACTATCCAGAGCTGTCAGTATGGATTATCATGCTATATTGCAGAAAATCAATTTGATGCAACTGCTTTACCAACAGTATGTTAATCTTTACCATTGCCGTTTTGTTGGCTGACTGAAGGAAGATATGCAGTGCATTTGAACAAAAGCAGATGTTAAATATTAATTTAATCAATGACTAATGACATAAGAAAAGGAAAAAAAAAACAGGATACAAAGATGCTCCAGGTGAGGCTTGAACTCACAACCTCTGCATTGCTCAACAGATACTGTCTTATAAGTACCACGCGCTGACCAATTGCGCCACTGGAGCACTTTGCAGCATTGTTTGGTTATGCTAGATGTGGATTTTATTCAATACAATCAGTACAGTCATAAGAATTGAAAAAGAAAATCATTTTTGGTGATGAATGATGAGCAACAAAGGAACATGCATGCCAGATGGCACTTGAATAAGCTGTCCACGGTGATAAAAAAGGTTTAAAAAACAACAACAATGTTATCATAATTAATGTCATATTTTAGCTTCTGTGGTCATTTTTTACAAGCTAAACACTGCAAGACTGTTTTACAGTTGAAGCAAGGATAAAATATCAACTCTAGTGATGAGACACTTGCTGTAATTACTTCCACCCCATATGGGACTTGGACCCCCTGGCTTAGGAGGGCAGTGACTTATCCATTATGCCAGTGGTGCTTACTGATGTTCTTATTTAAGACTGTTAGGTTTTTAATAGTCAATTATTTATTTTTGAGGAAAAAGTGAAGCTGTTTACTGTGTTCCTTGCATTACCAAGTCCAGCAAGAAATGTGCTGGTACTATCCAGAGCTGTCAGTATGGATTATCATGCTATATTGCAGAAAATCAATTTGATGCAACTGCTTTACCAACAGTATGTTAATCTTTTCCATTGCTGTTTTGTTGGCTGACTGAAGGAAGATATGCAGTGCATTTGAACCAAAGCAGATGTGTGCTGACAACTTAAATGCACAATCATGTTTGTGTTTTTTCTTTCTTTCTTCCATCCTTTGTAATATCATATTAAATATTAAGGTAGCAGTTTATAATCAATGACTAATGACATAAGAAAAGGAAAAAAACCAGTATACAAATTTGCTCTAGTTGAGGCTTGAACTCACAACCTCGGCTATTGCTCAACAGATACTGTCTTATAAGTACCACGCGCTGACCAATTGCGCCACTGGAGCTCTTTGCAGCATTTATTGGTTATGCTAGATGTGGATTTTATTCAATACAATCAGTACAGTCATAAGAATTGAAAAGAAAATCATTTTTGGTGATGAATGATGAGCAACAAAGGGACATGCATGCCAGATGGTACTTGAATAAGCTGTCCACGGTGATAAAAAAGGTTTAAAAAACAACAACAACAATGTTATCATAATTAATGTCATATTTTAGCTTCTGTGGTCATTTTTTACAAGCTAAACACTGCAAGACTGTTTTACAGTTGAAGCAAGGATAAAATATCAACTCTAGTGATGAGACACTTGTTGTAATGACTTCCAACTCAGACGGGACTTAAACCCACAACCACTGGCTTAGGAGAACAGTGCCTTATCCATTATGCCAGTGGTGCTTACTGATGTCCTTATTTAAGACTGATAGGTTTTTAATAGTCAATTATTTATTTTTGAAAAAAAGTGAAGCTGTTTACTGTGTTCTTTGCATTACCAAGTCCAGCAAGAAATGTGCTGGTACTATCCAGAGCTGTCAGTATGGATTATCATGCTATATTGCAGAAAATCAATTTGATGCAACTGCTTTACCAACAGTATGTTAATCTTTTCCATTGCTGTTTTGTTGGCTGACTGAAGGAAGATATGCAGTGCATTTGAACCAAAGCAGATGTTAAATATTAATTTAATCAATGACTAATGACATAAGAAAAGGAAAAAAAACAGTATATAAAGATACTCCAGGTGAGGCTTGAACTCACAACCTCGGCATGGCTCAACAGATACTGTCTTATAAGTACAGCACGCTGACAAATTGCACCACTGGAGCACTTTTCAGCATTGATTGTTTATGCTAGATGTGGATTTTATTCAATACAATCAGTACAATCATAAGAATTGAAAAAGAAAATCATTTTTGGTGATGAATGATGAGCAACAAAGGAACATGCATGCCAGATGGCACTTGAATAAGCTGTCCACGGTGATAAAAAAGGTTTAAAAAACAACAACAACAATGTTATCATAATTAATGTCATATTTTAGCTTCTGTGGTCATTTTTTACAAGCTAAACACTGCAAGACTGTTTTACAGTTGAAGCAAGGATAAAATATCAACTCTAGTGATGAGACACTTGCTGTAATTACTTCCACCCCATATGGGACTTGGACCCCCTGGCTTAGGAGGGCAGTGACTTATCCATTATGCCAGTGGTGCTTACTGATGTTCTTATTTAAGACTGTTAGGTTTTTAATAGTCAATTATTTATTTTTGAGGAAAAAGTGAAGCTGTTTACTGTGTTCTTTGCATTACCAAGTCCAGCAAGAAATGTGCTGGTACTATCCAGAGCTGTCAGTATGGATTATCATGCTATATAGCAGAAAATCAATTTGATGCAACTGCTTTACCAACAGCATGTTAATCTTTTCCATTGCTGTTTTGTTGGCTGACTGAAGGAAGATATGCAGTGCATTTGAACCAAAGCAGATGTGTGCTGACAACTTAAATGCACAATCATGTTTGTGTTTTTTCTTTCTTTCTTCGATCCTTTGTAATATCATATTAAATATTAAGGTAGCAGTTTATAATCAATGACTAATGACATAAGAAAAGGAAAAAAAAACAGTATGCAAAGATGCTCCAGGTGAGGCTTGAACTCACAACCTCAGCATTGCTCAACAGATACTGTCTTATAAGTACCGCGCGCTGACCAATTGCGCCACTGGAGCACTTTGCAGCATTAATTGGTTATGCTAGATGTGGATTTTATTCAATACAATCAGTACAGTCATAAGAATTGAAAAAGAAAATCATTTTTGGTGATGAATGATGAGCAACAAAGGAACATGCATGCCAGATGGCACTTGAATAAGCTGTCCACGGTGATAGAAAAGGTTTAAAAAACAACAACAATGTTATCATAATTAATGTCATATTTTAGCTTCTGTAGTCATTTTTTACAAGCTAAACACTGCAAGACTGATTTACAGTTGAAGCAAGGATAAAATATCAACTCTAGTGATGAGACACTTGCTGTAATGACTTCCAACTCAGACGGGACTTAAACCCACAACCACTGGCTTAGGATAACAGTGCCTTATCCATTATGCCAGTGGTGCTTACTGATGTCCTTATTTAATACTGATAGGTTTTTAATAGTCAATTATTTATTTTTGAAAAAAAGTGAAGCTGTTTACTGTGTTCTTTGCATTACCAAGTCCAGCAAGAAATGTGCTGGTACTATCCAGAGCTGTCAGTATGGATTATCATGCTATATTGCAGAAAATCAATTTGATGCAACTGCTTTACCAACAGTATGTTAATCTTTACCATTGCTGTTTTGTTGGCTGACTGAAGGAAGATATGCAGTGCATTTGAACCAAAGCAGATGTTAAATATTAATGTAATCAATGACTAATGACATAAGAAAAGGAAAAAAAAAACAGGATACAAAGATGCTCCAGGTGAGGCTTGAACTCACAACCTCTGCATTGCTCAACAGATACTGTTTTATAAGTACCGCACGCTGACCAATTGCGCCACTGGAGCACTTTGCAGCATTCTTTAGTTATGCTAGATGTTGATTTTATTCAATACAATCAGTACAGTCATAAGAATTGAAAAAGAAAATCATTTTTGGTGATGAATGATGAGCAACAAAGGAACATGCATGCCAGATGGCACTTGAATAAGCTGTCCACGGTGATAAAAAAGGTTTAAAAAACAACAACAACAATGTTATCATAATTAATGTCATATTTTAGCTTCTGTGGTCATTTTTTACAAGCTAAACACTGCAAGACTGTTTTACAGTTGAAGCAAGGATAAAATATCAACTCTAGTGATGAGACACTTGCTGTAATTACTTCCACCCCATATGGGACTTGGACCCCCTGGCTTAGGAGGGCAGTGATTTATCCATTATGCCAGTGGTGCTTACTGCTGTTCTTATTTAAGACTGATAGGTTTTTAATAGTCAATTATTTATTTTTGAAAAAAAGTGAAGCTGTTTACTGTGTTCTTTGCATTACCAAGTCCAGCAAGAAATGTGCTGGTACTATCCAGAGCTGTCAGTAAGGATTATCATGCTATATAGCAGAAAATCAATTTGATGCAACTGCTTTACCAACAGTATGTTAATCTTTTCCATTGCTGTTTTGTTGGCTGACTGAAGGAAGATATGCAGTGCATTTGAACCAAAGCAGATGTGTGCTGACAACTTAAATGCACAACCTTGTTTGTGTTTTTTCTTTCTTTCTTCCATCCTTTGTAATATCATATTAAATATTAAGGTAGCAGTTTATAATCAATGACTAATGACATAAGAAAAGGAAAAAAAACAGTATACAAAGTTGCTCCAGGTGAGGCTTGAACTCACAACCTCAGTATTGCTCAACAGATACTGTCTTATAAGAACCGCGCGCTGACCAATTGCGCCACTGGAGCACTTTGCAGAATTGTTTGGTTATGCTAGATGTGGATTTTATTCAATACAATCAGTACAGTCATAAGAATTGAAAAAGAAAATCATTTTTGGTGATGAATGATGAGCAACAAAGGAACATGCATGCCAGATGGCACTTGAATAAGCTGTCCACGGGGATAAAAAAAGGTTTAAAAAACAACAACAACAACAACAATGTTATCATAATTAATGTCATATTTTAGCTTCTGTGGTCATTTTTTACAAGCTAAACACTGCAAGACTGTTTTACAGTTGAAGCAAGGATAAAATATCAACTCTAGTGATGAAACACTTGTTGTAATGACTTCCAACTCAGACGGGACTTAAACCCACAACCACTGGCTTAGGAGAACATTGCCTTATCCATTATGCCAGTGGTGCTTACTGATGTCCTTATTTAAGACTGATAGGTTTTTAATAGTCAATTATTTATTTTTGAAAAAAAGTGAAGCTGTTTACTGTGTTCTTTGCATTACCAAGTCCAGCAAGAAATGTGCTGGTACTATCCAGAGCTGTCAGTATGGATTATCATGCTATATTGCAGAAAATCAATTTGATGCAACTGCTTTACCAACAGTATGTTAATCTTTTCCATTGCTGTTTTGTTGGCTGACTGAAGGAAGATATGCAGTGCATTTGAACCAAAGCAGATGTTAAATATTAATTTAATCAATGACTAATGACATAAGAAAAGGAAAAAAAAACAGTATATAAAGATACTCCAGGTGAGGCTTGAACTCACAACCTCGGCATGGCTCAACAGATACTGTCTTATAAGTACAGCACGCTGACAAATTGCACCACTGGAGCACTTTTCAGCATTGATTGTTTATGCTAGATGTGGATTTTATTCAATACAATCAGTACAGTCATAAGAATTGAAAAAGAAATTCATTTTTGGTGATGAATGATGAGCAACAAAGGAACATGCATGCCAGATGGCACTTGAATAAGCTGTCCACGGTGATAAAAAAGGTTTAAAAAACAACAACAACAATGTTATCATAATTAATGTCATATTTTAGCTTCTGTGGTCATTTTTTACAAGCTAAACACTGCAAGACTGTTTTACAGTTGAAGCAAGGATAAAATATCAACTCTAGTGATGAGACACTTGCTGTAATTACTTCCAACCCATATGGGACTTGGACCCCCTGGCTTAGGAGGGCAGTGACTTATCCATTATGCCAGTGGTGCTTACTGATGTTCTTATTTAAGACTGTTAGGTTTTTAATAGTCAATTATTTATTTTTGAGGAAAAAGTGAAGCTGTTTACTGTGTTCTTTGCATTACCAAGTCCAGCAAGAAATGTGCTGGTACTATCCTGAGCTGTCAGTATGGATTATCATGCTATATTGCAGAAAATCAATTTGATGCAACTGCTTTACCAACAGTATGTTAATCTTTTCCATTGCTGTTTTGTTGGCTGACTGAAGGAAGATATGCAGTGCATTTGAACCAAAGCAAATGTGTGCTGACAACTTAAATGCACAATCATGTTTGTGTTTTTTCTTTCTTTCTTCCATCCTTTGTAATATCATATTAAATATTAAGGTAGCAGTTTATAATCAATGACTAATGACATAAGAAAAGGAAAAAAACCAGTATACAAAGATGCTCTAGGTGAGGCTTGAACTCACAACCTCGGCATTGCTCAACAGATACTGTCTTATAAGTACCACGCGCTGACCAATTGCGCCACTGGAGCTCTTTGCAGCATTAATTGGTTATGCTAGATGTGGATTTTATTCAATACAATCAGTACAGTCATAAGAATTGAAAAGAAAATCATTTTTGGTGATGAATGATGAGCAACAAAGGGACATGCATGCCAGATGGTACTTGAATAAGCTGTCCACGGTGATAAAAAAGGTTTAAAAAAACAACAACAACAATGTTATCATAATTAATGTCATATTTTAGCTTCTGTGGTCATTTTTTACAAGCTGGACACTGCAAGACTGTTTTACAGTTGAAGCAAGGATAAAATATCAACTCTAGTGATGAGACACTTGCTGTAATGACTTCCAACTCAGGCGGGACTTAAACCCACAACCACTGTCTTAGGAGAACAGTGCCTTATCCATTATGCCAGTGGTGCTTACTGATGTTCTTATTTAAGACTGATAGGTTTTTAATAGTCAATTATTTATTTTTGAAAAAAAGTGAAGCTGTTTACTGTGTTCTTTGCATTACCAAGTCCAGCAAGAAATGTGCTGGTACTATCCAGAGCTGTCAGTATGGATTATCATGCTATATAGCAGAAAATCAATTTGATGCAACTGCTTTACCAACAGTATGTTAATCTTTTCCATTGCTGTTTTGTTGGCTGACTGAAGGAAGATATGCAGTGCATTTGAACCAAAGCAGATGTGTGCTGACAACTTAAATGCACAACCATGTTTGTGTTTTTTCTTTCTTTCTTCCATCCTTTGTAATATCATATTAAATATTAAGGTAGCAGTTTATAATCAATGACTAATGACATAAGAAAAGGAAAAAAAACAGTATACAAAGATGCTCCAGGTGAGGCTTGAACTCACAACCTCAGCATTGCTCAACAGATACTGTTTTATAAGTACCGCGCGCTGACCAATTGCGCCACTGGAGCACTTTGCAGCATTCTTTAGTTATGCTAGATGTGGATTTTATTCAATACAATCAGTACAGTCATAAGAATTGAAAAAGAAAATCATTTTTGGTGATGAATGATGAGCAACAAAGGAACATGCATGCCAGATGGCACTTGAATAAGCTGTCCACGGTTATAGAAAAGGTTTAAAAAACAACAACAACAACAATGTTATCCTAATTAATGTCATATTTTAGCTTCTGTGGTCATTTTTTACAAGCTATACACTGCAAGACTGTTTTACAGTAGAAGCAAGGATAAAATATCAACTCTAGTAATGAGACACTTGCTGTAATGACTTCCAACTCAGACGGGACTTAAACCCACAACCACTGGCTTAGGAGAACAGTGCCTTATCCATTATGCCAGTGGTGCTTACTGATGTACTTATTTAAGATTGATAGGTTTTTAATAGTCAATTATTTATTTTTGAAAAAAAGTCAAGCTGTTTACTGTGTTCTTTGCATTACCAAGTCCAGCAAGAAATGTGCTGGTACTATCCAGAGCTGTCAGTATGGATTATCATGCTATATTGCAGAAAATCAATTTGATGCAACTGCTTTACCAACAGTATGTTAATCTTTTCCATTGCTGTTTTGTTGGCTGACTGAAGGAAGATATGCAGTGCATTTGAACCAAAGCAGATGTTAAATATTAATTTAATCAATGACTAATGACATAAGAAAAGGAAAAAAAAAACAGTATATAAAGATACTCCAGGTGAGGCTTGAACTCTCAACCTCGGCATGGCTCAACAGATACTGTCTTATAAGTACAGCACGCTGACAAATTGCACCACTGGAGCACTTTTCAGCATTGATTGTTTATGCTAGATGTGGATTTTATTCAATACAATCAGTACAGTCATAAGAATTGAAAAAGAAAATCATTTTTGGTGATGAATGATGAGCAACAAAGGAACATGCATGCCAGATGGCACTTGAATAAGCTGTCCACGGTGATAGAAAAGGTTTAAAAAACAACAACAACAATGTTATCATAATTAATGTCATATTTTAGCTTCTGTAGTCATTTTTTACAAGCTAAACACTGCAAGACTGTTTTACAGTTGAAGCAAGGATAAAATATCAACTCTAGTGATGAGACACTTGCTGTAATGACTTCCAACTCAGACGGGACTTAAACCCACAACCACTGGCTTAGGAGAACAGTGCCTTATCCATTATGCCAGTGGTGCTTACTGATGTCCTTATTTAAGACTGATAGGTTTTTAATAGTCAATTATTTATTTTTGAAAAAAAGTGAAGCTGTTTACTGTGTTCTTTGCATTACCAAGTCCAGCAAGAAATGTGCTGGTACTATCCAGAGCTGTCAGTATGGATTATCATGCTATATTGCAGAAAATCAATTTGATGCAACTGCTTTACCAACAGTATGTTAATCTTTACCATTGCTGTTTTGTTGGCTGACTGAAGGAAGATATGCAGTGCATTTGAACCAAAGCAGATGTTAAATATTAATTTAATCAATGACTAATGACATAAGAAAAGGAAAAAAAAAACAGGATACAAAGATGCTCCAGGTGAGGCTTGAACTCACAACCTCTGCATTGCTCAACAGATACTGTCTTATAAGTACCGCGCGCTGACCAATTGCGCCACTGGAGCACTTTGCAGCATTGTTTGGTTATGCTAGATGTGGATTTTATTCAATACAATCAGTACAGTCATAAGAATTGAAAAAGAAAATAATTTTTGGTGATGAATGATGAGCAACAAAGGAACATGCATGCCAGATGGCACTTGAATAAGCTGTCCACGGTGATAAAAAAAGGTTTAAAAAACAACAACAACAATGTTATCATAATTAATGTCATATTTTAGCTTCTGTGGTCATTTTTTACAAGCTAAACACTGCAAGATTGTTTTACAGTTGAAGCAAGGATAAAATATCAACTCTAGTGATGAGACACTTGCTGTAATTACTTCCACCCCATAAGGGACTTGGACCCCCTGGCTTAGGAGGGCAGTGACTTATCCATTATGCCAGTGGTGCTTACTGATGTACTTATTTAAGACTGTTAGGTTTTTAATAGTCAATTATTTATTTTTGAGGAAAAAGTGAAGCTGTTTACTGTGTTCTTTGCATTACCAAGTCCAGCAAGAAATGTGCTGGTACTATCCAGAGCTGTCAGTATGGATTATCATGCTATATTGCAGAAAATCAATTTGATGCAACTGCTTTACCAACAGTATGTTACTCTTTTCCATTGTAGTTTTGTTGGTTGACTGATGGAAGATATGCAGTGCATTTGAACCAAAGCAGATGTGTGCTGACAACTTAAATGCACAATCATGTTTGTGTTTTTTCTTTCTTTCTTCCATCCTTTGTAATATCATATTAAATATTAAGGTAGCAGTTTATAATCAATGACTAATGACATAAGAAAAGGAAAAAAAAACAGTATACAAAGATGCTCCAGGTGAGGATTGAACTCACAACCTCAGCATTGCTCAACAGATACTGTCTTATAAGTACCGCGTGCTGACCAATTGCGCCACTGGAGCACTTTGCAGCATTAATTGGTTATGCTAGATGTGGATTTTATTCAATACAATCAGTACAGTCATAAGAATTGAAAAAGAAAATCATTTTTGGTGATGAATGATGAGCAACAAAGGAACATGCATGCCAGATGGCACTTGAATAAGCTGTCCACGGGGATAAAAAAGGTTTAAAAAACAACAACAACAACAATGTTATCATAATTAATGTCATATTTTAGCTTCTGTGGTCATTTTTTACAAGCTAAACACTGCAAGACTGTTTTACAGTTGAAGCAAGGATAAAATATCAACTCTAGTGATGAGACACTTGTTGTAATGACTTCCAACTCAGACGGGACTTAAACCCACAACCACTGGCTTAGGAGAACAGTGCCTTATCCATTATGCCAGTGGTGCTTACTGATGTCCTTATTTAAGACTGATAGGTTTTTAATAGTCAATTATTTATTTTTGAAAAAAAGTGAAGCTGTTTACTGTGTTCTTTGCATTACCAAGTCCAGCAAGAAATGTGCTGGTACTATCCAGAGCTGTCAGTATGGATTATCATGCTATATTGCAGAAAATCAATTTGATGCAACTGCTTTACCAACAGTATGTTAATCTTTTCCATTGCTGTTTTGTTGGCTGACTGAAGGAAGATATGCAGTGCATTTGAACCAAAGCAGATGTTAAATATTAATTTAATCAATGACTAATGAAATAAGAAAAGGAAAAAAAAAACAGTATATAAAGATACTCCAGGTGAGGCTTGAACTCACAACCTCGGCATGGCTCAACAGATACTGTCTTATAAGTACAGCACGCTGACAAATTGCACCACTGGAGCACTTTTCAGCATTGATTTTTTATGCTAGATGTGGATTTTATTCAATACAATCAGTACAGTCATAAGAATTGAAAAAGAAAATCATTTTTGGTGATGAATGATGAGCAACAAAGGAACATGCATGCCAGATGGCACTTGAATAAGCTGTCCACGGTGATAAAAAAGGTTTAAAAAACAACAACAACAATGTTATCATAATTAATGTCATATTTTAGCTTCTGTGGTCATTTTTTACAAGCTAAACACTGCAAGACTGTTTTACAGTTGAAGCAAGGATAAAATATCAACTCTAGTGATGAGACACTTGCTGTAATTACTTCCACCCCATATGGGACTTGGACCCCCTGGCTTAGGAGGGCAGTGACTTATCCATTATGCCAGTGGTGCTTACTGATGTTCTTATTTAAGACTGTTAGGTTTTTAATAGTCAATTATTTATTTTTGAAAAAAAGTGAAGCTGTTTACTGTGTTCTTTGCATTACCAAGTCCAGCAAGAAATGTGCTGGTACTATCCAGAGCTGTCAGTATGGATTATCATGCTATATTGCAGAAAATCAATTTGATGCAACTGCTTTACCAACAGTATGTTAATCTTTACCATTGCTGTTTTGTTGGCTGACTGAAGGAAGATATGCAGTGCATTTGAACCAAAGCAGATGTTAAATATTAATTTAATCAATGACTAATGACATAAGAAAAGGAAAAAAAAAACAGGATACAAAGATGCTCCAGGTGAGGCTTGAACTCACAACCTCTGCATTGCTCAACAGATACTGTCTTATAAGTACCGCGCGCTGACCAATTGCGCCACTGGAGCACTTTGCAGCATTGTTTGGTTATGCTAGATGTGGATTTTATTCAATACAATCAGTACAGTCATAAGAATTGAAAAAGAAAATAATTTTTGGTGATGAATGATGAGCAACAAAGGAACATGCATGCCAGATGGCACTTGAATAAGCTGTCCACGGTGATAAAAAAAGGTTTAAAAAACAACAACAACAATGTTATCATATTTAATGTCATATTTTAGCTTCTGTGGTCATTTTTTACAAGCTAAACACTGCAAGATTGTTTTACAGTTGAAGCAAGGATAAAATATCAACTCTAGTGATGAGACACTTGCTGTAATTACTTCCACCCCATAAGGGACTTGGACCCCCTGGCTTAGGAGGGCAGTGACTTATCCATTATGCCAGTGGTGCTTACTGATGTACTTATTTAAGACTGTTAGGTTTTTAATAGTCAATTATTTATTTTTGAGGAAAAAGTGAAGCTGTTTACTGTGTTCTTTGCATTACCAAGTCCAGCAAGAAATGTGCTGGTACTATCCAGAGCTGTCAGTATGGATTATCATGCTATATTGCAGAAAATCAATTTGATGCAACTGCTTTACCAACAGTATGTTAATCTTTTCCATTGTAGTTTTGTTGGTTGACTGATGGAAGATATGCAGTGCATTTGAACCAAAGCAGATGTGTGCTGACAACTTAAATGCACAATCATGTTTGTGTTTTTTCTTTCTTTCTTCCATCCTTTGTAATATCATATTAAATATTAAGGTAGCAGTTTATAATCAATGACTAATGACATAAGAAAAGGAAAAAAAAACAGTATACAAAGATGCTCCAGGTGAGGATTGAACTCACAACCTCAGCATTGCTCAACAGATACTGTCTTATAAGTACCGCGTGCTGACCAATTGCGCCACTGGAGCACTTTGCAGCATTAATTGGTTATGCTAGATGTGGATTTTATTCAATACAATCAGTACAGTCATAAGAATTGAAAAAGAAAATCATTTTTGGTGATGAATGATGAGCAACAAAGGAACATGCATGCCAGATGGCACTTGAATAAGCTGTCCACGGGGATAAAAAAGGTTTAAAAAACAACAACAACAACAATGTTATCATAATTAATGTCATATTTTAGCTTCTGTGGTCATTTTTTACAAGCTAAACACTGCAAGACTGTTTTACAGTTGAAGCAAGGATAAAATATCAACTCTAGTGATGAGACACTTGCTGTAATGACTTCCAACTCAGACGGGACTTAAACCCACAACCACTGGCTTAGGAGAACAGTGCCTTATCCATTATGCCAGTGGTGCTTACTGATGTCCTTATTTAAGACTGATAGGTTTTTAATAGTCAATTATTTATTTTTGAAAAAAAGTGAAGCTGTTTACTGTGTTCTTTGCATTACCAAGTCCAGCAAGAAATGTGCTGGTACTATCCAGAGCTGTCAGTATGGATTATCATGCTATATTGCAGAAAATCAATTTGATGCAACTGCTTTACCAACAGTATGTTAATCTTTTCCATTGCTGTTTTGTTGGCTGACTGAAGGAAGATATGCAGTGCATTTGAACCAAAGCAGATGTTAAATATTAATTTAATCAATGACTAATGAAATAAGAAAAGGAAAAAAAAAACAGTATATAAAGATACTCCAGGTGAGGCTTGAACTCACAACCTCGGCATGGCTCAACAGATACTGTCTTATAAGTACAGCACGCTGACAAATTGCACCACTGGAGCACTTTTCAGCATTGATTTTTTATGCTAGATGTGGATTTTATTCAATACAATCAGTACAGTCATAAGAATTGAAAAAGAAAATCATTTTTGGTGATGAATGATGAGCAACAAAGGAACATGCATGCCAGATGGCACTTGAATAAGCTGTCCACGGTGATAAAAAAGGTTTAAAAAACAACAACAACAATGTTATCATAATTAATGTCATATTTTAGCTTCTGTGGTCATTTTTTACAAGCTAAACACTGCAAGACTGTTTTACAGTTGAAGCAAGGATAAAATATCAACTCTAGTGATGAGACACTTGCTGTAATTACTTCCACCCCATATGGGACTTGGACCCCCTGGCTTAGGAGGGCAGTGACTTATCCATTATGCCAGTGGTGCTTACTGATGTTCTTATTTAAGACTGTTAGGTTTTTAATAGTCAATTATTTATTTTTGAGGAAAAAGTGAAGCTGTTTACTGTGTTCTTTGCATTACCAAGTCCAGCAAGAAATGTGCTGGTACTATCCAGAGCTGTCAGTATGGATTGTCATGCTATATTGCAGAAAATCAATTTGATGCAACTGCTTTACCAACAGTATGTTAATCTTTACCATTGCTGTTTTGTTGGCTGACTGAAGGAAGATATGCAGTGCATTTGAACCAAAGCAGATGTTAAATATTAATTTAATCAATGACTAATGACATAAGAAAAGGAAAAAAAAAACAGGATACAAAGATGCTCCAGGTGAGGCTTGAACTCACAACCTCTGCATTGCTCAACAGATACTGTCTTATAAGTACCGCGCGCTGACCAATTGCGCCACTAGAGCACTTTGCAGCATTGTTTGGTTATGCTAGATGTGGATTTTATTCAATACAATCAGTACAGTCATAAGAATTGAAAAAGAAAATAATTTTTGGTGATGAATGATGAGCAACAAAGGAACATGCATGCCAGATGGCACTTGAATAAGCTGTCCACGGTGATAAAAAAAGGTTTAAAAAACAACAACAACAACAATGTTATCATAATTAATGTCATATTTTAGCTTCTGTGGTCATTTTTTACAAGCTAAACACTGCAAGATTGTTTTACAGTTGAAGCAAGGATAAAATATCAACTCTAGTGATGAGACACTTGCTGTAATTACTTCCACCCCATATGGGACTTGGACCCCCTGGCTTAGGAGGGCAGTGACTTATCCATTATGCCAGTGGTGCTTACTGATGTACTTATTTAAGACTGTTAGGTTTTTAATAGTCAATTATTTATTTTTGAGGAAAAAGTGAAGCTGTTTACTGTGTTCTTTGCATTACCAAGTCAAGCAAGAAATGTGCTGGTACTATCCAGAGCTGTCAGTATGGATTATCATGCTATATTGCAGAAAATCAATTTGATGCAACTGCTTTACCAACAGTATGTTAATCTTTTCCATTGTAGTTTTGTTGGCTGACTAATGGAAGATATGCAGTGCATTTGAACCAAAGCAGATGTGTGCTGACAACTTAAATGCACAATCATGTTTGTGTTTTTTCTTTCTTTCTTCCATCCTTTGTAATATCATATTAAATATTAAGGTAGCAGTTTATAATCAATGACTAATGACATAAGAAAAGGAAAAAAAACAGTATACAAAGATGCTCCAGGTGAGGATTGAGCTCACAACCTCAGCATTGCTCAACAGATACTGTCTTATAAGTACCGCGTGCTGACCAATTGCGCCACTGGAGCACTTTGCAGCATTAGTTGGTTATGCTAGATGTGGATTTTATTCAATACAATCAGTACAGTCATAAGAATTGAAAAAGAAAATCATTTTTGGTGATGAATGATGAGCAACAAAGGAACATGCATGCCAGATGGCACTTGAATAAGCTGTCCACGGGGATAAAAAAGGTTTAAAAAACAACAACAACAACAACAATGTTATCATAATTAATGTCATATTTTATCTTCTGTGGTCATTTTTTACAAGCTAAACACTGCAAGACTGTTTTAAAGTTGAAGCAAGGATAAAATATCAACTCTAGTGATGAGACACTTGTTGTAATGACTTCCAACTCAGACGGGACTTAAACCCACAACCACTGGCTTAGGAGAACAGTGCCTTATCCATTATGCCAGTGGTGCTTACTGATGTCCTTATTTAAGACTGATAGGTTTTTAATAGTCAATTATTTATTTTTGAAAAAAAGTGAAGCTGTTTACTGTGTTCTTTGCATTACCAAGTCCAGCAAGAAATGTGCTGGTACTATCCAGAGCTGTCAGTATGGATTATCATGCTATATTGCAGAAAATCAATTTGATGCAACTGCTTTACCAACAGTATGTTAATCTTTTCCATTGCTGTTTTGTTGGCTGACTGAAGGAAGATATGCAGTGCATTTGAACCAAAGCAGATGTTAAATATTAATTTAATCAATGACTAATGACATAAGAAAAGGAAAAAAAAACAGTATATAAAGATACTCCAGGTGAGGCTTGAACTCACAACCTCGGCATGGCTCAACAGATACTGTCTTATAAGTACAGCACGCTGACAAATTGCACCACTGGAGCACTTGTCGGCATTGATTGTTTATGCTAGATGTGGATTTTATTCAATACAATCATTACAGTCATAAGAATTGAAAAAGAAAATCATTTTTGGTGATGAATGATGAGCAACAAAGGAACATGCATGCCAGATGGCACTTGAATAAGCTGTCCACGGTGATAAAAAAGGTTTAAAAAACAACAACAACAATGTTATCATAATTAATGTCATATTTTAGCTTCTGTGGTCATTTTTTACAAGCTAAACACTGCAAGACTGTTTTACAGTTGAAGCAAGGATAAAATATCAACTCTAGTGATGAGACACTTGCTGTAATTACTTCCACCCCATATGGGACTTGGACCCCCTGGCTTAGGAGGGCAGTGACTTATCCATTATGCCAGTGGTGCTTACTGATGTTCTTATTTAAGACTGTTAGGTTTTTAATAGTCAATTATTTATTTTTGAGGAAAAAGTGAAGCTGTTTACTGTGTTCTTTGCATTACCAAGTCCAGCAAGAAATGTGCTGGTACTATCCAGAGCTGTCAGTATGGATTATCATGCTATATAGCAGAAAATCAATTTGATGCAACTGCTTTACCAACAGCATGTTAATCTTTTCCATTGGTGTTTTGTTGGCTGACTGAAGGAAGATATGCAGTGCATTTGAACCAAAGCAGATGTGTGCTGACAACTTAAATGCAAAATCATGTTTGTGTTTTTTCTTTCTTTCTTCGATCCTTTGTAATATCATATTAAATATTAAGGTAGCAGTTTATAATCAATGACTAATGACATAAGAAAAGAAAAAAAAACAGTATACAAAGATGCTCCAGGTGAGGCTTGAACTCACAACCTCAGCATTGCTCAACAGATACTGTCTTATAAGTACCGTGCGCTGACCAATTGCGCCACTGGAGCACTTTGCAGCATTAATTGGTTATGCTAGATGTGGATTTTATTCAATACAATCAGTACAGTCATAAGAATTGAAAAAGAAAATCATTTTTGGTGATGAATGATGAGCAACAAAGGAACATGCATGCCAGATGGCACTTGAATAAGCTGTCCACGGTGATAGAAAAGGTTTAAAAAACAACAACAACAATGTTATCATAATTAATGTCATATTTTAGCTTCTGTAGTCATTTTTACAAGCTAAACACTGCAAGACTGTTTTACAGTTGAAGCAAGGATAAAATATCAACTCTAGTGATGAGACACTTGCTGTAATGACTTCCAACTCAGACGGGACTTAAACCCACAACCACTGGCTTAGGAGAACAGTGCCTTATCCATTATGCCAGTGGTGCTTACTGATGTCCTTATTTAAGACTGATAGGTTTTTAATAGTCAATTATTTATTTTTGAAAAAAAGTGAAGCTGTTTACTGTGTTCTTTCAAGTTCAAGTTCAAGTTTATTGTCATCAGCCAAAACAAGTTGACAGATGAAATTACATTGTACAAAGCATCAAGTAGTAGCAGGCGACAACATAAAACAAACATAAAAATGAATCATTCATTTAACATACATACAGCAGATGGAATAAAACTAACCCTAAACCGGTTGGTACGAGCTATCAGAGAACGAAATCTCTTTCGCGATGGAAGTTTTACAAAAAGCATATTAAAAGGATGCGCGCTATCTAGTCAAATACACCTGACTTTGCTTAAAACCCTACTCCTATACAAATCATCAAAGCTAGGCAATGGCATGCCAATGATTTTACTTGCCGTTTTCCTTATCCTTTCTAATGCCCATCGATCTTTTAGAGTACAACCACCATACCATGTCACGATCCCATAACTAAGAATGCTCTCTATCGAGCACCTGTAAAAATGTAACATGGTCTGAGCACCAACACCTGCGGCCCTTAAACGCCGCAGGAAAAAAGTCGTTGTTGAGCCTTTTTTCCTATCAATAACAGGTGCTCAGACCAAGTCAAACATGACGATATCTGAATGCCTAAAAACCGTAATGAGGTGACCATTTCCACTTCCTGATCACCAACAAACACTGGTGACTTCGGCAGCTGCCTTCTCCTAAAATCAATAATCAGTTCTTTTGTCTTCCCACTATTTAAAAATAAGTGATTTTCATTACTCCAATCGACTAACTTTGCAACTTCCGTCCTATATGCCAGCTCATCATCACCACTAATTAACCCAACTACGGCAATATCATCCGCAAATTTAATCAATTTAACTGATACGTCCGCTGATACACAATCATAAGTAAACAATGAATATAAGAAAGGACTAAGAACACAACCCTGGGGTACACCTGTATTAATTTGTGCCTCGCCAGACCTAATACTGCCCATTTTGACCACCTGAGGACGATTTGTCAAAAATGCTAAAATCCAATTACAAGTAAAACAATCAAGGCCTAGTGCGGATAATATATTAATCAAGGACATTGGAATCACTGTGTTAAAAGCCGAACTAAAATCAACAAATAAAATCCTAACATAGGCATTACTCTCTTCCAAATGAGACAGGGTAAAGTGCAACAGTGAAATAATCGCATCATCAGTGCATCGGTTTTGTCTGTAGGCAAACTGAAATGGGTCAAAATCGGCAGGAAAAAAAGATTTAATATAATTCAGTACCAGTCTCTCAAAACATTTTGTTATAAGAGGTGTTAATGCTATAGGCCGATAGTCATTTAAGCCTTTTGCTAACCCTTTCTTCGGGACGGGGACAATACTAGTCATCTTAAAGCACCTCGGCACTACACAGTGCATGAGTGATAAATTAAACAAAACTGTCAATATTCCACACAATTGCTCCGCACAACCATGGAGAACCTTCCCTTGAATGCCATCAGGCCCTGCTGCCTTACCAGGATTTATTTGACGCAGACATTTAGCCACTGTGCCCTCATCAAGTATTAGGGGGGTATCACCCATACTAGGACACAGCGGTAACTGGGATAAATTGTTGCTCTCCTCAAATCTACAATAAAATAAATTTAAATCCTCCACCAGTGCCTTACTAGTCACACCATAATCATGCTTCTTAACTTTACACCCCGTCACCTCATATATCAGCTGCCACAAACTCCTCGGATTCCTATTCAGGCAACTAAGATCTTCGATCTTTTTTGAGTAGCTCATTTTTGCCTTTTTAATACCTACCCTAAGTTGAGCCCTAGCAAGTCTTAAAGCAGCCTGATCACCAGCCCTAAAAGCTCTATCCCTAGCTTTAATCAAAGCTTGCATTACCAAGTCCAGCAAGAAATGTGCTGGTACTATCCAGAGCTGTCAGTATGGATTATCATGCTATATTGCAGAAAATCAATTTGATGCAACTGCTTTACCAACAGTATGTTAATCTTTACCATTGCTGTTTTGTTGGCTGACTGAAGGAAGACATGCAGTGCATTTGAACCAAAGCAGATGTTAAATATTAATTTAATCAATGACTAATGACATAAGAAAAGGAAAAAAAAAACAGGATACAAAGATGCTCCAGGTGAGGCTTGAACTCACAACCTCTGCATTGCTCAACAGATACTGTCTTATAAGTACCGCGTGCTGACCAATTGCGCCACTGGAGCACTTTGCAGCATTGTTTGGTTATGCTAGATGTGGATTTTATTCAATACAATCAGTACAGTCATAAGAATTGAAAAAGAAAATCATTTTTGGTGATGAATGATGAGCAACAAAGGAACATGCATGCCAGATGGCACTTGAATAAGCTGTCCACGGTGATAAAAAAGGTTTAAAAAACAACAACAACAACAATGTTATCATAATTAATGTCATATTTTAGCTTCTGTGGTCATTTTTTACAAGCTAAACACTGCAAGACTGTTTTACAGTTGAAGCAAGGATAAAATATCAACTCTAGTGATGAGACACTTGCTGTAATTACTTCCACATCATATGGGACTTGGACCCCCTGGCTTAGGAGGGCAGTGACTTATCCATTATGCCAGTGGTGCTTACTGATGTACTTATTTAAGACTGTTAGGTTTTTAGTAGTCAATTATTTATTTTTGAGGAAAAAGTGAAGCTGTTTACTGTGTTCTTTGCATTACCAAGTCCAGCAAGAAATGTGCTGGTACTATCCAGAGCTGTCAGTATGGATTATCATGCTATATTGCAGAAAATCAATTTGATGCAACTGCTTTACCAACAGTATGTTAATCTTTTCCATTGTAGTTTTGTTGGCTGACTGAAGGAAGATATGCAGTGCATTTGAACCAAAGCAGATGTGTGCTGACAACTTAAATGCACAATCATGTTTGTGTTTTTTCTTTCTTTCTTCCATCCTTTGTAATATCATATTAAATATTAAGGTAGCAGTTTATAATCAATGACTAATGACATAAGAAAAGGAAAAAAAACAGTATACAAAGATGCTCCAGGTGAGGCTTGAACTCACAACCTCAGCATTGCTCAACAGATACTGTCTTATAAGTACCGCGCGCTGACTAATTGCGCCACTGGAGCACTTTGCAGCATTAATTGGTTATGCTGGATGTGGATTTTATTCAATACAATCAGTACAGTCATAAGAATTGAAAAAGAAAATCATTTTTGGTGATGAATGATGAGCAACAAAGGAACATGCATGCCAGATGGCACTTGAATAAGCTGTCCACGGTGATAGAAAAGGTTTAAAAAACAACAACAACAATGTTATCATAATTAATGTCATATTTTAGCTTCTGTAGTCATTTTTTACAAGCTAAACACTGCAAGACTGTTTTTCAGTTGAAGCAAGGATAAAATATCAACTCTAGTGATGAGACACTTGCTGTAATGACTTCCAACTCAGACGGGACTTAAACCCACAACCACTGGCTTAGAAGAACAGTGCCTTATCCATTATGCCAGTGGTGCTTACTGATGTCCTTATTTAAGACTGATAGGTTTTTAATAGTCAATTATTTATTTTTGAAAAAAAGTGAAGCTGTTTACTGTGTTCTTTGCATTACCAAGTCCAGCAAGAAATGTGCTAATACTATCCAGAGCTGTAAGTATGGATTATCATGCTATATTGCAGAAAATCAATTTGATGCAACTGCTTTACCAACAGTATGTTAATCTTTTCCATTGCTGTTTTGTTGGCTGACTGAAGGAAGATATGCAGTGCATTTGAACCAAAGCAGATGTTAAATATTAATTTAATCAATGACTAATGACATAAGAAAGGGAAAAAAAAAACAGGATACAAAGATGCTCCAGGTGAGGCTTGAACTCACAACCTCTGCATTGCTCAACAGATACTGTCTTATAAGTACCGCTTGCTGACCAATTGCGCCACTGGAGCACTTTGCAGCATTGTTTGGTTATGCTAGATGTGGATTTTATTCAATACAATCAGTACAGTCATAAGAATTGAAAAAGAAAATCATTTTTGGTGATGAATGATGAGCAACAAAGGAACATGCATGCCAGATGGCACTTGAATAAGCTGTCCACGGTGATAAAAAAAGGTTTAAAAAACAACAACAACAATGTTATCATAATTAATGTCATATTTTAGCTTATGTGGTCAATTTTTACAAGCTAAACACTGCAAGACTGTTTTACAGTTGAAGCAAGGATAAAATATCAACTCTAGTTATGATACATTTGCTGTAATTACTTCCACCCCATATGGGACTTGGACCCCCTGGCTTAGGAGGGCAGTGACTTATCCATTATGCCAGTGGTGCTTACTGATGTTCTTATTTAAGACTGATAGATTTTAATAGTCAATTATTTATTTTTGAGGAAAAAGTGAAGCTGTTTACTGTGTTCTTTGCATTACAGAGTCCAGCAAGAAATGTGCTGGTACTATCCAGAGCTGTCAGTATGGATTATCATGCTATATTGCAGAAAATCAATTTGATGCAACTGCTTTACCAACAGTATGTTAATCTTTTCCATTGCTGTTTTGTTGGCTGACTTGAGGAAGATATGCAGTGCATTTGAACCAAAGCAGATGTTAAATATTAATTTAATCAATGACTAATGACATAAGAAAAGGAAAAAAAACAGTATACAAAGATGCTCCAGGTGAGGCATGAACTCACAACCTCGGCATTGCTCAACAGATACTGTCTTATTAGTACCGCGCGCTGACCAATTGCGCCACTGGAGCACTTGGCAGCATTAATTGGTTATGCTAGATGTGGATTTTATTCAATACAATCAGTACAGTCATAAGAATTGAAAAAGAAAATCATTTTTGGTGATGAATGATGAGCAACAAAGGAACATGCATGCCAGATGGTACTTGAATAAGCTGTCCATTGTGATAGAAAAGGTTTTAAAAACAACAATGTTATCATAATTAATGTCATATTTTAGCTTCTGTGGTCATTTTTTACAAGCTAAACACTGCAAGACTGTTTTACAGTTGAAGCAAGGATAAAATATCAACTCTAGTGATGAGACACTTGCTGTAATTACTTCCACCCCATATGGGACTTGGACCCCCTGGCTTAGAAGGGCAGTGACTTATCCATTATGCCAGTGGTGCTTACTGATGTTCTTATTTAAGACTGTTAGGTTTTTAATAGTCAATTATTTATTTTTGAGGAAAAAGTGAAGCTGTTTACTGTGTTCTTTGCATTACAGAGTCCAGCAAGAAATGTGCTGGTACTATCCAGAGCTGTCAGTATGGATTATCATGCTATATTGCAGAAAATCAATTTGATGCAACTGCTTTACCAACAGTATGTTAATCTTTTCCATTGCTGTTTTGTTGGCTGACTGAAGGAAGATATGCAGTGCATTTGAACAAAAGCAGATGTGTGCTGACAACTTAAATGCACAATCATGTTTGTGTTTTTTCTTTCTTTCTTCCATCCTTTGTAATATCATATTAAATATTAAGGAAGCAGTTTATAATCAATGACTAATGACATAAGAAAGGGAAAAAAAACAGTATACAAAGATGCTCCAGGTGAGGCTTGAACTCACAACCTCGGCACTGCTCAACAGATACTGTCTTATAAGTACAGCACGCTGACAAATTGCACCACTGGAGCACTTTGCAGCATTGATTGTTTATGCTAGATGTGGATTTTATTCAATACAATCAGTACAGTCATAAGAATTGAAAAAGAAAATCATTTTTGGTGATGAATGATGAGCAACAAAGGAACATGCATGCCAGATGGCACTTGAATAAGCTGTCCACGGTGATAGAAAAGGTTTAAAAAACAACAACAATGTTATCATAATTAATGTCATATTTTAGCTTCTGTGGTCATTTGTTACAAGCTAAACACTGCAAGACTGTTTTACAGTTGAAGCAAGGATAAAATATCAACTCTAGTGATGAGACACTTGCTGTAATTACTTCCACCCCATATGGGACTTGGACCCCCTGGCTTAGGAGGGCAGTGACTTATCCATTATGCCAGTGGTGCTTACTGATGTTCTTATTTAAGACTGTTAGGTTTTTAATAGTCAATTATTTATTTTTGATGAAAAAGTGAAGCTGTTTACTGTGTTCTTTGCATTACTAAGTCCAGCAAGAAATGTGCTGGTACTATCCAGAGCTGTCAGTATGGATTATCATGCTATATTGCAGAAAATCAATTTGATGCAACTGCTTTACCAACAGTATGTTAATCTTTTCCATTGCTGTTTTGTTGGCTGACTGAAGGAAGATATGCAGTGCATTTGAACCAAAGCAGATGTGTGCTGACAACTTAAATGCACAATCATGTTTGTGTTTTTTCTTACTTTCTTCCATCCTTTGTAATATCATATTAAATATTAAGGTAGCAGTTTATAATCAATGACTAATGACATAAGAAAAGGAAAAAAACCAGTATACAAAGATTCTCTAGGTGAGGCTTGAACTCACAACCTCGGCATTGCTCAACAGATACTGTCTTATAAGTACCGCGCGCTGACCAATTGCGCTACTGGAGCACTTTGCAGCATTAATTGGTTATGCTAGATGTGGATTTTATTCAATACAATCAGTACAGTCATAAGAATTGAAAAGAAAATCATTTTTGGTGATGAATGATGAGCAACAAAGGGACATGCATGCCAGATGGTACTTGAATAAGCTGTCCACAGTGATAAAAAAGGTTTAAAAGACAACAACAACAATGTTATCATAATTAATGTCATATTTTAGCTTCTGTGGTCATTTTTTACAAGCTAAACACTGCAAGACTGTTTTACAGTTGAAGCAAGGATAAAATATCAACTCTAATGATGAGACACTTGTTGTAATGACTTCCAACTCAGACGGGACTTAAACCCACAACCACTGGCTTAGGAGAACAGTGCCTTATCCATTATGCCAGTGGTGCTTACTGATGTTCTTATTTAAGACTGATAGGTTTTTAATAGTCAATTATTTATTTTTTAAAAAAAGTGAAGCTGTTTACTGTGTTCTTTGCATTACCAAGTCCAGCAAGAAATGTGCTGGTACTATCCAGAGCTGTCAGTATGGATTATCATGCTATATAGCAGAAAATCAATTTGATGCAACTGCTTTACCAACAGTATGTTAATCTTTTCCATTGCTGTTTTGTTGGCTGACTGAAGGAAGATATGCAGTGCATTTGAACCAAAGCAGATGTGTGCTGACAACTTAAATGCACAATCATGTTTGTGTTTTTTCTTTCTTTCTTCCATCCTTTGTAATATCATATTAAATATTAAGGTAGCAGTTTATAATCAATGACTAATGACATAAGAAAAGGAAAAAAAACAGTATACAAAGATGCTCCAGGTGAGGCTTGAACTCACAACCTCAGCATTGCTCAACAGATACTGTCTTATAAGTACCGCGCGCTGACTAATTGCGCCACTGGAGCACTTTGCAGCATTAATTGGTTATGCTGGATGTGGATTTTATTCAATACAATCAGTACAGTCATAAGAATTGAAAAAGAAAATCATTTTTGGTGATGAATGATGAGCAACAAAGGAACATGCATGCCAGATGGCACTTGAATACGCTGTCCACGGTGATAGAAAAGGTTTAAAAAACAACAACAACGTTATCATAATTAATGTCATATTTTAGCTTCTGTAGTCATTTTTTACAAGCTAAACACTGCAAGACTGTTTTTCAGTTGAAGCAAGGATAAAATATCAACTCTAGTGATGAGACACTTGCTGTAATGACTTCCAACTCAGACGGGACTTAAACCCACAACCACTGGCTTAGGAGAACAGTGCCTTATCCATTATGCCAGTGGTGCTTACTGATGTCCTTATTTAAGACTGATAGGTTTTTAATAGTCAATTATTTATTTTTGAAAAAAAGTGAAGCTGTTTACTGTGTTCTTTGCATTACCAAGTCCAGCAAGAAATGTGCTAATACTATCCAGAGCTGTCAGTATGGATTATCATGCTATATTGCAGAAAATCAATTTGATGCAACTGCTTTACCAACAGTATGTTAATCTTTTCCATTGCTGTTTTGTTGGCTGACTGAAGGAAGATATGCAGTGCATTTGAACCAAAGTAGATGTTAAATATTAATTTAATCAATGACTAATGACATAAGAAAAGGGAAAAAAAACAGGATACAAAGATGCTCCAGGTGAGGCTTGAACTCACAACCTCTGCATTGCTCAACAGATACTGTCTTATAAGTACCGCTTGCTGACCAATTGCGCCACTGGAGCACTTTGCAGCATTGTTTGGTTATGCTAGATGTGGATTTTATTCAATACAATCAGTACAGTCATAAGAATTGAAAAAGAAAATCATTTTTGGTGATGAATGATGAGCAACAAAGGAACATGCATGCCAGATGGCACTTGAATAAGCTGTCCACGGTGATAAAAAAAGGTTTAAAAAACAACAACAACAATGTTATCATAATTAATGTCATATTTTAGCTTATGTGGTCAATTTTTACAAGCTAAACACTGCAAGACTGTTTTACAGTTGAAGCAAGGATAAAATATCAACTCTAGTGATGATACATTTGCTGTAATTACTTCCACCCCATATGGGACTTGGACCCCCTGGCTTAGGAGGGCAGTGACTTATCCATTATGCCAGTGGTGCTTACTGATGTCCTTATTTAAGACTGATAGATTTTAATAGTCAATTATTTATTTTTGAGGAAAAAGTGAAGCTGTTTACTGTGTTCTTTGCATTACAGAGTCCAGCAAGAAATGTGCTGGTACTATCCAGAGCTGTCAGTATGGATTATCATGCTATATTGCAGAAAATCAATTTGATGCAACTGCTTTACCAACAGTATGTTAATCTTTTCCATTGCTGTTTTGTTGGCTGACTTGAGGAAGATATGCAGTGCATTTGAACCAAAGCAGATGTTAAATATTAATTTAATCAATGACTAATGACATAAGAAAAGGAAAAAAAACAGTATACAAAGATGCTCCAGGTGAGGCTTGAACTCACAACCTCGGCATTGCTCAACAGATACTGTCTTATTAGTACCGCGCGCTGACCAATTGCGCCACTGGAGCACTTGGCAGCATTAATTGGTTATGCTAGATGTGGATTTTATTCAATACAATCAGTACAGTCATAAGAATTGAAAAAGAAAATAATTTTTGGTGATGAATGATGAGCAACAAAGGAACATGCATGCCAGATGGTACTTGAATAAGCTGTCCATTGTGATAGAAAAGGTTTTAAAAACAACAATGTTATCATAATTAATGTCATATTTTAGCTTCTGTATTCATTTTTTACAAGCTAAACACTGCAAGACTGTTTTACAGTTGAAGCAAGGATAAAATATCAACTCTAGTGATGAGACACTTGCTGTAATTACTTCCACCCCATATGGGACTTGGACCCCCTGGCTTAGAAGGGCAGTGACATCCATTATGCCAGTGGTGCTTACTGATGTTCTTATTTAAGACTGTTAGGTTTTTAATAGTCAATTATTTATTTTTGAGGAAAAAGTGAAGCTGTTTACTGTGTTCTTTGCATTACAGAGTCCAGCAAGAAATGTGCTGGTACTATCCAGAGCTGTCAGTATGGATTATCATGCTATATTGCAGAAAATCAATTTGATGCAACTGCTTTACCAACAGTATGTTAATCTTTTCCATTGCTGTTTTGTTGGCTGACTGAAGGAAGATATGCAGTGCATTTGAACCAAAGCAGATGTGTGCTGACAACTTAAATGCACAATCATGTTTGTGTTTTTTCTTTCTTTCTTCCATCCTTTGTAATATCATATTAAATATTAAGGTAGCAGTTTATAATCAATGACTAATGACATAAGAAAGGGAAAAAAAACAGTATACAAAGATGCTCCAGGTGAGGCTTGAACTCACAACCTCGGCACTGCTCAACAGATACTGTCTTATAAGTACAGCACGCTGACAAATTGCACCACTGGAGCACTTTGCAGCATTGATTGTTTATGCTAGATGTGGATTTTATTCAATACAATCAGTACAGTCATAAGAATTGAAAAAGAAAATCATTTTTGGTGATGAATGATGAGCAACAAAGGAACATGCATGCCAGATGGCACTTGAATAAGCTGTCCACGGTGATAGAAAAGGTTTAAAAAACAACAACAATGTTATCATAATTAATGTCATATTTTAGCTTCTGTGGTCATTTTTTACAAGCTAAACACTGCAAGACTGTTTTACAGTTGAAGCAAGGATAAAATATCAACTCTAGTGATGAGACACTTGCTGTAATTACTTCCACCCCATATGGGACTTGGACCCCCTGGCTTAGGAGGGCAGTGACTAATCCATTATGCCAGTGGTGCTTACTGATGTTCTTATTTAAGACTGTTAGGTTTTTAATAGTCAATTATTTATTTTTGATGAAAAAGTGAAGCTGTTTACTGTGTTCTTTGCATTACTAAGTCCAGCAAGAAATGTGCTGGTACTATCCAGAGCTGTCAGTATGGATTATCATGCTATATTGCAGAAAATCAATTTGATGCAACTGCTTTACCAACAGTATGTTAATCTTTTCCATTGCTGTTTTGTTGGCTGACTGAAGGAAGATATGCAGTGCATTTGAACCAAAGCAGATGTGTGCTGACAACTTAAATGCACAATCATGTTTGTGTTTTTTCTTACTTTCTTCCATCCTTTGTAATATCATATTAAATATTAAGGTAGCAGTTTATAATCAATGACTAATGACATAAGAAAAGGAAAAAAACCAGTATACAAAGATTCTCTAGGTGAGGCTTGAACTCACAACCTCGGCATTGCTCAACAGATACTGTCTTATAAGTACCGCGCGCTGACCAATTGCGCTACTGGAGCACTTTGCAGCATTAATTGGTTATGCTAGATGTGGATTTTATTCAATACAATCAGTACAGTCATAAGAATTGAAAAGAAAATCATTTTTGGTGATGAATGATGAGCAACAAAGGGACATGCATGCCAGATGGTACTTGAATAAGCTGTCCACGGTGATAAAAAAGGTTTAAAAAACAACAACAATGTTATCATAATTAATGTCATATTTTAGCTTCTGTGGTCATTTTTTACAAGCTAAACACTGCAAGACTGTTTTACAGTTGAAGCAAGGATAAAATATCAACTCTAATGATGAGACACTTGTTGTAATGACTTCCAACTCAGACGGGACTTAAACCCACAACCACTGGCTTAGGAGAACAGTGCCTTATCCATTATGCCAGTGGTGCTTACTGATGTTCTTATTTAAGACTGATAGGTTTTTAATAGTCAATTATTTATTTTTGAAAAAAAGTGAAGCTGTTTACTGTGTTCTTTGCATTACCAAGTCCAGCAAGAAATGTGCTGGTACTATCCAGAGCTGTCAGTATGGATTATCATGCTATATAGCAGAAAATCAATTTGATGCAACTGCTTTACCAACAGTATGTTAATCTTTTCCATTGCTGTTTTGTTGGCTGACTGAAGGAAGATATGCAGTGCATTTGAACCAAAGCAGATGTGTGCTGACAACTTAAATGCACAACCATGTTTGTGTTTTTTCTTTCTTTCTTCCATCCTTTGTAATATCATATTAAATATTAAGGTAGCAGTTTATAATGAATGACTAATGACATAAGAAAAGGAAAAAAAACAGTATACAAAGATGCTCCAGGTGAGGCTTGAACTCACAACCTCAGTATTGCTCAACAGATACTGTCTTATAAGTACCGCGCGCTGACCAATTGTGTCACTGGAGCACTTTGCAGCTTTGTTTGGTTATGCTAGATGTGGATTTTATTCAATACAATCAGTACAGTCATAAGAATTGAAAAGAAAATCATTTTTGGTGATGAATGATGAGCAACAAAGGAACATGCATGCCAGATGGCACTTGAATAAGCTGTCCACGGGGATAAAAAAGGTTTAATAAACAACAACAACAACAACAACAACAATGTTATCATAATTAATGTCATATTTTAGCTTCTGTGGTCATTTTTTACAAGCTAAACACTGCAAGACTGTTTTACAGTTGAAGCAAGGATAAAATATCAACTCTAGTGATGAGACACTTGTTGTAATGACTTCCAACTCAGACGGGACTTAAACATACAACCACTGGCTTAGGAGAACAGTGCCTTATCCATTATGCCAGTGGTGCTTACTGATGTCCTTATTTAAGACTGTTAGGTTTTTAATAGTCAATTATTTATTTTTGAAAAAAAGTGAAGCTGTTTTTCTGTGTTCTTTGCATTACCAAGTCCAGCAAGAAATGTGCTGGTA
Source organism: Pseudophryne corroboree (assembly GCF_028390025.1). Lineage (NCBI taxonomy): Eukaryota > Metazoa > Chordata > Amphibia > Anura > Myobatrachidae > Pseudophryne > Pseudophryne corroboree. The sequence goes on along the minus strand of NC_086447.1, from coordinate 633,160,502 downwards.
CTATCCAGAGCTGTCAGTATGGATTATCATGCTATATTGCAGAAAATCAATTTGATGCAACTGCTTTACCAACAGTATGTTAATCTTTTCCATTGCTGTTTTGTTGGCTGACTGAAGGAAGATATGCAGTGCATTTGAACCAAAGCAGATGTTAAATATTAATTTAATCAATGACTAATGACATAAGAAAAGGAAAAAAAAACAGTATAAAAAGATACTCCAGGTGAGGCTTGAACTCACAACCTCGGCATGGCTCAACAGATACTGTCTTATAAGTACAGCACGCTGACAAATCGCACCACTGGAGCACTTTTCAGCATTGCTTGTTTATGCTAGATGTGGATTTTATTCAATACAATCAGTACAGTCATAAGAATTGAAAAAGAAAATAACTTTTGGTGATGAATGATGAGCAACAAAGGAACATGCATGCCAGATGGCACTTGAATAAGCTCTCCACGGTGATAAAAAAGGTTTAAAAAACAACAACAATGTTATTATAATTAATGTCATATTTTAGCTTCTGTGGTCATTTTTTACAAGCTAAACACTGCAAGACTGTTTTACAGTTGAAGCAAGGATAAAATATCAACTCTAGTGATGAGACACTTGCTGTAATTACTTCCACCCCATATGGGACTTGGACCCCCTGGCTTAGGAGGGCAGTGACTTATCCATTATGCCAGTGGTGCTTACTGATGTTCTTATTTAAGACTGCTAGGTTTTTAATAGTCAATTATTTATTTTTGAGGAAAAAGTGAAGCTGTTTACTGTGTTCTTTGCATTACCAAGTCCAGCAAGAAATGTGCTGGTACTATCCAGAGCTGTCAGTATCGATTATCATGCTGTATAGCAGAAAATCAATTTGATGCAACTGCTTTACCAACAGCATGTTAATCTTTTCCATTGCTGTTTTGTTGGCTGACTGAAGGAAGATATGCAGTGCATTTGAACCAAAGCAGATGTGTGCTGACAACTTAAATGCACAATCATGTTTGTGTTTTTTCTTACTTTCTTCCATCCTTTGTAATATCATATTAAATATTAAGGTAGCAGTTTATAATCAATGACTAATGACATAAGAAAAGGAAAAAAATCAGTATACAAAGATGCTCTAGGTGAGGCTTGAACTCACAACCTCGGCATTGCTCAACAGATACTGTCTTATAAGTACCGCGTGCTGACCAATTGCGCCACTGGAGCACTTTGCAGCATTAATTGGTTATGCTAGATGTTGATTTTATTCAATACAATCAGTACAGTCATAAGAATTGAAAAGAAAATCATTTTTGGTGATGAATGATGAGCAACAAAGGGACATGCATGCCAGATGGTACATGAATAAGCTGTCCACGGTGATAAAAAAAGGTTTAAAAAAACAACAACAACAATGTTATCATAATTAATGTCATATTTTAGCTTCTGTGGTCATTTTTTACAAGCTAAACACTGCAAGACTGTTTTACAGTTGAAGCAAGGATAAAATATCAACTCTAGTGATGAGACACTTGCTGTAATGACTTCCAACTCAGGCGGGACTTAAACCAATAACCACTGTGTTAGGAGAACAGTGCCTTATCCATTATGCCAGTGGTGCTTACTGATGTACTTATTTAAGACTGATAGGTTTTTAATAGTCAATTATTTATTTTTGAAAAAAAGTGAAGCTGTTTACTGTGTTCTTTGCATTACCAAGTCCAGCAAGAAATGTGCTGGTACTATCCAGAGCTGTCAGTATGGATTATCATGCTATATAGCAGAAAATCAATTTGATGCAACTGCTTTACCAACAGTATGTTAATCTTTTCCATTGCTGTTTTGTTGGCTGACTGAAGGAAGATATGCAGTGCATTTGAACCAAAGCAGATGTGTGCTGACAACTTAAATGCACAACCATGTTTGTGTTTTTTCTTTCTTTCTTCCATCCTTTGTAATATCATATTAAATATTAAGGTAGCAGTTTATAATCAATGACTAATGACATAAGAAAAGGAAAAAGAACAGTATACAAAGATGCTCCAGGTGAGGCTTGAACTCACAACCTCAGTATTGCTCAACAAATACTGTCTTTTAAGTACCGCGCGCTGACCAATTGCGCCACTGGAGCACTTTGCAGCATTGTTTGGTTATGCTAGATGTGGATTTTATTCAATACAATCAGTACAGTCATAAGAATTGAAAAGAAAATCATTTTTGGTGATGAATGATGAGCAACAAAGGAACATGCATGCCAGATGGCACTTGAATAAGCTGTCCACGGGGATAAAAAAGGTTTAAAAAACAACAACAACAACAACAACAACAATGTTATCATAATTAATGTCATATTTTAGCTTCTGTGGTCATTTTTTACAAGCTAAACACTGCAAGACTGTTTTACAGTTGAAGCAAGGATAAAATATCAACTCTAGTGATGAGACACTTGTTGTAATGACTTCCAACTCAGACGGGACTTAAACATACAACCACTGGCTTAGGAGAACAGTGCCTTATCCATTATGAAATTGGTGCTTACTGATGTCCTTATTTAAGACTGTTAGGTTTTTAATAGTCAATTATTTATTTTTGAAAAAAAGTGAAGCTGTTTACTGTGTTCTTTGCATTACCAAGTCCAGCAAGAAATGTGCTGGTACTATCCAGAGCTGTCAGTATGGATTATCATGCTATATTGCAGAAAATCAATTTGATGCAACTGCTTTACCAACAGTATGTTAATCTTTTCCATTGCTGTTTTGTTGGCTGACTGAAGGAAGATATGCAGTGCATTTGAACCAAAGCAGATGTTAAATATTAATTTAATCAATGACTAATGACATAAGAAAAGGAAAAAAAAACAGTATAAAAAGATACTCCAGGTGAGGCTTGAACTCACAACCTCGGCATGGCTCAACAGATACTGTCTTATAAGTACAGCACGCTGACAAATCGCACCACTGGAGCACTTTTCAGCATTGATTGTTTATGCTAGATGTGGATTTTATTCAATACAATCAGTACAGTCATAAGAATTGAAAAAGAAAATAATTTTTGGTGATGAATGATGAGCAACAAAGGAACATGCATGCCAGATGGCACTTGAATAAGCTCTCCACGGTGATAAAAAAGGTTTAAAAAACAACAACAATGTTATTATAATTAATGTCATATTTTAGCTTCTGTGGTCATTTTTTACAAGCTAAACACTGCAAGACTGTTTTACAGTTGAAGCAAGGATAAAATATCAACTCTAGTGATGAAACACTTGCTGTAATTACTTCCACCCCATATGGGACTTGGACCCCCTGGCTTAGGAGGGCAGTGACTTATCCATTATGCCAGTGGTGCTTACTGATGTTCTTATTTAAGACTGCTAGGTTTTTAATAGTCAATTATTTATTTTTGAGGAAAAAGTGAAGCTGTTTACTGTGTTCTTTGCATTACCAAGTCCAGCAAGAAATGTGCTGGTACTATCCAGAGCTGTCAGTATCGATTATCGTGCTATATAGCAGAAAATCAATTTGATGCAACTGCTTTACCAACAGCATGTTAATCTTTTCCATTGCTGTTTTGTTGGCTGACTGAAGGAAGATATGCAGTGCATTTGAACCAAAGCAGATGTGTGCTGACAACTTAAATGCACAATCATGTTTGTGTTTTTTCTTACTTTCTTCCATCCTTTGTAATATCATATTAAATATTAAGGTAGCAGTTTATAATCAATAACTAATGACATAAGAAAAGGAAAAAAATCAGTATACAAAGATGCTCTAGGTGAGGCTTGAACTCACAACCTCGGCATTGCTCAACAGATACTGTCTTATAAGTACCGCGCGCTGACCAATTGCGACACTGGAGCACTTTGCAGCATTAATTGGTTATGCTAGATGTGGATTTTATTCAATACAATCAGTACAGTCATAAGAATTGAAAAGAAAATCATTTTTGGTGATGAATGATGAGCAACAAAGGGACATGCATGCCAGATGGTACTTGAATAAGCTGTCCACGGTGATAAAAAAGGTTTAAAAAAACAACAACAACAACAATGTTATCATAATTAATGTCATATTTTAGCTTCTGTGGTCATTTTTTACAAGCTAAACACTGCAAGACTGTTTTACAGTTGAAGCAAGGATAAAATATCAACTCTAGTGATGAGACACTTGCTGTAATGACTTCCAACTCAGGCGGGACTTAAACCAATAACCACTGTGTTAGGAGAACAGTGCCTTATCCATTATGCCAGTGGTGCTTACTGATGTTCTTATTTAAGACTGATAGGTTTTTAATAGTCAATTATTTATTTTTGAAAAAAAGTGAAGCTGTTTACTGTGTTCTTTGCATTACCAAGTCCAGCAAGAAATGTGCTGGTACTATCCAGAGCTGTCAGTATGGATTATCATGCTATATAGCAGAAAATCAATTTGATGCAACTGCTTTACCAACAGTATGTTAATCTTTTCCATTGCTGTTTTGTTGGCTGACTGAAGGAAGATATGCAGTGCATTTGAACCAAAGCAGATGTGTGCTGACAACTTAAATGCACAACCATGTTTGTGTTTTTTCTTTCTTTCTTCCATCCTTTGTAATATCATATTAAATATTAAGGTAGCAGTTTATAATCAATGACTAATGACATAAGAAAAGGAAAAAGAACAGTATACAAAGATGCTCCAGGTGAGGCTTGAACTCACAACCTCAGTATTGCTCAACAGATACTGTCTTTTAAGTACCGCGCGCTGACCAATTGCGCAACTGGAGCACTTTGCGGCATTGTTTGGTTATGCTAGATGTGGATTTTATTCAATACAATCAGTACAGTCATAAGAATTGAAAAGAAAATCATTTTTGGTGATCAATGATGAGCAACAAAGGAACATGCATGCCAGATGGCACTTGAATAAGCTGTCCACGGGGATAAAAAAGGTTTAAAAAACAACAACAACAACAACAACAACAACAACAATGTTATCATAATTAATGTCATATTTTAGCTTCTGTGGTCATTTTTTACAAGCTAAACACTGCAAGACTGTTTTACAGTTGAAGCAAGGATAAAATATCAACTCTAGTGATGAGACACTTGTTGTAATGACTTCCAACTCAGACGGGACTTAAACCCACAACCACTGGCTTAGGAGAACAGTGCCTTATCCATTTTGAAATTGGTGCTTACTGATGTCCTTATTTAAGACTGATAGGTTTTTAATAGTCAATTATTTATTTTTGAAAAAAAGTGAAGCTGTTTACTGTGTTCTTTGCATTACCAAGTCCAGCAAGAAATGTGCTGGTACTATCCAGAGCTGTCAGTATGGATTATCATGCTATATTGCAGAAAATCAATTTGATGCAACTGCTTTACCAACAGTATGTTAATCTTTTCCATTGCTGTTTTGTTGGCTGACTGAAGGAAGATATGCAGTGCATTTGAACCAAAGCAGATGTTAAATATTAATTTAATCAATGACTAATGACATAAGAAAAGGAAAAAAAAAACAGTATACTCCAGGTGAGGCTTGAACTCACAACCTCAGCATGGCTCAACAGATACTGTCTTATAAGTACAGCACGCTGACAAATCGCACCACTGGAGCACTTTGCAGCATTGATTGTTTATGCTAGATGTGGATTTTATTCAATACAATCAGTACAGTCATAAGAATTGAAAAAGAAAATCATTTTTGGTGATGAATGATGAGCAACAAAGGAACATGCATGCCAGATGGCACTTGAATAAACTCTCCACGGTGATAAAAAAGGTTTAAAAAACAACAACAACAATGTAATCATAATTAATGTCATATTTTAGCTTCTGTGGTCATTTTTTACAAGCTAAACACTGCAAGACTGTTTTACAGTTGAAGCAAGGATAAAATATCAACTCTAGTGATGAGACACTTGCTGTAATGACTTCCAACTCAGGCGGGACTTAAACCAATAACCACTGTGTTAGGAGAACAGTGCCTTATCCATTATGCCAGTGGTGCTTACTGATGTTCTTATTTAAGACTGATAGGTTTTTAATAGTCAATTATTTATTTTTGAAAAAAAGTGAAGCTGTTTACTGTGTTCTTTGCATTACCAAGTCCAGCAAGAAATGTGCTGGTACTATCCAGAGCTGTCAGTATGGATTATCATGCTATATAGCAGAAAATCAATTTGATGCAACTGCTTTACCAACAGTATGTTAATCTTTTCCATTGCTGTTTTGTTGGCTGACTGAAGGAAGATATGCAGTGCATTTGAACCAAAGCAGATGTGTGCTGACAACTTAAATGCACAACCATGTTTGTGTTTTTTCTTTCTTTCTTCCATCCTTTGTAATATCATATTAAATATTAAGGTAGCAGTTTATAATCAATGACTAATGACATAAGAAAAGGAAAAAGAACAGTATACAAAGATGCTCCAGGTGAGGCTTGAACTCACAACCTCAGTATTGCTCAACAGATACTGTCTTTTAAGTACCGCGCGCTGACCAATTGCGCAACTGGAGCACTTTGCGGCATTGTTTGGTTATGCTAGATGTGGATTTTATTCAATACAATCAGTACAGTCATAAGAATTGAAAAGAAAATCATTTTTGGTGATGAATGATGAGCAACAAAGGAACATGCATGCCAGATGGCACTTGAATAAGCTGTCCACGGGGATAAAAAAGGTTTAAAAAACAACAACAACAACAACAACAACAACAACAATGTTATCATAATTAATGTCATATTTTAGCTTCTGTTGTCATTTTTTACAAGCTAAACACTGCAAGACTGTTTTACAGTTGAAGCAAGGATAAAATATCAACTCTAGTGATGAGACACTTGTTGTAATGACTTCCAACTCAGACGGGACTTAAACCCACAACCACTGGCTTAGGAGAACAGTGCCTTATCCATTTTGAAATTGGTGCTTACTGATGTCCTTATTTAAGACTGATAGGTTTTTAATAGTCAATTATTTATTTTTGAAAAAAAGTGAAGCTGTTTACTGTGTTCTTTGCATTACCAAGTCCAGCAAGAAATGTGCTGGTAATATCCAGAGCTGTCAGTATGGATTATCATGCTATATTGCAGAAAATCAATTTGATGCAACTGCTTTACCAACAGTATGTTAATCTTTTCCATTGCTGTTTTGTTGGCTGACTGAAGGAAGATATGCAGTGCATTTGAACCAAAGCAGATGTTAAATATTAATTTAATCAATGACTAATGACATAAGAAAAGGAAAAAAAAAACAGTATACTCCAGGTGAGGCTTGAACTCACAACCTCAGCATGGCTCAACAGATACTGTCTTATAAGTACAGCACGCTGACAAATCGCACCACTGGAGCACTTTTCAGCATTGCTTGTTTATGCTAGATGTGGATTTTATTCAATACAATCAGTACAGTCATAAGAATTGAAAAAGAAAATAATTTTTGGTGATGAATGATGAGCAACAAAGGAACATGCATGCCAGATGGCACTTGAATAAGCTCTCCACGGTGATAAAAAAGGTTTAAAAAACAACAACAATGTTATTATAATTAATGTCATATTTTAGCTTCTGTGGTCATTTTTTACAAGCTAAACACTGCAAGACTGTTTTACAGTTGAAGCAAGGATAAAATATCAACTCTAGTGATGAGACACTTGCTGTAATTACTTCCACCCCATATGGGACTTGGACCCCCTGGCTTAGGAGGGCAGTGACTTATCCATTATGCCAGTGGTGCTTACTGATGTTCTTATTTAAGACTGCTAGGTTTTTAATAGTCAATTATTTATTTTTTAGGAAAAAGTGAAGCTGTTTACTGTGTTCTTTGCATTACCAAGTCCAGCAAGAAATGTGCTGGTACTATCCAGAGCTGTCAGTATCGATTATCATGCTGTATAGCAGAAAATCAATTTGATGCAACTGCTTTACCAACAGCATGTTAATCTTTTCCATTGCTGTTTTGTTGGCTGACTGAAGGAAGATATGCAGTGCATTTGAACCAAAGCAGATGTGTGCTGACAACTTAAATGCACAATCATGTTTGTGTTTTTTCTTACTTTCTTCCATCCTTTGTAATATCATATTAAATATTAAGGTAGCAGTTTATAATCAATGACTAATGACATAAGAAAAGGAAAAAAATCAGTATACAAAGATGCTCTAGGTGAGGCTTGAACTCACAACCTCGGCATTGCTCAACAGATACTGTCTTATAAGTACCGCGTGCTGACCAATTGCGCCACTGGAGCACTTTGCAGCATTAATTGGTTATGCTAGATGTTGATTTTATTCAATACAATCAGTACAGTCATAAGAATTGAAAAGAAAATCATTTTTGGTGATGAATGATGAGCAACAAAGGGACATGCATGCCAGATGGTACATGAATAAGCTGTCCACGGTGATAAAAAAAGGTTTAAAAAAACAACAACAACAATGTTATCATAATTAATGTCATATTTTAGCTTCTGTGGTCATTTTTTACAAGCTAAACACTGCAAGACTGTTTTACAGTTGAAGCAAGGATAAAATATCAACTCTAGTGATGAGACACTTGCTGTAATGACTTCCAACTCAGGCGGGACTTAAACCAATAACCACTGTGTTAGGAGAACAGTGCCTTATCCATTATGCCAGTGGTGCTTACTGATGTACTTATTTAAGACTGATAGGTTTTTAATAGTCAATTATTTATTTTTGAAAAAAAGTGAAGCTGTTTACTGTGTTCTTTGCATTACCAAGTCCAGCAAGAAATGTGCTGGTACTATCCAGAGCTGTCAGTATGGATTATCATGCTATATAGCAGAAAATCAATTTGATGCAACTGCTTTACCAACAGTATGTTAATCTTTTCCATTGCTGTTTTGTTGGCTGACTGAAGGAAGATATGCAGTGCATTTGAACCAAAGCAGATGTGTGCTGACAACTTAAATGCACAACCATGTTTGTGTTTTTTCTTTCTTTCTTCCATCCTTTGTAATATCATATTAAATATTAAGGTAGCAGTTTATAATCAATGACTAATGACATAAGAAAAGGAAAAAGAACAGTATACAAAGATGCTCCAGGTGAGGCTTGAACTCACAACCTCAGTATTGCTCAACAAATACTGTCTTTTAAGTACCGCGCGCTGACCAATTGCGCCACTGGAGCACTTTGCAGCATTGTTTGGTTATGCTAGATGTGGATTTTATTCAATACAATCAGTACAGTCATAAGAATTGAAAAGAAAATCATTTTTGGTGATGAATGATGAGCAACAAAGGAACATGCATGCCAGATGGCACTTGAATAAGCTGTCCACGGGGATAAAAAAGGTTTAAAAACAACAACAACAACAACAACAACAACAACAATGTTATCATAATTAATGTCATATTTTAGCTTCTGTGGTCATTTTTTACAAGCTAAACACTGCAAGACTGTTTTACAGTTGAAGCAAGGATAAAATATCAACTCTAGTGATGAGACACTTGTTGTAATGACTTCCAACTCAGACGGGACTTAAACATACAACCACTGGCTTAGGAGAACAGTGCCTTATCCATTATGAAATTGGTGCTTACTGATGTCCTTATTTAAGACTGTTAGGTTTTTAATAGTCAATTATTTATTTTTGAAAAAAAGTGAAGCTGTTTACTGTGTTCTTTGCATTACCAAGTCCAGCAAGAAATGTGCTGGTACTATCCAGAGCTGTCAGTATGGATTATCATGCTATATTGCAGAAAATCAATTTGATGCAACTGCTTTACCAACAGTATGTTAATCTTTTCCATTGCTGTTTTGTTGGCTGACTGAAGGAAGATATGCAGTGCATTTGAACCAAAGCAGATGTTAAATATTAATTTAATCAATGACTAATGACATAAGAAAAGGAAAAAAAAACAGTATAAAAAGATACTCCAGGTGAGGCTTGAACTCACAACCTCGGCATGGCTCAACAGATACTGTCTTATAAGTACAGCACGCTGACAAATCGCACCACTGGAGCACTTTTCAGCATTGATTGTTTATGCTAGATGTGGATTTTATTCAATACAATCAGTACAGTCATAAGAATTGAAAAAGAAAATAATTTTTGGTGATGAATGATGAGCAACAAAGGAACATGCATGCCAGATGGCACTTGAATAAGCTCTCCACGGTGATAAAAAAGGTTTAAAAAACAACAACAATGTTATTATAATTAATGTCATATTTTAGCTTCTGTGGTCATTTTTTACAAGCTAAACACTGCAAGACTGTTTTACAGTTGAAGCAAGGATAAAATATCAACTCTAGTGATGAGACACTTGCTGTAATTACTTCCACCCCATATGGGACTTGGACCCCCTGGCTTAGGAGGGCAGTGACTTATCCATTATGCCAGTGGTGCTTACTGATGTTCTTATTTAAGACTGCTAGGTTTTTAATAGTCAATTATTTATTTTTGAGGAAAAAGTGAAGCTGTTTACTGTGTTCTTTGCATTACCAAGTCCAGCAAGAAATGTGCTGGTACTATCCAGAGCTGTCAGTATCGATTATCATGCTATATAGCAGAAAATCAATTTGATGCAACTGCTTTACCAACAGCATGTTAATCTTTTCCATTGCTGTTTTGTTGGCTGACTGAAGGAAGATATGCAGTGCATTTGAACCAAAGCAGATGTGTGCTGACAACTTAAATGCACAATCATGTTTGTGTTTTTTCTTACTTTCTTCCATCCTTTGTAATATCATATTAAATATTAAGGTAGCAGTTTATAATCAATAACTAATGACATAAGAAAAGGAAAAAAATCAGTATACAAAGATGCTCTAGGTGAGGCTTGAACTCACAACCTCGGCATTGCTCAACAGATACTGTCTTATAAGTACCGCGCGCTGACCAATTGCGCCACTGGAGCACTTTGCAGCATTAATTGGTTATGCTAGATGTGGATTTTATTCAATACAATCAGTACAGTCATAAGAATTGAAAAGAAAATCATTTTTGGTGATGAATGATGAGCAACAAAGGGACATGCATGCCAGATGGTACTTGAATAAGCTGTCCACGGTGATAAAAAAGGTTTAAAAAAACAACAACAACAATGTTATCATAATTAATGTCATATTTTAGCTTCTGTGGTCATTTTTTACAAGCTAAACACTGCAAGACTGTTTTACAGTTGAAGCAAGGATAAAATATCAACTCTAGTGATGAGACACTTGCTGTAATGACTTCCAACTCAGGCGGGACTTAAACCAATAACCACTGTGTTAGGAGAACAGTGCCTTATCCATTATGCCAGTGGTGCTTACTGATGTTCTTATTTAAGACTGATAGGTTTTTAATAGTCAATTATTTATTTTTGAAAAAAAGTGAAGCTGTTTACTGTGTTCTTTGCATTACCAAGTCCAGCAAGAAATGTGCTGGTACTATCCAGAGCTGTCAGTATGGATTATCATGCTATATAGCAGAAAATCAATTTGATGCAACTGCTTTACCAACAGTATGTTAATCTTTTCCATTGCTGTTTTGTTGGCTGACTGAAGGAAGATATGCAGTGCATTTGAACCAAAGCAGATGTGTGCTGACAACTTAAATGCACAACCATGTTTGTGTTTTTTCTTTCTTTCTTCCATCCTTTGTAATATCATATTAAATATTAAGGTAGCAGTTTATAATCAATGACTAATGACATAAGAAAAGGAAAAAGAACAGTATACAAAGATGCTCCAGGTGAGGCTTGAACTCACAACCTCAGTATTGCTCAACAGATACTGTCTTTTAAGTACCGCGCGCTGACCAATTGCGCAACTGGAGCACTTTGCGGCATTGTTTGGTTATGCTAGATGTGGATTTTATTCAATACAATCAGTACAGTCATAAGAATTGAAAAGAAAATCATTTTTGGTGATCAATGATGAGCAACAAAGGAACATGCATGCCAGATGGCACTTGAATAAGCTGTCCACGGGGATAAAAAAGGTTTAAAAAACAACAACAACAACAACAACAACAACAACAATGTTATCATAATTAATGTCATATTTTAGCTTCTGTGGTCATTTTTTACAAGCTAAACACTGCAAGACTGTTTTACAGTTGAAGCAAGGATAAAATATCAACTCTAGTGATGAGACACTTGTTGTAATGACTTCCAACTCAGACGGGACTTAAACCCACAACCACTGGCTTAGGAGAACAGTGCCTTATCCATTTTGAAATTGGTGCTTACTGATGTCCTTATTTAAGACTGATAGGTTTTTAATAGTCAATTATTTATTTTTGAAAAAAAGTGAAGCTGTTTACTGTGTTCTTTGCATTACCAAGTCCAGCAAGAAATGTGCTGGTACTATCCAGAGCTGTCAGTATGGATTATCATGCTATATTGCAGAAAATCAATTTGATGCAACTGCTTTACCAACAGTATGTTAATCTTTTCCATTGCTGTTTTGTTGGCTGACTGAAGGAAGATATGCAGTGCATTTGAACCAAAGCAGATGTTAAATATTAATTTAATCAATGACTAATGACATAAGAAAAGGAAAAAAAAAACAGTATACTCCAGGTGAGGCTTGAACTCACAACCTCAGCATGGCTCAACAGATACTGTCTTATAAGTACAGCACGCTGACAAATCGCACCACTGGAGCACTTTTCAGCATTGATTGTTTATGCTAGATGTGGATTTTATTCAATACAATCAGTACAGTCATAAGAATTGAAAAAGAAAATCATTTTTGGTGATGAATGATGAGCAACAAAGGAACATGCATGCCAGATGGCACTTGAATAAACTCTCCACGGTGATAAAAAAGGTTTAAAAAACAACAACAACAATGTAATCATAATTAATGTCATATTTTAGCTTCTGTGGTCATTTTTTACAAGCTAAACACTGCAAGACTGTTTTACAGTTGAAGCAAGGATAAAATATCAACTCTAGTGATGAGACACTTGCTGTAATGACTTCCAACTCAGGCGGGACTTAAACCAATAACCACTGTGTTAGGAGAACAGTGCCTTATCCATTATGCCAGTGGTGCTTACTGATGTTCTTATTTAAGACTGATAGGTTTTTAATAGTCAATTATTTATTTTTGAAAAAAAGTGAAGCTGTTTACTGTGTTCTTTGCATTACCAAGTCCAGCAAGAAATGTGCTGGTACTATCCAGAGCTGTCAGTATGGATTATCATGCTATATAGCAGAAAATCAATTTGATGCAACTGCTTTACCAACAGTATGTTAATCTTTTCCATTGCTGTTTTGTTGGCTGACTGAAGGAAGATATGCAGTGCATTTGAACCAAAGCAGATGTGTGCTGACAACTTAAATGCACAACCATGTTTGTGTTTTTTCTTTCTTTCTTCCATCCTTTGTAATATCATATTAAATATTAAGGTAGCAGTTTATAATCAATGACTAATGACATAAGAAAAGGAAAAAGAACAGTATACAAAGATGCTCCAGGTGAGGCTTGAACTCACAACCTCAGTATTGCTCAACAGATACTGTCTTTTAAGTACCGCGCGCTGACCAATTGCGCAACTGGAGCACTTTGCGGCATTGTTTGGTTATGCTAGATGTGGATTTTATTCAATACAATCAGTACAGTCATAAGAATTGAAAAGAAAATCATTTTTGGTGATGAATGATGAGCAACAAAGGAACATGCATGCCAGATGGCACTTGAATAAGCTGTCCACGGGGATAAAAAAGGTTTAAAAAACAACAACAACAACAACAACAACAACAACAATGTTATCATAATTAATGTCATATTTTAGCTTCTGTTGTCATTTTTTACAAGCTAAACACTGCAAGACTGTTTTACAGTTGAAGCAAGGATAAAATATCAACTCTAGTGATGAGACACTTGTTGTAATGACTTCCAACTCAGACGGGACTTAAACCCACAACCACTGGCTTAGGAGAACAGTGCCTTATCCATTTTGAAATTGGTGCTTACTGATGTCCTTATTTAAGACTGATAGGTTTTTAATAGTCAATTATTTATTTTTGAAAAAAAGTGAAGCTGTTTACTGTGTTCTTTGCATTACCAAGTCCAGCAAGAAATGTGCTGGTAATATCCAGAGCTGTCAGTATGGATTATCATGCTATATTGCAGAAAATCAATTTGATGCAACTGCTTTACCAACAGTATGTTAATCTTTTCCATTGCTGTTTTGTTGGCTGACTGAAGGAAGATATGCAGTGCATTTGAACCAAAGCAGATGTTAAATATTAATTTAATCAATGACTAATGACATAAGAAAAGGAAAAAAAAAACAGTATACTCCAGGTGAGGCTTGAACTCACAACCTCAGCATGGCTCAACAGATACTGTCTTATAAGTACAGCACGCTGACAAATCGCACCACTGGAGCACTTTTCAGCATTGATTGTTTATGCTAGATGTGGATTTTATTCAATACAATCAGTACAGTCATAAGAATTGAAAAAGAAAATCATTTTTGGTGATGAATGATGAGCAACAAAGGAACATGCATGCCAGATGGCACTTGAATAAGCTCTCCACGGTGATAAAAAAGGTTTAAAAAACAACAACAACAATGTAATCATAATTAATGTCATATTTTAGCTTCTGTGGTCATTTTTTACAAGCTAAACACTGCAAGACTGTTTTACAGTTGAAGCAAGGATAAAATATCAACTCTAGTGATGAGACACTTGCTGTAATTACTTCCACCCCATATGGGACTTGGACCCCCTGGCTTAGGAGGGCAGTGACTTATCCATTATGCCAGTGGTGCTTACTGATGTTCTTATTTAAGACTGTTAGGTTTTTAATAGTCAATTATTTATTTTTGAGGAAAAAGTGAAGCTGTTTACTGTGTTCTTTGCATTACCAAGTCCAGCAAGAAATGTGCTGGTACTATCCAGAGCTGTCAGTATCGATTATCATGCTATATAGCAGAAAATCAATTTGATGCAACTGCTTTACCAACAGCATGTTAATCTTTTCCATTGCTGTTTTGTTGGCTGACTGAAGGAAGATATGCAGTGCATTTGAACCAAAGCAGATGTGTGCTGACAACTTAAATGCACAATCATGTTTGTGTTTTTTCTTTCTTTCTTCGATCCTTTGTAATATCATATTAAATATTAAGGTAGCAGTTTATAATCAATGACTAATGACATAAGAAAAGGAAAAAAAAACAGTATACAAAGATGCTCCAGGTGAGGCTTGAACCCACAACCTCAGCATTGCTCAACAGATACTGTCTTATAAGTACCGCGCCCTGACCAATTGCGCCACTGGAGCACTTTGCAGCATTAATTGGTTGTGCTAGATGTGGATTTTATTCAATACAATCAGTACAGTAATAAGAATTGAAAAAGAAAATCATTTTTGGTGATGAATGATGAGCAACAAAGGAACATGCATGCCAGATGGCACTTGAATAAGCTGTCCACGGTGATAGAAAAGGTTTAAAAAACAACAACAACAATGTTATCATAATTAATGTCATTTTTTAGCTTCTGTAGTCATTTTTTACAAGCTAAACACTGCAAGACTGTTTTACAGTAGAAGCAAGGATAAAATATCAACTCTAGTGATGAGACACTTGCTGTAATGACTTCCAACTCAGACGGGACTTAAACCCACAACCACTGGCTTAGGAGAACAGTGCCTTATCCATTATGCCAGTGGTGCTTACTGATGTCCTTATTTAAGACTGATAGGTTTTTAATAGTCAATTATTTATTTTTGAAAAAAAGTGAAGCTGTTTACTGTGTTCTTTGCATTACCAAGTCCAGCAAGAAATGTGCTAATACTATCCAGAGCTGTCAGTATGGATTATCATGCTATATTGCAGAAAATCAATTTGATGCAACTGCTTTACCAACAGTATGTTAATCTTTTCCATTGCTGTTTTGTTGGCTGACTGAAGGAAGATATGCAGTGCATTTGAACCAAAGCAGATGTTAAATATTAATTTAATCAATGACTAATGACATAAGAAAAGGAAAAAAAAACAGGATACAAAAATGCTCCAGGTGAGGCTTGAACTCACAACCTCTGCATTGCTCAACAGATACTGTCTTATAAGTACCGCTTGCTGACCAATTGCGCCACTGGAGCACTTTGCAACATTGTTTGGTTATGCTAGATGTGGATTTTATTCAATACAATCAGTACAGTCATAAGAATTGAAAAAGAAAATCATTTTTGGTGATGAATGATGAGCAACAAAGGAACATGCATGCCAGATGGCACTTGAATAAGCTGTCCACGGTGATAAAAAAGGTTCAAAAAACAACAACAACAATGTTATCATAATTAATGTCATATTTTAGCTTCTGTGGTCATTTTTTACAAGCTAAACACTGCAAGACTGTTTTACAGTTGAAGCAAGGATAAAATATCAACTCTAGTGATGAGACACTTACTGTAATTACTTCCACCCCATATGGGACTTGGACCCCCTGGCTTAGGAGGGCAGTGACTTATCCATTATGCCAGTGGTGCTTACTGATGTTCTTATTTAAGACTGTTAGGTTTTTAATAGTCAATTATTTATTTTTGAGGAAAAAGTGAAGCTGTTTACTGTGTTCTTTGCATTACCAAGTCCAGCAAGAAATGTGCTGGTACTATCCAGAGCTGTCAGTATGGATTATCATGCTATATAGCAGAAAATCAATTTGATGCAACTGCTTTACCAACAGTATGTTAATCTTTTCCATTGCTGTTTTGTTGGCTAACTGAAGGAAGATATGCAGTGCATTTGAACCAAAGCAGATGTGTGCTGACAACTTAAATGCACAATCATGTTTGTGTTTTTTCTTTCTTTCTTCGATCCTTAGTAATATCATATTAAATATTAAGGTAGCAGTTTATAATCAATGACTAATGACATAAGAAAAGGAAAAAAAACAGTATACAAAGATACTCCAGGTGAGGCTTGAACTCACAACCTCAGCATTGCTCAACAGATACTGTCTTATAAGTAACGTGCGCTGACCAATTGCGCCACTGGAGCACTTTGCAGCATTAATTGATTATGCTAGATGTAGATTTTATTCAATACAATCAGTACAGTCATAAGAATTGAAAAAGAAAATCATTTTTGGTGATGAATGATGAGCAACAAAGGAACATGCATGCCAGATGGCACTTGAATAAGCTGTCCACGGTGATAGAAAAGGTTTAAAAAACAACAACAACAACAACAACAACAACAACAACAACAATGTTATCATAATTAATGTAATATTTTAGCTTCTGTGGTCATGTTTTACAAGCTAAACACTGCAAGACTGTTTTACAGTTGAAGCAAGGATAAAATATCAACTCTAGTGATGAGAGTCTTGCTGTAATGACTTCCATCTCAGACGGGACTTAAACCCACAACCACTGGCTTAGGAGAACAGTGCCTTATCCATTATGCCAGTGGTGCTTACTTATGTTCTTATTTAAGACTGATAGGTTTTTAATAGTCAATTATTTATTTTTGAAAAAAAGTTAAGCTGTTTACTGTGTTCTTTGCATTACCAAGTCCAGCAAGAAATGTGCTGGTACTATCCAGAGCTGTCAGTATGGATTATCATGCTATATTGCAGAAAATCAATTTGATGCAACTACTTTACCAACAGTATGTTAATCTTTTCCATTGCTTTTTTGTTGGCTGACTGAAGGAAGATATGCAGTGCATTTGAACCAAAGCAGATGTGTGCTGACAACTTAAATGCACAATCATGTTTGTGTTTTTTCTTTCTTCCATCCTTTGTAATATCATATTAAATATTAAGGTAGCAGTTTATAATCAATGACTAATGACATAAGAAAAGGAAAAAAAACAGTATACAAAGATGCTCCAGGTGAGGCTTGAACTCACAACCTCAGCATTGCTCAACAGATACTGTCTTATAAGTACCGCGCGCTGACCAATTGCGCCACTGGAGCACTTTGCAGCATTAATTGGTTGTGCTAGATGTGGATTTTATTCAATACAATCAGTACAGTCATAAGAATTGAAAAAGAAAATCATTTTTGGTGATGAATGATGAGCAACAAAGGAACATGCATGCCAGATGGCACTTGAATAAGCTGTCCACGGTGATAGAAAAGGTTTAAAAAACAACAACTACAATGTTATCATAATTAATGTCATATTTTAGCTTCTGTAGTCATTTTTTACAAGCTAAACACTGCAAGACTGTTTTACAGTTGAAGCAAGGATAAAATATCAACTCTAGTGATGAGACACTTGCTGTAATGACTTCCAACTCAGACGGGACTTAAACCCACAACCACTGGCTTAGGAGAACAGTGCCTTATCCATTATGCCAGTGGTGCTTACTGATGTCCTTATTTAAGACTGATAGGTTTTTAATAGTCAATTATTTATTTTTGAAAAAAAGTGAAGCTGTTTACTGTGTTCTTTGCATTACCAAGTCCAGCAAGAAATGTGCTGGTACTATCCAGAGCTGTCAGTATGGATTATCATGCTATATTGCAGAAAATCAATTTGATGCAACTGCTTTACCAACAGTATGTTAATCTTTTCCATTGCTGTTTTGTTGGCTGACTGAAGGAAGATATGCAGTGCATTTGAACCAAAGCAGATGTTAAATATTAATTTAATCAATGACTAATGACATAAGAAAAGGAAAAAAAAAACAGGATACAAAGATGCTCCAGGTGAGGCTTGAACTCACAACCTCTGCATTGCTCAACAGATACTGTCTTATAAGTACCGCTTGCTGACCAATTGCACCACTGGAGCACTTTGCAGCATTGTTTGGTTATGCTAGATGTGGATTTTATTCAATACAATCAGTGCAGTCATAAGAATTGAAAAGAAAATCATTTTTGGTGATGAATGATGAGCAACAAAGGAACATGCATGCCAGATGGCACTTGAATAAGCTGTCCACGGGGATAAAAAAGGTTTAAAAAACAACAACAACAACAACAACAATGTTATCATAATTAATGTCATATTTTAGCTTCTGTGGTCATTTTTTACAAGCTAAACACTGCAAGACTGTTTTACAGTTGAAGCAAGGATAAAATATCAACTCTAGTGATGAGACACTTGTTGTAATGACTTCCAACTCAGACGGTATTTAAACCCACAGCCACTGGCTTAGGAGAACAGTGCCTTATCCATTATGAAATTGGTGCTTACTGATGTCCTTATTTAAGACTGTTAGGTTTTTAATAGTCAATTATTTATTTTTGAAAAAAAGTGAAGCTGTTTACTGTGTTCTTTGCATTGCCAAGTCCAGCAAGAAATGTGCTGGTACTATCCAGAGCTGTCAGTATGGACTATCATGCTATATTGCAGAAAATCAATTTGATGCAACTGCTTTACCAACAGTATGTTAATCTTTTCCATTGCTGTTTTGTTGGCTGACTGAAGGAAGATATGCAGTGCATTTGAACCAAAGCAGATGTTAAATATTAATTTAATCAATGACTAATGACATAAGAAAAGGAAAAAAAAACAGTATATAAAGATACTCCAGGTGAGGCTTGAACTCACAACCTCGGCATGGCTCAACAGATACTGTCTTATAAGTACAGAACGCTGACAAATCGCACCACTGGAGCACTTTTCAGCATTGATTGTTTATGCTAGATGTGGATTTTATTCAATACAATCAGTACAGTCATAAGAATTGAAAAAGAAAATCATTTTTGGTGATGAATGATGAGCAACAAAGGAACATGCATGCCAGATGGCACTTGAATAAGCTGTCCACAGGGATAAAAAAGGTTTAAAAAACAACAACAACAACAACAATGTTATCATAATTAATGTCATATTTTAGCTTCTGTGGTCATTTTTTACAAGCTAAACACTGCAAGACTGTTTTACAGTTGAAGCAAGGATAAAATATCAACTCTAGTGATGAGACACTTACTGTAATTACTTCCACCCCATATGGGACTTGGACCCCCTGGCTTAGGAGGGCAGTGACTTATCCATTATGCCAGTGGTGCTTACTGATGTTCTTATTTAAGACTGTTAGGTTTTTAATAGTCAATTATTTATTTTTGAGGAAAAAGTGAAGCTGTTTACTGTGTTCTTTGCATTACCAAGTCCAGCAAGAAATGTGCTGGTACTATCCAGAGCTGTCAGTATGGATTATCATGCTATATAGCAGAAAATCAATTTGATGCAACTGCTTTACCAACAGTATGTTAATCTTTTCCATTGCTGTTTTGTTGGCTAACTGAAGGAAGATATGCAGTGCATTTGAACCAAAGCAGATGTGTGCTGACAACTTAAATGCACAATCATGTTTGTGTTTTTTCTTTCTTTCTTCGATCCTTAGTAATATCATATTAAATATTAAGGTAGCAGTTTATAATCAATGACTAATGACATAAGAAAAGGAAAAAAAACAGTATACAAAGACACTCCAGGTGAGGCTTGAACTCACAACCTCAGCATTGCTCAACAGATACTGTCTTATAAGTACCGTGCGCTGACCAATTGCGCCACTGGAGCACTTTGCAACATTAATTGATTATGCTAGATGTAGATTTTATTCAATACAATCAGTACAGTCATAAGAATTGAAAAAGAAAATCATTTTTGGTGATGAATGATGAGCAACAAAGGAACATGCATGCCAGATGGCACTTGAATAAGCTGTCCACGGTGATAGAAAAGGTTTAAAAAACAACAACAACAACAATGTTATCATAATTAATGTAATATTTTAGCTTCTGTAGTCATTTTTTTACAAGCTAAACACTGCAAGACTGTTTTACAGTTGAAGCAAGGATAAAATATCAACTCTAGTGATGAGACACTTGCTGTAATGACTTCCAACTCAGACGGGACTTAAACCCACAACCACTGGCTTAGGAGAACAGTGCCTTATCCATTATGCCAGTGGTGCTTACTGATGTCCTTATTTAAGACTGATAGGTTTTTAATAGTCAATTATTTATTTTTGAAAAAAAGTGAAGCTGTTTACTGTGTTCTTTGCATTACCAAGTCCAGCAAGAAATGTGCTAATACTATCCAGAGCTGTCAGTATGGATTATCATGCTATATTGCAGAAAATCAATTTGATGCAACTGCTTTACCAACAGTATGTTAATCTTTTCCATTGCTGTTTTGTTGGCTGACTGAAGGAAGATATGCAGTGCATTTGAACCAAAGCAGATGTTAAATATTAATTTAATCAATGACTAATGACATAAGAAAAGGAAAAAAAAACAGGATACAAAGATGCTCCAGGTGAGGCTTGAACTCACAACCTCTGCATTGCTCAACAGATACCGTCTTATAAGTACCGCTTGCTGACCAATTGCGCCACTGGAGCACTTTGCAGCATTGTTTGGTTATGCTAGATGTGGATTTTATTCAATACAATCAGTACAGTCATAAGAATTGAAAAAGAAAATCATTTTTGGTGATGAATGATGAGCAACAAAGGAACATGCATGCCAGATGGCACTTGAATAAGCTGTCCACGGTGATAAAAAAGGTATAAAAAACAACAACAACAATGTTATCATAATTAATGTCATATTTTAGCTTCTGTGGTCATTTTTTACAAGCTAAACACTGCAAGACTGTTTTACAGTTGAAGCAAGGATAAAATATCAACTCTAGTGATGAGACACTTACTGTAATTACTTCCACCCCATATGGGACTTGGACCCCCTGGCTTAGGAGGGCAGTGACTTATCCATTATGCCAGTGGTGCTTACTGATGTTCTTATTTAAGACTGTTAGGTTTTTAATAGTCAATTATTTATTTTTGAGGAAAAAGTGAAGCTGTTTACTGTGTTCTTTGCATTACCAAGTCCAGCAAGAAATGTGCTGGTACTATCCAGAGCTGTCAGTATGGATTATCATGCTATATACAGATGTGTCCACTATTACCTTTCTGAAAAGAGTGCAATGGCAGTAAATTTGGCATGACATGAATTCCTTTTGTTGTTGGGCCATCATGTTGTGCAATGACAATTCATGACAATTCATAGTTTCACCACTGGGTGTCCAGTGCATCACGTAACGTAGCTTTCCACCAACATTGCTGTTAAATAGACACTGTAATCAGGTCGTTCTGATTTATGGCCAGCTTTAGAGTCTAATTGCTAATTGTGTAGGTGTGAAAATCTCAGTATGAGAGGCCTTTGAAGTAGACTCCTTGGTGGGTACAGATTTTATCCTGGCTGGGGGATGTTACTATACAGTATGTTGCTCAGAGCACAGAGGTGAATTAAGTTTAAAGTGAAATTAAATAATAAGTTAAGAAAAACCTTAGTGCTATAGAGTAAAAGAACATATAAGATTTTGCAATGATAAAATATTTCCAAATAAAGGGCCTCATTACGAGTTGATCGCACGAAGCTGCTTTTTGAAGCCCGTATCTCCGCCTATGAGGGTTGTTTCTTCCCCATAGCAAGGCTGCAATCGCTTGTGCAGGCCTGCTATGGTAAAAAATGTTGTGCAGTTTCTAAGTAGGTCTGGACTTAAGCTAGCCATACATCAGACCAACTTTTCTCCAACACTCCAAACTTCCAACCATCCAACTTGTCTGTTCAACTAAAACAGTGCCCCACACATCTCACCAACTTTTTACCAGTGCTCCACACATCTAACCAACTTTTCATCAGACCAACCAACCTTCCAACTTCTGTCCAACTTGAGATGTCACCGAAGTAGGCGGACAGTGCCTTCCTACAGTTCTTCAGTTTTGTTTTGTTTTTTAATTTCAAAACATGCAGAAGTGTCTTTTTTTCAGTGAAACTGGGCTTTTCTTTCACCACCATACATTTATTAGATTTACTTATTTTTATACTGAACTATGGATACCAGCATGGTTGGGCTGCCAAGGCAAATAAATATATATATATATATATATATATATATATATATATATATATATATATATATACCAGATGTAGATATTCGGCACTCCCAATGTAGTAAAATGTACAGCTTGCCTGGTGCCCTCCTGAGCTTCAAAAAGCAAACATATCACAAACGATAGGCGGCACTCTAGGACTTTTCAATAATCAAGAACATACGTGACCCTGTTCTGCCAGCTTAACGTTTCGGTTTCGGTCATTTTCAATCCGCCACACTTTGCTGGCGGAATCTAATAAAAAAATTTAAAAACATGTTTTTTTTGGTGTTTTTTTTTTGGGTAATAGCATATCTATTTATATTAGAAGGGATTAGGTACTTGGTTTGTCTTTTTTGGAGGCACAAGTATTATTTATATATTTTTAAAAAGATTATTATTATTTTTTTTTGTTCAAATGGAATGGGAAAAAGCCGAAAAAAAATTGCGTGGGGTCCCCCCTCCAAAGCATAACCAGCCTCGGGCTCTTCGAGCCGGTCCTGGTTCTAAAAATCCAGGGGAAAAATGGACAGGGGATCCCCCGTATTTTTAAAACCAGCACCGTGCTCTGCGCCTGGTGCTGGTGCAAAAAATACGGGGGACAAAAAGTGTAGGGGTCCCCCGTATTTTTTACACCAGCATCGGGCTCCACTAGCTGGACAGATAATGCCACAGCCGGGGGTCACTTTTATACAGTGCCCTGCGGCCGTGGCATTAAATATCCAACTAGTCACCCCTGGCCGGGGTACCCTGGGGGAGTGGGGACCCCTTCAATCAAGGGGTCCCCCCCCAGCCACCCAAGGGCCAGGGGTGAAGCCCGAGGCTGTCCCCCCCCCGTCCAAAGGCTGCGGATGGGGGGCTGATAGCCTTGAGAAAATTGAAAGAATATTGTTTTTTTCCAGCAGTACTACAAGTCCCAGCAAGCCTCCCCGCAAGCTGGTACTTGGAGAACCACAAGTACCAGCATGCGGGAGAAAAACGGGCCCGCTGGTACCTGTAGTTCTAATGGAAAAAAAATACCCAAATAAAAACAGGAGACACACACCGTGACAGTAAAACTTTATTTCACACATGTCGACACACACATACTTACCAATGTTGACACAAAGCAGTCGGTCCTCTTCTCCAAGTAGAATCCACGGGTACCTGAAAATAAAAGATAATTATACTCACCTGATCCAGGGTCCAGATTATAATCCACGTACTTGGCAAAACAACAAACCGAACACCCGGACCAAACGGACTGAAAGGGGTCCCATGCTGTCACAGAAGTGTCTCTTCAGCCAATCAGGAAGCGCCACTCCGTGGCACTCACCTGATTAGCTCTGTGCGCGTCTGAAGTGACAGAAGGCTGGCGCGGGGGGGGGGGGGGAATTAGCGGTGCGGGAGCCGGTGCGGGCGGAGGTAGGCTGGCGGACGGGTTGGGGGGGTGAATTAGCGGTGCGGGAGCCGGTGCGGGCGGAGGGAGGCTGGCGGGCGCGGGGGGGGGTGAATTACCGGTGCGGGAGCCGGTGCGGGCTGGAGCTGGCCCTGGTGGTGGCGAGGGGGAAGGGGTGCCGCGATCTTGGGGGGGCAGTGACTGCAGGAGGGGAGCAGAGGTGCTGCGATCGTGGGTGATATGCGGGGGGTGCCGCGATCGTGGGTGATATGCGGGGGGTGCCGCGATCGCGGGTGATATGCGGGGGGTGCCGCGATCGTGGGTGGGGTGCGGGGGTACCGCGATCATGGGTGGGGTGCGGGGGGTGCAGCGATCGCGGTTGGGGTGCGGGGGTGCCGCGATCGCGGGTGGGGTGCGGGGGCTGCCGACACTCCTGCACTGAGGATACCGCCGGCACAACTGCACTGGGGATACTGCCAGCACTCCGCCGGCATCCGTGATTCTGCTGACCGGAAGTTGGACCCGGTCACATGCTCATTGCCAGGGGTTACATGCTCGTTGCCAGGGGTTACATATGCTTGTTGCTATAGGGGTTACATGCTCAGTGCCAGGGGGTTACATGCTCAGTTCCAGGGGGTTACATGCTCATTCCGGGTAGCGCTGGGTAATGGTCTAGTAATACCTCTAGTATATGTTTCCTAGATGGCAGCTGCCATTTTTAAAGGGCCATCTTCCATGCTGTCTGCATGGAATCTGCAGCTTCCAGTAGTAGGTAGAGCCTAAGCATCTATTGTGCCGGTGCTGCGCCCCCCCCAGGACTCAGACATCCAGGCTGATCAGGCCCTGGGTCTCATGTTTCTTCACCCGCTTGTATGGCAGACAGAGCACTGAGTGACTTATTATCGAGCACAGCTACAGCACTGGACTGATTTATGCAGACAGACGCAGCCCCCACTTGTATGGCAGACAGAGCACTCAGTGACTTATTATGGCAGCATAGCCCCAGCACTGGACTGATTTGTGGCAGACAGACACAGCACCCATGTGTATGGCACACAGAGCACCCAGTGACTTATTATGGAGCACAGCCACAGCACTGGACTGATTTATGGCAGACAGATGCAGCCCCCACTTGTATGGCAGACAGAGCACCCAGTGACTTATTATGGCAGCATAGCCCAAGCACTGGACTGATTTGTTACAGCACAGGACAACAGCACCGACAGCAGAACCAGCACCCACCCCACGCCACCCTTCCCGCCACCCTCCCACAGACAGACAACAGACATGTCCGTCCTGCTCCCTCTGCAATGCTGGAGTGATAATTGCAGCAAGAAGTGTGGAATAGCATATAGTCCAGATCTCGCGAGAATCCGACAGCGGGATGATGACGTTTTGACTTGTTCCGGGATCTGAGTCTGGAAGGAAAACCCGAGCCGGACTCTGATCCCGGCTCGGATCGGGAAGTTCGGATGGGCTCGGATCTTGTAGATCTGAGCCCGCTCATCCCTACCTACTATAAGTATGAACAGCATTTGATGATGAAAGAGGGAGAGAACGCAGTTATTTTTTTCTCAATTCAGTGTGTAATCCAGAGATTATTATGGGTTCATGAACAAAGCCTAAATTGTCTCAGTTACTGTATTGCTATAACCTATTGCTTCTCTTTAATCCAATGGATATATTATACTTTTCTTTTCTGCTGCTGAATAATGGGGCCTACACACGGGGTATTAGATTGCTCAGATCGCTCAGCACACAGCGCTGCACCAACAATGTGTGCTGAGCGATCTGTCACTGCACGAGTTCTCAATAGAGAAAACACGGGAGATGACTAGATCTTTCACACATGCTTGAACTAACTAGATGGGCGATAGTGAAGCGCAGGGATGCGCATCACTATTGCTATAGTCCACGCACAGAGCAATTTGTGCTGAATTTCTAAGCGATTCACTCAAATCACTTAGAAAAGCAGCCTAAATCGCTACGTGTGTAGGTCCCAGTAGTCAATTTTTCCAGGCACGTCGTATGGGTACAAAGCGGATCGTTGCTGTGCACTGGTTCTAGCAAAGAATCCATTCGCACAGCCGATCGCAAAGAGATTGATAGGAAGAGCGCGATTGTGGGTGTCAACTGACCATTTTCTGGGAGTGTCTGGAAAAACGCAGGCGTGTTGAGGCATTTGCAGGGTGGGTGTCTGATGTCAATTCCGGGCTTGAATAGGCTGAAGGGATCGCTGCGGCTGAGTTAGGTCAGAGCAACTCAGAAACTGCACAAGCTGTTTTTGTACAGGGCGGATGCACACGCGTTTGCACACTTGCAAAGCTAAAGTACACTCCCCTATAGGTGGCGTCTATCTGTTCGCAGCGCTGCAAAAAATAGCTAGCAAGTGAATAGATCTGAATTAGAGAAAAAAACAATCGAGAGAGCGCTATACACATCTGTTGTGGATATTTAAAAAATATTTTTATTTCTATCAATATTCCTTTTCACAATTATACTTAGTGCCGGCCGGCATCACATAAAAAATAAAAAATTTGAGGAAGCGGCCGATGCTATTGAGTAGGCTGGGAAACGCGTCTGTCACCATCTCCATACACAGACTGCAGCGGATCATTATCCATCAGCTGGCTGGCTGAATCACATCCCCAAAGCAGGGAAATGGCTGTGTAACCATCTGCCCATTGACTCCGGATAAGGCCAGGAGTGAAAGTACCGGCCGGGAGGACAAGCGGTCACATTGCGGTTAAAGCGAATAAGATGTCCACTCCAACTAAAAGGCTACCGGTAGGAGCATTAGCCAGGAGGATGACCGCAAATACTGTGACTTCAACAGAGGCATCTATATGGTATGCTTTTCAACATTATTCACAAAAGCAGCTCAAACAACCAAAAGGGAGCTGCTTTCAGCTCAAAATCGCTGGAGGAGAGAGCACCGATACACAGAGCTAGATTAAAGGGGGGGGGGAGTACGTACCCCGGGCCCCCCTTTCCAAAGGGCCCCCTGCCACACCACAGATCGGATCTCTCTTCCGATCCAATCTGCGGTGCTGGGCTCCCGGCTCACGTCCTCGCTGCATAGGCGGCCGCACAGGTAGGACAGCTGAGCTGAGCGACAGCTCAGCTGTCCAATAATATATGAATGAAGCAGCCAGTCCCTGCAGCCTGCGTGCCCATCCAATGACTGGCTACTTCATTCATACATTATTGGACAGCTGAGCCGTCGCTCAGCTCAGCTGTCCTGTCTGTGTGGCCACTGCTGCAGTGGGGACGGTAGTGCAGGGCAGGTCAGGAGGTCCGCCGTGTGCTGCTTGGGGAGCACATTAAGCTGCTGCATATATATATATATATATATATATATATATTCAGCTGCCTTCTTTTTATTAGAGGCTCCACAGTATTAAGAGCCACAGGCCCCCCATGGTCTTAATCCGGCTCTGCCGATACACATACAGTACGATACACCCTTGTCATTTGTTTTTATTTAAACTCTTTGACAATACTGTATTCTTGCTGATATGGCATAGATATACTATAGATAGTACTTTACATTTTGATTATAATCTCTAATTTTTCATCGACTGTACTTTAGGAGAGTCAAGAAAATAGTAGATGAGCTGACTGCTGATAATGATGAGCTTACTGCCATAGAACTCCGTCGTATTCTGCAAGCTGAGTATGGCCTTGACATCTCCTGTAGTAGCATAAAAAGAATGCGGAGGCAACTTGGTTGGACTTATGCCGGTGCTAGGTACTGTACAGTAAATTGAAATTTCAATTACAATTATAATACAATTTCTATACAGTTTGTATACAGTGCGGTAAACTAATTACATCTCTGAAATCAGCATCTGATTTTTCTTTAACATTATCTTAGTTTGGACGCTCAATTATCCTATTCCCACTGTAAACTGTATCCCATTTTACATTCCTTTCACAGGATGACTCACATGATTAGAGATGTTAACAAGGAAAAGAGAGTTCAACAGGCTCGTCAATGGATTGCTATTGGAGAAAATTTTGACAATGTCATATTTACAGATGAAACTTCTGTAGCACTTGAGAGGTTTGCAAGGAGGTCCTTCCGCAAACGTGGCCATTTATCATTTAAGCCATCTCCAAAGCACCCATTAAAAGTACATGTGTGGGGTGGTATCTCCCGCAGAGGCCCAGGACCAATTTTAATTTTTGAAGGTACATATAAAGTACAGTAGTAATGTACATTACTATGTTGTTTTTCAATATTTTCTATTTAGAACTACTGTCCAGTGACTACTGTAAGTCTATGGACTACGAGAAAAGGATTTACTGGTAGGTATATAAAATCCTGTTTTTTTTATTGTTCTACGTCAGGTATCATGGATAAAACATTCTTCCAGTCCATGATCATTAATGATACTTTAGTGCCGTATGTAAGAAAGTATTGGTCATCTGGACATCGAATGTTCCAGGACAATGATCCAAAACATAGTGCTTCGGCCAAATTCATAGAGGAAAAAGGCATCATTTGGTAACGCACACCACCAGAGTAAGTACAGTTTTGCCCTGTAGACTGATGCTTCCTGTAAAGCATGAAATGCCAAATATTCCATATTTAAATTCTCTCCCTTTATTGACTTTTCACAGATCACCGGACATGAATCCTATCGAGCTAGTGTGGTCTCAAATGAAAAGTTATATTCGTTCTCAATGTAAGCCAAGGACAAAAGAGCAACTGATTGATGGCATCAATACATTTTGGAAAAACGTACTTACATTGGAGACCTGTAATAATTATGTAGACCATTTATTTTCTGTGCTGCCAGTGATTATAGAAAGAAATGGACAAGCCAGCTGCATGTAATTGGAATGGATCATATTGTCGACAAAAAGAAGGTCAATAGTCATTAGGTCGACCAATATTGGTCGACAGGCCATATGTCGACACATCAAAAAAGACAGTACGCAAACGAATAATGCATAGAATTTGCATAAAGGGCCCTTTACCTATCGTACTCATCCTTTCTGCAAATGCTTGAAATATCAAAATTAGACTACCTGCTTAAATTAATTAAATTGTTATATTTTATCTGTAACATGTACTTCACCCTAGTATTACATTTGTTATGCAATCTTGAAAATTGTTTAAAAAAAAAAAGTAGTCACCTCTGCAACACTGTATTTTGTAATTGTGTATGGATTGTACAAAGCATCCAAGTGATTGCATTCAGTTTTGTCTAACTTACAGTATATTTATACTATTTAGTTGGAATTATTTTATCATTGCAAAGTCTTATAATATGTTCCATTACCTTGTAGCACTATTAGGTTTTAATTAACTTATTCTTTAATGTCACTTTAGACTTCATTCACCTCTGTGCTCTGAGTAACAAATAACTCCAATTTTTGCATTAATAAACTGAGGCTCTGAATTGCTAAAAGTTCACTGTTTATTTCAAATTCCAGGACAGCAGCCCTTCCCCCACCCAGAATACACGTTACTGTGCTGTAACTCTATTCCCCAAGGAATCTACTTCAAAGGCCTCTCACACTGAGATTTTCACACCTACACAATTAAGAACTGGACTCTAAAGCTGGCAATACTGTACATCAGAATGACCTGAATACGATCACACACACATAGCGATTTGGGCTGCTTTTCTAATTGATTTGCTGAGTCACTTAGAAATACAGCACAAATCTCTATGTGTGTATGGACTATAGCGATAGTGATGTGCGTCCCTGCATGCTTGAAAGATCTAGTCATCACCCATGTTTTCTCTATTGCAAACACGGGCAGTGACAGATCGCTCAGCACACATCGCTGGTGCAGCTCTGTGTGCTGAGTGATCTTGCTGAGCCCGTGTGATCACCGATATCGCTGGGCAGAAAACAGTCAACATACAGTGGCGTAACTACTGCCCCCGCAGCCCTCGCGGTGGCTTGGGGGCGAGGGGCTGCGGGGGCGCCACTGATTTAGTGCAGACTGACATGCGGACGAGCGTCCGCATGTCAGTCTGCGGTCTCGTTTCCTCCCTGCTGTTAGGAGGGACACAGAGGGCACAGTGCGCGCCTCTCCTGTGTCCCTCCTGGGTCTCCGGCAGCCGCGGGTCTCATAAAGGAAGTGCCGTTCGTGAGCACTTCCTTTATTACAATGACCCGCGGCCGCCGGAGACACAGGAGAGGCGCGCACTGTGCCCTCTGTGTCCCTCCTAACAGCAGGGGAGCGGCGGCGGCTGCGGCGGCGGAGGAGGAAGGGGGGGGAACGACGCACTGAGGGGGCATATCTGGCACTGAGGGGGCATATCTGGCAATGGGGGAATATCTGGCACTGGGGACATTTATGGCACTGGGGGGAATATCTGGCACTGGGGACATTTATGGCACTGGGGGGAATATCTGGCACTGGGGGCATATTTGGCAGGGAGGGGGGGAGAGAATATCTGGCACTGGGGACATTTATGGCACTGGGGGGAATATCTGGCACTGGGGCATATGTGGCACGGGGGGGGGGATATCTGGCACTGGGGCATATGTGGCACTGGGGGGGCAATATGTGGCACTGGGGGGGAATATCTGGCACGGGGCATATGTGGCACTGGGGGGGAATATCTGGCACTGGGGCATATGTGGCACGGGGGGGGATATCTGGCACTGGGGCATATGTGGCACTGGGGGGGGGGGCAATATGTGGCACTGGGGGGGGAATATCTGGCACGGGGCATATGTGGCACTGGGGGGGAATATCTGGCACTGGGGCATATTTTGGCACTGGGGGCAAATGTGGCACTGTGGGGGAATATCTGGCACTGGGGATAATGTGGCACTGGGGAGGTATATGTGTACCTGGCACATGGGGGGGCTATATTTGGCACTGGGGGCATGTGAGTACCTGGCACCGTGGGGGAATATCTGGCACTGGATACATATGTGGCACTGGGAGCACAGCCCTAGCAACAAGGACTACCTCCTAGCAACGAGCATGACACCCAGTGCATGAAACCCCTGGCAACAAGCATGACACCCAGTGCATGAAACCCCTGGCAACGAGCATGACACCCAGTGCATGAAACCCCTGGCAACGAGCATGACACCCTGAGCATGAAAACCCCTGGCACCGTGCATGGAACCAAGAGCATAAAACCCCTGGCAACGAGCATGACACCCAGTGCATGAAACCCCTGACAACGAGCAGGTAATTGAAAAGTAATTAGAAGCCTTACTGTAGGACTTAATGTGTAATGGGCATTACGGTGTGTGGCATAATGTATCACGGACATTGCGGTGTGTGTCATAATGTGTCACAGGCATTACGGTGTATGGTATATTATATCGCGGGCATTGTGATATGTGGTATAATGTCTCAGGGTCATTGCAGTGTGTGGCATAATGTATCACGGACATTGCGGTGTGTGTCATAATGTGTCAGGCATTACGGTGTGTGGTATACTATATCACGGGCATTGTGGTATGTGGTATAATGTCTCAGGGTCATTGCAGTGTGGCATAATATATAACGGACATTGCGGTGTGTGGCATAGGGTATAACGGGCATTGCGATGTGTCACAGGCATTACGGTGTATGGTATACTATATCACGGGCATTGTGGTATAATGTCTCAAGGTCATTGCAGTGTGTGGCATAATGTGTCACAGGCATTGTATGTGCTATAATGTATCGGGCATTGCAGTGTGTGGTATAATGTATCACGGACATTGCAGTGTGTGTCATAATGTGTCACAGACATTGTATGTGCTATAATGTATCAGGGGCAGTGCAGTGTGTAGCATAATGTATAACGGGCATTGCGATTCCTGTCATAATGTGTCACAGGCATTACGGTGTGTGGCATAATGTGTCAGGGGCATTATGGTGTGTACATACTGTGTCATGTGCATTATTGTGTGTGGCATACTGTCTAAGGGCCATTGCAGTATGTGGCATAATGTATACTGGGCATTACTATAAGGAGGAAAAATTACAAATAATGTAAGGGGCATGAATCAGGATTATTTTTCTTTCCTGTGGTGGCCAACGTCTGGGCGTGCAGGTTGCAAAACTGGGGTATAAGGTAGTCTTTTCCTGCAATGCCACGCCCATTCCAACGAAACCACGCCCATCCCAACGAATCCACGCCCCCTTTTTTGCTGGCGCGCGCATATTTACCCCTTTATTCCTCCCAATTATGGGGGATGGGGGGGGGGCGCCGAAGAAGTTTTTGGCTTGGGGGAGATAAATTTCTAGTTACGCCACTGTCAACATAGGTAAGTATGTGTGTGTCGACATGTGTGAAATAAAGTTTTACTGTCACGGTGTGTGTCTCCTGTTTTTATTTGGGTATTTTTTTTCCATTAGAACTACAGGTACCAGCGGGCACGTTTTTCTCCCGCATGCTGGTACTTGTGGTTCTCCAAGTACCAGCTTGCGGGGGAGGCTTGCTGGGACTTGTAGTACTACTGGAAAAAACAATATTCTTTCAATTTTCTCTAGGCTATCAGCCCCCCATCCGCAGCCTTTGGATGGGGGGACAGCCTCGGGCTTCACCCCTGGCCCTTTGGTGGCTGGGGGGTGGACCCCTTGATTGAAGGGGTCCCCACTCCCCCAGGGTACCCTGGCCAGGGGTGACTAGTTGGATATTTAATGCCATGGCCGCAGGGCACTGTATAAAAGTGACCCCTGGCTGTGGCATTATCTGTCCAGCTAGTGGAGCCCGATGCTGGTGTAAAAAATACGGGGGACCCCTACTCTTTTTGTCCCCCGTATTTTTTGCACCAGCACCAGGCACAGAGCCCGGTGCTGGTTTTAAAAATACAGGGGATGCCCTGTCCATTTTCCCCCTGGATTTTTAGAACCAGGACTGGCTCGAAGAGCCCGAGGCTGGTTATGCTTTGGAGGGGGGACCCCACGCAATTTTTGGGGTTTTTTTTCCCATCCCATTAAAAAAAATATATATATATATAATAATAATCTTTTTAAAAATATATAAATAATACTTGTGCCTCCAAAAAAGAGGGCAGTGGGGTGCTGGCAGTGCGGGAGTGCCAGAAGTGTCCACTGTACCATCAACCAAGTGCAAGGAGGACATCTCCCGCACTACTGACACTCCTGCACTGGGGATACTGCCAGCCCTCCTGCACTGATTACACCACCTACACCTCTGCACCGAGGACACTACTGGCACTCCCACATGTATTGGAGATATATTAATACTTCACAATTAGCTGCCACTGCTGATATTCCCGTGTGCCTGATGGATAAATTGCCCTGCACATACAGATGTCCATGTAGCTGCCCACGGTGCTGTTGGTGGCTAGAGGTGGGAGGAGAAGCCACCGGCATCCTTGACTCTGCTGACCGGAAGTCTGACCCGGTCACATGCTCGTGGCCAGGGGTTACATGCTCGTTGCCAGGGGTTACATATGCTTTTTGCCATAGGGGTTATATGCTTAGAGCCAGGGGGTTACATGCTCATTCTGGGTAGCGCTGGGTAATGGTCTAGTAATACCCCTGGCATCTGTCTCCTATAAGGGCCGTCTTCCAATGCGATCTGCATGGAATCTGCAGCTTCCAGTAGTAGGTAGAGCCTAAGCATCTATTGTGCCAGTGCTGCGCCCCCCCAGGACTCAGCTATCCAGGCTGCAGCCTTATGGCTGATCAGGCCCTGGGTCTCATGTTTCTTCACCCACTTGTATGGCAGGCAAAGCACCCAGTGACTTATTATGGAGCACAGCCCAAGCACTGGACTGATTTGTGGCAGACAGGCACAGCACCCACTTGTATGGCAGACAGAGCACCCAGTGATTTATTATGGAGCACAGCCCAAGCACAGGACTGATTTGTGGCAGACAGGCACAGCACCCACTTGTATGGCAGACAGAGCACCCAGTGATTTATTATGGAGCACAGCCCAAGCACAGGACTGATTTGTGGCAGACAGGCACAGCACCCACTTGTATGGCAGACAGAGCACCCAGTGATTTATTATGTAGCACAGCCCAAGCACAGGACTGATTTGTGGCAGACAGGCACAGCACCCACTTGTATGGCAGACAGAGCACCCAGTGACTTATTATGGAGCACAGCCCAAGCACAGGACTGATTTGTGGCAGACAGGCACAGCACCCACTTGTATGGCAGACAGAGCACCCAGTGACTTATTATGGAGCACAGCCCAAGCACAGGACTGATTTGTGGCAGACAGGCACAGCACCCACTTGTATGGCAGACAGAGCACCCAGTGACTTATTATGGCAACACAGCCTCAGCGCTGGACCGATTTGTGGCAGACAGGTGCAGCACCCACGTGTATGGCACACAGAGCACCCAGTGACTTATTATGGCAACACAGCCTCAGCGCTGGACCGATTTGTGGCAGACAGACGCAGCACCCACTTGTATGGCAGACACTGTCGATCTTCAGACCGGATCCCAGTGAAATATATGTGGTATTGAAATACCAAAAATTCTCTCTACTCACACCTTAACCACCAAACAATTGCAAAAAATGACAAGTATCAATAGTGCCTTTTAGTTAGTATCATAATTTCTATATTGAATCTCTGTGTGGAGTTTGTATGAACTCTTCATCAGCACATTATCAATCACAAGGAAAAAGATTTTTTTAAACATATAGGCAACATTGAGCCAGGTACATGTTGGAAGTTAGTATGAGAGATGTATTTGAAAAATATTAATACTTCACAATTAGCTGCTGCAGCTGATATTCCCGTGTGCATGATGGATAAATTGCCCTGCACATACGGCTCATGGGGGTCATTCTGACCCGATCGCTGCTGCTGACCAGCCGCTGCGGGCCGTGTAGTAATGAGTAGCTCCCGGCCAGCACGCTAAAGCTGCGCTGGCCGGGAGCTACTCCTGAAGTACAAAAGCATCTCCGCTGTGCAATACTTTTGCACTTCTGCAGGGGGGGGCGTAACTGACCTGCGGGGCGGACTGGCCCTGTGCTGGGCATCCCCCGCATGTCTCTGTTCCTGATCGTAGCCCTGCAAAATTTTGCAGGGCTACGATCAACTCGGAATGACACCCCATAGCTGCAATTTTGTTAGCAGATGGGCAAAACCATGGGGGTCATGCAGGCCTGATTGCACACTAGGTTGTTTTGCTGAGCTGCGATCAGGACATAACTGCGCATGTGTGTGCCCCGCAATACGCAGGTGCGTCGCACAGGTACAAAGTGGATCGTTGCTGAGCAATGGATTTAATGAATAATCCATTCGCACAGACAATCGCAAGGAGATTGACTGGAAGAAAACATTTGTGGATGTCAACTGACCATTTTCTGGGAGTGTTTGGAAAAACGCAGGTGTGTCAATGCGTTTGCAGGGTGGGTGTCTGATGTAAATTCGGGGCAAACACTTTAGCCTGTTCGTGTCCGGAATTGACGTCAGACACCTGCCCTGCAAACGCTTGGACACGCCTGCGTTTTTCCAAACACTCCCAGAAAGCGTTCAGTTGCCACCCACAAATGCCCTCTTCCTGTCAATCTCCTTGCGATCTGCTGTGCGAATCGATTCTTCGTTAAATCCATTGCTCAGCAATGATCCGCTTTGTACCCGTACGACGCACATGCGCATTGAGGTGCATACGCATGTGCAGTTTCGACCTGATCGCACCGCTGTAAAACAACCTAGCGTGCGATCATTTCGGAATGACCCCCATGGTTTTGCCCATTTGCAAATAAAATGCTGCTAGAATCAGGTCTGAACTACTCCCTCTAGAATCTCTTTATCAGACTTTCTGCTTGCTCAGTTTCTGAAAATGCCACCTGCTGTCTGAAAAGTGGTACTGCACTATATTTCAGAGGAGATACACATGGCTTGCCGTCTATATCTTAAGAGGAAATCTTATCTCGTGCCATGAACGGCAGGCCATGATACTTTTTTCAGAAAGGTAATAGTGGACACATCTGTAGCAGAAAATCAATTTGATGCAACTGCTTTACCAACAGTATGTTAATCTTTTCCATTGCTGTTTTGTTGGCTAACTGAAGGAAGATATGCAGTGCATTTGAACCAAAGCAGATGTGTGCTGACAACTTAAATGCACAATCATGTTTTTGTTTTTTCTTTCTTTCTTCGATCCTTAGTAATATCATATTAAATATTAAGGTAGCAGTTTATAATCAATGACTAATGACATAAGAAAAGGAAAAAAAACAGTATACAAAGATACTCCAGGTGAGGCTTGAACTCACAACCTCAGCATTGCTCAACAGATACTGTCTTATAAGTACCGTGCGCTGACCAATTGCGCCACTGGAGCACTTTGCAGCATTAATTGATTATGCTAGATGTAGATTTTATTCAATACAATCAGTACAGTCATAAGAATTGAAAAAGAAAATCATTTTTGGTGATGAATGATGAGCAACAAAGGAACATGCATGCCAGATGGCACTTGAATAAGCTGTCCACGGTGATAGAAAAGGTTTAAAAAACAACAACAACAACAATGTTATCATAATTAATGTAATATTTTAGCTTCTGTAGTCATTTTTTTACAAGCTAAACACTGCAAGACTG
Organism: Pseudophryne corroboree; assembly: GCF_028390025.1. Taxonomy (NCBI): domain Eukaryota; kingdom Metazoa; phylum Chordata; class Amphibia; order Anura; family Myobatrachidae; genus Pseudophryne; species Pseudophryne corroboree. The sequence continues at coordinate 633,123,834 of NC_086447.1, read as the reverse complement.
TTTTACAGTTGAAGCAAGGATAAAATATCAACTCTAGTGATGAGACACTTGCTGTAATGACTTCCAACTCAGACGGGACTTAAACCCACAACCACTGGCTTAGGAGAACAGTGCCTTATCCATTATGCCAGTGGTGCTTACTGATGTCCTTATTTAAGACTGATAGGTTTTTAATAGTCAATTATTTATTTTTGAAAAAAAGTGAAGCTGTTTACTGTGTTCTTTGCATTACCAAGTCCAGCAAGAAATGTGCTAATACTATCCAGAGCTGTCAGTATGGATTATCATGCTATATTGCAGAAAATCAATTTGATGCAACTGCTTTACCAACAGTATGTTAATCTTTTCCATTGCTGTTTTGTTGGCTGACTGAAGGAAGATATGCAGTGCATTTGAACCAAAGCAGATGTTAAATATTAATTTAATCAATGACTAATGACATAAGAAAAGGAAAAAAAAAACAGGATACAAAGATGCTCCAGGTGAGGCTTGAACTCACAACCTCTGCATTGCTCAACAGATACCATCTTATAAGTACCGCTTGCTGACCAATTGCGCCACTGGAGCACTTTGCAGCATTGTTTGTTTATGCTAGATGTGGATTTTATTCAATACAATCAGTACAGTCATAAGAATTGAAAAAGAAAATCATTTTTGGTGATGAATGATGAGCAACAAAGGAACATGCATGCCAGATGGCACTTGAATAAGCTGTCCACAGGGATAAAAAAGGTTTAAAAAACAACAACAACAACAACAATGTTATCATAATTAATGTCATATTTTAGCTTCTGTGGTCATTTTTTACAAGCTAAACACTGCAAGACTGTTTTACAGTTGAAGCAAGGATAAAATATCAACTCTAGTGATGAGACACTTACTGTAATTACTTCCACCCCATATGGGACTTGGACCCCCTGGCTTAGGAGGGCAGTGACTTATCCATTATGCCAGTGGTGCTTACTGATGTTCTTATTTAAGACTGTTAGGTTTTTAATAGTCAATTATTTATTTTTGAGGAAAAAGTGAAGCTGTTTACTGTGTTCTTTGCATTACCAAGTCCAGCAAGAAATGTGCTGGTACTATCCAGAGCTGTCAGTATGGATTATCATGCTATATAGCAGAAAATCAATTTGATGCAACTGCTTTACCAACAGTATGTTAATCTTTTCCATTGCTGTTTTGTTGGCTAACTGAAGGAAGATATGCAGTGCATTTGAACCAAAGCAGATGTGTGCTGACAACTTAAATGCACAATCATGTTTGTGTTTTTTCTTTCTTTCTTCGATCCTTAGTAATATCATATTAAATATTAAGGTAGCAGTTTATAATCAATGACTAATGACATAAGAAAAGGAAAAAAAACAGTATACAAAGACACTCCAGGTGAGGCTTGAACTCACAACCTCAGCATTGCTCAACAGATACTGTCTTATAAGTACCGTGCGCTGACCAATTGCGCCACTGGAGCACTTTGCAACATTAATTGATTATGCTAGATGTAGATTTTATTCAATACAATCAGTACAGTCATAAGAATTGAAAAAGAAAATCATTTTTGGTGATGAATGATGAGCAACAAAGGAACATGCATGCCAGATGGCACTTGAATAAGCTGTCCACGGTGATAGAAAAGGTTTAAAAAACAACAACAACAACAATGTTATCATAATTAATGTAATATTTTAGCTTCTGTAGTCATTTTTTTACAAGCTAAACACTGCAAGACTGTTTTACAGTTGAAGCAAGGATAAAATATCAACTCTAGTGATGAGACACTTGCTGTAATGACTTCCAACTCAGACGGGACTTAAACCCACAACCACTGGCTTAGGAGAACAGTGCCTTATCCATTATGCCAGTGGTGCTTACTGATGTCCTTATTTAAGACTGATAGGTTTTTAATAGTCAATTATTTATTTTTGAAAAAAAGTGAAGCTGTTTACTGTGTTCTTTGCATTACCAAGTCCAGCAAGAAATGTGCTAATACTATCCAGAGCTGTCAATATGGATTATCATGCTATATTGCAGAAAATCAATTTGATGCAACTGCTTTACCAACAGTATGTTAATCTTTTCCATTGCTGTTTTGTTGGCTGACTGAAGGAAGATATGCAGTGCATTTGAACCAAAGCAGATGTTAAATATTAATTTAATCAATGACTAATGACATAAGAAAAGGAAAAAAAAACAGGATACAAAGATGCTCCAGGTGAGGCTTGAACTCACAACCTCTGCATTGCTCAACAGATACCATCTTATAAGTACCGCTTGCTGACCAATTGCGCCACTGGAGCACTTTGCAGCATTGTTTGGTTATGCTAGATGTGGATTTTATTCAATACAATCAGTACAGTCATAAGAATTGAAAAAGAAAATCATTTTTGGTGATGAATGATGAGCAACAAAGGAACATGCATGCCAGATGGCACTTGAATAAGCTGTCCACGGTGATAAAAAAGGTATAAAAAACAACAACAACAATGTTATCATAATTAATGTCATATTTTAGCTTCTGTGGTCATTTTTTACAAGCTAAACACTGCAAGACTGTTTTACAGTTGAAGCAAGGATAAAATATCAACTCTAGTGATGAGACACTTACTGTAATTACTTCCACCCCATATGGGACTTGGACCCCCTGGCTTAGGAGGGCAGTGACTTATCCATTATGCCAGTGGTGCTTACTGATGTTCTTATTTAAGACTGTTAGGTTTTTAATAGTCAATTATTTATTTTTGAGGAAAAAGTGAAGCTGTTTACTGTGTTCTTTGCATTACCAAGTCCAGCAAGAAATGTGCTGGTACTATCCAGAGCTGTCAGTATGGATTATCATGCTATATAGCAGAAAATCAATTTGATGCAACTGCTTTACCAACAGTATGTTAATCTTTTCCATTGCTGTTTTGTTGGCTAACTGAAGGAAGATATGCAGTGCATTTGAACCAAAGCAGATGTGTGCTGACAACTTAAATGCACAATCATGTTTGTGTTTTTTCTTTCTTTCTTCGATCCTTAGTAATATCATATTAAATATTAAGGTAGCAGTTTATAATCAATGACTAATGACATAAGAAAAGGAAAAAAAACAGTATACAAAGATACTCCAGGTGAGGCTTGAACTCACAACCTCAGCATTGCTCAACAGATACTGTCTTATAAGTACCGTGCGCTGACCAATTGCGCCACTGGAGCACTTTGCAGCATTAATTGATTATGCTAGATGTAGATTTTATTCAATACAATCAGTACAGTCATAAGAATTGAAAAAGAAAATCATTTTTGGTGATGAATGATGAGCAACAAAGGAACATGCATGCCAGATGGCACTTGAATAAGCTGTCCACGGTGATAGAAAAGGTTTAAAAAACAACAACAACAACAACAATGTTATCATAATTAATGTAATATTTTAGCTTCTGTAGTCATTTTTTTACAAGCTAAACACTGCAAGACTGTTTTACAGTTGAAGCAAGGATAAAATATCAACTCTAGTGATGAGACACTTGCTGTAATGACTTCCAACTCAGACGGGACTTAAACCCACAACCACTGGCTTAGGAGAACAGTGCCTTATCCATTATGCCAGTGGTGCTTACTGATGTCCTTATTTAAGACTGATAGGTTTTTAATAGTCAATTATTTATTTTTGAAAAAAAGTGAAGCTGTTTACTGTGTTCTTTGCATTACCAAGTCCAGCAAGAAATGTGCTAATACTATCCAGAGCTGTCAGTATGGATTATCATGCTATATTGCAGAAAATCAATTTGATGCAACTGCTTTACCAACAGTATGTTAATCTTTTCCATTGCTGTTTTGTTGGCTGACTGAAGGAAGATATGCAGTGCATTTGAACCAAAGCAGATGTTAAATATTAATTTAATCAATGACTAATGACATAAGAAAAGGAAAAAAAAAACAGGATACAAAGATGCTCCAGGTGAGGCTTGAACTCACAACCTCTGCATTGCTCAACAGATACCATCTTATAAGTACCGCTTGCTGACCAATTGCGCCACTGGAGCACTTTGCAGCATTGTTTGGTTATGCTAGATGTGGATTTTATTCAATACAATCAGTACAGTCATAAGAATTGAAAAAGAAAATCATTTTTGGTGATGAATGATGAGCAACAAAGGAACATGCATGCCAGATGGCACTTGAATAAGCTGTCCACGGTGATAAAAAAGGTATAAAAAACAACAACAACAATGTTATCATAATTAATGTCATATTTTAGCTTCTGTGGTCATTTTTTACAAGCTAAACACTGCAAGACTGTTTTACAGTTGAAGCAAGGATAAAATATCAACTCTAGTGATGAGACACTTACTGTAATTACTTCCACCCCATATGGGACTTGGACCCCCTGGCTTAGGAGGGCAGTGACTTATCCATTATGCCAGTGGTGCTTACTGATGTTCTTATTTAAGACTGTTAGGTTTTTAATAGTCAATTATTTATTTTTGAGGAAAAAGTGAAGCTGTTTACTGTGTTCTTTGCATTACCAAGTCCAGCAAGAAATGTGCTGGTACTATCCAGAGCTGTCAGTATGGATTATCATGCTATATAGCAGAAAATCAATTTGATGCAACTGCTTTACCAACAGTATGTTAATCTTTTCCATTGCTGTTTTGTTGGCTAACTGAAGGAAGATATGCAGTGCATTTGAACCAAAGCAGATGTGTGCTGACAACTTAAATGCACAATCATGTTTGTGTTTTTTCTTTCTTTCTTCGATCCTTAGTAATATCATATTAAATATTAAGGTAGCAGTTTATAATCAATGACTAATGACATAAGAAAAGGAAAAAAAACAGTATACAAAGATACTCCAGGTGAGGCTTGAACTCACAACCTCAGCATTGCTCAACAGATACTGTCTTATAAGTACCATGCGCTGACCAATTGCGCCACTGGAGCACTTTGCAGCATTAATTGATTATGCTAGATGTAGATTTTATTCAATACAATCAGTACAGTCATAAGAATTGAAAAAGAAAATCATTTTTGGTGATGAATGATGAGCAACAAAGGAACATGCATGCCAGATGGCACTTGAATAAGCTGTCCACGGTGATAGAAAAGGTTTAAAAAACAACAAAAACAACAATGTTATCATAATTAATGTAATATTTTAGCTTCTGTAGTCATTTTTTTACAAGCTAAACACTGCAAGACTGTTTTACAGTTGAAGCAAGGATAAAATATCAACTCTAGTGATGAGACACTTGCTGTAATGACTTCAAACTCAGACGGGACTTAAACCCACAACCACTGGCTTAGGAGAACAGTGCCTTATCCATTATGCCAGTGGTGCTTACTTATGTTCGTATTTAAGACTGATAGGTTTTTAATAGTCAATTATTTATTTTTGAAAAAAAGTGAAGCTGTTTACTGTGTTCTTTGCATTACCAAGTCCAGCAAGAAATGTGCTGGTACTATCCAGAGCTGTCAGTATGGATTATCATGCTATATTGCAGAAAATCAATTTGATGCAACTGCTTTACCAACAGTATGGTAATCTTTTCCATTGCTTTTTTGTTGGCTGACTGAAGGAAGATATGCAGTGCATTTGAACCAAAGCAGATGTGTGCTGACAACTTAAATGCACAATCATGTTTGTGTTTTTTCTTTCTTTCTTCCATCCTTTGTAATATCATATTAAATATTAAGGTAGCAGTTTATAATCAATGACTAATGACATAAGAAAAGGAAAAAAAAACAGTATACAAAGATGCTCCAGGTGAGGCTTGAACTCACAACCTCAGCATTGCTCAACAGATACTGTCTTATAAGTACCGCGTGCTGACCAATTGCGCCACTGGAGCACTTTGCAGCATTGTTTGGTTATGCTAGATGTGGATTTTATTCAATACAATCAGTACAGTCATAAGAATTGAAAAAGAAAATCATTTTTGGTGATGAATGATGAGCAACAAAGGAACATGCATGCCAGATGGCACTTGAATAAGCTGTCCACGGTGATAAAAAAAGGTTTAAAAAACAACAACAACAATGTTATCATAATTAATGTCATATTTTAGCTTCTGTGGTCATTTTTTACAAGCTAAACACTGCAAGACTGTTTTACAGTTGAAGCAAGGATAAAATATCAACTCTAGTGATGAGACACTTACTGTAATTACTTCCACCCCATATGGGACTTGGACCCCCTGGCTTAGGAGGGCAGTGACTTATCCATTATGCCAGTGGTGCTTACTGATGTTCTTATTTAAGACTGTTAGGTTTTTAATAGTCAATTATTTATTTTTGAGGAAAAAGTGAAGCTGTTTACTGTGTTCTTTGCATTACCAAGTCCAGCAAGAAATGTGCTGGTACTATCCAGAGCTGTCAGTATGGATTATCATGCTATATAGCAGAAAATCAATTTGATGCAACTGCTTTACCAACAGTATGTTAATCTTTTCCATTGCTGTTTTGTTGGCTGACTGAAGGAAGATATGCAGTGCATTTGAACCAAAGCAGATATGTGCTGACAACTTAAATGCACAATCATGTTTGTGTTTTTTCTTTCTTTCTTCGATCCTTAGTAATATCATATTAAATATTAAGGTAGCAGTTTATAATCAATGACTAATGACATAAGAAAAGGAAAAAAAACAGTATACAAAGATACTCCAGGTGAGGCTTGAACTCACAACCTCAGCATTGCTCAACAGATACTGTCTTATAAGTACCACGCGCTGACCAATTGCGCCACTGGAGCACTTTGCAGCATTAATTGGTTATGCTAGATGTGGATTTTATTCAATACAATCAGTACAGTCAGAAGAATTGAAAAAGAAAATCATTTTTGGTGATGAATGATGAGCAACAAAGGAACATGCATGCCAGATGGCACTTGAATAAGCTGTCCACGGTGATAGAAAAGGTTTAAAAAACAACAACAACAACAACAACAATGTTATCATAATTAATGTAATATTTTAGCTTCTGTGGTCATTTTTTACAAGCTAAACACTGCAAGACTGTTTTACAATTGAAGCAAGGATAAAATATCAACTCTAGTGATGAGACACTTGCTGTAATGACTTCCAACTCAGACGGGACTTAAACCCACAACCACTGGCTTAGGAGAACAGTGCCTTATCCATTATGCCAGTGGTGCTTACTTATGTTCGTATTTAAGACTGATAGGTTTTTAATAGTCAATTATTTATTTTTGAAAAAAAGTGAAGCTGTTTACTGTGTTCTTTGCATTACCAAGTCCAGCAAGAAATGTGCTGGTACTATCCAGAGCTGTCAGTATGGATTATCATGCTATATTGCAGAAAATCAATTTGATGCAACTGCTTTACCAACAGTATGGTAATCTTTTCCATTGCTTTTTTGTTGGCTGACTGAAGGAAGATATGCAGTGCATTTGAACCAAAGCAGATGTGTGCTGACAACTTAAATGCACAATCATGTTTGTGTTTTTTCTTTCTTTCTTCCATCCTTTGTAATATCATATTAAATATTAAGGTAGCAGTTTATAATCAATGACTAATGACATAAGAAAAGGAAAAAAAACAGTATACAAAGATGCTCCAGGTGAGGCTTGAACTCACAACCTCGGCATTGCTCAACAGATACTGTCTTATAAGTACCGCGCGCTGTGCAAATGCGCAACTGGAGCACTTTGCAGCATTAATTGGTTATGCTAGATGTGGATTTTATTCAATACAATCAGTACAGTCATAAGAATTGAAATAGAAAATCATTTTTGGTGATGAATGATGAGCAACAAAGGAACATGCATGCCAGATGGCACTTGAATAAGCTGTCCACGGTGATAGAAAAGGTTTAAAAAACAACAACAACAATGTTATCATAATTAATGTCATATTTTAGCTTCTGTGGTCATTTTTTACAAGCTAAACACTGCAAGACTGTTTTACAGTTGAAGCAAGGATAAAATATCAACTCTAGTGATGAGAGTGTTGCTGTAATGACTTCCATCTCAGACGGGACTTAAACCCACAACCACTGGCTTAGGAGAACAGTGCCTTATCCATTATGCCAGTGGTGCTTACTTATGTTCTTATTTAAGACTGATAGGTTTTTAATAGTCAATTATTTATTTTTGAAAAAAAGTGAAGCTGTTTACTGTGTTCTTTGCATTACCAAGTCCAGCAAGAAATGTGCTGGTACTATCCAGAGCTGTCAGTATGGATTATCATGCTATATTGCAGAAAATCAATTTGATGCAACTGCTTTACCAACAGTATGTTAATCTTTTCCATTGCTGTTTTGTTGGCTGACTGAAGGAAGATATGCAGTGCATTTGAACCAAAGCAGATGTGTGCTGACAACTTAAATGCACTATCATGTTTGTGTTTTTTCTTTCTTTCTTCCATCCTTTGTAATATCATATTAAATATTAAGGTAGCAGTTTATAATCAATGACTAATGACATAAGAAAAGGAAAAAAAAACAGTATACAAAGATGCTCCAGGTGAGGCATGAACTCATAAACTTGGCATTGCTCAACAGATACTGTCTTATAACTACCGCACGTTGACCAATTGCGCCACTGGAGCACTTTGCAGCATTGTTTGGTTATGCTAGATGTGGATTTTATTCAATACAATCAGTACAGTCATAAGAATTGAAAAAGAAAATCATTTTTGGTGATGAATGATGAGCAACAAAGGAACATGCATGCCAGATGGCACTTGAATAAGCTGTCCACGGTGATAGAAAAGGTTTAAAAAACAACAACAACAATGTTATCATAATTAATGTCATATTTAAGCTTCTGTGGTCATTTTTTACAAGCTAAACACTGCAAGACTGTTTTACAGTTGAAGCAAGGATAAAATATCAACTCTAGTGATGAGACACTTGCTGTAATTACTTCCACCCCATATGGGACTTGGACCCCCTGGCTTAGGAGGGCAGTGACTTATCCATTATGCCAGTGGTGCTTACTGATGTACTTATTTAAGACTTTTAGGTTTTTAATAGTCAATTATTTTTTTTTGAGGAAAAAGTGAAGCTGTTTACTGTGTTCTTTGCATTACCAAGTCCAGCAAGAAATGTGCTGGTACTATCCAGAGCTGTCAGTATGGATTATCATGCTATATTGCAGAAAATCAATTTGATGCAACTGCTTTACCAACAGTATGTTAATCTTTTCCATTGCTGTTTTGTTGGCTGACTGAAGGAAGATATGCAGTGCATTTGAACCAAAGCAGATGTGTGCTGACAACTTAAATGCACAATCATGTTTGTGTTTTTTCTTTCTTTCTTCCATCCTTTGTAATATCATATTAAATATTAAGACTACCAGTTTATAATCAATGACTAATGACATAAGAAAAGAAAAAAAAACAGTATACAAAGAAACTCCAGGTGAGGCTTGAACTCACAAACTCGGCATTGCTCAATAGATACTGTGTTATAAGTACCGCGCGCTGACCAATTGCACCACTGGAGCATTCTGCAGCATTAATTGATTATACTAGATGTGGATTTTATTCAATACAATCAGTACAGTCATAAGAATTGAAAAAGAAAATCATTTTTGGTGATGAATGATGAGCAACAAAGGAACATGCATGCCAGATGGCACTTGAATAAGCTGTCCACGGTGATAGAAAAGGTTTAAAAAACAACAACAATGTTATTATAATTAATGTCATATTTTAGCTTCTGTGGTCATTTTTTACAAGCTAAACACTGCAAGATTGTTTTACAGTTGAAGCAAGGATAAAATATCAACTCTAGTGATGAGACACTTGCTGTAATGACTTCCAACTCAGACGGGACTTAAACCCACAACCACTGGCTTAGGAGAACAGTGCCTTATCCATTATGCCAGTGGTGCTTACTGATGTCCTTATTTAAGACTGATAGGTTTTTAATAGTCAATTAAATATTTTTGAAAAAAAGTGAAGTTGTTTACTGTGTTCTTTGCATTACCAAGTCCAGCAAGAAATGTGCTGGTACTATCCAGAGCTGTCAGTATGGATTATCATGCTATATAGCAGAAAATCAATTTGATGCAACTGCTTTACCAACAGTATGTTAATCTTTTCCATTGCTGTTTTGTTGGCTGACTGAAGGAAGATATGCAGTGCATTTGAACCAAAGCAGATGTGTGCTGACAACTTAAATGCACAATCATGTTTGTGTGTTTTCTTTCTTTCTTCCATCCTTTGTAATATCATATTAAATATTAAGGTAGCAGTTTATAATCAATGACTAATGACATAAGAAAAGGAAAAAAAACAGTATACAAAGATGCTCCAGGTGAGGCTTGAACTCACAACCTCGGCATTGCTCAACAGATACTGTCTTATAAGTACCGCACGCTGACCAATTGCGCCACTGGAGCACTTTGCAGCATTGTTTGGTTATGCTAGATGTGGATTTTATTCAATACAATCAGTACAGTAATAAGAATTGAAAAAGAAAATCATTTTTGGTGATGAATGATGAGTAACAAAGGAACATGCATGCCAGATGGCACTTGAATAAGCTGTCCACGGTGATAAAAAAAGGTTTAAAAAACAACAACAACAATGTTATCATAATTAATGTCATATTTTAGCTTCTGTGGTCATTTTTTACAAGCTAAACACTGCAAGACTGTTTTACAGTTGAAGCAAGGATAAAATATCAACTCTAGTGATGAGACACTTGCTGTAATGACTTCCAACTCAGACGGGACTTAAACCCACAACCACTGGCTTAGGAGAACAGTGCCTTATCCATTATGCCAGTGGTGCTTACTGATGTCCTTATGTAAGACTGATAGGTTTTTAATAGTCAATTATTTATTTTTGAAAAAAAGTGAAGCTGTTTACTGTGTTCTTTGCATTACCAAGTCCAGCAAGAAATGTGCTGGTACTATCCAGAGCTGTCAGTATGGATTATTATGCTATATTGCAGAAAATCAATTTGATGCAACTGCTTTACCAACAGTATGTTAATCTTTTCCATTGCTGTTTTGTTGGCTGACTGAAGGAAGATATGCAGTGCATTTGAACCAAAGCAGATGTTAAATATTAATTTAATCAATGACTAATGACATAAGAAAAGGAAAAAAAAACTGGATAAAAAGATGCTCCAGGTGAGGCTTGAACTCACAACCTCTGCATTGCTCAACAGATACTGTCTTATAAGTACCACGCGCTGACCAATTGCGCCACTAGAGTACTTTGCAGCATTAGTTGGTTATGCTAGATGTGGATTTTATTCAATACAATCAGTACAGTCATAAGAATTGAAAAAGAAAATCATTTTTGGTGATGAATGATGAGCAACAAAGGAACATGCATGCCAGATGGCACTTGAATAAGCTGTCCACGGTTATAGAAAAGGTTTAAAAAACAACAACAACAATGTTATCATAATTAATGTCATATTTTAGCTTCTGTGGTCATTTTTTACAAGCTAAACACTGCAAGACTGTTTTACAGTAGAAGCAAGGATAAAATATCAACTCTAGTAATGAGACACTTGCTGTAATGACTTCCAACTCAGACGGGACTTAAATCCACAACCACTGGCTTAGGAGAACTGTGCCTTATCCATTATGCCAGTGGTGCTTACTGATGTCCTTATTTAAGATTGATAGGTTTTTAATAGTCAATTAAATATTTTTGAAAAAAAGTGAAGCTGTTTACTGTGTTCTTTGAATTACCAAGTCCAGCAAGAAATGTGCTGGTACTATCCAGAGCTGTCAGTATGGATTATCATGCTATATTGTAGAAAATCAATTTGATGCAACTGCTTTACCAACAGTATGTTAATCTTTTCCATTGCTGTTTTGTTGGCTGACTGAAGGAAGATATGCAGTGCATTTGAACCAAAGCAGCATTGTTTGGTTATGCTAGATGTGGATTTTATTCAATACAATCAGTACAGTCATAAGAATTGAAAAAGAAAATCATTTTTGGTGATGAATGATGAGCAACAAAGGAACATGCATGCCAGATGCCACTTGAATAAGCTGTCCACGGTGATAAAAAATGTTTAAAAAACAACAACAACAATGTTATCATAATTAATGTCATATTTTAGCTTCTGTGGTCATTTTTTACAAGCTAAACACTGCAAGACTGTTTTACAGTTGAAGCAAGGATAAAATATCAACTCTAGTGATGAGACACTTACTGTAATTACTTCCACCCCATATGGGACTTGGACCCCCTGGCTTAGGAGGGCAGTGACTTATCCATTATGCCAGTGGTGCTTACTGATGTTCTTATTTAAGACTGTTAGGTTTTTAATAGTCAATTATTTATTTTTGAGGAAAAAGTGAAGCTGTTTACTGTGTTCTTTGCATTACCAAGTCCAGCAAGAAATGTGCTGGTACTATCCAGAGCTGTCAGTATGGATTATCATGCTATATAGCAGAAAATCAATTTGATGCAACTGCTTTACCAACAGTATGTTAATCTTTTCCATTGCTGTTTTGTTGGCTGACTGAAGGAAGATATGCAGTGCATTTGAACCAAAGCAGATGTGTGCTGACAACTTAAATGCACAATCATGTTTGTGTGTTTTCTTTCTTTCTTCCATCCTTTGTAATATCATATTAAATATTAAGGTAGCAGTTTATAATCAATGACTAATGACATAAGAAAAGGAAAAAAAACAGTATACAAAGATGCTCCAGGTGAGACTTGAACTCACAACCTCGGCATTGCTCAACAGATACTGTCTTATAAGTACCGCACGCTGACCAATTGCGCCACTGGAGCACTTTGCAGCATTGTTTGGTTATGCTAGATGTGGATTTTATTCAATACAATCAGTACAGTAATAAGAATTGAAAAAGAAAATCATTTTTGGTGATGAATGATGAGCAACAAAGGAACATGCCTGCCAGATGGCACTTGAATAAGCTGTCCACGGTGATAAAAAAAGGTTTAAAAAACAACAACAACAATGTTATCATAATTAATGTCATATTTTAGCTTCTGTGGTCATTTTTTACAAGCTAAACACTACAAGACTGTTTTACAGTTGAAGCAAGGATAAAATATCAACTCTAGTGATGAGACACTTGCTGTAATGACTTCCAACTCAGACGGGACTTAAACCCACAACCACTGGCTTAAGAGAACAGTGCCTTATCCATTATGCCAGTGGTGCTTACTGATGTCCTTATGTAAGACTGAAAGTTTTTAATAGTCAATTATTTATTTTTGAAAAAAAGTGAAGCTGTTTACTGTGTTCTTTGCATTACCAAGTCCAGCAAGAAATGTGCTGGTACTATCCAGAGCTGTCAGTATGGATTATTATGCTATATTGCAGAAAATCAATTTGATGCAACTGCTTTACCAACAGTATGTTAATCTTTTCCATTGCTGTTTTGTTGGCTGACTGAAGGAAGATATGCAGTGCATTTGAACCAAAGCAGATGTTAAATATTAATTTAATCAATGACTAATGACATAAGAAAAGGAAAAAAAAAACTGGATAAAAAGATGCTCCAGGTGAGGCTTGAACTCACAACCTCTGCATTGCTCAACAGATACTGTCTTATAAGTACCGCGCGCTGACCAATTGCACCACTAGAGCACTTTGCAGTATTAATTGGTTATGCTAGATGTGGATTTTATTCAATACAATCAGTACAGTCATAAGAATTGAAAAAGAAAATCATTTTTGGTGATGAATGATGAGCAACAAAGGAACATGCATGCCAGATGGCACTTGAATAAGCTGTCCACGGTTATAGAAAAGGTTTAAAAAACAACAACAACAATGTTATCATAATTAATGTCATATTTTAGCTTCTGTGGTCATTTTTTACAAGCTAAACACTGCAAGACTGTTTTACAGTAGAAGCAAGGATAAAATATCAACTCTAGTAATGAGACACTTGCTGTAATGACTTCCAACTCAGACGGGACTTAAACCCACAACCACTGGCTTAGGAGAACAGTGCCTTATCCATTATGCCAGTGGTGCTTACTGATGTCTTTATTTAAGATTGATAGATTTTTAATAGTCAATTAAATATTTTTGAAAAAAAGTGAAGCTGTTTACTGTGTTCTTTGAATTACCAAGTCCAGCAAGAAATGTGCTTGTACTATCCAGAGCTGTCAGTATGGATTATCATGCTATATTGCAGAAAATCAATTTGATGCAACTGCTTTACCAACAGTATGTTAATCTTTTCCATTGCTGTTTTGTTGGCTGACTGAAGGAAGATATGCAGTGCATTTGAACCAAAGCAGATGTGTGCTGACAACTTAAATGCACAATCATGTTTCTGTTTTTTCTTTCTTCCATCCTTTGTAATATCATATTAAATATTAAGGTAGCAGTTTATAATCAATGACTAATGACATAAGAAAAGGAAAAAAAAACAGTATACAAAGATGCTCCAGGAGAGGCTTGAACTCACAAACTTGGCATTGCTCAACAGATACTGTCTTATAAGTACCGCACATTGACCAATTGCGCCACTGGAGCACTTTGCAGCATTGTTTGGTTATGCTAGATGTGGATTTTATTCAATACAATCAGTACAGTCATAAGAATTGAAAAAGAAAATCATTTTTGGTGATGAATGATGAGCAACAAAGGAACATGCATGCCAGATGGCACTTGAATAAGCTGTCCACGGTGATAGAAAAGGTTTTAAAAACAACAACAACAATGTTATCATAATTAATGTCATATTTTAGCTTCTGTGGTCATTTTTTACAAGCTAAACACTGCAAGACTGTTTTACAGTTGAAGCAAGGATAAAATATCAACTCTAGTGATGAGACACTTGCTGTAATTACTTCCACCCCATATGGGACTTGGACCCCCTGGCTTAGGAGGGCAGTGACTTATCCATTATGCCAGTGGTGCTTACTGATGTACTTATTTAAGACTTTTAGGTTTTTAATAGTCAATTATTTTTTTTTGAGGAAAAAGTGAAGCTGTTTACTGTGTTCTTTGCATTACCAAGTCCAGCAAGAAATGTGCTGGTACTATCCAGAGCTGTCAGTATGGATTATCATGCTATATTGCAGAAAATCAATTTGATGCAACTGCTTTACCAACAGTATGTTAATCTTTTCCATTGCTGTTTTGTTGGCTGACTGAAGGAAGATATGCAGTGCATTTGAACCAAAGCAGATGTGTGCTGACAACTTAAATGCACAATCATGTTTGTGTTTTTTCTTTCTTTCTTCCATCCTTTGTAATATCATATTAAATATTAAGACTACCAGCTTATAATCAATGACTAATGACATAAGAAAAGAAAAAAAACAGTATACAAAGAAACTCCAGGTGAGGCTTGAACTCACAAACTCGGCATTGCTCATCAGATACTGTGTTATAAGTACCGCGCGCTGACCAATTGCACCACTGGAGCACTCTGCAGCATTAATTGATTATGCTAGATGTGGATTTTATTCAATACAATCAGTACAGTCATAAGAATTGAAAAAGAAAATCATTTTTGGTGATGAATGATGAGCAACAAAGGAACATGCATGCCAGATGGCACTTGAATAAGCTGTCCACGGTGATAGAAAAGGTTTAAAAAACAACAACAATGTTATTATAATTAATGTCATATTTTAGCTTCTGTGGTCATTTTTTACAAGCTAAACACTGCAAGATTGTTTTACAGTTGAAGCAAGGATAAAATATCAACTCTAGTGATGAGACACTTGCTGTAATGACTTCCAACTCAGACGGGACTTAAACCCACAACCACTGGCTTAGGAGAACTGTGCCTTATCCATTATGCCAGTGGTGCTTACTGATGTCCTTATTTAAGACTGATAGGTTTTTAATAGTCAATTAAATATTTTTGAAAAAAAGTGAAGTTGTTTACTGTGTTCTTTGCATTACCAAGTCCAGCAAGAAATGTGCTGGTACTATCCAGAGCTGTCAGTATGGATTATCATGCTATATAGCAGAAAATCAATTTGATGCAACTGCTTTACCAACAGTATGTTAATCTTTTCCATTGCTGTTTTGTTGGCTGACTGAAGGAAGATATGCAGTGCATTTGAACCAAAGCAGATGTGTGCTGACAACTTAAATGCACAATCATGTTTGTGTGTTTTCTTTCTTTCTTCCATCCTTTGTAATATCATATTAAATATTAAGGTAGCAGTTTATAATCAATGACTAATGACATAAGAAAAGGAAAAAAAACAGTATACAAAGATGCTCCTGGTGAGGCTTGAACTCACAACCTCGGCATTGCTCAACAGATACTGTCTTATAAGTACCGCACGCTGACCAATTGCGCCACTGGAGCACTTTGCAGCATTGTTTGGTTATGCTAGATGTGGATTTTATTCAATACAATCAGTACAGTAATAAGAATTGAAAAAGAAAATCATTTTTGGTGATGAATGATGAGCAACAAAGGAACATGCATGCCAGATGGCACTTGAATAAGCTGTCCACGGTGATAAAAAAAGGTTTAAAAAACAACAACAACAATGTTATCATAATTAATGTCATATTTTAGCTTCTGTGGTCATTTTTTACAAGCTAAACACTGCAAGACTGTTTTACAGTTGAAGCAAGGATAAAATATCAACTCTAGTGATGAGACACTTGCTGTAATGACTTCCAACTCAGACGGGACTTAAACCCACAACCACTGGCTTAGGAAAACAGTGCCTTATCCATTATGCCAGTGGTGCTTACTGATGTCCTTATGTAAGACTGATAGGTTTTTAATAGTCAATTATTTATTTTTGAAAAAAAGTGAAGCTGTTTACTGTGTTCTTTGCATTACCAAGTCCAGCAAGAAATGTGCTGGTACTATCCAGAGCTGTCAGTATGGATTATTATGCTATATTGCAGAAAATCAATTTGATGCAACTGCTTTACCAACAGTATGTTAATCTTTTCCATTGCTGTTTTGTTGGCTGACTGAAGGAAGATATGCAGTGCATTTGAACCAAAGCAGATGTTAAATATTAATTTAATCAATGACTAATGACATAAGAAAAGGAAAAAAAAAACTGGATAAAAAGATGCTCCAGGTGAGGCTTGAACTCACAACCTCTGCATTGCTCAACAGATACTGTCTTATAAGTACCGCGCGCTGACCAATTGCGCCACTAGAGCACTTTGCAGCATTGATTGGTTATGCTAGATGTGGATTTTATTCAATACAATCAGTACAGTCATAAGAATTGAAAAAGAAAATCACTTTTGGTGATGAATGATGAGCAACAAAGGAACATGCATGCCAGATGGCACTTGAATAAGCTGTCCACGGTTATAGAAAAGGTTTAAAAAACAACAACAACAATGTTATCATAATTAATGTCATATTTTAGCTTCTGTGGTCATTTTTTACAAGCTAAACACTGCAAGACTGTTTTACAGTAGAAGCAAGGATAAAATATCAACTCTAGTAATGAGACACTTTCTGTAATGACTTCCAACTCAGACGGGACTTAAACCCACAACCACTGGCTTAGGAGAACAGTGCCTTATCCATTATGCCAGTGGTGCTTACTGATGTCCTTATTTAAGATTGATAGGTTTTTAATAGTCAATTAAATATTTTTGAAAAAAAGTGAAGCTGTTTACTGTGTTCTTTGAATTACCAAGTCCAGCAAGAAATGTGCTGGTACTATCCAGAGCTGTCAGTATGGATTATCATGCTATATTGCAGAAAATCAATTTGATGCAACTGCTTTACCAACAGTATGTTAATCTTTTCCATTGCTGTTTTGTTGGCTGACTGAAGGAAGATATGCAGTGCATTTGAACCAAAGCAGATGTGTGCTGACAACTTAAATGCACAATCATGTTTGTGTTTTTTCTTTCTTTCTTCCATCCTTTGTAATATCATATTAAATATTAAGGTAGCAGTTTATAATCAATGACTAATGACATAAGAAAAGGAAAAAAAAACAGTATACAAAGATGCTCCATGTAAAGCTTGAACTCACAACCTCGGCATTGCTCAACAGCTACTGTCTTATAAGTACCGCGCGCTGACCAATTGCGCCACTGGAGCACTTTGCCGCATTAATTGGTTATGCTAGATGTGGATTTTATTTAATACAATCAGTACAGTCATAAGAATTGAAAAAGAAAATCATTTTTGGTGATGAATGATGAGCAACAAAGGAACATGCATGCCAGATGGCACTTGAATAAGCTGTCCACGGTGATAGAAAAGGTTTAAAAAACAACAACAACAATGTTATCATAATTAATGTCATATTTTAGCTTCTGTGGTCATTTTTTACAAGCTAAACACTGCAAGACTGTTTTACAGTAGAAGCAAGGATAAAATATCAACTCTAGTGATGAGACACTTGCTGTAATGACTTCCAACTCAGACAGGACTTAAACCCACAACCACTGGCTTAGGAGAACAGTGCCTTATCCATTATGCCAGTGGTGCTTACTGATGTCCTTATGTAAGACTGATAGGTTTTTAATAGTCAATTATTTATTTTTGAAAAAAAGTGAAGCTGTTTACTGTGTTCTTTGCATAACCAAGTCCAGCAAGAAATGTGCTGGTACTATCCAGAGCTGTCAGTATGGATTATCATGCTATATTGCAGAAAATCAATTTGATGCAACTGCTTTACCAACAGTATGTTAATCTTTTCCATTGCTGTTTTGTTGGCTGACTGAAGGAAGATATGCAGTGCATTTGAACCAAAGCAGATGTGTGCTGACAACTTAAATGCACAATCATGTTTGTGTTTTTTCTTTCTTTCTTCCATCCTTTGTAATATCATATTAAATATTAAGGTAGCAGTTTATAATCAATGACTAATGACATAAGAAAAGGAAAAAAAAACAGTACACAAAGATGCTCCAGGTGAGGCTTGAAATCACAACCTCGGCATTGCTCAACAGATACTGTCTTATTAGTACTGCGAGCTGACCAATTGCGCCACTGGAGCACTTTGCAGCATTAATTGGTTATGCTAGATGTGGATTTTATTCAATACAATCAGTACAGTAATAAGAATTGAAAAAGAAAATAATTTTTGGTGATGAATGATGAGCAACAAAGGAACATGCATGCCAGATGGCATTTGAATAAGCTGTCCACGGTGATAGAAAAGGTTTAAAAATAACAACAACAATGTTATCATAATTAATGCCATATTTTAGCTAGAGATGAGCGGGTTCGGTTCCTCGGAATCCGAACCCGCCCGAACTTAATGTTTTTTTACACGGGTCCGAGCGACTCGGATCTTCCCGCCTTGCTCGGTTAACCCGAGCGCGCCCGAACGTCATCATGACGCTGTCGGATTCTCGCGAGGCTCGGATTCTATCGCGAGACTCGGATTCTATATAAGGAGCCGCGCGTCGCCGCCATTTTCACACGTGCATTGAGATTGATAGGGAGAGGACGTGGCTGGCGTCCTCTCCATTTAGATTAGAAGAGAGAGAGTGAGATTGAGACAGAGACACTTGATTTACTGGAGCTTAGGAGTACTAGAGAGTGCAGAGTTTACTAGTGACTGACCACTGACCAGTGACCACCAGTGCAGTTTTATTTAATATAATCCGTTCTCTGCCTGAAAAAAAATGATACACAGTGACTCAGTCACATACCATATCTGTGCTCAGCCCAGTGTGCTGCATCATCTATGTATAATATCTGACTGTGCTCACACAGCTTAATTGTGGGGGAGACTGGGGAGCAGTTATAGGTTATAGCAGGAGCCAGGAGTACATACATATTATTAAAATTAAACAGTGCACACTTTTGCTGCAGGCAGGAGTGCCACTGCCAGTGTGACTGACCAGTGACCTGACCACACTGACCACCAGTATAGTATACTATATTGTGATTGCCTGAAAAAGTTAAACACTCGTCGTGTGACTTGTGTGGTGTTTTTTTTTTTATTCTATAAAAAACTCATTCTGCTGACAGACAGTGTCCAGCAGGTCCGTCATTATATAATATATACCTGTCCGGCTGCAGTAGTGATATATATATATATTTTTATATCATTATTTATCATCCAGTCGCAGCAGACACAGTACGGTAGTTCACGGCTGTAGCTACCTCTGTGTCAGCACTCGGCAGTCCATCCATAATTGTATACCACCTACCCGTGGTTTTTTTTTTCTTTCTTCTTTATACATACTACATCTCATTATCATCCAGTCTATATTAGCAGCAGACACAGTACAGTACGGTAGTCCACGGCTGTAGCTACCTCTGTGTCGGCACTCGGCAGTCCATCCATAATTGTATACCACCTACCCGTGGTTTTTTTTTTCTTTCTTCTTTATACATACTACATCTCATTATCATCCAGTCTATATTAGCAGCAGACACAGTACAGTACGGTAGTCCACGGCTGTAGCTACCTCTGTGTCGGCACTCGGCAGTCCGTCCATAATTGTATACCACCTACCCGTGTTTTTTTTTTCTTTCTTCTTTATACATACATACTACATCTCATTATCAACCAGTCTATGTTAGCAGCAGACACAGTACAGTACGGTAGTCCACGGCTGTAGCTACCTCTGTGTCGGCACTCGGCAGTCCATCCATAATTGTATACCACCTACCCGTGGTTTTTTTTTCTTTCTTCTTTATACATACATACTACATCTCATTATCATCCAGTCTATATTAGCAGCAGACACAGTACAGTACGGTAGTCCACGGCTGTAGCTACCTCTGTGTCGGCACTCGGCAGTCCATCCATAATTGTATACCACCTACCCGTGGTTTTTTTTTTCTTTCTTCTTTATACATACTACATCTCATTATCATCCAGTCTATATTAGCAGCAGACACAGTACAGTACGGTAGTCCACGGCTGTAGCTACCTCTGTGTCGGCACTCGGCAGTCCATCCATAATTGTATACCACCTACCCATGGTTTTTTTTTCTTTCTTCTTTATACATACATACTACATCTCATTATCAACCAGTCTATATTAGCAGCAGACACAGTACAGTACAGTAGTCCACGGCTGTAGCTACCTCTGTGTCGGCACTCGGCAGTCCATCCATAATTGTATACCACCTACCCGTGGTTTTTTTTTCTTTCTTCTTTATACATACATACTACATCTCATTATCAACCAGTCTATATTAGCAGCAGACACAGTACAGTACGGTAGTCCACGGCTGTAGCTACCTCTGTGTCGGCACTCGGCAGTCCATCCATAATTGTATACCACCTACCCGTGGTTTTTTTTTCTTTCTTCTTTATACATACTACATCTCTGTTAGGAATATTTGTGTTTTGTTTTGCCTTGCATTACCTCATTCCTGCCTCTAGGGGTCTCACTTGTTGCCTCAGGTCTGAATGGCAGTTGCACACTGCCTCTGCAGGGTAATTACCTGATTGTGTGCACCTGGAGCCCAACACCCTGCTGCTATTTAACTCCAGCTCACAGGCACTTAGTTGCAGATCATTGCGGTTCCGTATGGAGTGAGACTGGGCTCTCTCCAGTAACCCTGTCCAGATTCTGCCTTATTTGCTTCTTGGAGACTTCCCTGCAGTTTGCTAAAATGCATGTGCCTTGCTTCTGGACTTCTTACCCTGCCAGTTCAACATCTACATTTCTGGACTATTATTTGCAGTTTGTTTCCATTCCTGCCTGATCACTTCATTTTTGGTATGTTATTTTTCCCCTGCTTGATTTAAACCCGGATTTCTTCATGTTTATTTTGCATCTATGTTTAACCTGAAATATTCCATTTATCGTGTTTTGTTCCATGTAATCAAGCATCCAGTTTATATTTATTTTTACCACCACTTTTTCCACAATAAACTTTACTTAATTTTCACCTGGCTTCAGCTGACATCTTTCCAAGCACGCACACACAGAGAACTCTAGAAATCGTTACAGAATGATCTGCCAAAATAAACGTGTGCAGGAGTTTTGTTTTGATTCAGCTGAATCTCATAAAATGGCTTCACTTCAGAAAGGTTCCCTGCCTCTCAAGTTTTTGCCGTTTTTGAGTTCTGCATTGCTGGTGGATTTCAGAGAGAAACTGGAGGGTATTCAAATCCTATCTTCAGAGATACTGTCTGCTCTGCCTGAAGATTCAGTAAGGTTACCTGCTCCCTTTAAGGAGACGCAGGAAAAAAGGGGAAAAGATCAGTCTGGTACTCTCAATTCTGGCTGCTGTTTTTCTAGCGTAAGCAAAGGCAAGTTTTGGAGTTTTCCACGACCCAGTCTCTCTGAGGAAGAAAGGAGACATAGAAGGGATAAGAAGCTCTGTTTTTATTGCGGCAGGTCGGGACATTTTATTCAGTTATGTCCTGCTCGCAAACATAAAAAGAGCTTTCCTCATTCTGCCATAGTGCCAAATTCTGCTCAGTTATGCCACTGTGGTGCTCAAATTTCGAAAGGAGGGGTGTCCGGCCAAGCGACCCCAGGAGGGGTGTCCGGCCAAGCGACCCCAGGAGGGGTGTCCGGCCAAGCGACCCCAGGAGGGGTGTCCGGCCAAGCGACCCCAGGAGGGGTGTCCGGCCAAGCGACCCCAGGAGGGGTGTCCGGCCCTGCGACCCCAGGAGGGGTGTCCGGCCCTGCGACCCCAGGAGGGGTGTCCGGCCCTGCGACCCCAGGAGGGGTGTCCGGCCCTGCGACCCCAGGAGGGGTGTCCGGCCCTGCGACCCCAGGAGGGGTGTCCGGCCCTGCGACCCCAGGAGGGGTGTCCGGCCCTGCGACCCCAGGAGGGGTGTCCTGCCCTGCGACCCCAGGAGGGGTGTCCGGCCCTGCGACCCCAGGAGGGGTGTCGGTCCCTGCTGCCCTTGCCTTCGGGCATGAGGTCCCTGCTGCCCTTGCCTTCGGGCATGAGGTCCCTGCTGCCCTTGCCTTTGGGCATGAGGTCCCTGCTGCCCTTGCCTTTGGGCATGAGGTCCCTGCTGCCCTTGCCTTTGGGCATGAGGTCCCTGCTGCCCTTGCCTTTGGGCATGAGGTCCCTGCTGCCCTTGCCTTCGGGCATGAGGTCCCTGCTGCCCTTGCCTCACGGCATGAGGTCCCCGTTGCCCTTGCCTCACGGCATGAGGTCCCCGTTGCCCTTGCCTCACGGCATGAGGTCCCCGTTGCCCTTGCCTCACGGCATGAGGTCCCCGTTGCCCTTGCCTCACGGCATGAGGTCCCCGTTGCCCTTGCCTCACGGCATGAGGTCCCCGTTGCCCTTGCCTCACGGCATGAGGTCCCCGCTGCCCTTGCCTCACGGCATGAGGTCCCCGCTGCCCTTGCCTCACGGCATGAGGTCCCCGCTGCCCTTGCCTCACGGCATGAGGTCTCCGCTGCCCTTGCCTCACAGCATGAGGTCCCCGTTGCCCTTGCCTCACGGCATGAGGTCCCCGTTGCCCTTGCCTCACGGCATGAGGTCCCCGTTGCCCTTGCCTCACGGCATGAGGTCCCCGTTGCCCTTGCCTCACGGCATGAGGTCCCCATTGCCCTTGCCTCACGGCATGAGGTCCCCGTTGCCCTTGCCTCACGGCATGAGGTCCCCGTTGCCCTTGCCTCAAGGCATGAGGTCCGAGAGGTGCCCGCTTCGCCAGAGGTCCGAGAGGTGCCCGCTTCGCCAGAGGTCCGAGAGGTGCCCGCTTCGCCAGAGGTCCGAGAGGTGCCCGCTTCGCCAGAGGTCCGAGAGGTGCCCGCCTTGCCAGAGGTCCGAGAGGTGCCCGCCTTGCCAGAGGTGCCCGCCTTGCCAGAGGTCCGAGAGGTGCCCGCCTTGCCAGAGGTCCGAGAGGTGTCCACCTTGCCAGAGGTCCGGCCAAGGCCTGTCCAGCCCCAGGAGGGGGCTCTGCCTGTCCAGCCCCAGGAGGGGGTTCTGCCTGTCCAGCCCCAGGAGGGGGTTCTGCCTGTCCAGCCCCAGGAGGGGGTTCTGCCTGTCCAGCCCCAGGAGGGGGTTCTGCCTGCCCAGCCCCAGGAGGGGGTTCTGCCTGCCCAGCCCCAGGAGGGGGTTCTGCCTGTCCAGCCCCAGGAGGGGGTTCCGCCTGTCCAACACCAGATAGAGGTGCCTGCCATGCCCGAGATCCAAGATTTGCCCGAGGATCTGCCTTACTTTTATGGAAATATCTCTCACTGTTTAGCTCTCTTCAGATATTATCTGAGTTTTGATGACTTGTCCCCTATTGATATCATTGCTAACGTATGTATGAGATTCAGAGGGAGGGCCTTGAAGTGGGTAAATGGTCTTATAGATAAGGGAGATCCAGTGTTACAAGATTTGCCCGGTTTCCTCAAGGCTGTGACCGAAAGATTCAGTCCACCAACTGTCCTCACGCTCCTAGATGAATCTACTAAGGTGTGCCCCTCTGAGAACCTGCCTTTGCAGTCTGGGGAGCACCCTCAGTTTTTCAGATGTGGGCAGGTATCTCTAGGTGTTCACGCAGATTGCTCGGCAAGTTTAACATCTACAAGTTTACCATCCGCTCTTGATTCCATCCAGGAAAATAAGAGGTCAGTTCTACCGCTGGGTGGTGGCTCCGACTCTGAGAGTGAGCTTCTGGATGATCCGAGACTCGTTTTTGATGGACCTGTATTGCCTAATAGTGTCTTTGTGACACCTTCAAATAGGGTTAGGCAACCCAGAAAGAAAAAAGGAAAAAAGAAGAGAAGGTGAACTTTGAGGCGTCTGGAATCCGCCTGTTTAAGGGGGGGATAATGTTAGGAATATTTGTGTTTTGTTTTGCCTTGCATTACCTCATTCCTGCCTCTAGGGGTCTCACTTGTTGCCTCAGGTCTGAATGGCAGTTGCACACTGCCTCTGCAGGGTAATTACCTGATTGTGTGCACCTGGAGCCCAACACCCTGCTGCTATTTAACTCCAGCTCACAGGCACTTAGTTGCAGATCATTGCGGTTCCGTATGGAGTGAGACTGGGCTCTCTCCAGTAACCCTGTCCAGATTCTGCCTTATTTGCTTCTTGGAGACTTCCCTGCAGTTTGCTAAAACGCATGTGCCTTGCTTCTGGACTTCTTACCCTGCCAGTTCAACATCTACATTTCTGGACTATTATTTGCAGTTTGTTTCCATTCCTGCCTGATCACTTCATTTTTGGTATGTTATTTTTCCCCTGCTTGATTTAAACCCGGATTTCTTCATGTTTATTTTGCATCTATGTTTAACCTGAAATATTCCATTTATCGTGTTTTGTTCCATGTAATCAAGCATCCAGTTTATATTTATTTTTACCACCACTTTTTCCACAATAAACTTTACTTAATTTTCACCTGGCTTCAGCTGACATCTTTCCAAGCACGCACACACAGAGAACTCTAGAAATCGTTACAATCTCATTATCATCCAGTCTATATTAGCAGCAGACACAGTACAGTACGGTAGTCCACGGCTGTAGCTACCTCTGTGTCGGCACTCGGCAGTCCGTCCATAATTGTATACCACCTACCCGTGGTTTTTTTTTTCTTTCTTCTTTATACATACATACTACATCTCATTATCATCCAGTCTATATTAGCAGCAGACACAGTACAGTACGGTAGTCCACGGCTGTTGCTACCTCTGTGTCGGCACTCGGCAGTCCATTCATAATTGTATACTAGTATCCATCCATCTCCATTGTTTACCTGAGGTGCCTTTTAGTTGTGCCTATTAAAATATGGAGAACAAAAATGTTGAGGTTCCAAAATTAGGGAAATATCAAGATCCACTTCCACCTCGTGCTGAAGCTGCTGCCACTAGTCATGGCCGAGACGATGAAATGCCAGCAACGTCGTCTGCCAAGGCCGATGCCCAATGTCATAGTACAGAGCATGTCAAATCCAAAACACCAAATATCAGTAAAAAAAGGACTCCAAAACCTAAAATAAAATTGTCGGAGGAGAAGCGTAAACTTGCCAATATGCCATTTACCACACGGAGTGGCAGGGAACGGCTGAGGCCCTGGCCTATGTTCATGGCTAGTGGTTCAGCTTCACATGAGGATGGAGGCACTCAGCCTCTCGCTAGAAAAATGAAAAGACTCAAGCTGGCAAAAGCAGTTGCACCGCAAAGAACTGTGCGTTCTTCGAAATCCCAAATCCACAAGGAGAGTCCAATTGTGTCGGTTGCGATGCCTGACCTTCCCAACACTGGACGTGAAGAGCATGCGCCTTCCACCATTTGCACGCCCCCTGCAAGTGCTGGAAGGAGCACCCGCAGTCCAGTTCCTGATAGTCAGATTGAAGATGTCAGTGTTGAAGTACACCAGGATGAGGAGGATATGGGTGTTGCTGGCGCTGGGGAGGAAATTGACCAGGAGGATTCTGATGGTGAGGTGGTTTGTTTAAGTCAGGCACCCGGGGAGACACCTGTTGTCCGTGGGAGGAATATGGCCGTTGACATGCCTGGTGAAAATACCAAAAAAATCAGCTCTTCGGTGTGGAACTATTTCAACAGAAATGCGGACAACAGGTGTCAAGCCGTGTGTTCCCTTTGTCAAGCTGTAATAAGTAGGGGTAAGGACGCTAACCACCTTGGAACATCCTCCCTTATACGTCACCTGCAGCGCATTCATAATAAGTCAGTGACAAGTTCAAAAACTTTGGGTGACAGCGGAAGCAGTCCACTGACCAGTAAATCCCTTCCTCTTGTAACCAAGCTCACGCAAACCACCCCACCTACTCCCTCAGTGTCAATTTCCTCCTTCCCCAGGAATGCCAATAGTCCTGCAGGCCATGTCACTGGCAATTCTGACGAGTCCTCTCCTGCCTGGGATTCCTCCGATGCATCCTTGCGTGTAACGCCTACTGCTGCTGGCGCTGCTGTTGTTGCTGCTGGGAGTCGATGGTCATCCCAGAGGGGAAGTCATAAGCCCACTTGTACTACTTCCAGTAAGCAATTGACTGTTCAACAGTCCTTTGCGAGGAAGATGAAATATCACAGCAGTCATCCTGCTGCAAAGCGGATAACTGAGGCCTTGACAACTATGTTGGTGTTAGACGTGCGTCCGGTATCCGCCGTTAGTTCACAGGGAACTAGACAATTCATTGAGGCAGTGTGCCCCCCGTTACCAAATACCATCTAGGTTCCACTTCTCTAGGCAGGCGATACCGAAAATGTACACGGACCTCAGAAAAAGACTCACCAGTGTCCTAAAAAATGCAGCTGGACCCAATGTCCACTTAACCACGGACATGTGGACAAGTGGAGCAGGGCAGGGTCAGGACTATATGACTGTGACAGCCCACTGGGTAGATGTATGGACTCCCGCCGCAAGAACAGCAGCGGCGGCACCAGTAGCAGCATCTCGCAAACGCCAACTCTTTCCTAGGCAGGCTACGCTTTGTATCACCGCTTTCCAGAATACGCACACAGCTGAAAACCTCTTACGGCAACTGAGGAAGATCATCGCGGAATGGCTTACCCCAATTGGACTCTCCTGTGGATTTGTAGCATCGGACAACGCCAGCAATATTGTGTGTGCATTAAATATGGGCAAATTCCAGCACGTCCCATGTTTTGCACATACCTTGAATTTGGTGGTGCAGAATTTTTTAAAAAACGACAGGGGCGTGCAAGAGATGCTGTCGGTGGCCAGAAGAATTGCGGGACACTTTCGGCGTACAGGCACCACGTACAGAAGACTGGAGCACCACCAAAAACTACTGAACCTGCCCTGCCATCATCTGAAGCAAGAAGTGGTAACGAGGTGGAATTCAACCCTCTATATGCTTCAGAGGTTGGAGGAGCAGCAAAAGGCCATTCAAGCCTATACAATTGAGCACGATATAGGAGGTGGAATGCACCTGTCTCAAGCGCAGTGGAGAATGATTTCAACGTTGTGCAAGGTTCTGATGCCCTTTGAACTTGCCACACGTGAAGTCAGTTCAGACACTGCCAGCCTGAGTCAGGTCATTCCCCTCATCAGGCTTTTGCAGAAGAAGCTGGAGACATTGAAGGAGGAGCTAACACGGAGCGATTCCGCTAGGCATGTGGGACTTGTGGATGGAGCCCTTAATTCGCTTAACAAGGATTCACGGGTGGTCAATCTGTTGAAATCAGAGCACTACATTTTGGCCACCGTGCTCGATCCTAGATTTAAAGCCTACCTTGGATCTCTCTTTCCGGCAGACACAAGTCTGCTGGGGTTGAAAGACCTGCTGGTGAGAAAATTGTCAAGTCAAGCGGAACGCGACCTGTCAACATCTCCTCCTTCACATTCTCCCGCAACTGGGGGTGCGAGGAAAAGGCTCAGAATTCCGAGCCCACCCGCTGGCGGTGATGCAGGGCAGTCTGGAGCGACTGCTGATGCTGACATCTGGTCCGGACAGAAGGACCTGACAACGATTACGGACATGTCGTCTACTGTCACTGCATATGATTCTCTCAACATTGAAAGAATGGTGGAGGATTATATGAGTGACCGCATCCAAGTAGGCACGTCACACAGTCCGTACTTATACTGGCAGGAAAAAGAGGCAATTTGGAGGCCCTTGCACAAACTGGCTTTATTCTACCTAAGTTGCCCTCCCACAAGTGTGTACTCCGAAAGAGTGTTTAGTGCCGCCGCTCACCTTGTCAGCAATCGGCGTACGAGGTTACATCCAGAAAATGTGGAGAAGATGATGTTCATTAAAATGAATTATAATCAATTCCTCCGCGGAGACATTGACCAGCAGCAATTGCCTCCACAAAGTACACAGGGAGCTGAGATGGTGTATTCCAGTGGGGACGAATTGATAATCTGTGAGGAGGGGGATGTACACGGTGATATATCGGAGGATGATGATGAGGTGGACATCTTGCCTCTGTAGAGCCAGTTTGTGCAAGGAGAGATTAATTGCTTCTTTTTTGGGGGGGGTCCAAACCAACCCGTCATATCAGTCACAGTCGTGTGGCAGACCCTGTCACTGAAATGATGGGTTGGTTAAAGTGTGCATGTCCTGTTTATACAACATAAGGGTGGGTGGGAGGGCCCAAGGACAATTCCATCTTGCACCTCTTTTTTCTTTTATTTTTCTTTGCGTCATGTGCTGTTTGGGGAGGGTTTTTTTGGAAGGGCCATCCTGCGTGACACTGCAGTGCCACTCCTAGATGGGCCCGGTGTTTGTGTCGGCCACTAGGGTCGCTTATCTTACTCACACAGTCAGCTACCTCATTGCGCCTCTTTTTTTCTTTGCGTCATGTACTGTTTGGGGAGGGTTTTTTGGAAGGGCCATCCTGCGTGACACTGCAGTGCCACTCCTAGATGGGCCCGGTGTTTGTGTCGGCCACTAGGGTCGCTTATCTTACTCACACAGTCAGCTACCTCATTGCGCCTCTTTTTTTCTTTGCGTCATGTGCTGTTTGGGGAGGGTTTTTTGGAAGGGACATCCTGCGTGACACTGCAGTGCCACTCCTAGATGGGCCCGGTGTTTGTGTCGGCCACTAGGGTCGCTTATCTTACTCACACAGCGACCTCGGTGCAAATTTTAGGACTAAAAATAATATTGTGAGGTGTGAGGTATTCAGAATAGACTGAAAATTAGTGGAAATTATGGTTTTTGAGGTTAATAATACTTTGGGATCAAAATGACCCCCAAATTCTATGATTTAAGCTGTTTTTTAGGGTTTTTTGAAAAAAACACCCGAATCCAAAACACACCCGAATCCGACAAAAAAAATTTGGTGAGGTTTTGCCAAAACGCGGTCGAACCCAAAACACGGCCGCGGAACCGAACCCAAAACCAAAACACAAAACCCGAAAAATTTCAGGCGCTCATCTCTAATTTTAGCTTCTGTGGTCATTTTTTACAAGCTAAACCCCGCAAGACTGTTTTACAGTTGAAGCAAGGATAAAATATCAACTCTATTGATGAGACACTTGCTGTAATGACTTCCACCCCATATGGGACTTGGAACCCCTGGCTTAGGAGGGCAGTGACTTATCCATTATGCCAGTGGTGCTTACTGATGTTCTTATTTAAGACTGTTAGGTTTTTAATAGTCAATTATTTATTTTTGAGGAAAAAGTGAAGCTGTTTACTGTGTTCTTTGCATTACCAAGTCCAGCAAGAAATGTGCTGGTACTATCCAGAGCTGTCAGTATGGATTATCATGCTATATTGCAGAAAATCTATTTGATGCAACTGCTTTACCAACAGTATGTTAATCTTTTCCATTGCTGTTTTGTTGGCTGACTGAAGGAAGATATGCAGTGCATTTGAACCAAAGCAGATGTGTGCTGACAACTTAAATGCACAATCATGTTTGTGTTTTTTCTTTCTTTCTTCCATCCTTTGTAATATCATATTAAATATTAAGGAAGCAGTTTGTAATCAATGACTAATGACATAAGAAAAGGAAAAAAAAAACAATATACAAAGATGCTCCAGGTGAGGCTTGAACTCACAACCTCAGCATTACTCAACAGATACTGTTTTATAAGTACCGCGCGCTGACCAATTGCACCACTGGAGCACTTTGCAGCATTAATTGGTTATGCTAGATGTGGATTTTATTCAATACAATCAGTACAGTCATAAGAATTGAAAAAGAAAATCATTTTTGGTGATAAATGATGAGCAACAAAGGAACAAGCATGCCAGATGGCTCTTGAATAAGCTGTCCACGGTGATAGAAAAGGTTTAAAAAACAACAACAACAACAACAATGTTATCATAATTAATGTCATATTTTAGCTTCTGTGGTCATTTTTTACAAGCTAAACCCTGCAAGACTGTTTTACAGTTGAAGCAAGGATAAAATATCAACTCTAGTGATGAGACACTTGCTGTAATGACTTCCACCCCATATGGGACTTGGAACCCCTGGCTTAGGAGGGCAGTGACTTATCCATTATGCCAGTGGTGCTTACTGATGTTCTTATTTAAGACTGTTAGGTTTTTAATAGTCAATTATTTATTTTTGAGGAAAAAATGAAGCTGTTTACTGTGTTCTTTGCATTACCAAGTCCAGCAAGAAATGTGCTGGTACTATCCAGAGCTGTCAGTATGGATTATCATGCTATATTGCAGAAAATCAATTTGATGCAACTGCTTTACCAACAGTATGTTAATCTTTTCCATTGCTGTTTTGTTGGCTGACTGAAGGAAGATATGCAGTGCATTTGAACCAAAGCAGATGTGTGCTGACAACTTAAATGCACAATCATGTTTGAGTTTTTTCTTTCTTTCTTCCATCCTTTGTAATATCATATTAAATATTAAGGTAGCAGTTTATAATCAATGACTAATGACATAAGAAAAGAAAAAAAACAGTGTACAAAGATGCTCCAGGTGAGGCGTGAACTCACAACCTCGGCATTGCTCAACAGATACTGTCTTATAAGTACTGCGCGCTGACCAATTGCGCCACTGGAGCACTTTGCAGCATTAATTGGTTATGCTAGATGTGGATTTTATTCAATACAATCAGTACAGTCATAAGAATTGAAAAAGAAAATAATTTTTGGTGATGAATGATGAGCAACAAAGGAACATGCATGCCAGATGGCACTTGAATAAGCTGTCCACGGTGATAGAAAAGGTTTAAAAAACAACAACAACAATGTTATCATAATTAATGTCATATTTTAGCTTCTGTGGTCATTTTTTACAAGCTAAACACTGCAAGACTGTTTTACAGTTGAAGCAAGGATAAAATATCAACTCTAGTGATGAGACACTTGCTGTAATGACTTCCACCCCATATGGGACTTGGAACCCCTGGCTTAGGAGGGCAGTGACTTATCCATTATGCCAGTGGTGCTTACTGATGTTCTTATTTAAGACTGTTAGGTTTTTAATAGTCAATTATTTATTTTTGAGGAAAAAGTGAAGCTGTTTACTGTGTTCTATGCATTACCAAGTCCAGCAAGAAATGTGCTGGTACTATCCAGAGCTGTCAGTATGGATTATCATGCTATATTGCAGAAAATCAATTTGATGCAACTGCTTTACCAACAGTATGTTAATCTTTTCCATTGCTGTTTTGTTGGCTGACTGAAGGAAGATATGCAGTGCATTTGAACCAAAGCAGATGTGTGCTGACAACTTAAATGCACAATCATGTTTGTGTTTTTTCTTTCTTTCTTCCATCCTTTGTAATATCATATTAAATATTAAGGTAGCAGTTTATAATCAATGACTAATGACATAAGAAAAGGAAAAAAAAAACAGTATACAGAGATACTCCGGGTGAGGCTTGAACTCACAACCTCACCATTGCTCAACAGATACTGTCTTATAAGTACCGCGTGCTGACCAATTGCGCCACTGGAGCACTTTGCAGCATTAATTGGTTATGCTAGATGTGGATTTTATTCAATACAATCAGTACAGTCATAAGAATTGAAAAAGAAAATCATTTTTGGTGATAAATGATGAGCAACAAAGGAACAAGCATGCCAGATGGCTCTTGAATAAGCTGTCCACGGTGATAGAAAAGGTTTAAAAAACAACAACAACAATGTTATCATAATTAATGTCATATTTTAGCTTCTGTGGTAATTTTTTACAAGCTAAACACTGCAAGACTGTTTTACAGTTGAAGCAAGGATAAAATATCAACTCTAGTGATGAGACACTTGCTGTTATGACTTCCAACTCAGACGGGACTTAAACCCACAACCACTGGCTTAGGAGAACAGTGCCTTATCCATTATGCCAGTGGTGCTTACTGATGTCTTTATTTAAGACTGTTAGGTTTTTAATAGTCAATTATTTATTTTTGAAAAAAAGTGAAGCTGTTTACTGTGTTCTTTGCATTACCAAGTCCAGCAAGAAATGTGCTGGTACTATCCAGAGCTGTCAGTATGGATTATCATGCTATATTGCAGAAAATCAATTTGATGCAACTGCTTTACCAACAGTATGTTAATCTTTTCCATTGCTGTTTTGTTGGCTGACTGAAGGAAGATATGCAGTGCATTTGAACCAAAGCAGATGTGTGCTGACAACTTAAATGCACAATCATGTTTGTGTTTTTTCTTTCTTTCTTCCATCCTTTGTAATATCATATTAAATATTAAGGTAGCAGTTTATAATCAATGACTAATGACATAAGAAAAGGAAAAAAAAACAGTATAAAAAGATGCTCCAGGTGAGGCTTGAACTCACAACCTCGGCCTTGGTCAACAGATACTGTTTTATTAGTACTGCGCGCTGACCAATTGCGCCACTGGAGCACTTTGCAGCATTAATTGGTTATGCTAGATGTGGATTTTATTCAATACAATCAGTACAGTCATAAGAATTGAAAAAGAAAATCATTTTTGGTGATGAATGATGAGCAACAAAGGAACATGCATGCCAGATGGCACTTGAATAAGCTGTCCACGGTGATAGAAAAGGTTTATAAAACAACAACAACAATGTTATCATAATTAATGTCATATTTTAGCTTCTGTGGTCATTTTTTACAAGCTAAACACTGCAAGACTGTTTTACAGTTGAAGGAAGGATAAAATATCAACTCTAGTGATGAGACACTTGCTGTAATGACTTCCACCCCATATGGGACTTGGAACCCCTGGCTTAGGAGGGCAGTGACTTATCCATTATGCCAGTGGTGCTTACTGATGTTCTTATTTAAGACTGTTAGGTTTTTAATAGTCAATTATTTATTTTTGAGGAAAAAGTGAAGCTGTTTACTGTGTTCTATGCATTACCAAGTCCAGCAAGAAATGTGCTGGTACTATCCAGAGCTGTCAGTATGGATTATCATGCTATATTGCAGAAAATCAATTTGATGCAACTGCTTTACCAACAGTATGTTAATCTTTTCCATTGCTGTTTTGTTGGCTGACTGAAGGAAGATATGCAGTGCATTTGAACCAAAGCAGATGTGTGCTGACAACTTAAATGCACAATCATGTTTGTGTTTTTTCTTTCTTTCTTCCATCCTTTGTAATATCATATTAAATATTAAGGTAGCAGTTTATAATCAATGACTAATGACATAAGAAAAGGAAAAAAAAAACAGTATACAAATATACTCCAGGTGAGGCTTGAACTCACGACCTCACCATTGCTCAACAGATACTGTGTTATAAGTACCGCGTGCTGACCAATTGCACCACTGGAGCACTTTGCAGCATCAATTGGTTATGCTAGATGTGGATTTTATTCAATACAATCAGTACAGTCATAAGAATTGAAAAAGAAAATCATTTTTGGTGATGAATGATGAGCAACAAAGGAACATGCATGCCAGATGGCACTTGAATAAGCTGTCCACGGTGATAGAAAAGGTTTAAAAAACAACAACAACAATGTTATCATAATTAATGTCATATTTTAGCTTCTGTGGTCATTTTTTACAAGCTAAACACTGCAAGACTGTTTTACAGTTGAAGCAAGGATAAAATATCAACTCTAGTGATGAGACACTTGCTGTAATGACTTCCATTTCAGACGGGACTTAAACCCACAACCACTGGCTTAGGAGAACAGTGCCTTATCCATTATGCCAGTGGTGCTTACTGATGTCTTTATTTAAGACTGATAGGTTTTTAATAGTCAATTATTTATTTTTGAAAAAAAGTGAAGCTGTTTACTGTGTTCTTTGCATTACCAAGTCCAGCAAGAAATGTGCTGGTACTATCCAGAGCTGTCAGTATGGATTATCATGCTATATTGCAGAAAATCAATTTGATGCAACTGCTTTACCAACAGTATGTTAATCTTTTCCATTGCTGTTTTGTTGGCTGACTGAAGGAAGATATGCAGTGCATTTGAACCAAAGCAGATGTGTGCTGACAACTTAAATGCACAATCATGTTTGAGTTTTTTCTTTCTTTCTTCCATCCTTTGTAATATCATATTAAATATTAAGGTAGCAGTTTATAATCAATGACTAATGACATAAGAAAAGAAAAAAAACAGTGTACAAAGATGCTCCAGGTGAGGCGTGAACTCACAACCTCGGCATTGCTCAACAGATACTGTCTTATAAGTACTGCGCGCTGACCAATTGCGCCACTGGAGCACTTTGCAGCATTAATTGGTTATGCTAGATGTGGATTTTATTCAATACAATCAGTACAGTCATAAGAATTGAAAAAGAAAATAATTTTTGGTGATGAATGATGAGCAACAAAAGAACATGCATGCCAGATGGCACTTGAATAAGCTGTCCACGGTGATAGAAAAGGTTTAAAAAACAACAACAACAATGTTATCATAATTAATGTCATATTTTAGCTTCTGTGGTCATTTTTTACAAGCTAAACACTGCAAGACTGTTTTACAGTTGAAGCAAGGATAAAATATCAACTCTAGTGATGAGACACTTGCTGTAATGACTTCCACCCCATATGGGACTTGGAACCCCTGGCTTAGGAGGGCAGTGACTTATCCATTATGCCAGTGGTGCTTACTGATGTTCTTATTTAAGACTGTTAGGTTTTTAATAGTCAATTATTTATTTTTGAGGAAAAAGTGAAGCTGTTTACTGTGTTCTATGCATTACCAAGTCCAGCAAGAAATGTGCTGGTACTATCCAGTGCTGTCAGTATGGATTATCATGCTATATTGCAGAAAATCAATTTGATGCAACTGCTTTACCAACAGTATGTTAATCTTTTCCATTGCTGTTTTGTTGGCTGACTGAAGGAAGATATGCAGTGCATTTGAACCAAAGCAGATGTGTGCTGACAACTTAAATGCACAATCATGGTTGTGTTTTTTCTTTCTTTCTTCCATCCTTTGTAATATCATATTAAATATTAAGGTAGCAATTTATAATCAATGACTAATGACATAAGAAAAGGAAACAAAAAGTATACAAAGATGCTCCAGGTGAGGCTTGAACTCACGACCTCGGCATTGCTCAACAGATACTGTCTTAAAAGTACTGTGCGCTGACCAATTGCGCCACTGGAGCACTTTTCAGCATTAATTGGTTATGCTAGATGTGGATTTTATTCAATACAATCAGTACAGTCATAAGAATTGAAAAAGAAAATCATTTTTGGTGATGAATGATGAGCAACAAAGGAATATGCATGCCAGATGGCACTTGAATAAGCTGTCCACGGTGATAGAAAAGGTTTAAACAACAACAACAACAACAATGTTATCATAATTAATGTCATATTTTAGCTTCTGTGGTCATTTTTTACAAGCTAAACACTGCAAGACTGTTTTACAGTTGAAGCAAGGATAAAATATCAACTCTAGTGATGAGACACTTGCTGTAATGACTTCCAACTCAGACGGGACTTAAACCCACAACCACTGGCTTAGGAGAACAGTGCCTTATCCATTATGCCAGTGGTGCTTACTGATGTCTTTATTTAAGACTGTTAGGTTTTTAATAGTCAATTATTTATTTTTGAAAAAAAGTGAAGCTGTTTACTGTGTTCTTTGCATTACCAAGTCCAGCAAGAAATGTGCTGGTACTATCCAGAGCTGTCAGTATGGATTATCATGCTATATTGCAGAAAATCAATTTGATGCAACTGCTTTACCAACAGTATGTTAATCTTTTCCATTGCTGTTTTGTTGGCTGACTGAAGGAAGATATGCAGTGCATTTGAACCAAAGCAGATGTGTGCTGACAACTTAAATGCACAATCATGTTTGTGTTTTTTCTTTCTTTCTTCCATCCTTTGTAATATCATATTAAATATTAAGGTAGCAGTTTATAATCAATGACTAATGACATAAGAAAAGGAAAAAAAAACAGTATACAAAGATGCTCCAGGTGAGGCTTGAACTCACAACCTCGGCCTTGGTCAACAGATACTGTGTTATTAGTACTGCGCGCTGACCAATTGCGCCACTGGAGCACTTTGCAGCATTAATTGGTTATGCTAGATGTGGATTTTATTCAATACAATCAGTACAGTCATAAGAATTGAAAAAGAAAATCATTTTTGGTGATGAATGATGAGCAAAAAAGGAACATGCATGCCAGATGGCACTTGAATAAGCTGTCCACGGTGATAGAAAAGGTTTAAAAAACAGCAACAACAATGTTATCATAATTAATGTCATATTTTAGCTTCTGTGGTCACTTTTTTACAAGCTAAACCCTGCAAGACTGTTTTACAGTTGAAGCAAGGATAAAATATCAACTCTAGTGATGAGACACTTGCTGTAATGACTTCCAACTCAGACGGGACTTAAAACCCACAACCACTGGCTTAGGAGAACAGTGCCTTATCCATTATGCCAGTGGTGCTTACTGATGTCTTTATTTAAGACTGATCGGTTTTTAATAGTCAATTATTTATTTTTGAAAAAAAGTGAAGCTGTTTACCGTGTTCTTTGCATTACCAAGTCCAGCAAGAAATGTGCTGGTACTATCCAGAGCTGTCAGTATGGATTATCATGCTATATTGCAGAAAATCAATTTGATGCAACTGCTTTACCAACAGTATGTTAATCTTTTCCATTGCTGTTTTGTTGGCTGACTGAAGGAAGATATGCAGTGCATTTGAACCAAAGCAGATGTGTGCTGACAACTTAAATGCACAATCATGTTTGTGTTTTTTCTTTCTTTCTTCCATCCTTTGTAATATCGTATTAAATATTAAGGTAGCAGTTTATAATCAATGACTAATGACATAAGAAAAGGAAAAAAAAACAATATACAAAGATGCTCCAGGTGAGGCTTGAACTCACAACCGCGGCATTGCTTAACAGATACTGTCTTATTAGTACTGCACGCTGACCAATTGCGCCACTGGAGCACTTTGCAGCATTAATTGGTTATGCTAGATGTGGATTTTATTCAATACAATCAGTACAGTCATAAGAATTGAAAAAGAAAATCATTTTTGGTGATGAATGATGAGCAACAAAGGAACATACATGCCAGATGGCACTTGAATAAGCTGTCCACGGTGATAAAAAAGGTTTAAAAAACAACAACAACAATGTTATCATAATTAATGTCATATTTTAGCTTCTGTGGTCATTTTTTACAAGCTAAACCCTGCAAGACTGTTTTACAGTTGAAGCAAGGGTAAAATATTAACTCTAGTGATGAAACACTTGCTGTAATGACTTCCACCCTATATGGGACTTGGAACCCCTGGCTTAGGAGGGCAGTGACTTATCCATTATGCCAGTGGTGCTTACTGATGTTCTTATTTAAGACTGTTAGGTTTTTAATAGTCAATTATTTATTTTTGAGGAAAAAGTGAAGCTGTTTACTGTGTTCTTTGCATTACCAAGTCCAGCAAGAAATGTGCTGGTACTATCCAGAGCTGTCAGTATGGATTATCATGCTATATTGCAGAAAATCAATTTGATGCAACTGCTTTACCAACAGTATGTTAATCTTTTCCATTGCTGTTTTGTTGGCTGACTGAAGGAAGATATGCAGTGCATTTGAACCAAAGCAGATGTGTGCTGACAACTTAAATGCACAATCATGTTTGAGTTTTTTCTTTCTTTCTTCCATCCTTTGTAATATCATATTAAATATTAAGGTAGCAGTTTATAATCAATGACTAATGACATAAGAAAAGAAAAAAAAAACAGTATACAGAGATACTCCGGGTGAGGCTTGAACTCACAACCTCACCATTGCTCAACAGATACTGTCTTATAAGTACCGCGTGCTGACCAATTGCGCCACTGGAGCACTTTGCAGCATTAATTGGTTATGCTAGATGTGGATTTTATTCAATACAATCAGTACAGTCATAAGAATTGAAAAAGAAAATCATTTTTGGTGATAAATGATGAGCAACAAAGGAACAAGCATGCCAGATGGCTCTTGAATAAGCTGTCCACGGTGATAGAAAAGGTTTAAAAAACAACAACAACAATGTTATCATAATTAATGTCATATTTTAGCTTCTGTGGTCATTTTTTACAAGCTAAACACTGCAAGACTGTTTTACTGTTAAAGCAAGGATAAAATATCAACTCTAGTGATGAGACACTTGCTGTAATGACTTCCAACTCAGACGGGACTTAAACCCACAACCACTGGCTTAGGAGAACAGTGCCTTATCCATTATGCCAGTGGTGCTTACTGATGTCTTTATTTAAGACTGATAGGTTTTTAATAGTCAATTATTTATTTTTGAAAAAAAGTGAAGCTGTTTACCGTGTTCTTTGCATTACCAAGTCCAGCAAGAAATGTGCTGGTACTATCCAGAGCTGTCAGTATGGATTATCATGCTATATTGCAGAAAATCAATTTGATGCAACTGCTTTACCAACAGTATGTTAATCTTTTCCATTGCTGTTTTGTTGGCTGACTGAAGGAAGATATGCAGTGCATTTGAACCAAAGCAGATGTGTGCTGACAACTTAAATGCACAATCATGTTTGTGTTTTTTCTTTCTTTCTTCCATCCTTTGTAATATCATATTAAATATTAAGGTAGCAGTTTATAATCAATGACTAATGACATAAGAAAAGGAAAAAAAAAACAGTATACAAAGATACTCCAGGTGAGGCTTGAACTCACGACCTCACCATTGCTCAACAGATACTGTGTTATAAGTACCGCGTGCTGACCAATTGCACCACTGGAGCACTTTGCAGCATTAATTGGTTATGCTAGATGTGGATTTTATTCAATACAATCAGTACAGTCATAAGAATTGAAAAAGAAAATAATTTTTGGTGATGAATGATGAGCAACAAAGGAACATGCATGCCAGATGGCACTTGAATAAGCTGTCCACGGTGATAGAAAAGGTTTAAAAAACAACAACAACAATGTTATCATAATTAATGTCATATTTTAGCTTCTGTGGTCATTTTTTACAAGCTAAACACTGCAAGACTGTTTTACAGTTGAAGCAAGGATAAAATATCAACTCTAGTGATGAGACACTTGCTGTAATGACTTCCAACTCAGACGGGACTTAAACCCACAACCACTGGCTTAGGAGAACAGTGCCTTATCCATTATGCCAGTGGTGCTTACTGATGTCTTTATTTAAGACTGATAGGTTTTTAATAGTCAATTATTTATTTTTGAAAAAAAGTGAAGCTGTTTACCGTGTTCTTTGCATTACCAAGTCCAGCAAGAAATGTGCTGGTACTATCCAGAGCTGTCAGTATGGATTATTATGCTATATTGCAGAAAATCAATTTGATGCAACTGCTTTACCAACAGTATGTTAATCTTTTCCATTGCTGTTTTGTTGGCTGACTGAAGGAAGATATGCAGTGCATTTGAACCAAAGCAGATGTGTGCTGACAACTTAAATGCTCTATCATGTTTGTGTTTTTTCTTTCTTTCTTCCATCCTTTGTAATATCATATTAAATATTAAGGTAGCAGTTTATAATCAATGACTAATGACATAAGAAAAGGAAAAAAAAAACAATATACAAAGATGCTCCAGGTGAGGCTTGAACTCACAACCTCGGCATTGTTTAACAGATACTGTCTTATTAGTACTGCACGCTGACCAATTGCGCCACTGGAGCACTTTGCAGCATTAATTGGTTATGCTAGATGTGGATTTTATTCAATACAATCAGTACAGTCATAAGAATTGAAAAAGAAAATCATTTTTGGTGATGAATGATGAGCAACAAAGGAACATGCATGCCAGATGGCACTTGAATAAGCTGTCCACGGTGATAGAAAAGGTTTAAAAAACAACAACAACAATGTTATCATAATTAATGTCATATTTTAGCTTCTGTGGTCATTTTTTACAAGCTAAACACTGCAAGACTGTTTTACAGTTGAAGCAAGGATAAAATATCAACTCTAGTGATGAGACACTTGCTGTAATGACTTCCAACTCAGACAGGACTTAAACCCACAACCACTGGCTTAGGAGAACAGTGCCTTATCCATTATGCCAGTGCTGCTTACTTATGTCTTTATTTAAGACTGATAGGTTTTTAATAGTCAATTATTTATTTTTGAAAAAAAGTGAAGCTGTTTACTGTGTTCTTTGCATTACCAAGTCCAGCAAGAAATGTGCTGGTACAATCCAGAGCTGTCAGTATGGATTATCATGCTATATTGCAGAAAATCAATTTGATGCAACTGCTTTACCAACAGTATGTTAATCTTTTCCATTGCTGTTTCGTTAGCTGACTGAAGGAAGATATGCAGTGCATTTGAACCAAAGCAGATGTGTGCTGACAACTTAAATGCACAATCATGTTTGTGTTTTTTCTTTCTTTCTTCCATCCTTTGTAATATCATATTAAATATTAAGGTAGCAGTTTATAATCAATGACTAATGACATAAGAAAAGGAAAAAAAAACAGTATACAAAGATGCTCCAGGTGAGGCTTG
The DNA here is from genome assembly GCF_028390025.1 of Pseudophryne corroboree. Classification (NCBI taxonomy): domain Eukaryota; kingdom Metazoa; phylum Chordata; class Amphibia; order Anura; family Myobatrachidae; genus Pseudophryne; species Pseudophryne corroboree. Next base: position 633,082,765 of record NC_086447.1, on the reverse strand, counting down.
AACTCACAACCTCAGCATTGCTCAACAGATATTGTCTTATTAGTACTGCGCGCTGACCAATTGCGCCACTGGAGCACTTTGCAGCATTAATTGGTTATGCTAGATGTGGATTTTATTCAATACAATCAGTACAGTCATAAGAATTGAAAAAGAATATCATTTTTGGTGATGAATGATGAGCAACAAAGGAACATGCATGCCAGATGGCACTTGAATAAGCTGTCCACGGTGATAGAAAAGGTTTAAAAAACAACAACAACAACAATGTTATCATAATTAATGTCATATTTTAGCTTGTGTGGTCATTTTTTACAAGCTAAACCCTGCAAGACTGTTTTACAGTTGAAGCAAGGATAAAATATCAACTCTAGTGATGAGACACTTGCTGTAATGACTTCCACCCCATATGGGACTTGGAACCCCTTGCTTAGGAGAACAGTGCCTTATCCATTATGCCAGTGGTGCTTACTGATGTCCTTATTTAAGACTGATAGGTTTTTAATAGTCAATTGTTTATTTTTGAAAAAAAGTGAAGCTGTTTACTGTGTTCTTTGCATTACCAAGTCCAGCAAGAAATGTGCTGGTACTATCCAGAGCTGTCAGTATGGATTATCATGCTATATTGCAGAAAATCAATTTGATGTAACTGCTTTACCAACAGTATGTTAATCTTTTCCATTGCTGTTTTGTTGGCTGACTGAAGGAAGATATGCAGTGCATTTGAACCAAAGCAGATGTGTGCTGACAACTTAAATGCACAATCATGGTTGTGTTTTTTCTTTCTTTCTTCCATCCTTTGTAATATCATATTAAATATTAAGGTAGCAATTTATAATCAATGACTAATGACATAAGAAAAGGAAACAAAAAGTATACAAAGATGCTCCAGGTGAGGCTTGAACTCACGACCTCGGCATTGCTCAACAGATACTGTCTTAAAAGTACTGTGCGCTGACCAATTGCGCCACTGGAGCACTTTTCAGCATTAATTGGTTATGCTAGATGTGGATTTTATTCAATACAATCAGTACAGTCATAAGAATTGAAAAAGAAAATCATTTTTGGTGATGAATGATGAGCAACAAAGGAACATGCATGCCAGATGGCACTTGAATAAGCTGTCCACGGTGATAGAAAAGGTTTAAACAACAACAACAACAACAATGTTATCATAATTAATGTCATATTTTAGCTTCTGTGGTCATTTTTTACAAGCTAAACACTGCAAGACTGTTTTACAGTTGAAGCAAGGATAAAATATCAACTCTAGTGATGAGACACTTGCTGTAATGACTTCCACCCCATATGGGACTTGGAACCCCTGGCTTAGGAGGGCAGTGACTTATCCTTTATGCCAGTGGTGCTTACTGATGTCCTTATTTAAGACTGATAGGTATTTAATAGTCAATTATTTATTTTTGAAAAAAAGTGAAGCTGTTTACTGTATTCTTTACATTACCAAGTCCAGCAAGAAATGTGCTGGTACTATCCAGAGCTGTCAGTATGGATTATCATGCTATATTGCAGAAAATCAATTTGATGCAACTGCTTTACCAACAGTATGTTAATCTTTTCCATTGCTGTTTTGTTGGCTGACTAAAGGTAGATATGCAGTGCATTTGAACCAAAGCAGATGTGTGCTGACAACTTAAATACACAATCATGTTTGTGTTTTTCTTTCTTTCTTCCATCCTTTGTAATATCATATTAAATATTAAGGTAGCAGTTTATAATCAATGACTAATGACATAAGAAAAGGAAAAAAAAACAGTATACAAAGATGCTCCAGGTGAGGCTTGAACTCACAACCTCGGCATTGCTCAACATATACTGTCTTATAAGTATAGCGCGCTGACCAATTGCGCCACTGGAGCACTTTGCAGCATTAATTGGTTATGCTAGATGTGGATTTTTTTCAATACAATCAGTACAGTCATAAGAATTGAAAAAGAAAATCATTTTTGGTGATGAATGATGAGCAACAAAGGAACATGCATGCCAGATGGCACTTGAATAAGCTGTCCACGGTGATAGAAAAGGTTTAAAAAACAACAACAACAATGTTATCATAATTAATGTCATATTTTAGCTTCTGTGGTCATTTTTAACAAGCTAAACACTGCAAGACTGTTTTACAGTTGAAGCAAGGATAAAATATCAACTCTAGTGATGAGACACTTGCTGTAATGACTTCCACCCCATATGGGACTTGGAACCCCTGGCTTAGGAGGGCAGTGACTTATCCATTATGCCAGTGGTGCTTACTGATGTTCTTATTTAAGACTGTTAGGTTTTTAATAGTCAATTATTTATTTTTGAGGAAAAAGTGAAGCTGTTTACTGTGTTCTTTGCATTACCAAGTCCAGCAAGAAATGTGCTGGTACTATCCAGAGCTGTCAGTATGGATTATCATGCTATATTGCAGAAAATCAATTTGATGCAACTGCTTTACCAACAGTATGTTAATCTTTTCCATTGCTGTTTTGTTGGCTGACTGAAGGAAGATATGCAGTGCATTTGAACCAAAGCAGATGTGTGCTGACAACTTAAATGCACAATCATGTTTGAGTTTTTTCTTTCTTTCTTCCATCCTTTGTAATATCATATTAAATATTAAGGTAGCAGTTTATAATCAATGACTAATGACATAAGAAAAGGAAAAAAAACAGTGTACAAACATGCTCCAGGTGAGGCTTGAACTCACAACCTCGGCATTGCTCAGCAGATACTGTCTTATAAGTACTGCGCGCTGACCAATTGCGCCACTGGAGCACTTTGCAGCATTAATTGGTTATGCTAGATGTGGATTTTATTCAATACAATCAGTACAGTCATAAGAATTGAAAAAGAAAATCATTTTTGGTGATGAATGATGAGCAACAAAGGAACATGCATGCCAGATGGCACTTGAATAAGCTGTCCACGGTGATAGAAAAGGTTTAAAAAACAACAACAACAACAACAATGTTATCATAATTAATGTCATATTTTAGCTTCTGTGGTCATTTTTTACAAGCTAAACACTGCAAGACTGTTTTACAGTTGAAGCAAGGATAAAATATCAACTCTAGTGATGAGACACTTGCTGTAATGACTTCCAACTCAGACGGGACTTAAACCCACAACCACTGGCTTAGGAGAACAGTGCCTTATCCATTATGCCAGTGGTGCTTACTGATGTCCTTATTTAAGAATGTTAGGTTTTTAATAGTCAATTATTTATTTTTTGAAAAAAAAGTGAAGCTGTTTACTGTGTTCTTTGCATTACCAAGTCTAGCAAGAAATGTGCTGGTACTATCCAGAGCTCTCAGTATGGATTATCATGCTATATTGCAGAAAATCAATTTGATGCAACTGCTTTACCAACAGTATGTTAATCTTTTCCATTGCTGTATTGTTGGCTGACTGAAGGAAGATATGCAGTGCATTTGAACCAAAGCAGATGTGTGCTGACAACTTAAATGCACAATCATGTTTGTGTGCTTTCTTTCTTTCTTCCATCCTTTGTAATATCATATTAAATATTAAGGTAGCAGTTTATAATCAATGACTAATGACATAAGAAAAGGAAAAAAAAACAGTATACAAAGCTGCTCCGGGTGAGGCTTGAACTCACAACCTCGGCATTGCTCAACAGATACTGTCTTATAAGTACTGCGCGCTGACCAATTGCGCCACTGGAGCAATTTGCAGCATTAATTGGTTATGCTAGATGTGGATTTTATTCAATACAATCAGTACAATCTTAAGAATTGAAAAAGAAAATAATTTTTGGTGATGAATGATGAGCAACAAAGGAACATGCATGCCAGATGGCACTTGAATAAGCTGTCCACGGTGATAGAAAAGGTTTAAAAAACAACAACAACAATGTTATCATAATTAATGTCATATTTTAGCTTCTGTGGTCATTTTTTACAAGCAAAACACTGCAAGACTGTTTTACAGTTGAAGCAAGGATAAAATATCAACTCTAGTGATGAGACACTTGCTGTAATGACTTCCAACTCAGACGGGACTTAAAGCCACAACCACTGGCTTAGGAGAACAGTGCCTTATCCATTATGCACATGGTGCTTACTGATGTCCTTATTTAAGACTGATAGGTTTTTAATAGTCAATTATTTATTTTTGAAAAAAAGTGAAGCTGTTTACTGTGTTCTTTGCATTACCAAGTCCAGCAAGAAATGTGCTGGTACTATCCAGAGCTGTCAGTATGGATTATCATGCTATATTGCAGAAAATCAATTTGATGCAACTGCTTTACCAACAGTATGTTAATCTTTTCCATTGCTGTTTTGTTGGCTGACTGAAGGAAGATATGCAGTGCATTTGAACCAAAGCAGATGTGTGCTGACAACTTAAATGCACAATCATGTTTGTGTTTTTTCTTTCTTTCTTCCATCCGTTGTAATATCATATTAAATATTAAGGTAGCAGTTTATAATCAATGACTAATGACATAAGAAAAGGAAAAAAACAGTATACAAAGCTGCTCTAGGTGAGGATTGAACACACAACCTCAGCGTTGCTCAACAGATACTGTCTTATAAGTACCACGCACTTACCAACTGCGCCACTGGAGCACTTTGCAGCATTTATTGGTTATGCTAGATGTGGATTTTATTCAATACAATCAGTACAGTCATAAGAATTGAAAAAGAAAATCATTTTTGGTGATGAATGATGAGCAACAAAGGAACATGCATGCCAGATGGCACTTGAATAAGCTGTCCACGGTGATAGAAAAGGTTTAAAAAACAACAACAACAATGTTATCATAATTAATGTCATATTTTAGCTTCTGTGGTCATTTTTTACAAGCTAAACACTGCAAGACTGTTTTACAGTTGAAGCAAGGATAAAATATCAACTCTAGTGATGAGACACTTGCTGTAATGACTTCCAACTCAGACGGGACTTAAACCCACAACCACTGGCTTAGGAGAACAGTGCATTATCCATTATGCCAGTGGTGCTTACTGATGTTCTTATTTAAGAATGTTAGGTTTTTAATAGTCAATTATTTATTTTTTGAAAAAAAAGTGAAGCTGTTTACTGTGTTCTTTGCATTACCAAGTCTATCAAGAAATGTGCTGGTACTATCCAGAGCTCTCAGTATGGATTATCATGCTATATTGCAGAAAATCAATTTGATGCAACTGCTTTACCAACAGTATGTTAATCTTTTCCATTGCTGTATTGTTGGCTGACTGAAGGAAGATATGCAGTGCATTTGAACCAAAGCAGATGTGTGCTGACAACTTAAATGCACAATCATGTTTGTGTGCTTTCTTTCTTTCTTCTATCCTTTGTAATATCATATTAAATATTAAGGTAGCAGTTTATAATCAATGACTAATGACATAAGAAAAGGAAAAAAAACAGTATACAAAGATGCTCCAGGTGAGGTTTAAACTCACAAACTCGGCATTGCTCAACAGAAACTGTCTTATAAGTACTGCGCGCTGACCAATTGCACCACTTGAGCAATTTGCAGCATTAATTGGTTATGCTAGATGTGGATTTTATTCAATACAATCAGTACAATCATAAGAATTGAAAAAGAAAATAATTTTTGGTGATGAATGATGAGCAACAAAGGAACATGCATGCCAGATGGCACTTGAATAAGCTGTCCACGGTGATAGAAAAGGTTTAAAAAACAACAACAACAACAACAATGTTATCATAATTAATGTCATATTTTAGCTTCTGTGGTCATTTTTTACAAGCTAAACACTGCAAGACTGTTTTACAGTTGAAGCAAGGATAAAATATCAACTCTAGTGATGAGACACTTGCTGTAATGACTTTCAACTCAGACGGGACTTAAACCCACAACCACTGGCTTAGGAGAACAGTGCCTTATCCATTATGCACATGGTGCTTACTGATGTCCTTATTTAAGACTGATAGGTTTTTAATAGTCAATTATTTATTTTTGAAAAAAAGTAAAGCTGTTTACTGTGTTCTTTGCATTACCAAGTCCAGCAAGAAATGTGCTGGTACTATCCAGAGCTGTCAGTATGGATTATAATGCTATATTGCAGAAAATCAATTTGATGCAACTGCTTTACCAACAGTATGTTAATCTTTTCCATTGCTGTTTTGTTGGCTGACTCAAGGAAGATATGCAGTGCATTTGAACCAAAGCAGATGTGTGCTGACAACTTAAATGCACAATCATGTTTGTGTTTTTTCTTTCTTTCTTTCTTTCTTTCTTTCTTTCTTCCATCCTTTGTAATATCATATTAAATATTAAGGTAGCAGTTTATAATCAATGACTAATGACATAAGAAAAGGAAAAAAAAACAGTATACAAAGCTGCTCCGGGTGAGACTTGAACTCACAACCTCGGCATTGCTCAACAGATACTGTCTTATAAGTACCGCGCGCTGACCAATTGCGCCACTGGAGCACTTTGCAGCATTAATTGGTTATGCTAGATGTGGAGTTTATTCAATACAATCAGTACAGTCATAAGAATTGAAAAAGAAAATAATTTTTGGTGATGAATGATGAGCAACAAAGGAACATGCATGCCAGATGGCACTTGAATAAGCTGTCCACGATGATAAAAAAGGTTTAAAAAACAACAACAACAATGTTATCATAATTAATATCATATTTTAGCTTCTGTGGTCATTTTTTACAAGCTAAACACTGCAAGACTGTTTTACAGTTAAAGCAAGGATAAAATATCAACTCTAGTGATGAGACACTTGCTGTAGTTACTTCCACCCCATATGGGACTTGGACCCCCTGGCTCAGGAGGGCAGTGACTTATCAATTATGCCAGTGGTGCTTACTGATGTTCTTATTTAAGACTGTTAGGTTTTTAATAGTCAATTATTTATTTTTGAGGGAAAAGTGAAGCTGTTTACTGTGTTCTTTGCATTACCAAGTCCAGCAAGAAATGTGCTGGTACTATCCAGAGCTGTCAGTATGGATTATCATGCTCTATTGCAGAAAATCAATTTGATGCAACTGCTTTACCAACAGTATGTTAATCTTTTTCATTGCTGTTTTGTTGGCTGACTGAAGGAAGATATGCAGTGCATTTGAACCAAAGCAGATGTGTGCTGACAACTTAAATGCACAATCATGTTTGTGTTTTTTCTTTCTTTCTTCCATCCTTTGTAATATCATATTAAATATTAAGGTAGCAGTTTATAATCAATGACTAATGACATAAGAAAAGGAAAAAAACAGTATACAAAGCTGCTCCAGGTGAGGCTTGAACACACAACCTCGGCGTTGCTCAACAGATACTGTCTTATAAGTACCACGCACTTACCAATTGCGCCACTGGAGCACTTTGCAGCATCAGTTGGTTATGCTAGATGTGGATTTTATTCAATACAATCAGTACAGTCATAAGAATTGAAAAAGAAAATCATTTTTGGTGATGAATGATGAGCAACAAAGGAACATGCATGCCAGATGGCACTTGAATAAGCTGTCCACGGTGATAGAAAAGGTTTAAAAAACAACAACAACAATGTTATCATAATTAATGTCATATTTTAGCTTCTGTGGTCATTTTTTACAAGCTAAACACTGCAAGACTGTTTTACAGTTGAAGCAAGGATAAAATATCAACTCTAGTGATGAGACACTTGCTGTAATGACTTCCAACTCAGACGGGACTTAAACCCACAACCACTGGCTTAGGAGAACAGTGCCTTATCCATTATGCCAGTGGTGCTTACTGATGTCCTTATTTAAGAATGTTAGGTTTTTAATAGTCAATTATTTATTTTTTGAAAAAAAAGTGAAGCTGCTTACTGTGTTCTTTGCATTACCAAGTCTATCAAGAAATGTGCTGGTACTATCCAGAGCTCTCAGTATGGATTATCATGCTATATTGCAGAAAATCAATTTGATGCAACTGCTTTACCAACAGTATGTTAATCTTTTCCATTGCTGTTTTGTTGGCTGACTGAAGGAAGATATGCAGTGCATTTGAACCAAAGCAGATGTGTGCTGACAACTTAAATGCACAATCATGTTTGTGTGCTTTCTTTCTTTCTTCTATCCTTTGTAATATCATATTAAATATTAAGGTAGCAGTTTATAATCAATGACTAATGACATAAGAAAAGGAAAAAAAACAGTATACAAAGATGCTCCAGGTGAGGTTTAAACTCACAAACTCGGCATTGCTCAACAGAAACTGTCTTATAAGTACTGCGCGCTGACCAATTGCGCCACTGGAGCAATTTGCAGCATTAATTGGTTATGCTAGATGTGGATTTTATTCAATACAATCAGTACAATCATAAGAATTGAAAAAGAAAATAATTTTTGGTGATGAATGATGAGCAACAAAGGAACATGCATGCCAGATGGCACTTGAATAAGCTGTCCACGGTGATAGAAAAGGTTTAAAAAACAACAACAACAACAACAATGTTATCATAATTAATGTCATATTTTAGCTTCTGTGGTCATTTTTTACAAGCTAAACACTGCAAGACTGTTTTACAGTTGAAGCAAGGATAAAATATCAACTCTAGTGATGAGACACTTGCTGTAATGACTTCCAACTCAGACGGGACTTAAAGCCACAGCCACTGGCTTAGGAGAACAGTGCCTTATCCATTATGCACATGGTGCTTACTGATGTCCTTATTTAAGACTGATAGGTTTTTAATAGTCAATTATTTATTTTTGAAAAAAAGTGAAGCTGTTTACTGTGTTCTTTGCATTACCAAGTCCAGCAAGAAATGTGCTGGTACTATCCAGAGTTGTCTGTATGGATTATAATGCTATATTGCAGAAAATCAATTTGATGCAACTGCTTTACCAACAGTATGTTAATCTTTTCCATTGCTGTTTTGTTGGCTGACTCAAGGAAGATATGCAGTGCATTTCAACCAAAGCAGATGTGTGCTGACAACTTAAATGCACAATCATGTTTGTGTTTTTTCTTTCTTTCTTTCTTTCTTCCATCCTTTGTAATATCATATTAAATATTAAGGTAGCAGTTTATAATCAATGACTAATGACATAAGAAAAGGAAAAAAAAACAGTATACAAAGCTGCTCCGGGTGAGGCTTGAACTCACAACCTCGGCATTGCTCAACAGATACTGTCTTATAAGTACCGCGCGCTGACCAATTGCGCCACTGGAGCACTTTGCAGCATTAATTGGTTATGCTAGATGTGTATTTTATTCAATACAATCAGTACAGTCATAAGAATTGAAAAAGAAAATCATTTTTGGTGATGAATGATGAGCAACAAAGGAACATGCATGCCAGATGGCACTTGAATAAGCTGTCCACGGTGATAGAAAAGGTTTAAAAAACAACAACAACAATGTTATCATAATTAATGTCATATTTTAGCTTCTGTTGTCATTTTTTAAAAGCTAAACACTGCAAGACTGTTTTAGAGTTGAAGCAAGGATAAAATATCAACTCTAGTGATGAGACACTTGCTGTAATTACTTCCACCCCATATGGGACTTGGACCCCCTGGCTCAGGAGGGCATTGACTTATCCATTATGCCAGTAGTGCTTACTGATGTTCTTATTTAAGACTGTTAGGTTTTTAATAGTCAATTATTTATTTTTGAGGGAAAAGTGAAGCTGTTTACTGTGTTCTTTGCATTACCAAGTCCAGCAAGAAATGTGCTGGTACTATCCAGAGCTGTCAGTATGGATTATCATGCTCTATTGCAGAAAATCAATTTGATGCAACTGCTTTACCAACAGTATGTTAATCTTTTCCATTGCTGTTTTGTTGGCTGACTGAAGGAAGATATGCAGTGCATTTGAACCAAAGCAGATGTGTGCTGACAACTTAAATGCACAATCATGTTTGTGTTTTTTCTTTCTTTCTTCCATCCTTTGTAATATCATATTAAATATTAAGGTAGCAGTTTATAATCAATGACTAATGACATAAGAAAAGGAAAAAAAACAGTAAACAAAGCTGCTCCAGGTGAGGCTTGAACACACAACCTTGGCGTTGCTCAACAGATACTGTCTTATAAGTACCACGCACTTACCAATTGCGCCACTGGAGCACTTTGCAGCATTGATTGGTTATGCTAGATGTAGATTTTATTCAATACAATCAGTACAGTCATAAGAAGTGAAAAAGAAAATCATTTTTGGTGATGAATGATGAGCAACAAAGGAACATGCATGCCAGATGGCACTTGAATAAGCTGTCCACGGTGATAGAAAAGGTTTAAAAAACAACAACAACAACAATGTTATCATAATTAATGTCATATTTTAGCTTCTGTGGTCATTTTTTACAAGCTAAACACTGCAAGACTGTTTTACAGTTGAAGCAAGGATAAAATATCAACTCTAGTGATGAGACACTTGCTGTAATGACTTCCAACTCAGACGGGACTTAAACCCACAACCACTGGCTTAGGAGAACAGTGCCTTATCCATTATGCCAGTGGTGCTTACTGATGTCCTTATTTAAGAATGTTAGGTTTTTAATAGTCAATTATTTATTTTTTGAAAAAAAAGTGAAGCTGTTTACTGTGTTCTTTGCATTACCAAGTCTATCAAGAAATGTGCTGGTACTATCCAGAGCTCTCAGTATGGATTATCATGCTATATTGCAGAAAATCAATTTGATGCAACTGCTTTACCAACAGTATGTTAATCTTTTCCATTGCTGTATTGTTGGCTGACTGAAGGAAGATATGCAGTGCATTTGAACCAAAGCAGATGTGTGCTGACAACTTAAATGCACAATCATGTTTGTGTGCTTTCTTTCTTTCTTCCATCCTTTGTAATATCATATTAAATATTAAGGTAGCAGTTTATAATCAATGACTAATGACATAAGAAAAGGAAAAAAAACAGTATACAAAGATGCTCCAGGTGAGGTTTAAACTCACAACCTCGGCATTGCTCAACAGAAACTGTCTTATAAGTACTGCGCGCTGACCAATTGCGCCACTGGAGCAATTTGCAGCATTAATTGGTTATGCTAGATGTGGATTTTATTCAATACAATCATTACAATCATAAGAATTGAAAAAGAAAATCATTTTTGGTGATGAATGATGAGCAACAAAGGAACATGCAAGCCAGATGGCACTTGAATAAGCTGTCCACGGTGATAGAAAAGGTTTAAAAAATAACAACAACAATGTTATCATAATTAATGTCATATTTTAGCTTCTGTGGTCATTTTTTACAAGCTAAACACTGCAAGACTGTTTTACAGTTGAAGCAAGGATAAAATATCAACTCTAGTGATGAGACACTTGCTGTAATGACTTCCAACTCAGACGGGACTTAAACCCACAACCACTGGCTTAGGAGAACAGTGCCTTATCCATTATGCACATGGTGCTTACTGATGTCCTTATTGAAGACTGATAGGTTTTTAATAGTCAATTATTTATCTTTGAAAAAAAGTGAAGCTGTTTACTGTGTTCTTTGCATTACCAAGTCTTGCAAGAAATGTGCTGGTACAATCCAGAGCTCTCAGTATGGATTATCATGCTATATTGCAGAAAATCAATTTGATGCAACTGCTTTACCAACAGTATGTTAATCTTTTCCATTGCTGTTTTGTTGGCTGACTGAAGGAAGATATGCAGTGCATTTGAACCAAAGCAGATGTGTGCTGACAACTTAAATGCACAATCATGTTTGTGTGCTTTCTTTCTTTCTTCCATCCTTTGTAATATCATATTAAATATTAAGGTAGCAGTTTATAATCAATGACTAATGACATAAGAAAAGGAAAAAAAAACATTGTACAAAGATGCTCCAGGTGAGGCTTGAACTCTCAACCTTGGCATTGCTTAACAGATACTGTCTTATAAGTACTGCGCGCTGACCAAAGCGCCACTGGAGCAATTTGCAGCATCAGTTGGTTATGCTAGATGTGGATTTTATTCAATATAATCAGTACAGTCATAAGAATTGAAAAAGAAAATCATTTTTGGTGATGAATGATGAGCAACAAAGGAACATGCATGCCAGATGGCACTTGAATAAGCTGTCCACGATAATAAAAAAGGTTTAAAAAACAACAACAACAATGTTATCATAATTAATATCATATTTTAGCTTCTGTGGTCATTTTTTACAAGCTAAACACTGCAAGACTGTTTTACAGTTGAAGCAAGGATAAAATATCAACTCTAGTGATGAGACACTTGCTGTAATTACTTCCACTGCATATGGGACTTGGACCCCCTGGCTCAGGAGGGCAGTGACTTATCCATTATGCCAGTGGTGCTTACTGATGTTCTTATTTAAGACTGTTAGGTTTTTAATAGTCAATTATTTATTTTTGAGGGAAAAGTGAAGCTGTTGACTGTGTTCTTTGCATTACCAAGTCCAGCAAGAAATGTGCTGGTACTATCCAGAGCTGTCAGTATGGATTATCATGCTATATTGCAGAAAATCAATTTGATGCAACTGCTTTACCAACAGTATGTTAATCTTTTCCATTGCTGTTTTGTTGGCTGACTGAAGGAAGATATGCAGTGCATTTGAACCAAAGCAGATGTGTGCTGACAACTTAAATGCACAATCATGTTTGTGTTTTTTCTTTCTTTCTTCCATCCTTTGTAATATCATATTAAATATTAAGGTAGCAGTTTATAATCAATGACTAATGACATAAGAAAAGGAAAAAAAACAGTATACAAAGATGCTCCAGGTGAGGCTTGAACTCAAAACCTCGGCATTGCTCAACAGATACTGTCTTATAAGAACCGCGCGCAGACCAATTGCGCCACTGGAGCACTTTGTAGCATTGATTTGTTATGCTAGATGTGGATTTTATTCAATACAATCAGTACAGTCATAAGAATTGAAAAAGAAAATCATTTTTGGTGATGAATGATGAGCAACAAAGGAACATGCATGCCAGATGGCACTTGAATAAGCTGTCCACGGTGATAGAAAAGGTTTAAAAAACAACAACAACAATGTTATCATAATTAATGTCATATTTTAGCTTCTGTGGTCATTTATTACAAGCTAAACACTGCAAGACTGTTTTACAGTTGAAGCAAGGATAAAATATCAACTCTGGTGATGAGACACTTGCTGTAATGACTTCCACCCCATATGGGACTTGGACCCCCTGGCTTAGGAGGGCAGTGACTTATCCATTATGCCAGTGGTGCTTACTGATGTCCTTATTTAAGACTGATAGGTTTTTAATAGTCAATTATTTATTTTTGAAAAAAAGTGAAGCTGTTTACTGTGTTCTTTGCATTACCAAGTCCAGCAAGAAATGTGCTGGTACTATCCAGAGTTGTCTGTATGGATTATAATGCTATATTGCAGAAAATCAATTTGATGCAACTGCTTTACCAACAGTATGTTAATCTTTTCCATTGCTGTTTTGTTGGCTGACTCAAGGAAGATATGCAGTGCATTTCAACCAAAGCAGATGTGTGCTGACAACTTAAATGCACAATCATGTTTGTGTTTTTTCTTTCTTTCTTTCTTTCTTCCATCCTTTGTAATATCATATTAAATATTAAGGTAGCAGTTTATAATCAATGACTAATGACATAAGAAAAGGAAAAAAAAACAGTATACAAAGCTGCTCCGGGTGAGGCTTGAACTCACAACCTCGGCATTGCTCAACAGATACTGTCTTATAAGTACCGCGCGCTGACCAATTGCGCCACTGGAGCACTTTGCAGCATTAATTGGTTATGCTAGATGTGTATTTTATTCAATACAATCAGTACAGTCATAAGAATTGAAAAAGAAAATCATTTTTGGTGATGAATGATGAGCAACAAAGGAACATGCATGCCAGATGGCACTTGAATAAGCTGTCCACGGTGATAGAAAAGGTTTAAAAAACAACAACAACAATGTTATCATAATTAATGTCATATTTTAGCTTCTGTTGTCATTTTTTAAAAGCTAAACACTGCAAGACTGTTTTAGAGTTGAAGCAAGGATAAAATATCAACTCTAGTGATGAGACACTTGCTGTAATTACTTCCACCCCATATGGGACTTGGACCCCCTGGCTCAGGAGGGCATTGACTTATCCATTATGCCAGTAGTGCTTACTGATGTTCTTATTTAAGACTGTTAGGTTTTTAATAGTCAATTATTTATTTTTGAGGGAAAAGTGAAGCTGTTTACTGTGTTCTTTGCATTACCAAGTCCAGCAAGAAATGTGCTGGTACTATCCAGAGCTGTCAGTATGGATTATCATGCTCTATTGCAGAAAATCAATTTGATGCAACTGCTTTACCAACAGTATGTTAATCTTTTCCATTGCTGTTTTGTTGGCTGACTGAAGGAAGATATGCAGTGCATTTGAACCAAAGCAGATGTGTGCTGACAACTTAAATGCACAATCATGTTTGTGTTTTTTCTTTCTTTCTTCCATCCTTTGTAATATCATATTAAATATTAAGGTAGCAGTTTATAATCAATGACTAATGACATAAGAAAAGGAAAAAAAACAGTAAACAAAGCTGCTCCAGGTGAGGCTTGAACACACAACCTTGGCGTTGCTCAACAGATACTGTCTTATAAGTACCACGCACTTACCAATTGCGCCACTGGAGCACTTTGCAGCATTGATTGGTTATGCTAGATGTAGATTTTATTCAATACAATCAGTACAGTCATAAGAATTGAAAAAGAAAATCATTTTTGGTGATGAATGATGAGCAACAAAGGAACATGCATGCCAGATGGCACTTGAATAAGCTGTCCACGGTGATAGAAAAGGTTTAAAAAACAACAACAACAACAATGTTATCATAATTAATGTCATATTTTAGCTTCTGTGGTCATTTTTTACAAGCTAAACACTGCAAGACTGTTTTACAGTTGAAGCAAGGATAAAATATCAACTCTAGTGATGAGACACTTGCTGTAATGACTTCCAACTCAGACGGGACTTAAACCCACAACCACTGGCTTAGGAGAACAGTGCCTTATCCATTATGCCAGTGGTGCTTACTGATGTCCTTATTTAAGAATGTTAGGTTTTTAATAGTCAATTATTTATTTTTTGAAAAAAAAGTGAAGCTGTTTACTGTGTTCTTTGCATTACCAAGTCTATCAAGAAATGTGCTGGTACTATCCAGAGCTCTCAGTATGGATTATCATGCTATATTGCAGAAAATCAATTTGATGCAACTGCTTTACCAACAGTATGTTAATCTTTTCCATTGCTGTATTGTTGGCTGACTGAAGGAAGATATGCAGTGCATTTGAACCAAAGCAGATGTGTGCTGACAACTTAAATGCACAATCATGTTTGTGTGCTTTCTTTCTTTCTTCCATCCTTTGTAATATCATATTAAATATTAAGGTAGCAGTTTATAATCAATGACTAATGACATAAGAAAAGGAAAAAAAACAGTATACAAAGATGCTCCAGGTGAGGTTTAAACTCACAACCTCGGCATTGCTCAACAGAAACTGTCTTATAAGTACTGCGCGCTGACCAATTGCGCCACTGGAGCAATTTGCAGCATTAATTGGTTATGCTAGATGTGGATTTTATTCAATACAATCATTACAATCATAAGAATTGAAAAAGAAAATCATTTTTGGTGATGAATGATGAGCAACAAAGGAACATGCAAGCCAGATGGCACTTGAATAAGCTGTCCACGGTGATAGAAAAGGTTTAAAAAATAACAACAACAATGTTATCATAATTAATGTCATATTTTAGCTTCTGTGGTCATTTTTTACAAGCTAAACACTGCAAGACTGTTTTACAGTTGAAGCAAGGATAAAATATCAACTCTAGTGATGAGACACTTGCTGTAATGACTTCCAACTCAGACGGGACTTAAACCCACAACCACTGGCTTAGGAGAACAGTGCCTTATCCATTATGCCAGTGGTGCTTACTGATGTCCTTATTTAAGACTGATAGGTTTTTAATAGTCAATTATTTATCTTTGAAAAAAAGTGAAGCTGTTTACTGTGTTCTTTGCATTACCAAGTCTTGCAAGAAATGTGCTGGTACAATCCAGAGCTCTCAGTATGGATTATCATGCTATATTGCAGAAAATCAATTTGATGCAACTGCTTTACCAACAGTATGTTAATCTTTTCCATTGCTGTTTTGTTGGCTGACTGAAGGAAGATATGCAGTGCATTTGAACCAAAGCAGATGTGTGCTGACAACTTAAATGCACAATCATGTTTGTGTGCTTTCTTTCTTTCTTCCATCCTTTGTAATATCATATTAAATATTAAGGTAGCAGTTTATAATCAATGACTAATGACATAAGAAAAGGAAAAAAAACAGTATACAAAGATGCTCCAGGTGAGGTTTAAACTCACAACCTCGGCATTGCTCAACAGAAACTGTCTTATAAGTACTGCGCGCTGACCAATTGCGCCACTGGAGCAATTTGCAGCATTAATTGGTTATGCTAGATGTGGATTTTATTCAATACAATCATTACAATCATAAGAATTGAAAAAGAAAATCATTTTTGGTGATGAATGATGAGCAACAAAGGAACATGCAAGCCAGATGGCACTTGAATAAGCTGTCCACGGTGATAGAAAAGGTTTAAAAAATAACAACAACAATGTTATCATAATTAATGTCATATTTTAGCTTCTGTGGTCATTTTTTACAAGCTAAACACTGCAAGACTGTTTTACAGTTGAAGCAAGGATAAAATATCAACTCTAGTGATGAGACACTTGCTGTAATGACTTCCAACTCAGACGGGACTTAAACCCACAACCACTGGCTTAGGAGAACAGTGCCTTATCCATTATGCCAGTGGTGCTTACTGATGTCCTTATTTAAGAATGTTAGGTTTTTAATAGTCAATTATTTATTTTTTGAAAAAAAAGTGAAGCTGTTTACTGTGTTCTTTGCATTACCAAGTCTATCAAGAAATGTGCTGGTACTATCCAGAGCTCTCAGTATGGATTATCATGCTATATTGCAGAAAATCAATTTGATGCAACTGCTTTACCAACAGTATGTTAATCTTTTCCATTGCTGTATTGTTGGCTGACTGAAGGAAGATATGCAGTGCATTTGAACCAAAGCAGATGTGTGCTGACAACTTAAATGCACAATCATGTTTGTGTGCTTTCTTTCTTTCTTCCATCCTTTGTAATATCATATTAAATATTAAGGTAGCAGTTTATAATCAATGACTAATGACATAAGAAAAGGAAAAAAAACAGTATACAAAGATGCTCCAGGTGAGGTTTAAACTCACAACCTCGGCATTGCTCAACAGAAACTGTCTTATAAGTACTGCGCGCTGACCAATTGCGCCACTGGAGCAATTTGCAGCATTAATTGGTTATGCTAGATGTGGATTTTATTCAATACAATCATTACAATCATAAGAATTGAAAAAGAAAATCATTTTTGGTGATGAATGATGAGCAACAAAGGAACATGCAAGCCAGATGGCACTTGAATAAGCTGTCCACGGTGATAGAAAAGGTTTAAAAAATAACAACAACAATGTTATCATAATTAATGTCATATTTTAGCTTCTGTGGTCATTTTTTACAAGCTAAACACTGCAAGACTGTTTTACAGTTGAAGCAAGGATAAAATATCAACTCTAGTGATGAGACACTTGCTGTAATGACTTCCAACTCAGACGGGACTTAAACCCACAACCACTGGCTTAGGAGAACAGTGCCTTATCCATTATGCACATGGTGCTTACTGATGTCCTTATTTAAGACTGATAGGTTTTTAATAGTCAATTATTTATCTTTGAAAAAAAGTGAAGCTGTTTACTGTGTTCTTTGCATTACCAAGTCTTGCAAGAAATGTGCTGGTACAATCCAGAGCTCTCAGTATGGATTATCATGCTATATTGCAGAAAATCAATTTGATGCAACTGCTTTACCAACAGTATGTTAATCTTTTCCATTGCTGTTTTGTTGGCTGACTGAAGGAAGATATGCAGTGCATTTGAACCAAAGCAGATGTGTGCTGACAACTTAAATGCACAATCATGTTTGTGTGCTTTCTTTCTTTCTTCCATCCTTTGTAATATCATATTAAATATTAAGGTAGCAGTTTATAATCAATGACTAATGACATAAGAAAAGGAAAAAAAAACATTGTACAAAGATGCTCCAGGTGAGGCTTGAACTCTCAACCTTGGCATTGCTTAACAGATACTGTCTTATAAGTACTGCGCGCTGACCAAAGCGCCACTGGAGCAATTTGCAGCATCAGTTGGTTATGCTAGATGTGGATTTTATTCAATATAATCAGTACAGTCATAAGAATTGAAAAAGAAAATCATTTTTGGTGATGAATGATGAGCAACAAAGGAACATGCATGCCAGATGGCACTTGAATAAGCTGTCCACGATAATAAAAAAGGTTTAAAAAACAACAACAACAATGTTATCATAATTAATATCATATTTTAGCTTCTGTGGTCATTTTTTACAAGCTAAACACTGCAAGACTGTTTTACAGTTGAAGCAAGGATAAAATATCAACTCTAGTGATGAGACACTTGCTGTAATTACTTCCACTGCATATGGGACTTGGACCCCCTGGCTCAGGAGGGCAGTGACTTATCCATTATGCCAGTGGTGCTTACTGATGTTCTTATTTAAGACTGTTAGGTTTTTAATAGTCAATTATTTATTTTTGAGGGAAAAGTGAAGCTGTTGACTGTGTTCTTTGCATTACCAAGTCCAGCAAGAAATGTGCTGGTACTATCCAGAGCTGTCAGTATGGATTATCATGCTATATTGCAGAAAATCAATTTGATGCAACTGCTTTACCAACAGTATGTTAATCTTTTCCATTGCTGTTTTGTTGGCTGACTGAAGGAAGATATGCAGTGCATTTGAACCAAAGCAGATGTGTGCTGACAACTTAAATGCACAATCATGTTTGTGTTTTTTCTTTCTTTCTTCCATCCTTTGTAATATCATATTAAATATTAAGGTAGCAGTTTATAATCAATGACTAATGACATAAGAAAAGGAAAAAAAACAGTATACAAAGATGCTCCAGGTGAGGCTTGAACTCAAAACCTCGGCATTGCTCAACAGATACTGTCTTATAAGAACCGCGCGCAGACCAATTGCGCCACTGGAGCACTTTGTAGCATTGATTTGTTATGCTAGATGTGGATTTTATTCAATACAATCAGTACAGTCATAAGAATTGAAAAAGAAAATCATTTTTGGTGATGAATGATGAGCAACAAAGGAACATGCATGCCAGATGGCACTTGAATAAGCTGTCCACGGTGATAGAAAAGGTTTAAAAAACAACAACAACAATGTTATCATAATTAATGTCATATTTTAGCTTCTGTGGTCATTTATTACAAGCTAAACACTGCAAGACTGTTTTACAGTTGAAGCAAGGATAAAATATCAACTCTGGTGATGAGACACTTGCTGTAATGACTTCCACCCCATATGGGACTTGGACCCCCTGGCTTAGGAGGGCAGTGACTTATCCATTATGCCAGTGGTGCTTACTGATGTCCTTATTTAAGACTGATTGGTTTTTAATAGTCAATTATTTATTTTTGAAAAAAAGTGAAGCTGTTTACTGTGTTATTTGCATTACCAAGTCCAGCAAGAAATGTGCTGGTACTATCCAGAGCTGTCAGTATGAATTATCATGCTATATTGCAGAAAATCAATTTGATGCAACTTCTTTACCAACAGTATGTTAATCTTTTCCATTGCTGTTTTGTTGGCTGACTGAAGGAAGATATGCAGTGCATTTGAACAAAAGCAGATGTGTGCTGACAACTTAAATGCACAATCATGTTTGTGTTTTTTCTTTCTTTCTTCCATCCTTTGTAATATCATATTAAATATTAAGGTAGCAGTTTATAATCAATGACTAATGACAAGAAATGGAAAAAACAGTATACAAAGATGCTCCATGTGAGGCTTGAACTCACAACCTCGGCATTGCTCAACAGATACTGTCTTATAAGTACCGCGCGCTGACCAATCGCGCCACTGGAGCACTTTGCAGCATTAATTGGTTATGCTAGATGTGGATTTTATTCAATACAATCAGTACATTCATAAGAATTGAAAAAGAAAATCATTTTTGGTGATGAATGAAGAGCAACAAAGGAACATGCATGCCAGATGGCACTTGAATAAGCTGTCCACGGTGATAGAAAAGGTTTAAAAAACAACAACAACAATGTTATCATAATTAATGTCATATTTTAGCTTCTGTGGTCATTTTTTACAAGCTAAGCACTGCAAGACTGTTTTACAGTTGAAGCAAGGATAAAATATCAACTCTAGTGATGAGACACTTGCTGTAATGACTTCCAACTCAGACGGGACTTAAACCCACAACCACTGGCTTAGGAGAACAGTGCCTTATCCATTATGCCAGTGGTGATTACTGATGTCCTTATTTAAGAATGTTAGGTTTTTAATAGTCAATTATTTATTTTTTGAAAAAAAGTGAAGCTGTTTACTGTGTTCTTTGCATTACCAAGTCTAGCAAGAAATGTGCTGGTACTATCCAGAGCTCTCAGTATGGATTATCATGCTATGTTGCAGAAAATCAATTTGATGCAACTGCTTTACCAACAGTATGTTAATCTTTTCCATTGCTGTTTTGTTGGCTGACTGAAGGAAGATATGCAGTGCATTTGAACCAAAGCAGATGTGTGCTGAAAACTTAAATGCACAATCATGTTTGTGTGCTTTCTTTCTTTCTTTCTTCCATCCTTTGTAATATCATATTAAATATTAAGGTAGCAGTTTATAATCAATGACTAATGACATAAGAAAAGGAAAAAAAACAGTAAACAAAGATGCTCCAGGTGAGGCTTGAACTCACAACCTCGGCATTGCTCAACAGATACTGTCTTATAAGTACCGCGCGCTGACCAATTGCGCCACTGGAGCACTTTGAAGCATTGATTGGTTATGCTAGATGTGGATTTCATTCAATACAATCAGTACAGTCATAAGAATTGAAAAAGAAAATCATTTTTGGTGATGAATGATGAGCAACAAAGGAACATGCATGCCAGATGGAACTTGAATAAGCTGTCCACGGTGATAGAAAAGGTTTAAAAAACAACAACAAAAATGTTATCATAATTAATGTCATATTTTAGCTTCTGTGGTCATTTTTTTAAAGCTAAACACTGCAAGACTGTTTTAGAGTTGAAGCAAGGATAAAATATCAACTCTAGTGATCAGACACTTGCTGTAATGACTTCCAACTCAGACGGGACTTAAACCCACAACCACTGGCTTAGGAGAACAGTGCTTTATCCATTATGCCAGTGGTGCTTACTGATGTCCTTATTTAAGACTGTTAGGTTTTTAATAGTCAATTATTATTATTTTTTTTAAAAATTGAAGCTGTTTACTGTGTTCTTTGCATTACCAAGTCTAGCAAGAAATGTGCTGGTACTATCCCGAGCTCTCAGTTTGGATTATCATGCTATATTGCAGAAAATCAATTTGATGCAACTGCTTTACCAACAGTATGTTAATCTTTTCCATTGCTGTTTTGTTGGCTGACTGAAGGAAGATATGCAGTGCATTTGAACCAAAGCAGATGTGTGCTGACAACTTAAATGCACAATCATGTTTGTGTGCTTTCTTTCTTTCTTCCTTCCATCCTTTGTAATATCATATTAAATATTAAGGTAGCAGTTTATAATCAATGACTAATGACATAAGAAAAGGGAAAATAACAGTGTACAAAGATGCTCCAGGTGAGGCTTGAACTCACAACCTCGGCATTGCTCAACAGATACTGTCTTATAAGTACCGCGTGCTGACCAATTGCGACACTGGAGCACTTTGCAGCATTAATTGGTTATGCTAGATGTGGATTTTATTCAATACAATCAGTACAGTCATAAGAATGGAAAAAGAAAATCATTTTTGGTGATGAATGATGAGCAACAAAGGAACATGCATGCCAGATGGCACTTGAATAAGCTGTCCACGGTGATAGAAAAGGTTTAAAAAACAACAACAACAATGTTATCATAATTAATGTCATATTTTAGCATCTGTGGTCATTTTTTACAAGCTAAACACTGCAAGACTGTTTTACAGTTGAAGCAAGGATAAAATATCAACTCTAGTGATGAGACACTTGCTGTAATGACTTCCAACTCAGACAGGACTTAAACCCACAACCACTGGCTTAGGAGAACAGTGCCTTATCCATTATGCCAGTGGTGCTTACTGATGTCCTTATTTAAGACTGATAGGTTTATAATAGTCAATTATTTATTTTTGAAAAAAATTGAAGCTGTTTACAGTGTTCTTTGCATTACCAAGTCCAGCAAGAAATGTGCTGGTACTATCCAGAGCTGTCAGTATGGATTATCATGCTATATTGCAGAAAATCAATTTGATGCAACTGCTTTACCAACAGTATGTTAATCTTTTCCATTGCTGTTTTGTTGACTGACTGAAGGAAGATATGCAGTGCATTTGAACCAAAGCAGATGTGTGCTGACAACTTAAATGCACAATCATGTTTGTGTTTTTACTTTCTTTCTTCCATCCTTTGTAATATCATATTAAATATTAAGGTAGCAGTTTATAATCAATGACTATTGACATAAGAAAAGGAAAAAAAACAGTATACAAAGACGCTCCAGGTGAGGCTTGATCTCACAACCTCGGCATTGCTCAACAGATACTGTCTTATAAGTTTCGCACGCTGACCAATCGCGCCACTGGAGCACTTTGCAGCATTAATTGGTTATGCTAGATGTGGATTTTATTCAATACAATCAGTACATTCATAAGAATTGAAAAAGAAAATCATTTTTGGTGATGAATGAAGAGCAACAAAGGAACATGCATGCCAGATTGCACTTGAATAAGCTGTCCACGGTGATAGAAAAGGTTTAAAAAACAACAACAATGTTATCATAATTAATGTCATATTTTAGCATCTGTGGTCATTTTTTACAAGCTAAACACTGCAAGACTGTTTTACAGTTGAAGCAAGGATAAAATATCAACTCTAGTGATGAGACACTTGCTGTAATGACTTCCAACTCAGACGGGACTTAAACCCACAACCACTGGCTTAGGAGAACAGTGCCTTATCCATTATGCCAGTGGTGCTTACTGATGTCCTTATTTAAGACTGATAGGTTTTAATAGTCAATTTTTTATTTTTGAAAAAAAGTGAAGCTGTTTACTGTGTTCTTTGCATTACCAAGTCCAGCAAGAAATGTGCTGGTACTATCCAGAGCTGTCAGTATGGATTATCATGCTATATTGCAGAAAATCAATTTGATGCAACTGCTTTACCAACAGTATGTTAATCTTTTCCATTGCTGTTTTGTTGGCTGACTGAAGGAAGATATGCAGTGCATTTGAACCAAAGCAGATGTGTGCTGACAACTTAAATGCACAATCATGTTTGTGTTTTTTCTTTCTTTCTTCCATCCTTTTTAATATCATATTAAATATTAAGGTAGCAGTTTATAATCAATGACTAATGACATAAGAAAAGGAAAAAAAAACAGTAAACAAAGATGCTCCAGGAGAGGCTTGAACTCACAACCTCGGCATTGCTCAACAGATACTGTCTTATAAGTTTTGCGCGCTGACCAACTGCACCACTGGAGCATTTTGCAGCATTATCTGGTTATGCGAGATGTGGATTTTATTCAATACAATCAGTACATTCATAAGAATTGAAAAAGAAAATCATTTTTGGTGATGAATGATGAGCAACAAAGGAACATGCATGCCAGATGGCACTTGAATAAGCTGTCCACGGTGATAGAAAAGGTTTAAAAAACAACAACAACAACAATGTTATCATATTTAATGTCATATTTTAGCTTCTGTGGTCATTTTTTACAAGCTAAACACTGCAAGACTGTTTTACAGTTGAAGCAAGGATAAAATATAAACTCTAGTGATGAGACACGTGCTGTAATGACTTCCAACTCAGACGGGACTTAAACCCATAACCACTGGCTTAGGAGAACAGTGCCTTATCCATTATGCCAGTTGTGCTTACTGATGTCCTTATTTAAGACTGATAGGTTTTAATAGTCAATTTTTTATTTTTGAAAAAAAGTGAAGTTGTTTACTGTGTTCTTTGCATTACCAAGTCCAGCAAGAAATGTGCTGGTACTATCCAGAGCTGTCAGTATGGATTATCATGCTATATTGCAGAAAATCAATTTGATGCAACTGCTTTACCAACAGTATGTTAATCTTTTCCATTGCTGTTTTGTTGGCTGACTGAAGGAAGATATGCAGTGCATTTGAACCAAAGCAGATGTGTGCCGACAACTTAAATGCACAATCATGTTTGTGTTTTTTCTTTCTTTCTTCCAACCTTTGTAATATCATATTAAATATTAAGGTAGCAGTTTATAATCAATGACTAATGACATAAGAAAAGGAAAAAAAACAGTATACAAAGATGCTCCAGGTGAGGCTTGAACTCACAACCTCGGCATTGCTCAACAGATACTGTCTTATAAGTTTCACGTGCTGACCAATTGCGCCACTGGAGCACTTTGCAGCATTAATTGGTTATGCTAGATGTGGATTTTATTCAATACAATCAGTACATTCATAAGAATTGAAAAAGAAAATCATTTTTGGTGATGAATGATGAGCAACAAAGGAACATGCATGCCAGATGGCACTTGAATAAGCTGTCCACGGTGATAGAAAAGGTAAAAAAAACAACAACAACAACAATGTTATCATAATTAATGTCATATTTTAGCTTCTGTGGTAATTTTTTACAAGCTAAACACTGCAAGACTGTTTTACAGTTGAAGCAAGGATAAAATATCAACTCTAGTGATGAGACACTTGCTGTAATGACTTCCAACTCAGACGGGACTTAAACCCACAACCACTGGCTTAGGAGAACAGTGCCTTATCCATTATGCCAGTGGTGCTTACTGATGTCCTTATTTAAGACTGATAGGTTTTTAATAGTCAATTATTTATTTTTGAAATAAAGTGAAGCTGTTTACTGTGTTCTTTGCATTACCAAGTCTAGCAAGAAATGTTCTGGTACTATCCAGAGCTGTCAGTATGGATTATCATGCTATATTGCAGAAAATCAATTTGATGCAACTGCTTTACCAACAGTATGTTAATCTTTTCCATTGCTGTTTTTTTGGCTGACTGAAGGAAGATATGCAGTGCATTTGAACAAAAGCAGATGTGTGCTGACAACTTAAATGCACAATCATGTTTGTGTTTTTTCTTTCTTTCTTCCATCCTTTGTAATATCATATTAAATATTAAGGTAGCAGTTTATAATCAATGACTAATGACATAAGAAAAGGAAAAAAAACAGTAAACAAAGATGCTCCAGGTGAGGCTTGAACTCACAACCTCGGCATTGCTCAACAGATACTGTCTTATAAGTACCGCGCGCTGACCAATTGCGCCACTGGAGCACTTTGAAGCATTCATTGGTTATGCTAGATGTGGATTTCATTCAATACAATCAGTACAGTCATAAGAATTGATAAAAGAAAATCATTTTTGGTGATGAATGATGAGCAACAAAGGAACATGCATGCCAGATGGAACTTGAATAAGCTGTCCACGGTGATAGAAAAGGTTTAAAAAACAACAACAAAAATGTTATCATAATTAATGTCATATTTTAGCTTCTGTGGTCATTTTTTTAAAGCTAAACACTGCAAGACTGTTTTAGAGTTGAAGCAAGGATAAAATATCAACTCTAGTGATCAGACACTTGCTGTAATGACTTCCAACTCAGACGGGACTTAAACCCACAACCACTGGCTTAGGAGAACAGTGCTTTATCCATAATGCCAGTGGTGCTTACTGATGTCCTTATTTAAGACTGTTAGGTTTTTAATAGTCAATTATTATTATTTTTTTTAAAAATTGAAGCTGTTTACTGTGTTCTTTGCATTACCAAGTCTAGCAAGAAATGTGCTGGTACTATCCCGAGCTCTCAGTTTGGATTATCATGCTATATTGCAGAAAATCAATTTGATGCAACTGCTTTACCAACAGTATGTTAATCTTTTCCATTGCTGTTTTGTTGGCTGACTGAAGGAAGATATGCAGTGCATTTGAACCAAAGCAGATGTGTGCTGACAACTTAAATGCACAATCATGTTTGTGTGCTTTCTTTTTTTCTTCCATCCTTTGTAATATCATATTAAATATTAAGGTAGCAGTTTATAATCAATGACTAATGACATAAGAAAAGGGAAAAAAACAGTGTACAAAGATGCTCCAGGTGAGGCTTGAACTCACAACCTCGGCATTGCTCAACAGATACTGTCTTATAAGTACCGCGTGCTGACCAATTGCGACACTGGAGCACTTTGCAGCATTAATTGGTTATGCTAGATGTGGATTTTATTCAATACAATCAGTACAGTCATAAGAATGGAAAAATAAAATCATTTTTGGTGATGAATGATGAGCAACAAAGGAACATGCATGCCAGATGGCACTTGAATAAGCTGTCCACGGTGATAGAAAAGGTTTAAAAAACAACAACAACAATGCTATCATAATTAATGTCATATTTTAGCATCTGTGGTCATTTTTTACAAGCTAAACACTGCAAGACTGTTTTACAGTTGAAGCAAGGATAAAATATCAACTCTAGTGATGAGACACTTGCTGTAATGACTTCCAACTCAGACAGGACTTAAACCCACAACCACTGGCTTAGGAGAACAGTGCCTTATCCATTATGCCAGTGGTGCTTACTGATGTCCTTATTTAAGACTGATAGGTTTATAATAGTCAATTATTTATTTTTGAAAAAAAGTGAAGCTGTTTACAGTGTTCTTTGCATTACCAAGTCCAGCAAGAAATGTGCTGGTACTATCCAGAGCTGTCAGTATGGATTATCATGCTATATTGCAGAAAATCAATTTGATGCAACTGCTTTACCAACAGTATGTTAATCTTTTCCATTGCTGTTTTGTTTACTGACTGAAGGAAGATATGCAGTGCATTTGAACCAAAGCAGATGTGTGCTGACAACTTAAATGCACAATCATGTTTGTGTTTTTACTTTCTTTCTTCCATCCTTTGTAATATCATATTAAATATTAAGGTAGCAGTTTATAATCAATGACTATTGACATAAGAAAAGGAAAAAAAACAGTATACAAAGATGCTCCAGGTGAGGCTTGATCTCACAACCTCGGCATTGCTCAACAGATACTGTCTTATAGGTTTCGCACGCTGACCAATTGCGCCACTGGAGCACTTTGCAGCATTTATTGGAAATGCTAGATGTGGATTGTATTCAATACAATCAGTACATTCATAAGAATTGAAAAAGAAAATCATTTTTGGTGATGAATGATGAGCAACAAAGGAACATGCATGCCAGATGGCACTTGAATAAGCTGTCCACGGTGATAGAAAAGGTTTAAAAAACAACAACAACAATGTTATCATATTTAATGTCAAATTTTAGCTTCTGTGGTCATTTTTTACAAGCTAAACACTGCAAGACTGTTTTACAGTTGAAGCAAGGATAAAATATCAACTCTAGTGATGAGACACTTGCTGTAATGACTTCCAACTCAGACGAGACTTAAACCCACAAACACTGGCTTAGGAGAACAGTGCCTTATCCATTATGCCAGTGGTGCTTACTGATGTCCTTATTTAAGACTGATTGGTTTTTAATAGTCAATTATTTATTTTTGAAAAAAAGTGAAGCTGTCTACTGTGTTATTTGCATTACCAAGTCCAGCAAGAAATGTGCTGGTACTATCCAGAGCTGTCAGTATGAATTATCATGCTATATTGCAGAAAATCAATTTGATGCAACTTCTTTACCAACAGTATGTTAATCTTTTCCATTGCTGTTTTGTTGGCTGACTGAAGGAAGATATGCAGTGCATTTGAACAAAAGCAGATGTGTGCTGACAACTTAAATGCACAATCATGTTTGTGTTTTTTCTTTCTTTCTTCCATCCTTTGTAATATCATATTAAATATTAAGGTAGCAGTTTATAATCAATGACTAATGACAAGAAATGGAAAAAACAGTATACAAAGATGCTCCATGTGAGGCTTGAACTCACAACCTCGGCATTGCTCAACAGATACTGTCTTATAAGTACCGCGCGCTGACCAATCGCGCCACTGGAGCACTTTGCAGCATTAATTGGTTATGCTAGATGTGGATTTTATTCAATACAATCAGTACATTCATAAGAATTGAAAAAGAAAATCATTTTTGGTGATGAATGATGAGCAACAAAGGAACATGCATGCCAGATTGCACTTGAATAAGCTGTCCACGGTGATAGAAAAGGTTTAAAAAACAACAACAACAATGTTATCATAATTAATGTCATATTTTAGCATCTGTGGTCATTTTTTACAAGCTAAACACTGCAAGACTGTTTTACAGTTGAAGCAAGGATAAAATATCAACTCTAGTGATGAGACACTTGCTGTAATGACTTCCAACTCAGACGGGACTTAAACCCACAACCACTGGCTTAGGAGAACAGTGCCTTATCCATTATGCCAGTGGTGCTTACTGATGTCCTTATTTAAGACTGATAGGTTTTAATAGTCAATTTTTTATTTTTGAAAAAAAGTGAAGCTGTTTACTGTGTTCTTTGCATTACCAAGTCCAGCAAGAAATGTGCTGGTACTATCCAGAGCTGTCAGTATGGATTATCATGCTATATTGCAGAAAATCAATTTGATGCAACTGCTTTACCAACAGTATGTTAATCTTTTCCATTGCTGTTTTGTTGGCTGACTGAAGGAAGATATGCAGTGCATTTGAACCAAAGCAGATGTGTGCCGACAACTTAAATGCACAATCATGTTTGTGTTTTTTCTTTCTTTCTTCCAACCTTTGTAATATCATATTAAATATTAAGGTAGCAGTTTATAAACAATGACTAATGACATAAGAAAAGGAAAAAAAACAGTATACAAAGATGCTCCAGGTGAGGCTTGAACTCACAACCTCGGCATTGCTCAACAGATACTGTCTTATAAGTTTCACGCGCTGACCAATTGCGCCACTGGAGCACTTTGCAGCATTAATTGGTTATGCTAGATGTGGATTTTATTCAATACAATCAGTACATTCATAAGAATTGAAAAAGAAAATCATTTTTGGTGATGAATGATGAGCAACAAAGGAACATGCATGCCAGATGGCACTTGAATAAGCTGTCCACGGTGATAGAAAAGGTAAAAAAACAACAACAACAACAATGTTATCATAATTAATGTCATATTTTAGCTTCTGTGGTAATTTTTTACAAGCTAAACACTGCAAGACTGTTTTACAGTTGAAGCAAGGATAAAATATCAACTCTAGTGATGAGACACTTGCTGTAATGACTTCCAACTCAGACGGGACTTAAACCCACAACCACTGGCTTAGGAGAACAGTGCCTTATCCATTATGCCAGTGGTGCTTACTGATGTCCTTATTTAAGACTGATAGGTTTTTAATAGTCAATTATTTATTTTTGAAAAAAAGTGAAGTTGTTTACTGTGTTCTTTGCATTACCAAGTCCAGCAAGAAATGTGCTGGTACTATCCAGAGCTGTCAGTATGGATTATCATGCTATATTGCAGAAAATCAATTTGATGCAACTGCTTTACCAACAGTATGTTAATCTTTTCCATTGCTGTTTTGTTGGCTGACTGAAGGAAGATATGCAGTGCATTTGAACCAAAGCAGATGTGTGCTGACAACTTAAATGCACAATCATGTTTGTGTTTTTTCTTTCTTTCTTTCATCCTTTGTAATATCATATTAAATATTAAGGTAGCAGTTTATAATCAATGACTAATGACATAAGAAAAGGAAAAAAAACAGTATACAAAGATGCTCCAGGTGAGGCTTGAACTCACAACCTCAGCATTGCTCAACAGATACTGTCTTATAAGTACCGCGCGCTGACCAACTGCGCCACTGGAGCACTTTGCAGCATTGATTGGTTATGCTAGATGTGGATTTTATTCAATACAATCAGTACATTCATAAGAATTGAAAAAGAAAATCATTTTTGGTGATGAATGATGAGCAACAAAGGAACAAGCATGCCAGATGGCACTTGAATAAGCTGTCCACGGTGATAGAAAAGGTTTAAAAAACAACAACAACAATGTTATCATATTTAATGTCATATTTTAGCTTCTGTGGTCATTTTTTACAAGCTAAACACTGCAAGACTGTTTTACAGTTGAAGCAAGGATAAAATATCAACTCTAGTGATGAGACACTTGCTGTAATGACTTCCAACTCAGACGGGACTTAAACCCACAACCACTGGCTTAGGAGAACAGTGCCTTATCCATTATGCCAGTGGTGCTTACTGACGTCCTTATTTAAGACTGATAGGTTTTTAATAGTCAATTATTTATTTTTGAAAAAAAGTGAAGCTGTTTATTGTGTTCTTTGCATTACCAAGTCCAGCAAGAAACGTGCTGGTACTATCCAGAGCTGTCAGTATGAATTATCATGCTATATTGCAGAAAATCAATTTGATGCAACTGCTTTACCAACAGTATGTTAATCTTTTCCATTGCTGTTTTGTTGGCTGACTGAAGGAAGATATGCAGTGCATTTGAACCAAAGCAGATGTGTGCCGACAACTTAAATGCACAATCATGTTTGTGTTTTTTCTTTCTTTCTTCCAACCTTTGTAATATCATATTAAATATTAAGGTAGCAGTTTATAAACAATGACTAATGACATAAGAAAAGGAAAAAAAACAGTATACAAAGATGCTCCAGGTGAGGCTTGAACTCACAACCTCGGCATTGCTCAACAGATACTGTCTTATAAGTTTCACGCGCTGACCAATTGCGCCACTGGAGCACTTTGCAGCATTAATTGGTTATGCTAGATGTGGATTTTATTCAATACAATCAGTACATTCATAAGAATTGAAAAAGAAAATCATTTTTGGTGATGAATGATGAGCAACAAAGGAACATGCATGCCAGATGGCACTTGAATAAGCTGTCCACGGTGATAGAAAAGGTAAAAAAACAACAACAACAACAACAATGTTATCATAATTAATGTCATATTTTAGCTTCTGTGGTAATTTTTTACAAGCTAAACACTGCAAGACTGTTTTACAGTTGAAGCAAGGATAAAATATCAACTCTAGTGATGAGACACTTGCTGTAATGACTTCCAACTCAGACGGGACTTAAACCCACAACCACTGGCTTAGGAGAACAGTGCCTTATCCATTATGCCAGTGGTGCTTACTGATGTCCTTATTTAAGACTGATAGGTTTTTAATAGTCAATTATTTATTTTTGAAAAAAAGTGAAGTTGTTTACTGTGTTCTTTGCATTACCAAGTCCAGCAAGAAATGTGCTGGTACTATCCAGAGCTGTCAGTATGGATTATCATGCTATATTGCAGAAAATCAATTTGATGCAACTGCTTTACCAACAGTATGTTAATCTTTTCCATTGCTGTTTTGTTGGCTGACTGAAGGAAGATATGCAGTGCATTTGAACCAAAGCAGATGTGTGCTGACAACTTAAATGCACAATCATGTTTGTGTTTTTTCTTTCTTTCTTTCATCCTTTGTAATATCATATTAAATATTAAGGTAGCAGTTTATAATCAATGACTAATGACATAAGAAAAGGAAAAAAAACAGTATACAAAGATGCTCCAGGTGAGGCTTGAACTCACAACCTCAGCATTGCTCAACAGATACTGTCTTATAAGTACCGCGCGCTGACCAACTGCGCCACTGGAGCACTTTGCAGCATTGGTTGGTTACGCTAGATGTGGATTTTATTCAATACAATCAGTACATTCATAAGAATTGAAAAAGAAAATCATTTTTGGTGATGAATGATGAGCAACAAAGGAACAAGCATGCCAGATGGCACTTGAATAAGCTGTCCACGGTGATAGAAAAGGTTTAAAAAACAACAACAACAATGTTATCATATTTAATGTCATATTTTAGCTTCTGTGGTCATTTTTTACAAGCTAAACACTGCAAGACTGTTTTACAGTTGAAGCAAGGATAAAATATCAACTCTAGTGATGAGACACTTGCTGTAATGACTTCCAACTCAGACGGGACTTAAACCCACAACCACTGGCTTAGGAGAACAGTGCCTTATCCATTATGCCAGTGGTGCTTACTGACGTCCTTATTTAAGACTGATAGGTTTTTAATAGTCAATTATTTATTTTTGAAAAAAAGTGAAGCTGTTTATTGTGTTCTTTGCATTACCAAGTCCAGCAAGAAACGTGCTGGTACTATCCAGAGCTGTCAGTATGAATTATCATGCTATATTGCAGAAAATCAATTTGATGCAACTGCTTTACCAACAGTATGTTAATCTTTTCCATTGCTGTTTTGTTGGCTGACTGAAGGAAGATATGCAGTGCATTTGAACCAAAGCAGATGTGTGCTGACAACTTAAATGCACAAGCATGTTTGTGTTTTTTCTTTCTTTCTTCCGTCCTTTGTAATATCATATTAAATATTAAGGTAGCAGTTTATAATCAATGACTAATGACAAGAAATGGAAAAAAACAGTATACAAAGATACTCCATGTGAGGCTTGAACTCACAACCTCTTCATTGCTCAACAGATACTGTCTTATAAGTACCGCGCGCTGACCAATTGCGCCACTGGAGCACTTTGCAGCATTCCTTGGTTATGCTAGATGTGGATTTTATTCAATACAATCAGTACATTCATAAGAATTGAAAAAGAAAATCATTTTTGGTGATGAATGATGAGCAACAAAGGAACATGCATGCCAGATGGCACTTGAATAAGCTGTCCACGGTGATAGAAAAGGTTTAAAAAACAACAACAATGTTATCATAATTAATGTCATATTTTAGCATCTGTGGTCATTTTTTACAAGCTAAACACTGCAAGACTGTTTTACAGTTGAAGCAAGGATAAAATATCAACTCTAGTGATGAGACACTTGCTGTAATGACTTCCAACTCAGACGGGACTTAAACCCACAACCACTGGCTTAGGAGAACAGTGCCTTATCCATTATGCCAGTGGTGCTTACTGATGTCCTTATTTAAGACTGATAGGTTTTAATAGTCAATTTTTTATTTTTGAAAAAAAGTGAAGCTGTTTACTGTGTTCTTTGCATTACCAAGTCCAGCAAGAAATGTGCTGGTACTATCCAGAGCTATCAGTATGGATTATCATGCTATATTGCAGAAAATCAATTTGATGCAACTGCTTTACCAACAGTATGTTAATCTTTTCCATTGCTGTTTTGTTGGCTGACTGAAGGAAGATATGCAGTGCATTTGAACCAAAGCAGATGTGTGCTGACAACTTAAATGCACAATCATGTTTGTGTTTTTTCTTTCTTTCTTTCATCCTTTGTAATATAATATTAAATATTAAGGTAGCAGTTTATAATCAATGACTAATGACATAAGAAAAGGAAAAAAAACAGTATACAAAGATGCTCCAGGTGAGGCTTGAACTCACAACCTCGGCATTGCTCAACAGATACTGTCTTATAAGTACCGCGCGCTGACCAACTGCGCCACTGGAGCACTTTGCAGCATTGATTGGTTATGCTAGATGTGGATTTTATTCAATACAATCAGTACATTCATAAGAATTGAAAAAGAAAATCATTTTTGGTGATGAATGATGAGCAACAAAGGAACATGCATGCCAGATGGCACTTGAATAAGCTGTCCACGGTGATAGAAAAGGTTTAAAAAACAACAACAACAATGTTATCATATTTAATGTCATATTTTAGCTTCTGTGGTCATTTTTTACAAGCTAAACACTGCAAGACTGTTTTACAGTTGAAGCAAGGATAAAATATCAACTCTAGTGATGAGACACTTGCTGTAATGACTTCCAACTCAGACGGGACTTAAACCCACAACCACTGGCTTAGGAGAACAGTGCCTTATCCATTATGCCAGTGGTGCTTACTGATGTCCTTAATTAAGACTGATAGGTTTTTAATAGTCAATTATTTATTTTTGAAAAAAAGTGAAGCTGTTTACTGTGTTCTTTGCATTACCAAGTCCAGCAAGAAATGTGCTGGTACTATCCAGAGCTGTCAGTATGAATTATCATGCTATATTGCAGAAAATCAATTTGATGCAACTGCTTTACCAACAGTATGTTAATCTTTTCCATTGCTGTTTTGTTGGCTGACTGAAGGAAGATATGCAGTGCATTTGAACCAAAGCAGATGTGTGCTGACAACTTAAATGCACAATCATGTTTGTGTTTTTTCTTTCTTTCTTCCGTCCTTTGTAATATCATATTAAATATTAAGGTAGCAGTTTATAATCAATGACTAATGACAAGAAAAGGAAAAAAACAGTATACAAAGATGTTCCATGTGAGGCTTGAACTCACAACCTCGGCATTGCTCAACAGATACTGTCTTATAAGTACCGCGTGCTGACCAATTGCGCCACTGGAGCACTTTGCAGCATTCATTGGTTATGCTAGATGTGGATTTTATTCAATACAATCAGTACATTCATAAGAATTGAAAAAGAAAATCATTTTTGGTGATGAATGATGAGCAACAAAGGAACATGCATGCCAGATGGCACTTGAATAAGCTGTCCACGGTGATAGAAAAGGTTTAAAAAACAACAACAACAATGTTATCATAATTAATGTCATATTTTAGCATCTGTGGTCATTTTTTACAAGCTAAACACTGCAAGACTGTTTTACAGTTGAAGCAAGGATAAAATATCAACTCTAGTGATGAGACACTTGCTGTAATGACTTCCAACTCAGACGGGACTTAAACCCACAACCACTGGCTTAGGAGAACAGTGCCTTATCCATTATGCCAGTGGTGCTTACTGATGTCCATATTTAAGACTGATAGGTTTTAATAGTCAATTTTTTATTTTTGAAAAAAAGTGAAGTTGTTTACTGTGTTCTTTGCATTACCAAGTCCAGCAAGAAATGTGCTGGTACTATCCAGAGCTGTCAGTATGGATTATCATGCTATATTGCAGAAAATCAATTTGATGCAACTGCTTTACCAACAGTATGTTAATCTTTTCCATTGCTGTTTTGTTGGCTGACTGAAGGAAGATATGCAGTGCATTTGAACCAAAGCAGATGTGTGCTGACAACTTAAATGCACAATCATGTTTGTGTTTTTTCTTTCTTTCTTCCATCCTTTGTAATATCATATTAAATATTAAGGTAGCAGTTTATAATCAATGACTATTGACATAAGAAAATGAAAAAAAACAGTATACAAAGATGCTCCAGGTGAGGCTTGAACTCACAACCTCGGCATTGCTCAACAGATACTGTCTTATAAGTTTCGCGTGCTGTCCAATTGCGCCACTGGAGCACTTTGCAGCATTCATTGGTTATGCTAGATGTGGATTTTATTCAATACAATCAGTACATTCATAAGAATTGAAAAAGAAAATCATTTTTGGTGATGAATGATGAGCAACAAAGGAACATGCATGCCAGATGGCACTTGAATAAGCTGTCCACGGTGATAGAAAAGGTTTAAAAAACAACAACAACAATGTTATCATAATTAATGTCATATTTTAGCATCTGTGGTCATTTTTTACAAGCTAAACACTGCAAGACTGTTTTACAGTTGAAGCAAGGATAAAATATCAACTCTAGTGATGAGACACTTGCTGTAATGACTTCCAACTCAGACGGGACTTAAACCCACAACCACTGGCTTAGGAGAACAGTGCCTTATCCACTATGCCAGTGGTGCTTACTGATGTCCTTATTTAAGACTGATAGGTTTTAATAGTCAATTTTTTATTTTTGAAAAAAAGTGAAGTTGTTTACTGTGTTCTTTGCATTACCAAGTCCAGCAAGAAATGTGCTGGTACTATCCAGAGCTGTCAGTATGGATTATCATGCTATATTGCAGAAAATCAATTTGATGCAACTAATTTACCAACAGTATGTTAATCTTTTCCATTGCTGTTTTGTTGGCTGACTGAAGGAAGATATGCAGTGCATTTGAACCAAAGCAGATGTGTGCTGACAACTTAAATGCACAATCATGTTTGTGTTTTTTCTTTCTTTCTTCCATCCTTTTTAATATCATATTAAATATTAAGGTAGCAGTTTATAATCAATGACTAATGACATAAGAAAAGGAAAAAAAAACAGTATACAAAGATGCTCCAGGTGAGGCTTGAACTCACAACCTCAGCATTGCTCAACAGATACTGTCTTATAAGTTTCACGTGCTGACCAATTGCGCCACTGGAGCACTTCGCAGCCTTAATTGGTTATGCTAGATGTGGATTTTATTCAATACAATCAGTACATTCATAAGAATTGCGCCACTGGAGCACTTTGCAGCCTTAATTGGTTATGCTAGATGTGGATTTTATTCAATACAATCAGTACATTCATAAGAATTGAAAAAGAAAATCATTTTTGGTGATGAATGATGAGCAACAAAGGAACATGCATGCCAGATGGCACTTGAATAAGCTGTCCACGGTGATAGAAAAGGTTTAAAAAACAACAACAACAATGTTATCATAATTAAAGTCATATTTCAGCTTCTGTGGTAATTTTTTACAAGCTAAACACTGCAAGACTGTTTTACAGTTGAAGCAAGGATAAAATATCAACTCTAGTGATGAGACACTTGCTGTAATGACTTCCAACTCAGACGAGACTTAAACCCACAACCACTGGCTTAGGAGAACAGTGCCTTATCCATTATGCCAGTGGTGCTTACTGATGTCCTTATTTAAGACTGATAGGTTTTTAATAGTCAATTATTTATTTTTGAAAAAAAGTGAAGTTGTTTACTGTGTTCTTTGCATTACCAAGTCCAGCAAGAAATGTGCTGGTACTATCCAGAGCTGTCAGTATGGATTATCATGCTATATTGCAGAAAATCAATTTGATGCAACTGCTTTACCAACAGTATGTTAATCTTTTCCATTGCTGTTTTGTTGGCTGACTGAAGGAAGATATGCAGTGCATTTGAACCAAAGCAGATGTGTGCTGACAACTTAAATGCACAATCATGTTTGTGTTTTTTCTTTCTTTCTTTCATCCTTTGTAATATCATATTAAATATTAAGGTAGCAGTTTATAATCAATGACTAATGACATAAGAAAAGGAAAAAAAACAGTATACAAAGATGCTCCAGGTGAGGCTTGAACTCACAACCTCGGCATTGCTCAACAGATACTGTCTTATAAGTTTTGTGCGCTGACCAACTGCGCAACTGGAGCACTTTGCAGCATTAATTGGTTATGCTAGATGTGGATTTTATTCAATACAATCAGTACATTCATAAGAATTGAAAAAGAAAATCATTTTTGGTGATGAATGATGAGCAACAAAGGAACATGCATGCCAGATGGCACTTGAATAAGCTGTCCACGGTGATAGAAAATGTTTAAAAACAACAACAACAATGTTATCATATTTAATGTCATATTTTAGCTTCTGTGGTCATCTTTTACAAGCTAAACACTGCAAGACTGTTTTACAGTTGAAGCAAGGATAAAATATCAACTCTAGTGATGAGACACTTGCTGTAATGACTTCCAACTCAGATGGGACTTAAACCCACAACCACTGGCTTAGGAGAACAGTGCCTTATCCATTATGCCAGTGGTGCTTACTGATGTCCTTATTTAAGACTGATAGGTTTTTAATAGTCAATTATTTATTTTTGAAAAAAAGTGAAGCTGTTTACTGTGTTCTTTGCATTACCAAGTCCAGCAAGAAATGTGCTGGTACTATCCAGAGCTGTCAGTATGAATTATCATGCTATATTGCAGAAAATCAATTTGATGCAACTGCTTTACCAACAGTATGTTAATCTTTTCCATTGCTGTTTTGTTGGCTGACTGAAGGAAGATATGCAGTGCATTTGAACCAAAGCAGATGTGTGCTGACAACTTAAATGCACAATCATGTTTGTGTTTTTTCTTTCTTTCTTCCATCCTTTGTAATATCATATTAAATATTAAGGTAGCAGTTTATAATCAATGACTAATGACAAGAAATGGAAAAAAACAGTATACAAAGATGCTCCATGTGAGGCTTGAACTCACAACCTCGGCAGTGCTCAACAGATACTGTCTTATAAGTACCGCGCGCTGACCAATTGCGCCACTGGAGCACTTTGCAGCATTAATTGGTTATGCTAGATGTGGATTTTATTCAATACAATCAGTACATTCATAAGAATTGAAAAAGAAAATCATTTTTGGTGATGAATGATGAGCAACAAAGGAACATGCATGCCAGATGGCACTTGAATAAGCTGTCCACGGTGATAGAAAAGGTTTAAAAAACAACAACAACAATGTTATCATAATTAATGTCATATTTTAGCATCTGTGGTCATTTTTTACAAGCTAAACACTGCAAGACTGTTTTACAGTTGAAGCAAGGATAAAATATCAACTCTAGTGATGAGACACTTGCTGTAATGACTTCCAACACAGACGGGACTTAAACCCACAACCACTGGCTTAGGAGAACAGTGCCTTATCCAGTATGCCAGTGGTGCTTACTGATGTCTTTATTTAAGACTGATAGGTTTTAATAGTCAATTTTTTATTTTTGAAAAAAAGTGAAGTTGTTTACTGTGTTCTTTGCATTACCAAGTCCAGCAAGAAATGTGCTGGTACTATCCAGAGCTGTCAGTATGGATTATCATACTATATTGCAGAAAATCAATTTGATGCAACTGCTTTACCAACAGTATGTTAATCTTTTCCATTGCTGTTTTGTTGGCTGACTGAAGGAAGATATGCAGTGCATTTGAACCAAAGCAGATGTGTGCTGACAACTTAAATGCACAATCATGTTTGTGTTTTTTCTTTCTTTCTTCCATCCTTTGTAATATCATATTAAATATTAAGGTAGCAGTTTATAATCAATGACTATTGACATAAGAAAAGGAAAAAAAACAGTATACAAAGATGCTCCAGGTGAGGCTTGAACTCACAACCTCGGCATTGCTCAACAGATACTGTCTTATAAGTTTCGCGCGCTGACCAATTGCGCCACTGGAGCACTTTGCAGCATTAATTGGTTATGCTAGATGTGGATTTTATTGAATACAATCAGTACAGTCATAAGAATTGAAAAAGAAAATCATTTTTGGTGATGAATGATGAGCAACAAAGGAACATGCATGCCAGATGGCACTTGAATAAGCTATCCACGGTGATAGAAAAGGTTTAAAAAACAACAACAACAATGTTATCATAATTAATGTCATATTTTAGCTTCTGTGGTCATTTTTTACAAGCTAAACACTGCAAGACTGTTTTACAGTTGAAGCAAGGATAAAATATCAACTCTAGTGATGAGACACTTGCTGTAATGACTTCCAACTCAGACGGGACTTAAACCCACAACCACTGGCTTAGGAGAACAGTGCCTTATCTATTATGCCAGT
This sequence comes from Pseudophryne corroboree, assembly GCF_028390025.1. Classification (NCBI taxonomy): domain Eukaryota; kingdom Metazoa; phylum Chordata; class Amphibia; order Anura; family Myobatrachidae; genus Pseudophryne; species Pseudophryne corroboree. The sequence continues at coordinate 633,043,367 of NC_086447.1, read as the reverse complement.
GGTGCTTACTGATGTCCTTATTTAAGACTGATAGGTTTTTAATAGTCAATTATTTATTTCTGAGAAAAAGTGAAGCTGTTTACTGTGTTCTTTGCATTACCAAGTCCAGCAAGAAATGTGCTTGTACTATCCAGGGCTGTCATTATGGATTATCATGCTATATTGCAGAAAATCAATTTGATGCAACTGCTTTACCAACAGTATGTTAATCTTTTCCATTGCTGTTTTGTTGGCTGACTGAAGGAAGATATGCAGTGCATTTGAACCAAAGCAGATGTGTGCTGACAACTTAAATGCACAATCATGTTTGTGTTTTTTGCTTTCTTTCTTCCATCCTTTGTAATATCATATTAAATATTAAGGTAGCAGTTTATAATCAATGACTAATGACATAAGAAAAGGAAAAAAACAGTAAACAAAGATGTTCCAGATGAGGCTTGAACTCACAACCACGGCATTGCTCAACAGATACTGTCTTATAAGTTTTGCGCGCTGACCAACTGCGCCACTGGAGCACTTTGCAGCGTTCATTGGTTATGCTAGATGTGGATTTTATTCAATACAATCAGTACATTCATAAGAATTGAAAAAGAAAATCATTTTTGGTGATGAATGATGAGCAACAAAGGAACATGCATGCCAGATGGCACTTGAATAAGCTGTCCACGGTGATAGAAAAGGTTTAAAAAACAACAACAACAATGTTATCATAATTAATGTCATATTTTAGCTTCTGTGGTCATTTTTTACAAGCTAAACACTGCAAGACTGTTTTACAGTTGAAGCAAGGATAATATATCAACTCTAGTGATGAGACACTTGCTGTAATGACTTCCAACTCAGACGGGACTTAAACCCACAACCACTGGCTTAGGAGAACAGTGCCTTATCCATTATGCCAGTGGTGCTTACTGATGTTCTTATTTAAGACTGATAGGTTTTTAATAGTCAATTATTTATTTTTGATGAAAAAGTGAAGCTGTTTACTGTGTTCTTTGCATTACCAAGTCCAGCAAGAAATGTGCGGGTACTATCCAGAGCTGTCAGTATGGATTATCATGCTATATTGCAGAAAATCAATTTGATGCAACTGCTTTACCAACAGTATGTTAATCTTTTCCATTGCTGTTTTTTTGGCTGACTGAAGGAAGATATGCAGTGCATTTGAACCAAAGCAGATGTGTGCTGACAGCTTAAATGCACAATCATGTTTATATTTTTTCTTTCTTTCTTCCATCCTTTGTAATATCATATTAAATATTAAGGTAGCAGTTTATAATCAATGACTAATGACATAAGAAAAGGAAAAAAAACAGTTTACAAAGATGCTCAAGGTAAGGCTTGAACTCACAACCTCGGCATTGCTCAACAGATACTGTCTTATAAGTACCGCGCGCTGAACAATTGCGCCACTGGAGCACTTTACAGCATTAATTATTTATGCTAGATGTGGATTTTATTCAATACAATCAGTGCAGTCATAAGAATTGAAAAAGAAAATCATTGTTGGTGATGAATGATGAGCAACAAAGGAACATGCATGCCAGATGGCACTTGAATAAGCGGTCCACGGTGATAGAAAAGGTTTAAACAACAACATCAATGTTATCATAATTAATGTCATATTTTAGCTTCTGTGGTCATTTTTTATAAGCTAAACACTGCAAGACTGTTTTACAGTTGAAGCAAGGATAAAATAACAACTCTAGTGATGAGACACTTGCTGTAATGACTTCCACCCCATATGGGACTTGGACCCCCTGGCTTAGGAGGGCAGTGACTTATCCATTATGCCAGTGGTGCTTACTGATGTTCTTATTTAAGACTGTTAGGTTTTTAATAGTCAATTATTTATTTTTGAGGAAAAAGTGAAGCTGTTTACTGTGTTCTTTGCATTACCAAGTCCAACAAGAAATGTGCTGGTACTATCCAGAGCTTTCAGTATGGATTATCATGCTATATTGCAGAAAATCAATTTGATGCAACTGCTTTACCAACAGTATGTTAATCTTTTCCATTGCTGTTTTGTTGGCTGACTGAAGGAAGATATGCAGTGCATTTGAACCAAAGCAGATGTGTGCTGACAACTTAAATGCACAATCATGTTTGTGTTTTTTCTTTCTTTCTTCCATCCTTTGTAATATCATATTAAATATTAAGGTAGCAGTTTATAATCAATGACTAATGACATAAGAAAAGGAAAAAAAACAGTATACAAAGAAGCTCCAGGTGAGGCTTGAACTCACAACCTCGGCATCGCTCAGCAGATATTGTCTTATAAGTACCGCGCGCTGACCAATTGCGCCACTGGAGCACTTTGCAGCATTAATTGGTTATGCTAGATGTGGATTTTATTCAATACAATCAGTACAGTCATAAGAATTGAAAAAGAAAATCATTTTTGGTGATGAATGATGAGCAACAAAGGAACATGCATGCCAGATGGCACTTGAATAAGCTGTCCACGGTGATAGAAAAGGTTTAAAAAACAACAACAACAACAATGTTATCATAATTAATGTCATATTTTAGCTTCTGTGGTCATTTTTTACAAGCTAAACACTGCAAGACTGTTTTACAGTTGAAGCAAGGATAAAATATCAACTCTAGTGATGAAACACTAGCTGTAATGACTTCCAACTCAGACGGGACTTAAACCCACAACCACTGGCTTAGGAGAACAGTGCCTTACCCATTATGCCAGTGGTGCTTACTGATGTTCTTATTTAAGACTGTTAGGTTTTTAATAGTCAATTATTTATTTTTGATGAAAAGTGAAGCTGTTTACTGTGTTCTTTGCATTACCAAGTCCAGCAAGAAATGTGCTGGTACTATCCAGAGCTGTCAGTATGGATTATCATGCTATATTGCAGAAAATCAATTTATGCAACTGCTTTACCAACAGTATGTTAATCTTTTCCATTGCTGTTTTGTTGGCTGACTGAAGGAAGATATGCAGTGCATTTGAACCAAAGCAGATGTGTGCTGACAACTTAAATGCACAATCATGTTTGTGTTTTTTCTTTCTTTCTTTCATCCTTTGTAATATCATATTAAATATTAAGGTAGCAGTTTATAATCAATGACTAATGACATAAGAAAAGGAAAAAAAACAGTATACAAAGAAGCTCCAGGTGTATCTTGAACTCACAACCTCGGCATCGCTCAACAGATACTGTCTTATAAGTACCGCGCGCTGACCAATTGCGCCACTGGAGCACTTTGCAGCATTAATTGGTTATGCTAGATGTGGATTTTATTCAATACAATCAGTACAGTCATAAGAATTGAAAAAGAAAAACATTTTTGGTGATAAATGATGAGCAACAAAGGAACATGCATGCCAGATGGCACTTGAATAAGCTGTCCACGGTGATAGAAAAGGTTTAAAAAACAACAACAACAATGTTATCATAATTAATGTAATATTTTAGCTTCTGTTGTCATTTTTTACAAGCTAAACACTGCAAGACTGTTTTACAGTTGAAGCAAGGATAAAATATCAACTCTAGTGATGAGACACTTGCTGTAATGACTTCCAACTCAGACGGGACTTAAACCCACAACCACTGGCTTAGGAGAACAGTGCCTTATCCATTATGCCAGTGGTGCTTACTGATGTCCTTATTTAAGACTGATAGGTTTTTAATAGTCAATTATTTATTTTTGAAAAAAGTGAAGCTGTTTACTGTGTTCTTTGCATTACCAAGTCCAGCAAGAAATGTGCTGGTACTATCCAGAGCTGTCAGTATGGATTATCATGCTATATTGCAGAAAATCAATTTGATGCAACTGCTTTACCAACAGTATGTTAATCTTTTCCATTGCTGTTTTGTTGGCTGACTGAAGGAAGATATGCAGTGCATTTGAACCAAAGCAGATGTGTGCTGACAACTAAAATGCACCATCATGTTTGTGTGTTTTCTTTCTTTCTTCCATCCTTTGTAATATCATATTAAATATTAAGGCTACAAGTTTATAATCAATGACTAATGACATAAGAAAAGGAAAAAAATCAGTATACAAAGATGCTCCAGGTGAGGCTTGAACTCACAACCTCGGCATTGCTCTACAAATACTGTCTTATTAGTACCACACGCTGACCAATTGCGCCACTGGAGCACTTTGCAGCATTAGTTGGTTATGCTAGATGTGGATTTTATTCAATACAATCAGTACAGTCATAAGAATTGAAAAAGAAAATCATTTTTGGTGATGAATGATGAGCAACAAAGGAACATGCATGCCAGATGGCACCTGAATAAGCTGTCCACGGTGATAGAAAAGGTTTAAAAAACAACAACAACAATGTTATCATAATTAATGTCATATTTTAGCTTCTGTGGTCATTTTTTACAAGCTAAACACTGCAAGACTGTTTTACAGTTGAAGCAAGGATAAAATATCAACTCTAGTGATGAGACACTTGCTGTAATGACTTCCACCCCATATGGGACTTGGGCCCCCTGGCATAGGAGGGCGCAGTGACTTATCCATTATGCCAGTGGTGCTTACTGATGTTCTTATTTAAGACTGTTAGGTTTTTAATAGTCAATTATTTATTTTTGAGGAAAAAGTGAAGCTGTTTACTGTGTTCTTTGCATTACCAAGTCCAACAAGAAATGTGCTGGTACTATCCAGAGCTTTCAGTATGGATTATCATGCTATATTGCAGAAAATCAATTTGATGCAACTGCTTTACCAACAGTATGTTAATCTTTTCCATTGCTGTTTTGTTGGCTGACTGAAGGAAGATATGCAGTGCATTTGAACCAAAGCAGATGTGTGCTGACAACTTAAATGCACAATCATGTTTGTGTTTTTTCTTTCTTTCTTCCATCCTTTGTAATATCATATTAAATATTAAGGTAGCAGTTTATAATCAATGACTAATGACATAAGAAAAGGAAAAAAAACAGTATACAAAGAAGCTCGAGGTGAGGCTTGAACTCACAACCTCGGCATCTCTCAACAGATATTGTCTTATAAATACCGCGCGCTAACCAATTGCGCCACTGGAGCACTTTACAGCATTAATTGGTTATGCTAGATGTGGATTTTATTCAATACAATCAGTACAGTCATAAGAATTGAAAAAGAAAATCATTTTTGGTGATAAATGATGAGCAACAAAGGAATATGCATGCCATATGGCACTTGAATAAGCTGTCCACGGTGATAGAAAAGGTTTAAAAAACAACAACAACAATGTTATCATAATTAATGTCATATTTTAGCTTCTGTTGTCATTTTTTACAAGCTAAACACTGCAAGACTGTTTTACAGTTGAAGCAAGGATAAAATATCAACTCTAGTGATGAGACACTTGCTGTAATGACTTCCAACTCAGACGGGACTTAAACCCACAACCACTGGCTTAGGAGAACAGTGCCTTATCCATTATGCCAGTGGTGCTTACTGATGTCCTTATTTAAGACTGATAGGTTTTTAATAGTCAATTATTTCTTTTTGAAAAAAAGTGAAGCTGTTTACTGTGTTCTTTGCATTACCAAGTCCAGCAAGAAATGTGCTGGTACTATCCAGAGCTGTCAGTATGGATTATCATGCTATATTGCAGAAAATCAATTTGATGCAACTGCTTTACCAACAGTATGTTAATCTTTTCCATTGCTGTTTTGTTGGCTGACTGAAGGAAGATATGCAGTGCATTTGAACCAAAGCAGAAGTGTGCTGACAACTAAAATGCACCATCATGTTTGTGTTTTTTCTTTCTTTCTTCCATCCTTTGTAATATCATATTAAATATTAAGGTAGCAGTTTATAATCAATGACTAATGACATTAGAAATAGAAAAAAAAACAGTATACAAAGACGCTCCAGGTGAGGCTTGAACTCACAACCTCAGCATTGCTCAACAGATACTGTCTTATTAGTACCGCACGCTGACCAATTGCGCCACTGGAGCACTTTGCAGTATTAGTTGGTTATGCTAGATGTGGATTTTATTCAATACAATCAGTACAGTCATAAGAATTGAAAAAGAAAATCATTTTTGGTGATGAATGATGAGCATCAAAGGAACATACATTCCAGATGGCACTTGAATAAGCTGTCCACGGTGATAGAAAAGGTTTAAAAAAACAACAACAACAATGTTATCATAATTAATGTCATATTTTAGCTTCTGTGGTCATTTTTTACAAGCTAAACACTGCAAGACTGTTTTACAGTTGAAGCAAGGATAAAATATCAACTCTAGTGATGAGACACTTGCTGTAATGACTTCCACCCCATATGGGACTTGGGCCCCCTGGCGTAGGAGGGCGCAGTGACTTATCCATTATGCCAGTGGTGCTTACTGATGTTCTTATTTAAGACTGTTAGGTTTTTAATAGTCAATTATTTATTTTTGAGGAAAAAGTGAAGCTGTTTACTGTGTTCTTTGCATTACCAAGTCCAACAAGAAATGTGCTGGTACTATCCAGAGCTTTCAGTATGGATTATCATGCTATATTGCAGAAAATCAATTTGATGCAACTGCTTTACCAACAGTATGTTAATCTTTTCCATTGCTGTTTTGTTGGCTGACTGAAGGAAGATATGCAGTGCATTTGAACCAAAGCAGATGTGTGCTGACAACTTAAATGCACAATCATGTTTGTGTTTTTTCTTTCTTTCTTCCATCCTTTGTAATATCATATTAAATATTAAGGTAGCAGTTTATAATCAATGACTATTGACATAAGAAAAGGAAAAAAAACAGTATACAAAGAAGCTCCAGGTGAGGCTTGAACTCACAACCTCGGCATCTCTCAACAGATATTGTCTTATAAATACCGCGCGCTGACCAATTGCGCCACTGGAGCACTTTGCAGCATTAATTGGTTATGCTAGATGTGGATTTTATTCAATACAATCAGTACAGTCATAAGAATTGAAAAAGAAAATCATTTTTGGTGATGAATGATGAGCAACAAAGGAACATGCATGCCAGATGGCACTTGAATAAGCAGTCCACGGTGATAAAAAAAAAGGTTTAAAAAACAACAACAACAATGTTATCATAATTAATGTCATATTTTAGCTTCTATGGTCATTTTTTACAAGCTAAACACTGCAAGACTGTTTTACAGTTGAAGCAAGGATAAAATATCAACTCTAGTGATGAGACACTTGCTGTAATTACTTCCACCCCATATGGGACTTGGACGCCATGGCTTAGGAGGGCAGTGACTTATCCATTATGCAAGTGGTGCTTACTGATGTTCTTATTTAAGACTGTTAGGTTTTTAATAGTCAATTATTTATTTTTGAGGAAAAAGTGAAGCTGTTTACTGTGTTCTTTGCATTACCAAGTCCAGCAAGAAATGTGCTGGTACTATCCTGAGCTGTCAGTATGGATTATTATGCTATATTGCAGAAAATCAATGTGATGCAACTGCTTTACCAACAATATGTTAATCTTTTCCATTGCTGTTTTGTTGGCTGACTGAAGGAAGATATGCAGTGCATTTGAACCAAAGCAGGTATGTGCTGACAACTTAAATGCACAATCATGTTTGTGTTTTTTCTTTATTTCTTCCATCCTTTGTAATATCATATTAAATATTAAGGTAGCAGTTTATAATCAATGACTAATGACATAAGAAAAGGAAAAAAAAACAGTATACAAAGATTCTCCAGGTGAGGCTTGAACTCACAACCTCGGCATTGCTCAACAGATACTGTCTTATAAGTACCGTGCGCTGACCAATTGCGCCATTGGAGCACTTTGCAGCATTAGTTGGTTATGCTAGATGTGGATTTTATTCAATACAATCAGTACAGTCATAAGAATTGAAAAAGAAAATCATTTTTGGTGATAAATGATGAGCAACAAAGGAACATGCATGCCAGATGGCACTTGAATAAGCTGTCCACGGTGATAGAAAAGGTTTAAAAAACAACAACAACAACAACAACAACAATGTTATCATAATTTATGTCATATTTTAGCTTCTGTGGTCATTTTTTACAAGCTAAACACTGCAAGACTGTTTTACAGTTGAAGCAAGGATAAAATATCAACTCTAGTGATGAAAAACTTGCTGTAATGACTTCCAACTCAGACGGGACTTAAACCCACAACCACTGGCTTAGGAGAACAGTGCCTTACCCATTATGCCAGTGGTGCTTACTGATGTTCTTATTTAAGACTGTTAGGTTTTTAATAGTCAATTATTTATTTTTGAGGAAAAAGTGAAGCTGTTTACTGTGTTCTTTGCATTACCAAGTCCAGCAAGAAATGTGCTGGTACTATCCAGAGCTGTCAGTATGGATTATCATGCTATATTGCAGAAAATCAATTTGATGCAACTGCTTTACCAACAGTATGTTAATCTTTTCCATTGCTGTTTTGTTGGCTGACTGAAGAAAGATATGCAGTGCATTTGAACCAAAGCAGATGTGTGCTGACAACTTAAATGCACAATCATGTTTGTGTTATTTCTTTCTTTCTTCCATCCTTTGTAATATCATATTAAATATTAAGTTAGCAGTTTATAATCAATGACTAATGACATAAGAAAAGGAAAAAAAAACAGCATACAAATATGCTCCAGGTGAGGCTTGAACTCACAACCTCGGCATTGCTCAACAGATACTGTCTTATAAGTACCGCACGCTGACCAATTGCGCCACTGGAGCACTTTGCAGCATTAATTGATTATGCTAGATGTGGATTTTATTCAATACAATCAGTACAGTCATAAGAATTGAAAAAGAAAATCATTTTTGGTGATGAATGATGAGCAACAAAGGAACATGCATGCCAGACGGCACTTGAATAAGCTGTCCACGGTGATAGAAAAGGTTTAAAAAACAACAACAACAACAACAATGTTATCATAATTAATGTCATATTTTAGCTCTGTGGTCATTTTTTACAAGCTAAACACTGCAAGACTGTTTTACAGTTGAAGCAAGGATAAAATATCAACTCTAGTGATGAGACACTTGCTGTAATGACTTCCACCCCATATGGGACTTGGACCCCGTGGCTTAGGAGGGCAGTGACTTATCCATTATGCCAGTGGTGCTTACTGATGTTCTTATTTAAGACTGTTATTTTTTTAATAGTCAATTATTTATTTTTGATGAAAAAGTGAAGCTGTTTACTGTGTTCTTTGCATTACCAAGTCCAGCAAGAAATGTGCTGGTACTATCCAGAGCTGTCAGTATGGATTATCATGCTATATTGCAGAAAATCAATTTGATGCAACTGCTTTACCAACAATATGTTAATCTTTTCCATTGCTGTTTTGTTGGCTGACTGAAGGAAGATATGCAGTGCATTTGAACCAAAGCAGATGTGTGCTGACAACTTAAATGCACAATCATGTTTGTGTTTTTTCTTTCTTTCTTCCATCCTTTGTAATATCATATTGAATATTAAGGTAGCAGTTTATAATCAATGACTAATGACATAAGAAAAGGAAAAAAAAACAGCATACAAAGATGCTCCAGGTGAGGCTTGAACTCACAACCTCGGCATTGCTCAACAGATACTGTCTTATAAATACCTCGCGCTGACCAATTGCGCCACTGGTGCACTTTGCAGCATTAATTGGTTATGCTAGATGTGGATTTTATTCAATACAATCAGTACAGTCATAAGAATTGAAAAAGAAAATCATTGTTGGTGATGAATGATGAGCAACAAAGGAACATGCATGCCAGATGGCACTTGAATAAGCTGTCCACGGTGATAGAAAAGGCTTAAACAACAACAACAATGTTATCATAATTAATGTCATATTTTAGCTTCTGTGGTCATTTTTTATAAGCTAAACACTGCAAGACTGTTTTACAGTTGAAGCAAGGATAAAATATCAACTCTAGTGATGAGACACTTGCTGTAATGACTTCCACCCCATATGGGACTTGGACCCGCTGGCTTAGGAGGGCAGTGACTTATCCATTATGCCAGTGGTGCTTACTGATGTTCTTATTTAAGACTGTTAGGTTTTTAATAGTCAATTATTTATTTTTGAGGAAAAAGTGAAGCTGTTTACTGTGTTCTTTGCATTACCAAGTCCAACAAGAAATCTGCTGGTACTATCCAGAGCTTTCAGTATGGATTATCATGCTATATTGCAGAAAATCAATTTGATGCAACTGCTTTACCAACAGTATGTTAATCTTTTTCATTGCTGTTTTGTTGGCTGACTGAAGGAAGATATGCAGTGCATTTGAACCAAAGCAAATGTGTGCTGACAACTTAAATGCACAATCATGTTTGTGTTTTTTCTTTCTTTCTTCCATCCTTTGTAATATCAAAATAAATATTAAGGTAGCAGTTTATAATCAATGACTAATGACATAAGAAAAGGAAAAAAAAACAGTATACAAAGATGCTCCAGGTGAGGCTTGAACTCACAACCTCGGCATTGCTCAACAGATACTGTCTTATAAGTACCGTGCGCTGACCAATTGCGCCACTCTAGCACCTTGCAGCATTAATTGGTTATGCTAGATGTGGATTTTTTTCAATACAATCAGTACAGTCATAAGAATTGAAAAAGAAAATCATTTTTGGTGATAAATGATGAGCAACAAAGGAACATGCATGCCAGATGGCACTTGAATAAGCTGTCCACGGTGATAGAAAAGGTTTGAAAAACAACAACAATGTTATCATAATTAATGTCATATTTTAGCTTCTGTGGTCATTTTTTACAAGCTAAACACTGCAAGACTGTTTTACAGTTGAAGCAAGGATAAACTATCAACTCTAGTGATGAAACACTTGCTGTAATGACTTCCAACTCAGACGGGACTTAAACCCACAACCACTGGCTTAGGAGAACAGTGCCTTACCCATTATGCCAGTGGTGCTTACTGATGTTCTTATTTAAGACTGTTAGGTTTCTAATAGTCAATTATTTATTCTTGAGGAAAAAGTGAAGCTGTTTACTGTGTTCTTTGCATTACCAAGTCCAGCAAGTAATGTGCTGGTACTATCCAGAGCTGTCAGTATGGATTATCATGCTATATTGCAGAAAATCAATTTGATGCAACTGCTTTACCAACAGTATGTTAATCTTTTCCATTGCTGTTTTGTTGGCTGACTGAAGGAAGATATGCAGTCCATTTGAACCAAAACAGATGTGTGCTGACAACTTAAATGCACAATCATGTTTGTGTTTTTTCTTTCTTTCTTCCATCCTTTGTAATATCATATTAAATATTAAGGTAGCAGTTTATAATCAATGACTAATGACATAAGAAAAGGAAAAAAAAAACAGTATACAAAGAAGCTCCAGGTGAGGCTTGAACTCACAACCTCGGCATCGCTCAACAGATACTGTCTTATTAGTATCACGCGCTGACCAATTGCGCCACTGGAGCACTTTGCAGCATTAGTTGGTTATGCTAGATGTGGATTTTATTCAATACAATCAGTACAGTCATAAGAATTGAAAAAGAAAATCATTTTTGGTGATAAATGATGAGCAACAAAGGAACATGCAAGCCATATGGCACTTGAATAAGCTGTCCACGGTGATAGAAAAGGTTTAAAAAACAACAACAACAATGTTATCATAATTAATGTCATATTTTAGCTTCTGTGGTCATTTTTTACAAGCTAAACACTGCAAGACTGTTTTACAGTTGAAGTAAGGATAAAATATCAACTCTAGTAATGAGACACTTGCTGTAATGACTTCCAAATCAGACGGGACTTAAACCCACAACCACTGGCTTAGGAGAACAGTGCCTTATCCATTATGCCAGTGGTGCTTACTGATGTCCTTATTTAAGACTGATAGGTTTTTAATAGTCAATTATTTATTTTTGAAAAAAAGTGAAGCTGTTTACTGTGTTCTTTGCATTACCAAGTCCAGCAAGAAATGTGCTGGTACTATCCAGAGCTGTCAGTATTAATTATCATGCTATATTGCAGAAAATCAATTTGATGCAACTGCTTTACCAACAGTATGTTAATCATTTCCATTGCTGTTTTGTTGGCTGACTGAAGGAAGATATGCAGTGCATTTGAACCAAAGCAGATGTGTGCTGACAACTAAAATGCACAATCATGTTTGTGTTTTTTCTTTCTTTCTTCCATCCTTTGTAATACAGGTTGAGTATCCCATATCCAAATATTCCGAAATACGGAATATTCTGAAATACGAACTTTTTTGAGTGAGAGTGAGATTGTGAAACCTTTGTTTTTTGATGGCTCAATGTACACAAACTTTGTTTAATACACAAAGTTATTAAAATATTGTATTAAATGACCTTCAGGCTGTGTGTATAAGGTGTATATGAAACATAAATGAATTGTGTGTATGTAGACACAGTTTGTTTTATGCACAAAGTTATAAAAAAATATTGGCTAAAATGACCTTCAGGCTGTGTGTATAAGGTGTATATGTAACATAAATGCATTCTGTGCTTAGATTTAGGTCCCATCACCATGATATCTCATTATGGTATGCAATTATTCCAAAATACGGAAAAATCCCATATCCAAAATACCTCTGGTCCCAAGCATTTTGGATAAGGGAGACTCAACCTGTATCATATTAAATATTAAGGTAGCAGTTTATAATCAATGACTAATGACATTAGAAATAGAAAAAAAAAACAGTGTACAAAGACGCTCCAGGTGAGGCTTGAACTCACAACCTCAGCATTGCTCAACAGATACTGGCTTACTAATACCACGCGCTGACCAATTGCGCCACTGGAGCACTTTGCAGTATTAATTGGTTATGCTAGATGTGGATTTTATTCAATACAATCAGTACAGTCATAAGAATTGAAAAAGAAAATCATTTTTGGTGATGAATGATGAGCAACAAAGGAACATGCATGCCAGATGGCACTTGAATAAGCTGTCCACGGTGATAGAAAAGGTTTAAAAAACAACAACAACAATGTTATCATAATTAATGTCATATTTTAGCTTCTGTGGTCATTTTTTACAAGCTAAACACTGCAAGACTGTTTTACAGTTGAAGCAAGGATAAAATATCAACTTTAGTGATGAGACACTTGCTGTAATGACTTCCACCTCATATGGGACTTGGACCCCGTGGCTTAGGAGGGCAGTGACTTATCCATTATGCCAGTGGTGCTTACTGATGTTCTTATTTAAGACTATTATGTTTTTTATAGTCAATTATTTATTTTTGAGGAAAAAGTGAAGCTGTTTACTGTGTTCTTTGCATTACCAAGTCCAGTAAGAAATGTGCTGGTACTATCCAGAGCTGTCAGTATGGATTATCATGCTATATTGCAGAAAATCAATTTGATGCAACTGCTTTACCAACAGTATGTTAATCTTTTCCATTGCTGTTTTGTTGGCTGGCTGAAGGAAGATATGCAGTGCATTTGAACCAAAGCAGATGTGTGCTGACAACTTAAATGCACAATCATGTTTGTGTTTTTCTTTCTTTCTTCCATCCTTTGTAATATCATATTAAATATTAAGGTAGCAGTTTATAATCAATGACTAATGACATAAGAAAAGGAAAAAAACAGTATATAAAGATGCTCCAGGTGAGGCTTGAACTCACAACCTCGGCATTGCTCAACAGATACTGTCTTATAAGTACCGTGCGCTGATCAATTGCACCACTGGAGCACTTTGCAGCATTGATTGGTTATGCTAGATGTGGATTTTATTCAATACAATCAGTACAGTCATAAGAATTGAAAAAGAAAATCATTTTTGGTGATGAATGATGAGCAACAAAGGAACATGCATGCCAGATGGCACTTGAATAAGCTGTCCACGGTGATAGAAAAGGTTTAAAAAACAACAACAACAATGTTATCATAATTAATGTCATATTTTAGCTTCTGTGGTCATTTTTTACAAGCTAAACACTGCAAGACTGTTTTACAGTTGAAGCAAGGATAAAATATCAACTCTAGTGATGAGACACTTGCTGTAATGACTTCCACCCCATATGGGACTTGGACCCCCTGGCTTAGGAGGGCAGTGACTTATCCATTATGCCAGTGGTGCTTACTGATGTTCTTATTTAAGACTGTTAGGTTTTTAATAGTCAATTATTTATTTTTGAGGAAAAAGTGAAGCTGTTTACTGTGTTCTTTGCATTACCAAGTCCAGCAAGAAATGTGCTGGTACTATCCAGAGCTGTCAGTATCGATTATCATGCTATATTGCAGAAAATCAATTTGATGCAACTGCTTTACCAACAGTATGTTAATCTTTTCCATTGCTGTTTTGTTGGCTGACTGAAGGAATATATGCAGTGCATTTGAACCAAAGCAGATGTGTGCTGACAACTTAAATGCACAATCATGTTTGTGTTTTTTCTTTCTTTCTTCCATCCTTTGTAATATCATATTAAATATTAAGGTAGCAGTTTATAATCAATGACTAATGACATAAGAAAAGGAAAAAAAACAGTATACAAAGATGCTTCAGGTGAGGCTTGAACTCACAACCTCGGCATTGCTCAACCGATACTGTCTTATGAGTACCGCGTGCTGACCAATTGCGCCACTGGAGCACTTTGCAGCATTAATTGGTTATGCAAGATGTGGATTTTATTCAATACAATCAGTACAGTCATAAGAATTGAAAAAGAAAATAATTTTTGGTGATGAATGATGAGCAACAAAGGAACATGCATGCCAGATGGCACTTGAATAAGCTGTCCACGGTGACAGAAAAGGTTTAAAAAACAACAACAACAATGTTATCATAATTAATGTCATATTTTAGCTTCTGTGGTCATTTTTTACAAGCTAAACACTGCAAGACTGTTTTACAGTTGAAGCAAGGATAAAATATCAACTCTAGTGATGAGACACTTGCAGTAATGACTTCCACCCCATATGGGACTTAGACCCCGTGGCTTAGGAGGGCAGTGACTTATCCATTATGCCACTTGCTGTAATGACTTCCAACTCAGATGGGACTTAAACCCACAACGACTGGCTTAGGAGAACAGTGCCTTATCCATTATGCCAGTGGTGCTTACTGATGTCCTTATTTAAGACTGATAGGTTTTTAATAGTCAATTATTTATTTTTGAAGAAAAGTTAAGCTGTTTACTGTGTTCTTTGCATTGCCAAGTCCAGCAAGAAATGTGCTGGTACTATCCAGAGCTGTCAGTATGGATTATCATGCTATATTGCAGAAAATCAATTTGATGCAACTGCTTTACCAACAGTATGTTAATCTTTTCCATTGCTGTTTTGTTGGCTGACTGAAGGAAGATATGCAGTGCATTTGAACCAAAGCAGATGTGTGCTGACAACTTAAATGCACAATCATGTTTGTGTTTTTTCTTTCTTTCTTCCATCCTTTGTAATATCATATTAAATATTAAGGTAGCAGTTTATAATCAATTACTAATGACATAAGAAAAGGAAAAAAAAAACAGTATACAAAGATGCTGCAGGTGAGGCTTGAACTCACAACCTCGGCATTGCTCAACAGATACTATCTTATAAGTACCGCGCGCTGACCAATTGCGCCACTGGAGCACTTTGCAGGATTAATTGGTTATGCTAGATGTGGATTTTATTCAATACAATCAGTACAGTCATAAGAATTGAAAAAGAAAATCATTTTTGGTGATGAATGAGGAGCAACAAAGGAACATGCATGCCAGATGGCACTTGAGTAAGCTGTCCACGGTGATAGAAAAGGTTTAAAAAACAACAACAACAATGTTATCATAATTAATGTCATATTTTAGCTTCTGTGGTCATTTTTTACAAGCTAAACACTGCAAGACTATTTTACAGTTTAAGCAAGGATAAAATATCAACTTTAGTGATGAGACACTTGCTGTAATGACTTCCACCTCATATGGGACTTGGACCCCGTGGCTTAGGAGGGCAGTGACTTATCCATTATGCCAGTGGTGCTTACTGATGTTCTTATTTAAGACTGTTAGGTTTTTAATAGTCAATTATTTTTTTTTGAGGAAAAAGTGAAGCTGTTTACTGTGTTCTTTGCATTTCCAAGTCCAGCAAGAAATGTGCTGGTACTATCCAGAGCTGTCAGTATCGATTATCATGCTATATTGCAGAAAATCAATTTGATGCAACTGCTTTACCAACAGTATGTTAATCTTTTCCATTGCTGTTTTGTTGGCTGACTGAAGGAATATATGCAGTGCATTTGAACCAAAGCAGATGTGTGCTGACAACTTAAATGCACAATCATGTTTGTGTTTTTTCTTTCTTTCTTCCATCCTTTGTAATATCATATTAAATATTAAGGTAGCAGTTTATAATCAATGACTAATGACATAAGAAAAGGAAAAAAAACAGTATACAAAGATGCTTCAGGTGAGGCTTGAACTCACAACCTCGGCATTGCTCAACAGATACTGTCTTATAAGTACCGCGTGCTGACCAATTGCGCCACTGGAGCACTTTGCAGCATTAATTGGTTATGCAAGATGTGGATTTTATTCAATACAATCAGTACAGTCATAAGAATTGAAAAAGAAAATAATTTTTGGTGATGAATGATGAGCAACAAAGGAACATGCATGCCAGATGGCACTTGAATAAGCTGTCCACGGTGACAGAAAAGGTTTAAAAAACAACAACAACAATGTTATCATAATTAATGTCATATTTTAGCTTCTGTGGTCATTTTTTACAAGCTAAACACTGCAAGACTGTTTTACAGTTGAAGCAAGGATAAAATATCAACTCTAGTGATGAGACACTTGCAGTAATGACTTCCACCCCATATGGGACTTGGACCCCGTGGCTTAGGAGGGCAGTGACTTATCCATTATGCCACTTGCTGTAATGACTTCCAACTCAGATGGGACTTGGACCCACAACGACTGGCTTAGGAGAACAGTGCCTTATCCATTATGCCAGTGGTGCTTACTGATGTCCTTATTTAAGACTGATAGGTTTTTAATAGTCAATTATTTATTTTTGAAGAAAAGTTAAGCTGTTTACTGTGTTCTTTGCATTGCCAAGTCCAGCAAGAAATGTGCTGGTACTATCCAGAGCTGTCAGTATGGATTATCATGCTATATTGCAGAAAATCAATTTGATGCAACTGCTTTACCAACAGTATGTTAATCTTTTCCATTGCTGTTTTGTTGGCTGACTGAAGGAAGATATGCAGTGCATTTGAACCAAAGCAGATGTGTGCTGACAACTTAAATGCACAATCATGTTTGTGTTTTTTCTTTCTTTCTTCCATCCTTTGTAATATCATATTAAATATTAAGGTAGCAGTTTATAATCAATTACTAATGACATAAGAAAAGGAAAAAAAAAACAGTATACAAAGATGCTCCAGGTGAGGCTTGAACTCACAACCTCGGCATTGCTCAACAGATACTATCTTATAAGTACCGCGTGCTGACCAATTGCGCCACTGGAGCACTTTGCAGGATTAATTGGTTATGCTAGATGTGGATTTTATTCAATACAATCAGTACAGTCATAAGAATTGAAAAAGAAAATCATTTTTGGTGATGAATGAGGAGCAACAAAGGAACATGCATGCCAGATGGCACTTGAATAAGCTGTCCACGGTGATAGAAAAGGTTTAAAAAACAACAACAACAATGTTATCATAATTAATGTCATATTTTAGCTTCTGTGGTCATTTTTTACAAGCTAAACACTGCAAGACTATTTTACAGTTGAAGCAAGGATAAAATATCAACTCTAGTGATGAGACACTTGCTGTAATGACTTCCACCCCATATGGGACTTGGACCCCCTGGCTTAGGAGGGCAATGACTTATCCATTATGCCAGTGGTGCTTACTGATGTTCTTATTTAAGACTGTTAGGTTTTTAATAGTCAATTATTTATTTTTGATGAAAAAGTGAAGCTGTTTACTGTGTTCTTTGCATTACCAAGTCCAGCAAGAAATGTGCTGGTACTATCCAGAGCTGTCATTATGGATTATCATGCTATATTGCAGAAAATCAATTTGATGCAACTGTTTAACCAACAGTATGTTAATCTTTTCCATTGCTGTTTTGTTGGCTGACTGAAGGAAGATATGCAGTGCATTTGAACCAAAGCAGATGTGTGCTGACAACTTAAATGCACAATCATGTTTGTGTTTTTTCTTTCTTTCTTCCATCCTTTGTAATATCATATTAAATATTAAGGTAGCAGTTTATAATCAATGACTAATGACATAAGAAAAGGAAAAAAATACAATATGCTCCAGGTGAGGCTTGAACTCACAACCTCGGCATTGCTCAACAGATTCTGTCTTATAAGAACCGTGCGCTGACCAATTGCGCCACTGGAGCACTTTGCAGCATTAGTTGGTTATGCTAGATGTGGATTTTATTCAATACAATCAGTACAGTCATAAGAATTGAAAAAGAAAATCATTTTTGGTGAAAAATGATGAGCAACAAAGGAACATGCATGCCAGATGGCACTTGAATAAGCTGTCCACGGTGATAGAAAAGGTTTAAAAAACAATAACAACAATGTTATCATAATTAATGTCATATTTTAGCTTCTGTGGTCATTTTTTACAAGCTAAACACTGCAAGACTGTTTTACAGTTGAAGCAAGGATAAAATATCAAATCTAGTGATGAGACACTTGCTGTAATGACTTCCAACTGAGACGGGACTTAAATTCACAACCACTGGCTTAGGAGAACAGTGCCTTATCCATTATGCCAGTGGTGCTTACTGTTGTCCTTATTTAAGACTGCTAGGTTTTTAATAGTCAATTATTTATTTTTGAAAAAAAGTGAAGCTGTTTACTGTGTTCTTTGCATTACCAAGTCCAGCAAGAAATGTGCTGGTACTATCCAGAGCTGTCAGTATGGATTATCATGCTATATTGCAGAAAATCAATTTGATGCAACTGCTTTACCAACAGTATGTTAATCTTTTCCATTGCTGTTTTGTTGGCTGACTGAAGGAAGATATGCAGTGCATTTGAACCAAAGCAGATGTGTGCTGACAACTTAAATGCACAATCATGTTTGTGTTTTTTCTTTCTTTCTTCCATCCTTTGTAATATCATATTAAATATTAAGGTAGCAGTTTATAATCAATGACTAATGACATAAGAAAAGGGAAAAAACAGTAAACAAAGATGCTCCAGGTGAGGCTTGAACTCACAACCTCGGCATTGCTCAACAGATACTGTCTTATAAATAACGTGCGCTGACCAATTGCACAACTGGAGCACTTTGCAGCATTAATTGGTTATGCTAGATGTGGATTTTATTCAATACAATTAGTACAGTCATAAGAATTGAAAAAGAAAATCATTTTTGGTGATGAATGATGAGCAACAAAGGAACATGCATGCCAGATGGCACTTGAATAAGCTGTCCACGGTGATAGAAAAGGTTTAAAAAACAACAACAACAACAACAATGTTATCATAATTAATGTCATATTTTAGCTCTGTGGTCATTTTTTACAAGCTAAACACTGCAAGACTGTTTTACAGTTGAAGCAAGGATAAAATATCAACTCTAGTGATGAGACACTTGCTGTAATGACTTCCACCCCATATGGGACTCGGACCCCCTGGCTTAGGAGGGCAGTGACTTATTCATTATGCCAGTGGTGCTTACTGATGTTCTTATTTAAGACTGTTAGGTTTTTAATAGTCAATTATTTATTTTTGAGGAAAAAGTGAAGCTGTTTACTGTGTTCTTTGCATTACCAAGTCCAGCAAGAAATGTGCTGGTACTATCCAGAGCTGTCAGTATGGATTATCATGCTATATTGCAGAAAATCAATTTGATGCAACTGCTTTACCAACAGTATGTTAATCTTTTCCATTGCTGTTTTGTTGGCTGACTGAAGGAAGATATGCAGTGCATTTGAACCAAAGCAGATGTGTGCTGACAACTTAAATGCACAATCATGTTTGTGTTTTTTCTTTCTTTCTTCCATCCTTTGTAATATCATATTAAATATTAAGGTAGCAGTTTATAATCAATGACTAATGACATAAGAAAAGGAAAAAAAGCAGTATACAAAGATGCTCCAGGTGAGGCTTGAACTCACAACCTCTGCATTGCTCAACAGATACTGTCTTATAAATAACGTGCGCTGACCAATTGCACCACTTGAGCACTTTGCAGCATTAATTGGTTATGCTAGATGTGGATTTTATTCAATACAATTAGTACAGTCATAAGAATTGAAAAAGAAAATCATTTTTGGTGATGAATGATGAGCAACAAAGGAACATGCATGCCAGATGGCACTTGAATAAGCTGTCCACGGTGATAGAAAAGGTTTAAAAAACAACAACAACAATGCTATCATAATTAATGTCATATTTTAGCTTCTGTGGTCATGTTTTACAAGCTAAACACTGCAAGAAGGTTTTACAGTTGAAGCAAGGATAAAATATCAACTCTAGTGATGAGACACTTGCTGTAATGACTTCCACCCCATATGGGACTTGGACCCCGTGGCTTAGGAGGGCAGTGACTTATCCATTATGCCACTTGCTGTAATGACTTCCAACTCAGAAGGGACTTAAACCCACAACGACTGGCTTAGGAGAACAGTGCCTTATCCATTATGCCAGTGGTGCTTACTGATGTCCTTATTTAAGACTGATAGGTTTTTAATAGTCAATTATTTATTTTTGAAGAAAAGTTAAGCTGTTTACTGTGTTCTTTGCATTGCCAAGTCCAGCAAGAAATGTGCTGGTACTATCCAGAGCTGTCAGTATGGATTATCATGCTATATTGCAGAAAATCAATTTGATGCAACTGCTTTACCAACAGTATGTTAATCTTTTCCATTGCTGTTTTGTTGGCTGACTGAAGAAAGATATGCAGTGCATTTGAACCAAAGCAGATGTGTGCTGACAACTTAAATGCACAATCATGTTTGTGTTATTTCTTTCTTTCTTCCATCCTTTGTAATATCATATTAAATATTAAGGTAGCAGTTTATAATCAATGACTAATGACATAAGAAAAGGAAAAAAAAACAGTATACAAAGATGCTCCAGGTGAGGCTTGAACTCACAACCTTGACATTGCTCAACAGATACTGTCTTATAAGTACCGCGCGCTGACCAATTGTGCCACTGGAGCACTTTGCAGCATTAATTGGTTATGCTAGATGTGGATTTAATTCAATACAATCAGTACAGTCATAAGAATTGAAAAAGAAAATCATTTTTGGTGATGAATGATGAGCAACAAAGGAACATGCATGCCAGACGGCACTTGAATAAGCTGTCCACGGTGATAGAAAAGGTTTAAAAAACAACAACAACAATGTTATCATAATTAATGTCATATTTTAGCTCTGTGGTCATTTTTTACAAGCTAAACACTGCAAGACTGTTTTACAGTTGAAGCAAGGATAAAATATCAACTCTAGTGATGAGACACTTGCTGTAATGACTTCCACCCCATATGGGACTTGGACCCCCTGGCTTAGGAGGGCAGTGACTTATCCATTATGCCAGTGGTGCTTACTGATGTTCTTATTTAAGACTTTTATGTTTTTAATAGTCAATTATTTATTTTTGAGGAAAAGTGAAGCTGTTTACAGTGTTCTTTGCATTACCAAGTCCAGCAAGAAATGTGCTGGTACTATCCAGAGCTGTCAGTATGGATTATTATGCTATATTGCAGAAAATCAATTTGATGCAACTGCTTTACCAACAGTATGTTAATCTTTTCCATTGCTGTTTTGTTGGCTGACTGAAGGAAGATATGCAGTGCATTTGAACCAAAGCAGATGTGTGCTGACAACTTAAATGCACAATCATGTTTGTGTTTTTTCTTTCTTTCTTCCATCCTTTGTAATATCATATTAAATATTAAGGTAGCAGTTTATAATCAATGACTAATGACATAAGAAAAGGAAAAAAAACAGTATACAGAGATGCTCCAGGTGAGGCTTGAACTCACAACTTCTTCATTGCTCAACAGATACTGTCTTATAAGTACCGCGCGCTGACCAATTGCGCCACTGGAGCACTTTGCAGCATTAATTGGTTATGCTAGATGTGGATTTTATTCAATACAATCAGTACAGTCATAAGAATTTAAAAAGAAAATCATTTTTGGTGATAAATGATGAGCAACAAAGGAACATGCATGCCAGATGGCACTTGAATAAGCTGTCCACGGTGATAGAAAAGGTTTAAAAAACAACAACAACAATGTTATCATAATTAATGTCATATTTTAGCTTCTGTGGTCATTTTTTACAAGCTAAACACTGCAAGACTGTTTTACAGTTGAAGCAAGGATAAAATATCAACTCTAGTGATGAGACACTTGCTGTAATGACTTCCACCTTATATGGGACTTGGACCCCGTGGCTTAGGAGGGCAGTGACTTATCCATTATGCCAGTGGTGCTTACTGATGTTCTTATTTAAGACTGTTATTTTTTTAATAGTCAATTATTTATTTTTGATGAAAAAGTGAAGCTGTTTACTGTGTTCTTTGCATTACCAAGTCCAGCAAGAAATGTGCTGGTACTATCCAGAGCTGTCAGTATGGATTATCATGCTATATTGCAGAAAATCAATTTGATGCAACTGCTTTACCAACAGTATGTTAATCTTTTCCATTGCTGTTTTGTTGGCTGACTGAAGGAAGATATGCAGTGCCTTTGAACCAAAGCAGATGTGTGCTGACAACTTAAATGCACAATCATGTTTGTGTTTTTTCTTTCTTTCTTCCATCCTTTGAAATATCATATTAAATATTAAGGTAGCAGTTTATAATCAATGACTAATGACATAAGAAAAGGAAAAAAAACAGTATACAAAAATGCTCCAGGTGAGGCTTGAACTCACAACTTCGGCATTGCTCAACAGAAACTGTCTTATAAGTACCACGCGCTGACCAATTGCGCCACTGGAGCACTTTGCAGCATTAATTGGTTATGCTAGATGTGGATTTTATTCAATACAATCAGTACAGTCATAAGAATTGAAAAAGAAAATCATTGTTGGTGATGAATGATGAGCAACAAAGGAACATGCATGCCAGATGGCACTTGAATAAGCTGTCCACGGTGATAGAAAAGGCTTAAACAACAACAATGTTATCATAATTAATGTCATATTTTAGCTTCTGTGGTCATTTTTTATAAGCTAAACACTGCAAGACTGTTTTACAGTTGAAGCAAGGATAAAATATCAACTCTAGTGATGAGACACTTGCTGTAATGACTTCCACCCCATATGGGACTTGGACCCCCTGGCTTAGGAGGGCAGTGACTTATCCATTATGCCAGTGGTGCTTACTGATGTTCTTATTTAAGACTGTTAGGTTTTTAATAGTCAATTATTTATTTTTGAGGAAAAAGTGAAGCTGTTTACTGTGTTCTTTGCATTACCAAGTCCAACAAGAAATGTGCTGGTACTATCCAGAGCTTTCAGTATGGATTATCATGCTATATTGCAGAAAATCAATTTGATGCAACTGCTTTACCAACAGTATGTTAATCTTTTTCATTGCTGTTTTGTTGGCTGCCTGAAGGAAGATATGCAGTGCATTTGAACCAAAGCAGATGTGTGCTGACAACTTAAATGCACAATCATGTTTGTGTTTTTTCTTTCTTTCTTCCATCCTTTGTAATATCATATTAAATATTAAGGTAGCAGTTTATAATCAATGACTAATGACATAAGAAAAGGAAAAAAAAAAACAGTATACAAAGATGCTCCAGGTGAAGCTTGAACTCACAACCTCGGCATCGCTCAACAGATACTGTTTTATAAGTACCGCGCGCTGACCAATTGCGCCACTGGAGCACTTTGCAGCATTAATTGGTTATGCTAGATGTGGATTTTATTCAATACAATCAGTACAGTCATAAGAATTTAAAAAGAAAATCATTTTTGGTGATAAATGATGAGCAACAAAGGAACATGCATGCCAGATGGCACTTGAATAAGCTGTCCACGGTGATAGAAAAGGTTTAAAAAACAACAACAACAATGTTATCATAATTAATGTCATATTTTAGCTTCTGTGGTCATTTTTTACAAGCTAAACACTGCAAGACTGTTTTACAGTTGAAGCAAGGATAAAATATCAAATCTAGTGATGAGACACTTGCTGTAATGACTTCCACCCCATATGGGACTTTGACCCCGTGGCTTAGGAGGGCAGTGACTTATCCATTATGCCAGTGGTGCTTACTGATGTTCTTATTTAAGACTGTTATTTTTTTAATAGCCAATTATTTATTTTTGATGAAAAAGTGAAGCTGTTTACTGTGTTCTTTGCATTACCAAGTCCAGCAAGAAATGTGCTGGTACTATCCAGAGCTGTCAGTATGGATTATCATGCTATATTGCAGAAAATCAATTTGATGCAACTGCTTTACCAACAGTATGTTAATCTTTTCCATTGCTGTTTTGTTTGCTGACTGAAGGAAGATATGCAGTGCATTTGAACCAAAGCAGATGTGTGCTGACAACTTAAATGCACAATCATGTTTGTGTTTTTTCTTTCTTTCTTCCATCCTTTGTAATATCATATTAAATATTAAGGTAGCAGTTTATAATCAATGACTAATGACATAAGAAAAGGAAAACAAACAGTATACAAAGATGCTCCAGGTGAGGCTTGAACTCACAACTTCGGCATTGCTCAACAGATACTGTCTTATAAGTACCGCGCGCTGACCAATTGCACCACTGGAGCACTTTGCAGCATTTATTGGTTATGCTAGATGTGGATTTTATTCAATACAATCAGTACAGTCATAAGAATTGAAAAAGAAAATCATTGTTAGTGATGAATGATGAGCAACAAAGAAACATGCATGCCAGATGGCACTTGAATAAGCTGTCCACGGTGATAGAAAAGGCTTAAACAACAACAACAATGTTATCATAATTAATGTCATATTTTAGCTTCTGTGGTCATTTTTTATAAGCTAAACACTGCAAGACTGTTTTACAGTTGAAGCAAGGATAAAATATCAACTCTAGTGATGAGACACTTGCTGTAATGACTTCCACCCCATATGGGACTTGGACCCCCTGGCTTAGGAGGGCAGTGACTTATCCATTATGCCAGTGGTGCTTACTGATGTTCTTATTTAAGACTGATAGATTTTAATAGTCAATTATTAATTTTTGAAAAAAAGTGAAGCTGTTTACTGTGTTCTTTGCATTACCAAGTCCAGCAAGAAATGTGCTGGTACTATCCAGAGCTGTCAGTATGGATTATCATGCTATATTGCAGAAAATCAATTTGATGCAACTGCTTTACCAACAGTATGTTAATCTTTTCCATTGCTGTTTTGTTGGCTGACTGAAGGAAGATATGCAGTGCATTTGAACCAAAGCAGATGTGTGCTGACAACTTAAATGCACAATCATGTTTGTGTTTTTTCTTTCTTTCTTCCATCCTTTGTAATATCATATTAAATATTAAGGTAGCAGTTTATAATCAATTACTAATGACATAAGAAAAGGAAAAAAAAAACAGTATACAAAGATGCTCCAGGTGAGGCTTGAACTCACAACCTCGGCATTGCTCAACAGATACTGTCTTTTAAGTACCACGCGTTGACCAATTGCGCCACTGGAGCACTTTGCTGGATTAATTGGTTATGCTAGATGTGGATTTTATTCAATACAATCAGTACAGTCATAAGAATTGAAAAAGAAAATCATTTTTGGTGATGAATGATTAGCAACAAAGGAACATGCATGCCAGATGGCACTTGAATAAGCTGTCCACGGTGATAGAAAAGGTTTAAAAAACAACAAAAACAATGTTATCATAATTAATGTCATATTTTAGCTTCTGTGGTCATTTTTTACAAGCTGAACACTGCAAGACTATTTTACAGTTGAAGCAAGGATAAAATATCAACTCTAGTGATGAGACACTTGCTGTAATGACTTCCAACTCAGACAGGACTTAAACCCACAACCAATGGCTTAGGAGACCAGTGCCTTACCCATTATGCCAGTGGTGCTTACTGATGTTCATATTTAAGACTGTTAGGTTTTTAATAGTCAATTATTTATTTTTGAGGAAAAAGTGAAGCTGGTTACTGTGTTCTTTGCATTACCAAGTCCAGCAAGAAATGTGCTGGTACTATCCAGAGCTGTCAGTATGGATTATCATGCTATATTGCAGAAAATCAATTTGATGCAACTGCTTTACCAACAGTATGTTAATCTTTTCCATTGCTGTTTTGTTGGCTGACTGAAGGAAGATATGCAGTGCATTTGAACCAAAGCAGATGTGTGCTGACAACTTAAATGCACAATCATGTTTGTGTTTTTTCTTTCTTTCTTCCATCCTTTGTAATATCATATTAAATACAAAGGTAGCAGTTTATAATCAATGACTAATGACATAAGAAAAGGAAAAAAAAAAACAGTATACAAAGATGCTCCAGGTGAGGCTTGAACTCACAACCTCGGCATCGCTCAACAGATACTGTCTTATAAGTACCGCGTGCTGACCAATTGCGCCACTGGAGAACTTTGCAGCATTAATTGGTTATGCTAGATGTGGATTTTATTCAATACAATCAGTACAGTCATAAGAATTGAAAAAGAAAATCATTTTTGGTGATAAATGATGAGCAACAAAGGAACATGCATGCCATATAGCACTTGAATAAGCTGTCCACGGTGATAGAAAAGGTTTAAAAAACAACAAAAACAATGTTATCATAATTAATGTCATATTTTAGCTTCTGTGGTCATTTTTTACAAGCTAAACACTGCAAGACTGTTTTACAGTTGAAGCAAGGATAAAATATCAAATTTAGTGATGAGACACTTGCTGTAATGACTTCCACCCCATATGGGACTTGGACCCCGTGGCTTAGGAGGGCAGTGACTTATCCATTATGCCAGTGGTGCTTACTGATGTTCTTATTTAAGACTATTAGGTTTTTAATAGTCAATTATTAATTTTTGAGGAAAAAGTGAAGCTGTTTACTGTGTTCTTTGCATTACCAAGTCCAGCAAGAAATGTGCTGGTACTATGCAGAGCTGTCAGTATGGATTATCATGCTATATTGCAGAAAATTAATTTGATGCAACTGCTTTACCAACAGTATGTTAATCTTTTCCATTTTGTTGGCTGACTGAAGGAAGATATGCAGTGCATTTGAACCAAAGCAGATGTGTGCTGACAACTTAAATGCACAATCATGTTTGTGTTTTTTCTTTCTTTCTTCCATCCTTTGTAATATCATATTAAATATTAAGGTAGCAGTTTATAATCAATGACTAATGACATAAGAAAAGGAAAAAAACAGTATATAAAGATGCTCCAGGTGAGGCTTGAACTCACAACCTCGGCATTGCTCAACAGATACTGTCTTATAAGACCCGTGCACTGATCAATTGCGCCACTGGAGCACTTTGCAGCATTGATTGGTTATGCTAGATGTGGATTTTATTCAATACAATCAGTACAGTCATAAGAATTGAAAAAGAAAATCATTGTTGGTGATGAATGATGAGCAACAAAGGAACATGCATGCCAGATGGCACTTGAATAAGCTGTCCACGGTGATAGAAAAGGCTTAAACAACAACAACAATGTTATCATAATTAATGTCATATTTTAGCTTCTGTGGTCATTTTTTATAAGCTAAACACTGCAAGACTGTTTTACAGTTGAAGCAAGGATAAAATATCAACTCTAGTGATGAGACACTTGCTGTAATGACTTCCACCCCATATGGGACTTGGACCCCCTGGCTTAGGAGGGCAGTGACTTATCCATTATGCCAGTGGTGCTTACTGATGTTCTTATTTAAGACTGTTAGGTTTTTAATAGTCAATTATTTATTTTTGAGGAAAAAGTGAAGCTGTTTACTGTGTTCTTTGCATTACCAAGTCCAACAAGAAATGTGCTGGTACTATCCAAAGCTTTCAGTATGGATTATCATGCTATATTGCAGAAAATCAATTTGATGCAACTGCTTTACCAACAGTATGTTAATCTTTTTCATTGCTGTTTTGTTGGCTGCCTGAAGGAAGATATGCAGTGCATTTGAACCAAAGCAGATGTGTGCTGACAACTTAAATGCACAATCATGTTAGTGTTTTTTCTTTCTTTCTTCCATCCTTTGTAATATCAAAATAAATATTAAGGTAGTAGTTTATAATCAATGACTAATGACATAAGAAAAGGAAAAAAAACAGTATACAAAGATGCTCCAGGTGAGGCTTGAACTCACAACCTCGGCATTGCTCAACAGATACTGTCTTATAAGTACCGCGCGCTGACCAATTGCGCCACTGGAGCACCTTGCAGCATTAATTGGTTATGCTAGATGTGGATTTTTTTCAATACAATCAGTACAGTCATAAGAATTGAAAAAGAAAATCATTTTTGGTGATAAATGATGAGCAACAAAGGAACATGCATGCCAGATGGCACTTGAATAAGCTGTCCACGGTGATAGAAAAGGTTTAAAAAACAACAACAACAACAACAATGTTATCATAATTAATGTAATATTTTAGCTTCTGTGGTCATTTTTTACAAGCTAAACACTGCAAGACTGTTTTACAGTTGAAGCAAGGATAAAATATCAACTCTAGTGATGAGACACTTGCTGTAATGACTTCCAACTCAGACGGGACTTAAACCCACAACCACTGGCTTAGGAGAACAGTGTCTTACCCATTATGCCAGTGGTGCTTACTGATGTTCTTATTTAAGACTGTTAGGTTTCTAATAGTCAATTATTTATTCTTGAGGAAAAAGTGAAGCTGTTTACTGTGTTCTTTGCATTACCAAGTCCAGCAAGAAATGTGCTGGTACTATCCAGAGCTGTCAGTATGGATTATCATGCTATATTGCAGAAAATCAATTTGATGCAACTGCTTTACCAACAGTATGTTAATCTTTTCCATTGCTGTTTTGTTGGCTGACTGAAGGAAGATATGCAGTGCATTTGAACCAAAGCAGATGTGTGCTGACAACTTAAATGCACAGTCATGTTTGTGTTTTTTCTTTCTTTCTTCCATCCTTTGTAATATCATATTAAATATTAAGGTAGCAGTTTATAATCAATGACTAATGACATAAGAAAAGGAAAAAAAACAGCATACAAAGAAACTCCAGGTGAGGCTTGAACTCACAACTTCGGCATCGCTCAGCAATTACTGTCTTATAAGTACCACGCGCTGACCAATTGCACCACTGGAGCACTTTGCAGCATTGATTGGTTATGCTAGATGTGGATTTTATTCAATACAATCAGTACAGTCATAAGAATTGAAAAAGAAAATCATTTTTGGTGAT
This sequence comes from Pseudophryne corroboree, assembly GCF_028390025.1. Taxonomy (NCBI): domain Eukaryota; kingdom Metazoa; phylum Chordata; class Amphibia; order Anura; family Myobatrachidae; genus Pseudophryne; species Pseudophryne corroboree. Next base: position 633,014,156 of record NC_086447.1, on the reverse strand, counting down.
AAATGATGAGCAACAAAGGAACATGCATGCCATATGGCACTTGAATAAGCTGTCCACGGTGATAGAAAAGGTTTAAAAAACAACAACAACAATGTTATCATAATTAATGTCATATTTTAGCTTCTGTGGTCATTTTTTACAAGCTAAACACTGCAATACTGTTTTACAGTTGAAGCAAGGATAAAATATCAACTCTAGTAATGAGACACTTGCTGTAATGACTTCCAACTCAGACGGGACTTAAACCCACAACCACTGGCTTAGGAGAACAGTGCCTTATCCATTATGCCAGTGGTGCTTATTGATGTCCTTATTTAAAACTGATAGGTTTTTAATAGTCAATTATTTATTTTTGAAAAAAAGTGAAGCTGTTTACTGTGTTCTTTGCATTACCAAGTCCAGCAAGAAATGTGCTGGTACTATCCAGAGCTGTCAGTATGGATTATCATGCTATATTGCAGAAAATCAATTTGATGCAACTGCTTTACCAACAGTATGTTAATCTTTTCCATTGCTGTTTTGTTGGCTGACTGAAGGAAGATATGCAGTGCATTTGAACCAAAGCAGATGTGTGCTGACAACTTAAATGCACAATCATGTTTGTGTTTTTCTTTCTTTCTTCCATCCTTTGTAATATCATATTAAATATTAAGGTAGCAGTTTATAATCAATGACTAATGACATAAGAAAAGGAAAAAAAAACAGTATGCTCCAGGTGAGGCTTGAACTCACAACCTCGGCATTGCTCAACAGATTCTGTCTTATAAGAACCACGCGCTGACCAATTGCGCCACTGGAGCACTTTGCAGATTAATTGGTTATGCTAGATGTGGATTTTATTCAATACAATCAGTACAGTCATAAGAATTGAAAAATAAAATCATTTTTGGTGATGAATGATGAGCAACAAAGGAACATGCATGCCAGATGGCACTTGAGTAAGCTGTCCACAGTGATAGAAAAGGTTTAAAAAATAACAACAACAATGTTATCATAATTAATGTCATATTTTAGCTTCTGTGGTCATTTTTTACAAGCTAAACACTGCAAGACTGTTTTACAGTTGAAGCAAGGATAAAATATCAACTCTAGTGATGAGACACTTGCTGTAATGACTTCCAACTCAGACGGGACTTAAACCCACCACCACAGGCTTAGGAGAACAGTGCCTTACCTATTATGCCAGTGGTGCTTACTGATGTTCTTATTTAAGACTGTTAGGTTTTTAATAGTCAATTATTTATTTTTGGGGAAAAAGTGAAGCTGTTTACTGTGTTCTTTGCATTACCAAGTCCAGCAACAAAAGTGCTGGTATTATCCAGAGCTGTCAGTATGGATTATCATGCTATATTGCAGAAAATCAATTTGATGCAACTGCTTTACCAACAGTATGTTCATCTTTTCCATTGCTGTTTTGTTGGCTGACTGAAGGAAGATATGCAGTGCATTTGAAACAAAGCAGATGTGTGCTGACAACTTAAATGCACAATCATGTTTGTGTTTTTTCTTTCTTTCTTCCATCCTTTGTAATATCATATTAAATATTAAGGTAGCAGTTTATAATCAATGACTAATGACATAAGAAAAGGAAAAAAAACAGTATACAAAGATGCTCCAGGTGAGGCTGAAACTCACAACTTTGGCATTGCTCAACAGATACTGTCTTATAAGTACCGCACGCTGTCCAATTGCGCCACTGGAGCACTTTGCAGCATTGATTGGTTATGCTAGATGTGGATTTTATTCAATACAATCAGTACAGTCATAAGAATTGAAAAAGAAAATCATTTTTGGTGATGAATGATGAGCAACAAAGGAACATGCATGCCAGATGGCACTTGAATAAGCTGTCCACGGTGATAAAAAAGGTTTAAAAAACAACAACAACAACAATGTTATCATAATTAATGTCATATTTTAGCTTCTGTGGTCATTTTTTACATGCTAAACACTGCAAGACTGTTTTACAGTTGAAGCAAGGATAAAATATCAACTCTAGTGATGAGACACTTGCTGTAATGACTTCCACCCCATATGGGACTTGGACCCCCTGGCTTAGGAGGGCAGTGACTTATCCATTATGCCAGTGGTGCTTACTGATGTTCTTATTTAAGACTGTTAGGTTTTTAATAGTCAAATATTTATTTTTGATGAAAAAGTGAAGCTGTTTACTGTGTTCTTTGCATTATTAAGTCCAGCAAGAAATGTGCTGGTACTATCCAGAGCTGTCAGTATGGATTATCATGCTATATTGCAGAAAATCAATTTGATGCAACTGCTTTATCAACAGTATGTTAATTTTTTCCATTGCTGTTTTGTTGGCTGACTGAAGGAAGATATGCAGTGCATTTGAACCAAAGCAGATGTGTGCTGACAACTTAAATGCACAATCATGTTTGTGTTTTTTCTTTCTTTCTTCCATCCTTTGTAATATCAAAATAAATATTAAGGTAGCAGTTTATAATCAATGACTAATGACATAAGAAAAGGAAAAAAAACAGTATACAAAGATGCTCCAGATGAGGCTTGAACTCACAACCTCGGCATTGCTCAACAGATACTGTCTTATAAGTACCGCACGCTGACCAATTGCGCCACTGGAGCACCTTGTAGCATTAATTGGTTATGCGAGATGTGGATTTTTTTCAATATAATCAGTACAGTCATAAGAATTGAAAAAGAAAATCATTTTTGGTGATAAATGATGAGCAACAAAGGAACATGCATGCCAGATGGCACTTGAATAAGCTGTCCACGGTGATAGAAAAGGTTTAAAAAACAACAACAACAACAACAATGTTATCATAATTAATGTAATATTTTAGCTTCTGTGGTCATTTTTTACAAGCTAAACACTGCAAGACTGTTTTACAGTTGAAGCAAGGATAAAATATCAACTCTAGTGATGAGACACTTGCTGTAATGACTTCCAACGCAGACGGGACTTAAACCCACAACGACTGGCTTAGGAGAACAGTGCCTTATCCATTATGCCAGTGGTGCTTACTGATGTCCTTATTTAAGACTGATAGGTTTTTAATAGTCAATTATTTATTTTTGAAGAAAAGTTAAGCTGTTTACTGTGTTCTTTGCATTGCCAAGTCCAGCAAGAAATGTGCTGGTACTGTCCAGAGCTGTCAGTATGGATTATCATGCTATATTGCAGAAAATCAATTTGATGCAACTGCTTTACCAACAGTATGTTAATCTTTTCCATTGCTGTTTTGTTGGCTGACTGAAGGAAGATATGCAGTGCATTTGAACCAAAGCAGATGTGTGCTGACAACTTAAATGCACAATTATGTTTGTGTGCTTTCTTTCTTTCTTTCTTTCTTTCTTCCATCCTTTGTGATATCATATTAAATATTAAGGTAGCAGTTTATAATAAATGACTAATGACATAAGAAAAGGAAAAAAAGCAGTATACAAAGATGATCCAGGTAAGGCTTGAACTCACAACCTCGGAATTGCTCAACAGATACTGTCTTATAATTACTGCGCGCTGACCAATTGCGCCACTGGAGCACTTTGCAGCATTAATTGGTTATGCTAGATGTGGATTTTATTCAATACAATCAGTACAGTCATAAGAATTGAAAAAGAAAATCATTTTTGGTGATGAATGATGAGCAACAAAGGAACATGCATGCCAGATGGCACTTGAATAAGCTATCCACGGTGATAGAAAAGGTTTAAAAAACAACAACAACAATGTTATCATAATTAATGTCATATTTTAGCTTCTGTGGTCATTTTTTACAAGCTAAACACTGCAAGACTGTTTTACAGTTGAAGCAAGGATAAAATATCAACTCTAGTGATGAGACACTTGCTGTAATGACTTCCAACTCAGACGGGACTTAAACCCACAACCACTGGCTTAGCAGAACAGTGCCTTATCCATTATGCCAGTGGTGCTTACTGATGTCCTTATTTAAGACTGATAGGTTTTTAATAGTCAATTATTTATTTCTGAGAAAAAGTGAAGCTGTTTAATGTGTTCTTTGCATTACCAAGTCCAGCAAGAAATGTGCTGGTACTATCCAGAGCTGTCAGTATGGATTATCATGCTATATTGCAGAAAATCAATTTGATGCAACTGCTTTACCAACAGTATGTTAATCTTTTCCATTGCTGTTTTGTTGGCTGACTGAAGGAAGATATGCAGTGCATTTGAACCAAAGCAGATGTGTGCTGACAACTTAAATGCACAATCATGTTTGTGTTTTTTCTTTCTTTCTTCCATCCTTTGTAATATCATATTAAATATTAAGGTAGCAGTTTATAATCTATGACTAATGACATAAGAAAAGTAAAAAAAAAAACAGTATACAAAGAAGCTCCAGGTGAGGCTTGATGAGTTCAAGCCTCACCTGGAGCTTCTTTGTATACTGTTTTTTTTTCCATTTCTTATGTCAACCTCGGCATTGCTCAACAGATACTGTCTTATAAGTACCGCGCGCTGACCAATTGCGCCACTGGAGCACTTTGCAGCATTAATTGGTTATACTAGATGTGGATTTTATTCAATACAATCAGTACAGTCATAAGAATTGAAAAAGAAAATCATTTTTGGTGATAAATGATGAGCAACAAAGGAACATGCATGCCAGATGGCACTTGAATAAGCTGTCCACGGTGATATAAAAGGTTTAAAAAAACAACAACAACAACAACAATGTTATCATAATTAATGTCATATTTTAGCTTCTGTGGTCATTTTTTACAAGCTAAACCCTGCAAGACTGTTTTATAGTTGAAGCAAGGATAAAATATCAACTCTAGTGATGAGACACTTGCTGTAATGACTTCCAACTCAGACGGGACTTAAACCCACAACGACTGGCTTAGGAGAACAGTGCCTTACCCATTATGCCAGTGGTGCTTACTGATGTTCTTATTTAAGACTGTTAGGTTTCTAATAGTCAATTATTTATTCTTGAGGAAAAAGTGAAGCTTTTTACTGTGTTCTTTGCATTACCAAGTCCAGCAAGAAATGTGCTGGTACTATCCAGAGCTGTCAGTATGGATTATCATGCTATATTGCAGAAAATCTATTTGATGCAACTGCTTTACCAACAGTATGTTAATCTTTTCCATTGCTGTTTTGTTGGCTGACTGAAGGAAGATATGCAGTGCATTTGAACCAAAGCAGATGTGTGCTGACAACTTAAATGCACAATCATGTTTGTGTATTTTCTTTCTTTCTTCCATCCTTTGTAATATCATATTAAATATTAAGGTAGAAGTTTATAATCAATGACTAATGACATAAGAAAAGGAAAAAAAACAGCATACAAAGAAGCTCCAGGTGGGCTTGAACTCACAACTTCGGCATTGCTCAACAAATACTGTCTTATAAGTACCACGTGCTGACCAATTGCGCCACTGGAGCACTTTGCAGCGTTGATTGGTTATGCTAGATGTGGATTTTATTCAATACAATCAGTACAGTCATAAGAATTGAAAAAGAAAATCATTTTTGGTGATAAATGATGAGCAACAAAGGAACATGCATGCCATATGGCACTTGAATAAGCTGTCCACGGTGATAGAAAAGGTTTAAAAAACAACAACAACAATGTTATCATAATTAATGTCATATTTTAGCTTCTGTGGTCATTTTTTACAAGCTAAACACTGCAATACTGTTTTACAGTTGAAGCAAGGATAAAATATCAACTCTAGTAATGAGACACTTGCTGTAATGACTTCCAACTCAGACGGGACTTAAACCCACAACCACTGGCTTAGGAGAACAGTGCCTTATCCATTATGCCAGTGGTGCTTACTGATGTCCTTATTTAAGACTGATAGGTTTTTAATAGTCAATTATTTATTTTTGAAAAAAAGTGAAGCTGTTTACTGTGTTCTTTGCATTACCAAGTCCAGCAAGAAATGTGCTGGTACTATCCAGAGCTGTCAGTATGGATTATCATGCTATATTGCAGAAAATCAATATGATGCAACTGCTTTACCAACAGTATGTTAATCTTTTCCATTGCTGTTTTGTTGGCTGACTGAAGGAAGATATGCAGTGCATTTGAACCAAAGCAGATGTGTGCTGACAACTTAAATGCACAATCATGTTTGTGTTCTTTCTTTCTTTCTTCCATCCTTTGTAATATCATATTAAATATTAAGGTAGCAGTTTATAATCAATGACTAATGACATAAGAAAAGGAAAAAAGACAGTATATAAAGATGCTCCAGGTGAGGCTTGAACTCACAACCTCGGCATTGCTCAACAGATACTGTCTTATAAGTACCGTGAGCTGATCAATTGCGCCACTGGAGCACTTTGCAGCTTTGATTGGTTATGCTAGATGTGGATTTTATTCAATACAATCAGTACAGTCATAAGAATTGAAAAATAAAATCATTTTTGGTGATGAATGATGAGCAACAAAGGAACATGCATGCCAGATGGCACTTGAATAAGCTGTCCACGGTGATATAAAAGGTTTAAAAAACAACAACAACAACAACAATGTTATCATAATTAATGTCATATTTTAGCTTCTGTGGTCATTTTTTACAAGCTAAACCCTGCAAGACTGTTTTATAGTTGAAGCAAGGATAAAATATCAACTCTAGTGATGAGACACTTGCTGTAATGACTTCCAACTCAGACGGGACTTAAACCCACAACGACTGGCTTAGGAGAACTGTGCCTTACCCATTATGCCAGTGGTGCTTACTGATGTTCTTATTTAAGACTGTTAGGTTTCTAATAGTCAATTATTTATTCTTGAGGAAAAAGTGAAGCTTTTTACTGTGTTCTTTGCATTACCAAGTCCAGCAAGAAATGTGCTGGTACTATCCAGAGCTGTCAGTATGGATTATCATGCTATATTGCAGAAAATCAATTTGATGCAACTGCTTTACCAACAGTATGTTAATCTTTTCCATTGCTGTTTTGTTGGCTGACTGAAGGAAGATATGCAGTGCATTTGAACCAAAGCAGATGTGTGCTGACAACTTAAATGCACAATCATGTTTGTGTATTTTCTTTCTTTCTTCCATCCTTTGTAATATCATATTAAATATTAAGGTAGAAGTTTATAATCAATGACTAATGACATAAGAAAAGGAAAAAAAACAGCATACAAAGAAGCTCCAGGTGGGCTTGAACTCACAACTTCGGCATTGCTCAACAAATACTGTCTTATAAGTACCACGTGCTGACCAATTGCGCCACTGGAGCACTTTGCAGCGTTGATTGGTTATTCTAGATGTGGATTTTATTCAATACAATCAGTACAGTCATAAGAATTGAAAAAGAAAATCATTTTTGGTGATAAATGATGAGCAACAAAGGAACATGCATGCCATATGGCACTTGAATAAGCTGTCCACGGTGATAGAAAAGGTTTAAAAAACAACAACAACAATGTTATCATAATTAATGTCATATTTTAGCTTCTGTGGTCATTTTTTACAAGCTAAACACTGCAATACTGTTTTACAGTTGAAGCAAGGATAAAATATCAACTCTAGTAATGAGACACTTGCTGTAATGACTTCCAACTCAGACGGGACTTAAACCCACAACCACTGGCTTAGGAGAACAGTGCCTTATCCATTATGCCAGTGGTGCTTACTGATGTCCTTATTTAAGACTGATAGGTTTTTAATAGTCAATTATTTATTTTTGAAAAAAAGTGAAGCTGTTTACTGTGTTCTTTGCATTACCAAGTCCAGCAAGAAATGTGCTGGTACTATCCAGAGCTGTCAGTATGGATTATCATGCTATATTGCAGAAAATCAATTTGATGCAACTGCTTTACCAACAGTATGTTAATCTTTTCCATTGCTGTTTTGTTGGCTGACTGAAGGAAGATATGCAGTGCATTTGAACCAAAGCAGATGTGTGCTGACAACTTAAATGCACAATCATGTTTGTGTTCTTTCTTTCTTTCTTCCATCCTTTGTAATATCATATTAAATATTAAGGTAGCAGTTTATAATCAATGACTAATGACATAAGAAAAGGAAAAAAAACAGTATATAAAGATGCTCCAGGTGAGGCTTGAACTCACAACCTCGGCATTGCTCAACAGATACTGTCTTATAAGTACCGTGAGCTGATCAATTGCGCCACTGGAGCACTTTGCAGCTTTGATTGGTTATGCTAGATGTGGATTTTATTCAGTACAATCAGTACAGTCATAAGAATTGAAAAATAAAATCATTTTTGGTGATGAATGATAAGCAACAAAGGAACATGCATGCCAGATGGCACTTGAATAAGCTGTCCATGGTCATAGAAAAGGTTTAAAAAATAACAACAACAATGTTATCATAATTAATGTCATATTTTAGCTTCTGTGGTCATTTTTTACAAGCTAAACACTGCAAGACTGTTTTACAGTTGAAGCAAGGATAAAATATCAACTCTAGTGATGAGACACTTGCTGTAATGACTTCCACCCCATATGGGACTTGGACCCCCTGGCTTAGGAGGGCAGTGACTTATCCATTATGCCAGTGGTGCTTACTGATGTTCTTATTTAAGACTGTTAGGTTTTTAATAGTCAATTATTTATTTTTGATGAAAAAGTGAAGCTGTTTACTGTGTTCTTTGCATTACCAAGTCCAGCAAGAAATGTGCTGGTTCTATCCAGAGCTGTCAGTATGGATTATCATGCTATATTGCAGAAAATCAATTTGATGCAACTGCTTTACCAACAGTATGTTAATCTTTTCCATTGCTGTTTTGTTGGCTGACTGAAGGAAGATATGCAGTGCATTTGAACCAAAGCAGATGTGTGCTGACAACTTAAATGCACAATCATGTTTGTTTTTTTTCTTTCTTTTTTCCATCCTTTGTAATATCATATTAAATATTAAGGTAGCAGTTTATAATCAATGACTAATGACATAAGAAAAGAAAAAAAAAACAGTATGCTCCAGGTGAGGCTTGAACTCACAACCTCGGCATTGCTCAACAGATTCTGTCTTATAAGAACCGCGCGCTGACCAATTGCGCCACTGGAGCACTTTACAGCATTGATTGGTTATGCTAGATGTGGATTTCATTCAATACAATCAGTACAGTCATAAGAATTGAAAAATAAAATCATTTTTGGTGATGAATGATGAGCAACAAAGGAACATGCATGCCAGATGGCACTTGAATAAGCTGTCCATGGTCATAGAAAAGGTTTAAAAAATAACAACAACAATGTTATCATAATTAATGTCATATTTTAGCTTCTGTGGTCATTTTTTACAAGCTAAACACTGCAAGACTGTTTTACAGTTGAAGCAAGGATAAAATATCAACTCTAGTGATGAGACACTTGCTGTAATGACTTCCAACTGAGACGGGACTTAAATTCACAACCACTGGCTTAGGAGAACAGTGCCTTATCCATTATGCCAGTGGTGCTTACTGATGTCCTTATTTAAGACTGATAGGTTTTTAATAGTCAATTATTTATTTTTGAAAAAAAGTGAAGCTGTTTACTGTGTTCTTTGCATTACCAAGTCCAGCAAGAAATGTGTTGGTACTATCCAGAGCTGTCAGTATGGATTATCATGCTATATTGCAGAAAATCAATTTGATGCAACTGCTTTACCAACAGTATGTTAATCTTTTCCATTGCTGTTTTGTTGGTTGACTGAAGGAAGATATGCAGTGCATTTGAACCAAAGCAGATGTGTGCTGACAACTTAAATGCACAATCATGTTTGTGTTTTTTCTTTCTTTCTTCCATCCTTTGTAATATCATATTAAATATTAAGGTAGCAGTTTATAATCAATGACTAATGACATAAGAAAAGGAAAAAAAGCAGTATACAAAGATGCTCCAGGTGAGGCTTGAACTCACAACCTCAGCATTGCTCAACAGATACTGTCTTATAAGTAACGTGCGCTGACCAATTGCACCACTGGAGCACTTTGCAGCATTAATTGGTTATGCTAGATGTGGATTTTATGCAATACAATTAGTACAGTCATAAGAATTGAAAAAGAAAATCATTTTTGGTGATGAATGATGAGCAACAAAGGAACATGCATGCCAGATGGCACTTGAATAAGCTGTCCACGGTGATAGAAAAGGTTTAAACAACAACAACAATGTTATCATAATTAATGTCATATTTTAGCTTCTGTGGTCATTTTTTATAAGCTAAACACTGCAAGACTGTTTTACAGTTGAAGCAAGGATAAAATATCAACTCTAGTGATGAGACACTTGCTGTAATGACTTCCACCCCATATGGGACTTGGACCCCCTGGCTTAGGAGGGCAGTGACTTATCCATTATGCCAGTGGTGCTTACTGATGTTCTTATTTAAGACTGTTAGGTTTTTAATAGTCAATTATTTATTTTTGAGGAAAAAGTGAAGCTGTTTACTGTGTTCTTTGCATTACCAAGTCCAACAAGAAATGTGCTGGTACTATCCAAAGCTTTCAGTATGGATTATCATGCTATATTGCAGAAAATCAATTTGATGCAACTGCTTTACCAACAGTATGTTAATCTTTTTCATTGCTGTTTTGTTGGCTGCCTGAAGGAAGATATGCAGTGCATTTGAACCAAAGCAGATGTGTGCTGACAACTTAAATGCACAATCATGTTTGTGTTTTTTCTTTCTTTCTTCCATCCTTTGTAATATCAAAATAAATATTAAGGTAGCAGTTTATAATCAATGACTAATGACATAAGAAAAGGAAAAAAAACAGTATACAAAGATGCTCCAGGTGAGGCTTGAACTCACAACCTCGGCATTGCTCAACAGATACTGTCTTATAAGTACCGCACGCTGACCAATTGCGCCACTGGAGCACCTTAGAGCATTAATTGGTTATGCTGGATGTGGATTTTTTTCAATACAATCAGTAGAGTCATAAGAATTGAAAAAGAAAATCATTTTTGGTGATAAAAGATGAGCAACAAAGGAACATGCGTGCCAGATGGCACTTGAATAAGCTGTCCACGGTGATAGAAAAGGTTTAAAAAACAACAACAACAACAACAACAATGTTATCATAATTAATGTAATATTTTCGCATCTGTGGTCATTTTTTACAAGCTAAACACTGCAAGACTGTTTTACAGTTGAAGCAAGGATAAAATATCAACTCTAGTGATGAGACACTTGCTGTAATGACTTCCAACGCAGACGGGACTTAAACCCACAACCACTGGCTTAGGAGAACAGTGCCTTACCCATTATGCCAGTGGTGCTTACTGATGTTCTTATTTAAGACTGTTAGGTTTCTAATAGTCAATTATTTATTCTTGAGGAAAAAGTGAAGCTGTTTACTGTGTTCTTTGCATTACCAAGTCCAGCAAGAAATGTGCTGGTACTATCCAGAGCTGTCAGTATGGATTATCATGCTATATTGCAGAAAATCAATTTGATGCAACTGCTTTACCAACAGTATGTTAATCTTTTCCATTGCTGTTTTGTTGGCTGACTGAAGGAAGATATGCAGTGCATTTGAACCAAAGCAGATGTGTGCTGACAACTTAAATGCACAATCATGTTTGTTTTTTTTCTTTCTTTCTTCCATCCTTTGTAATATCAAAATAAATATTAAGGTAGCAGTTTATAATCAATGACTAATGACATAAGAAAAGGAAAAAAAAACAGTATATAAAGATAATACAGGTGAGGCTTGAACTCACAACCTCAGCATTGCTCAACAGATACTGTCTTATAAGTACCGTGCGCTGATCAATTGCACCACTGGAGCACTTTGCAGCATTGATTGGTTATGCTAGATGTGGATTTTATTCAATACAATCAGTACAGTCATAAGAATTGAAAAAGAAAATCATTTTTGGTGATGAATGATTAGCAACAAAGGAACATGCATGCCAGATGGCACTTGAATAAGCTGTCCACGGTGACTGAAAAGGTTTAAAAAACAACAACAACAACAACAATGTTATCATAATTAATGTCATATTTTAGCTTCTGTGGTCATTTTTTACAAGCTAAACACTGCAAGACTGTTTTACAGTTGAAGCAAGGATAAAATATCAACTCTAGTGATGAGACACTTGCTGTAATGACTTCCAACTCAGACGGGACTTAAACCCACAACCACAGGCTTAGGAGAACAGTGCCTTACCCATTATGCTAGTGGTGCTTACTGATGTTCTTATTTAAGACTGTTAGGTTTTTAATAGTCAATTATTTATTTTTGAGGAAAAAGTGAAGCTGTTTACTGTGTTCTTTGCATTACCAAGTCCAGCAACAAAAGTGCTGGTACTATCCAGAGCTGTCAGTATGGATTATCATGCTATATTGCAGAAAATCAATTTGATGCAACTGCTTTACCAACAGTATGTTCATCTTTTCCTTTGCTGTTTTGTTGGCTGACTGAAGGAAGATATGCAGTGCATTTGAAACAAAGCAGATGTGTGCTGACAACTTAAATACACAATCATGTTTGTGTTTTTTCTTTCTTTCTTCCATCCTTTTTAATATCATATTAAATATTAAGGTAGCAGTTTATAATCAATGACTAATGACATAAGAAAAGGAAAAAAAACAGTATACAAAGATGCTCCAGGTGAGGCTTGAACTCACAACTTCAGCATCGCTCAACAAATACTGTCTGATAAGTACCACGCGCTGACCAATTGCGCCACTGGAGCACTTTGCAGCATTGATTGGTTATGCTAGATGTGGATTTTATTCAATACAATCAGTACAGTCATAAGAATTGAAAAAGAAAATCATTTTTGGTGATAAATGATGAGCAACAAAGGAACATGCATGCCATATGGCACTTGAATAAGCTGTCCACGGTGATAGAAAAGGTTTAAAAAACAACAACAACAATGTTATCATAATTAATGTCATATTTTAGCTTCTGTGGTCATTTTTTACAAGCTAAACACTGCAAGACTGTTTTACAGTTGAAGCAAGGATAAAATATCAAGTCTAGTAATGAGACACTTGCTGTAATGACTTCCAACTCAGACGGGACTTAAACCCACAACCACTGGCTTAGGAGAACAGTGCCTTATCCATTATGCCAGTGGTGCTTACTGATGTCCTTATTTAAGACTGATAGGTTTTTAATAGTCAATTATTTATTTTTGAAAAAAAGTGAAGCTGTTTACTGTGTTCTTTGCATTACCAAGTCCAGCAAGAAATGTGCTGGTACTATCCAGAGCTGTCAGTATGGATTATCATGCTATATTGCAGAAAATCAATTTGATGCAACTGCTTTACCAACAGTATGTTAATCTTTTCCATTGCTGTTTTGTTGGCTGACTGAAGGAAGATATGCAGTGCATTTGAACCAAAGCAGATGTGTGCTGACAACTTAAATGCACAATCATGTTAGTGTTTTTTCTTTCTTTCTTCCATCCTTTGTAATATCAAAATAAATATTAAGGTAGTAGTTTATAATCAATGACTAATGACATAAGAAAAGGAAAAAAAACAGTATACAAAGATGCTCCAGGTGAGGCTTGAACTCACAACCTTGGCATTGCTCAGCAGATACTGTCTTATAAGTACCGCGCACTGACCAATTGCGCCACTGGAGCACCTTGCAGCATTAATTGGTTATGCTAGATGTGGATTTTTTTCAATACAATCAGTACAGTCATAAGAATTGAAAAAGAAAATCATTTTTGGTGATAAATGATGAGCAACAAAGGAACATGCATGCCAGATGGCACTTGAATAAGCTGTCCACGGTGATAGAAAAGGTTTAAAAAACAACAACAACAACAACAATGTTATCATAATTAATGTAATATTTTAGCTTCTGTGGTCATTTTTTACAAGCTAAACACTGCAAGACTGTTTTACAGTTGAAGCAAGGATAAAATATCAACTCTAGTGATGAGACACTTGCTGTAATGACTTCCAACTCAGACGGGACTTAAACCCACAACCACTGGCTTAGGAGAACAGTGTCTTACCCATTATGCCAGTGGTGCTTACTGATGTTCTTATTTAAGACTGTTAGGTTTCTAATAGTCAATTATTTATTCTTGAGGAAAAAGTGAAGCTGTTTACTGTGTTCTTTGCATTACCAAGTCCAGCAAGAAATGTGCTGGTACTATCCAGAGCTGTCAGTATGGATTATCATGCTATATTGCAGAAAATCAATTTGATGCAACTGCTTTACCAACAGTATGTTAATCTTTTCCATTGCTGTTTTGTTGGCTGACTGAAGGAAGATATGCAGTGCATTTGAACCAAAGCAGATGTGTGCTGACAACTTAAATGCACAATCATGTTTGTGTTTTTCTTTCTTTCTTCCATCCTTTGCAATATCATATTAAATATTAAGGTAGCAGTTTATAATCAATGACTAATGACATAAGAAAAGGAAAAAAAACAGCATACAAAGAAACTCCAGGTGAGGCTTGAACTCACAACTTCGGCATCGCTCAGCAAATACTGTCTTATAAGTACCACGCGCTGACCAATTGCACCACTGGAGCACTTTGCAGCATTGATTGGTTATGCTAGATGTGGATTTTATTCAATACAATCAGTACAGTCATAAGAATTGAAAAAGAAAATCATTTTTGGTGATAAATGATGAGCAACAAAGGAACATGCATGCCATATGGCACTTGAATAAGCTGTCCACGGTGATAGAAAAGGTTTAAAAAACAACAACAACAATGTTATCATAATTAATGTCATATTTTAGCTTCTGTGGTCATTTTTTACAAGCTAAACACTGCAATACTGTTTTACAGTTGAAGCAAGGATAAAATATCAACTCTAGTAATGAGACACTTGCTGTAATGACTTCCAACTCAGACGGGACTTAAACCCACAACCACTGGCTTAGGAGAACAGTGCCTTATCCATTATGCCAGTGGTGCTTACTGATGTCCTTATTTAAAACTGATAGGTTTTTAATAGTCAATTATTTATTTTTGAAAAAAAGTGAAGCTGTTTACTGTGTTCTTTGCATTACCAAGTCCAGCAAGAAATGTGCTGGTACTATCCAGAGCTGTCAGTATGGATTATCATGCTATATTGCAGAAAATCAATTTGATGCAACTGCTTTACCAACAGTATGTTAATCTTTTCCATTGCTGTTTTGTTGGCTGACTGAAGGAAGATATGCAGTGCATTTGAACCAAAGCAGATGTGTGCTGACAACTTAAATGCACAATCATGTTTGTGTTTTTCTTTCTTTCTTCCATCCTTTGTAATATCATATTAAATATTAAGGTAGCAGTTTATAATCAATGACTAATGACATAAGAAAAGGAAAAAAAAACAGTATGCTCCAGGTGAGGCTTGAACTCACAACCTCGGCATTGCTCAACAGATTCTGTCTTATAAGAACCACGCGCTGACCAATTGCGCCACTGGAGCACTTTGCAGATTAATTGGTTATGCTAGATGTGGATTTTATTCAATACAATCAGTACAGTCATAAGAATTGAAAAATAAAATCATTTTTGGTGATGAATGATGAGCAACAAAGGAACATGCATGCCAGATGGCACTTGAGTAAGCTGTCCACAGTGATAGAAAAGGTTTAAAAAATAACAACAACAATGTTATCATAATTAATGTCATATTTTAGCTTCTGTGGTCATTTTTTACAAGCTAAACACTGCAAGACTGTTTTACAGTTGAAGCAAGGATAAAATATCAACTCTAGTGATGAGACACTTGCTGTAATGACTTCCAACTCAGACGGGACTTAAACCCACAACCACAGGCTTAGGAGAACAGTGCCTTACCTATTATGCCAGTGGTGCTTACTGATGTTCTTATTTAAGACTGTTAGGTTTTTAATAGTCAATTATTTATTTTTGGGGAAAAAGTGAAGCTGTTTACTGTGTTCTTTGCATTACCAAGTCCAGCAACAAAAGTGCTGGTATTATCCAGAGCTGTCAGTATGGATTATCATGCTATATTGCAGAAAATCAATTTGATGCAACTGCTTTACCAACAGTATGTTCATCTTTTCCATTGCTGTTTTGTTGGCTGACTGAAGGAAGATATGCAGTGCATTTGAAACAAAGCAGATGTGTGCTGACAACTTAAATGCACAATCATGTTTGTGTTTTTTCTTTCTTTCTTCCATCCTTTGTAATATCATATTAAATATTAAGGTAGCAGTTTATAATCAATGACTAATGACATAAGAAAAGGAAAAAAAACAGTATACAAAGATGCTCCAGGTGAGGCTGAAACTCACAACTTTGGCATTGCTCAACAGATACTGTCTTATAAGTACCGCACGCTGTCCAATTGCGCCACTGGAGCACTTTGCAGCATTGATTGGTTATGCTAGATGTGGATTTTATTCAATACAATCAGTACAGTCATAAGAATTGAAAAAGAAAATCATTTTTGGTGATGAATGATGGGCAACAAAGGAACATGCATGCCAGATGGCACTTGAATAAGCTGTCCACGGTGATAAAAAAGGTTTAAAAAACAACAACAACAATGTTATCATAATTAATGTCATATTTTAGCTTCTGTGGTCATTTTTTACATGCTAAACACTGCAAGACTGTTTTACAGTTGAAGCAAGGATAAAATATCAACTCTAGTGATGAGACACTTGCTGTAATGACTTCCACCCCATATGGGACTTGGACCCCCTGGCTTAGGAGGGCAGTGACTTATCCATTATGCCAGTGGTGCTTACTGATGTTCTTATTTAAGACTGTTAGGTTTTTAATAGTCAAATATTTATTTTTGATGAAAAAGTGAAGCTGTTTACTGTGTTCTTTGCATTATTAAGTCCAGCAAGAAATGTGCTGGTACTATCCAGAGCTGTCAGTATGGATTATCATGCTATATTGCAGAAAATCAATTTGATGCAACTGCTTTATCAACAGTATGTTAATTTTTTCCATTGCTGTTTTGTTTGCTGACTGAAGGAAGATATGCAGTGCATTTGAACCAAAGCAGATGTGTGCTGACAACTTAAATGCACAATCATGTTTGTGTTTTTTCTTTCTTTCTTCCATCCTTTGTAATATCAAAATAAATATTAAGGTAGCAGTTTATAATCAATGACTAATGACATAAGAAAAGGAAAAAAAACAGTATACAAAGATGCTCCAGATGAGGCTTGAACTCACAACCTCGGCATTGCTCAACAGATACTGTCTTATAAGTACCACACGCTGACCAATTGCGCCACTGGAGCACCTTGTAGCATTAATTGATTATGCGAGATGTGGATTTTTTTCAATATAATCAGTACAGTCATAAGAATTGAAAAAGAAAATCATTTTTGGTGATAAATGATGAGCAACAAAGGAACATGCATGCCAGATGGCACTTGAATAAGCTGTCCACGGTGATAGAAAAGGTTTAAAAAACAACAACAACAACAACAATGTTATCATAATTAATGTAATATTTTAGCTTCTGTGGTCATTTTTTACAAGCTAAACACTGCAAGACTGTTTTACAGTTGAAGCAAGGATAAAATATCAACTCTAGTGATGAGACACTTGCTGTAATGACTTCCAACGCAGACGGGACTTAAACCCACAACGACTGGCTTAGGAGAACAGTGCCTTATCCATTATGCCAGTGGTGCTTACTGATGTCCTTATTTAAGACTGATAGGTTTTTAATAGTCAATTATTTATTTTTGAAGAAAAGTTAAGCTGTTTACTGTGTTCTTTGCATTGCCAAGTCCAGCAAGAAATGTGCTGGTACTGTCCAGAGCTGTCAGTATGGATTATCATGCTATATTGCAGAAAATCAATTTGATGCAACTGCTTTACCAACAGTATGTTAATCTTTTCCATTGCTGTTTTGTTGGCTGACTGAAGGAAGATATGCAGTGCATTTGAACCAAAGCAGATGTGTGCTGACAACTTAAATGCACTATTATGTTTGTGTGCTTTCTTTCTTTCTTTCTTCCATCCTTTGTGATATCATATTAAATATTAAGGTAGCAGTTTATAATAAATGACTAATGACATAAGAAAAGGAAAAAAAACAGTATACAAAGATGATCCAGGTAAGGCTTGAACTCACAACCTCGGAATTGCTCAACAGATACTGTCTTATAATTACTGCGCACTGACCAATTGCGCCACTGGAGCACTTTGCAGCATTAATTGGTTATGCTAGATGTGGATTTTATTCAATACAATCAGTACAGTCATAAGAATTGAAAAAGAAAATCATTTTTGGTGATGAATGATGAGCAACAAAGGAACATGCATGCCAGATGGCACTTGAATAAGCTATCCACGGTGATAGAAAAGGTTTAAAAAACAACAACAACAATGTTATCATAATTAATGTCATATTTTAGCTTCTGTGGTCATTTTTTACAAGCTAAACACTGCAAGACTGTTTTACAGTTGAAGCAAGGATAAAATATCAACTCTAGTGATGAGACACTTGCTGTAATGACTTCCAACTCAGACGGGACTTAAACCCACAACCACTGGCTTAGCAGAACAGTGCCTTATCCATTATGCCAGTGGTGCTTACTGATGTCCTTATTTAAGACTGATAGGTTTTTAATAGTCAATTATTTATTTCTGAGAAAAAGTGAAGCTGTTTAATGTGTTCTTTGCATTACCAAGTCCAGCAAGAAATGTGCTGGTACTATCCAGAGCTGTCAGTATGGATTATCATGCTATATTGCAGAAAATCAATTTGATGCAACTGCTTTACCAACAGTATGTTAATCTTTTCCATTGCTGTTTTGTTGGCTGACTGAAGGAAGATATGCAGTGCATTTGAACCAAAGCAGATGTGTGCTGACAACTTAAATGCACAATCATGTTTGTGTTTTTTCTTTCTTTCTTCCATCCTTTGTAATATCATATTAAATATTAAGGTAGCAGTTTATAATCTATGACTAATGACATAAGAAAAGTTAAAAAAAAAACAGTATACAAAGAAGCTCCAGGTGAGGCTTGATGAGTTCAAGCCTCACCTGGAGCTTCTTTGTATACTGTTTTTTTTTCCATTTCTTATGTCAACCTCGGCATTGCTCAACAGATACTGTCTTATAAGTACCGCGCGCTGACCAATTGTGCCACTGGAGCACTTTGCAGCATTAATTGGTTATACTAGATGTGGATTTTATTCAATACAATCAGTACAGTCATAAGAATTGAAAAAGAAAATCATTTTTGGTGATAAATGATGAGCAACAAAGGAACATGCATGCCAGATGGCACTTGAATAAGCTGTCCACGGTGATATAAAAGGTTTAAAAAACAACAACAACAACAACAACAATGTTATCATAATTAATGTCATATTTTAGCTTCTGTGGTCATTTTTTACAAGCTAAACCCTGCAAGACTGTTTTATAGTTGAAGCAAGGATAAAATATCAACTCTAGTGATGAGACACTTGCTGTAATGACTTCCAACTCAGACGGGACTTAAACCCACAACGACTGGCTTAGGAGAACAGTGCCTTACCCATTATGCCAGTGGTGCTTACTGATGTTCTTATTTAAGACTGTTAGGTTTCTAATAGTCAATTATTTATTCTTGAGGAAAAAGTGAAGCTTTTTACTGTGTTCTTTGCATTACCAAGTCCAGCAAGAAATGTGCTGGTACTATCCAGAGCTGTCAGTATGGATTATCATGCTATATTGCAGAAAATCAATTTGATGCAACTGCTTTACCAACAGTATGTTAATCTTTTCCATTGCTGTTTTGTTGGCTGACTGAAGGAAGATATGCAGTGCATTTGAACCAAAGCAGATGTGTGCTGACAACTTAAATGCACAATCATGTTTGTGTATTTTCTTTCTTTCTTCCATCCTTTGTAATATCATATTAAATATTAAGGTAGAAGTTTATAATCAATGACTAATGACATAAGAAAAGGAAAAAAAACAGCATACAAAGAAGCTCCAGGTGGGCTTGAACTCACAACTTCGGCATTGCTCAACAAATACTGTCTTATAAGTACCACGTGCTGACCAATTGCGCCACTGGAGCACTTTGCAGCGTTGATTGGTTATGCTAGATGTGGATTTTATTCAATACAATCAGCACAGTCATAAGAATTGAAAAAGAAAATCATTTTTGGTGATAAATGATGAGCAACAAAGGAACATGCATGCCATATGGCACTTGAATAAGCTGTCCACGGTGATAGAAAAGGTTTAAAAAACAACAACAACAATGTTATCATAATTAATGTCATATTTTAGCTTCTGTGGTCATTTTTTACAAGCTAAACACTGCAATACTGTTTTACAGTTGAAGCAAGGATAAAATATCAACTCTAGTAATGAGACACTTGCTGTAATGACTTCCAACTCAGACGGGACTTAAACCCACAACCACTGGCTTAGGAGAACAGTGCCTTATCCATTATGCCAGTGGTGCTTACTGATGTCCTTATTTAAGACTGATAGGTTTTTAATAGTCAATTATTTATTTTTGAAAAAAAGTGAAGCTGTTTACTGTGTTCTTTGCATTACCAAGTCCAGCAAGAAATGTGCTGGTACTATCCAGAGCTGTCAGTATGGATTATCATGCTATATTGCAGAAAATCAATTTGATGCAACTGCTTTACCAACAGTATGTTAATCTTTTCCATTGCTGTTTTGTTGGCTGACTGAAGGAAGATATGCAGTGCATTTGAACCAAAGCAGATGTGTGCTGACAACTTAAATGCACAATCATGTTTGTGTTCTTTCTTTCTTTCTTCCATCCTTTGTAATATCATATTAAATATTAAGGTAGCAGTTTATAATCAATGACTAATGACATAAGAAAAGGAAAAAAAACAGTATATAAAGATGCTCCAGGTGAGGCTTGAACTCACAACCTCGGCATTGCTCAACAGATACTGTCTTATAAGTACCGTGAGCTGATCAATTGCGCCACTGGAGCACTTTGCAGCTTTGATTGGTTATGCTAGATGTGGATTTTATTCAATACAATCAGTACAGTCATAAGAATTGAAAAATAAAATCATTTTTGGTGATGAATGATGAGCAACAAAGGAACATGCATGCCAGATGGCACTTGAATAAGCTGTCCACGGTGATATAAAAGGTTTAAAAAACAACAACAACAACAACAATGTTATCATAATTAATGTCATATTTTAGCTTCTGTGGCCATTTTTTACAAGCTAAACCCTGCAAGACTGTTTTATAGTTGAAGCAAGGATAAAATATCAACTCTAGTGATGAGACACTTGCTGTAATGACTTCCAACTCAGACGGGACTTAAACCCACAACGACTGGCTTAGGAGAACAGTGCCTTACCCATTATGCCAGTGGTGCTTACTGGTGTTCTTATTTAAGACTGTTAGGTTTCTAATAGTCAATTATTTATTCTTGAGGAAAAAGTGAAGCTTTTTACTGTGTTCTTTGCATTACCAAGTCCAGCAAGAAATGTGCTGGTACTATCCAGAGCTGTCAGTATGGATTATCATGCTATATTGCAGAAAATCAATTTGATGCAACTGCTTTACCAACAGTATGTTAATCTTTTCCATTGCTGTTTTGTTGGCTGACTGAAGGAAGATATGCAGTGCATTTGAACCAAAGCAGATGTGTGCTGACAACTTAAATGCACAATCATGTTTGTGTTCTTTCTTTCTTTCTTCCATCCTTTGTAATATCATATTAAATATTAAGGTAGCAGTTTATAATCAATGACTAATGACATAAGAAAAGGAAAAAAAACAGTATATAAAGATGCTCCAGGTGAGGCTTGAACTCACAACCTCGGCATTGCTCAACAGATACTGTCTTATAAGTACCGTGAGCTGATCAATTGCGCCACTGGAGCACTTTGCAGCTTTGATTGGTTATGCTAGATGTGGATTTTATTCAATACAATCAGTACAGTCATAAGAATTGAAAAATAAAATCATTTTTGGTGATGAATGATGAGCAACAAAGGAACATGCATGCCAGATGGCACTTGAATAAGCTGTCCATGGTCATAGAAAAGGTTTAAAAAATAACAACAACAATGTTATCATAATTAATGTCATATTTTAGCTTCTGTGGTCATTTTTTACAAGCTAAACACTGCAAGACTGTTTTACAGTTGAAGCAAGGATAAAATATCAACTCTAGTGATGAGACACTTGCTGTAATGACTTCCACCCCATATGGGACTTGGACCCCCTGGCTTAGGAGGGCAGTGACTTATCCATTATGCCAGTGGTGCTTACTGATGTTCTTATTTAAGACTGTTAGGTTTTTAATAGTCAATTATTTATTTTTGATGAAAAAGTGAAGCTGTTTACTGTGTTCTTTGCATTACCAAGTCCAGCAAGAAATGTGCTGGTACTATCCAGAGCTGTCAGTATGGATTATCATGCTATATTGCAGAAAATCAATTTGATGCAACTGCTTTACCAACAGTATGTTAATCTTTTCCATTGCTGTTTTGTTGGCTGACTGAAGGAAGATATGCAGTGCATTTGAACCAAAGCAGATGTGTGCTGACAACTTAAATGCACAATCATGTTTGTGTTTTTTCTTTCTTTTTTCCATCCTTTGTAATATCATATTAAATATTAAGGTAGCAGTTTATAATCAATGACTAATGACATAAGAAAAGGAAAAAAAAACAGTATGCTCCAGGTGAGGCTTGAACTCACAACCTCGGCATTGCTCAACAGATTCTGTCTTATAAGAACCGCGCGCTGACCAATTGCGCCACTGGAGCACTTTACAGCATTGATTGGTTATGCTAGATGTGGATTTCATTCAATACAATCAGTACAGTCATAAGAATTGAAAAATAAAATCATTTTTGGTGATGAATGATTAGCAACAAAGGAACATGCATGCCAGATGGCACTTGAATAAGCTGTCCACGGTGACTGAAAAGGTTTAAAAAACAACAACAACAATGTTATCATAATTAATGTCATATTTTAGCTTCTGTGGTCATTTTTTACAAGCTAAACACTGCAAGACTGTTTTACAGTTGAAGCAAGGATAAAATATCATCTCTAGTGATGAGACACTTGCTGTAATGACTTCCAACTCAGACGGGACTTAAACCCACAACCACAGGCTTAGGAGAACAGTGCCTTACCCATTATGCTAGTGGTGCTTACTGATGTTCTTATTTAAGACTGTTAGGGTTTTAATAGTCAATTATTTATTTTTGAGGAAAAAGTGAAGCTGTTTACTGTGTTCTTTGCATTACCAAGTCCAGCAACAAAAGTGCTGGTACTATCCAGAGCTGTCAGTATGGATTATCATGCTATATTGCAGAAAATCAATTTGATGCAACTGCTTTACCAACAGTATATTCATCTTTTCCTTTGCTGTTTTGTTGGCTGACTGAAGGAAGATATGCAGTGCATTTGAAACAAAGCAGATGTGTGCTGACAACTTAAATGCACAATCATGTTTGTGTTTTTTCTTTCTTTTTTCCATCCTTTGTAATATCATATTAAATATTAAGGTAGCAGTTTATAATCAATGACTAATGACATAAGAAAAGGAAAAAAATCAGTATACAAAGATGTTCACAACTTTGGCATTGCTCAACAGATACTGTCTTATAAGTACCGCGCGCTGACCAATTGCGCCACTGGAGCACTATGCAGCATTGATTGGTTATGCTATATGTGGATTTTATTCAATACAATCAGTACAGTCATAAGAATTGAAAAAGAAAATCATTTTTGGTGATGAATGATGAGCAACAAAGAAACATGCATGCCAGATGGCACTTGAATAAGCTGTCCACGGTGATAGAAAAGGTTTAAAAAACAACAACAACAATGTTATCATAATTAATGTCATATTTTAGCTTATGTGATCATTTTTTACAAGCTAAACACTGCAAGACTGTTTTAAAGTTGAAGCAAGGATAAAATATCAACTCTAGTGATGAGACACTTGCTGTAATGACTTCCACCCCATATGGGACTTGGACCCCCTGGCTTAGGAGGGCAGTGACTTATCCATTATGCCAGTGGTGCTTACTGATGTTCTTATTTAAGACTGTTAGGGTTTTAATAGTCAATTATTTATTTTTGAGGAAAAAGTGAAGCTGTTTACTGTGTTCTTTGCATTACCAAGTCCAGCAAGAAATGTGCTGGTACTATCCAGAGCTGTCAGTATGGATTATCATGCTATATTGCAGAAAATCAATTTGATGCAACTGCTTTACCAACAATATGTTAATCTTTTTCATTGCTGTTTTGTTGGTTGACTGAAGGAAGATATGCAGTGCATTTGAACCAAAGCAGATGTGTGCTGACAACTTTAATGCACAATCATGTTTGTGTTTTTTCTTTCTTTCTTCCATCCTTTGTAATATCATATTAAATATTAAGGTAGCAGTTTATAATCAATGACTAATGACATAAGAAAATGAAAAAAAAAACAGTATACAAAGATGCTCCAGGTGAGGCTTGAACTCACAACCTCAGCATTGCTCAACAGATATTGTCTTATAAGTACCGCACACTGACCAATTGCGCCACTGGAGCACTTTACAGTAATAATTGATTATGCTAGATGTGGATTTTATTCAATACAATCAGTACAGTCATAAGAAATGAAAAAGAAAATCATTTTTGGTGATAAATGATGAGCAACAAAGGAACATGCATGCCAGATGGCACTTGAATAAGCTGTCCACGGTTATAGAAAAGGTTTAAAAAACAACAACAACAATGTTATCATAATTAATGTCATATTTTAGCTTCTGTGGTCATTTTTTACAAGCTAAACACTGCAAGACTGTTTTACAGTTGAAGCAAGGATAAAATATCAACTCTAGTGATGAGACACTTGCTGTAATGGCTTCCAACTGAGACGGGACTTAAATTCACAACCACTGGCTTAGGAGAACAGTGCCTTATCCATTATGTCAGTGGTGCTTACTGATGTTCTTATTTGAGACTGATAGGTTTTTAGTAGTCAATTATTTATTTTTGAAAAAAAGTGAAGCTGTTTACTGTGTTCTTTGCATTTCCAAGTCCAGCAAGAAATGTGCTGGTACTATCCAGAGCTGTCAGTATGGATTATCATGCTATATTGCAGAAAATCAATTTGATGCAACTGCTTTACCAACAGTATGTTAATCTTTTCCATTGCTGTTTTGTTGGCTGACAGAAGGAAGATATGCAGTGCATTTGAACCAAAGCAGATGTGTGCTGACAACTTAAATGCACAATCATGTTTGTGTTTTTTCTTTCTTTCTTCCATCCTTTGTAATATCATATTAAATATTAAGGTAGCAGTTTATAATCAATAACTAATGACATAAGAAAAGGAAAAAAAAACAGTATACAAAGATGCTCCAGGTGAGGCTTGAACTCACAACCTCGGCATTGCTCAACAGATACTGTCTTATAAGTACCGCGCGCTGACCAATTGCACCACTGGAGCACTTTGCAGGATTCATTGGTTATGCTAGATGTGGATTTTATTCAATACAATCAGTACAGTCATAAGAATTGAAAAAGAAAATCATTTTTGGTGATGAATGAGGAGCTACAAAGGAACATGCATGCCAGATGGCACTTGAATAAGCTGTCCACGGTGATAGAAAAGGTTTAAAAATCAACAACAATGTTATCATAATTAATGTCATATTTTAGCTTCTGTGGTCATTTTTTACATGCTGAACACTGCAAGACTATTTTACAGTTGAAGCAAGGATAAAATATCAACTCTAGTGATGAGATACTTGCTGTAATGACTTCCACCCCATATGGGACTTGGACCCCGTGGCTTAGGAGGGCAGTGACTTATCCATTATGCCAGTGGTGCTTACTGATGTTCTTATTTAAGACTGTTAGGTTTTTAATAGTCAATTATTTATTTTTGAGGAAAAAGTGAAGCTGTTTACTGTGTTCTTTGCATTACCAAGTCCAGCAAGAAATGTGCTGGTACTATCCAGAGCTGTCAGTATGGATTATCATGCTATATTGCAGAAAATCAATTTGATGCAACTGCTTTACCAACAGTATGTTAATCTTTTCCATTGCTGTTTTGTTGGCTGACTGAAGGAAGATATGCAGTGCATTTGAACCAAAGCAGATGTGTGCTGACAACTTAAATGCACAATCATGTTTGTGTTTTTTCTTTCTTTCTTCCATCCTTTGTAATATCATATTAAATATTAAGGTAGCAGTTTATAATCAATGACTAATGACATAAGAAAAGGAAAAAAAATAGTGTACAAAGATGCTCCAAGTGAGGCTTGAACTCACAACATCGGCATTGCTCAACAGATACTGTCTTATAAGTACCGCGCGCTGACTAATTGAGCCACTGGAGCACTTTGCAGCATTAATTGGTTATGCTAGATGTGGATTTTATTCAATACAATCAGTACAGTCATAAGAATTGAAAAAGAAAATCATTTTTGGTGATGAATGATGAGCAACAAAGGAACATGCATGCCAGATGGCACTTGAATAAGCTGTCCACGGTGATAGAGAAGGTTTAAAAAAACAACAACAACAATGTTATCATAATTAATGTCATATTTTAGCTTCTGTGGTCATTTTTTACAAGCTAAACACTGCAAGACTGTTTTACTGTTGAAGCAAGGATAAAATATCAACTCTAGTGATGAGACACTTGCTGTAATGACTTCCACCCAGAGGCAGAACTCTGGGAGGCAATGGAGTCATCTGCCACCGGGCTCCTGCTCTGAAGGGGGCACCTCTCCTCCCACTCTGTGACACCATTGAATTAAGTTAATTGATAGCTGTCGCTGTCTTTTCAGTGGCCGACTTCCTCACTGGTCCCTGCACCTTACAAATCACACCCTCTTTATTATACAGAATATACACATTTTACAAGTGTCACATCCAGGATTAGAAACCACAACCTATTACACTGGAAGCAGACACCTTACTGATGAAGCTGTTTGCTCCTGTATAGGAAATATGAGAGTTCTAACTATATGAAGATACTTCTCTGACAATTACACGTAACTTCATATAGTTAGAATTCTCATGCTTCCTCTACATGAGCAAATATCTCTATCAGTAAAGTATCTGCTGTTACTGTAACAGGTCATGGGTTTTTATCCTGGGTATGACTGCTAAGAAATGTGTGATTTAAAATAAAACACAATGAAATGTATAAATACAGTATATATATTTTTTTCAGAAATAGGGGGGCACCAATATTTATCTTGCCTCCGGGCAACTGGGACGAACTTACGCCACTGCTTCCACCACATATGGGACTTGGACCCCCTGGCTTAGGAGGGCAGTGACTTATCCATTATGCCAGTGGTGCTTACTGATGTTCTAATTTAAGACTGTTAGGTTTTTAATAGTCAATTATTTATTTTTGAGGAAAAAGTGAAGCTGTTTACTGTGTTCTTTGCATTACCAAGTCCAGCAAGAAATGTGCTGGTACTATCCAGAGCTGTCAGTATGGATTATCATGCTATATTGCAGAAAATCAATTTGATGCAACTGCTTTACCAACAGTATGTTAATCTTTTCCATTGCTGTTTTGTTGGCTGACTGAAGGAAGATATGCAGTGCATTTGAACCAAAGCAGATGTGTGCTGACAACTTAAATGCACAATCATGTTTGTGTTTTTTCTTTCTTTCTTCCATCCTTTGTAATATCATCTTAAATATTATGGTAGCAGTTTATAATCAATGACTAATGACATAAGAAAAGGAAAAAAAAACTGTATACAAAGATGCTCCAAATGAGGCTTGAACTCACAACCTCGGCATTGCTCAACAGATACTGTCTAATAAGTACCGCGCGCTGACCAATTGCGCCACTGGAGCACTTTGCAGCATTAATTGGTTATGCTAGATGTGGATTTTATTCAATACAATCAGTACAGTCATAAGAATTGAAAAAGAAAATCATTTTTGGTGATGAATGATGAGCAACAAAGGAACATGCATGCCAGATGGCACTTGAATAAGCTGTCCACGGTGATAGAAAAGGTTTAAAAAACAACAACAACAATGTTATCATAATTAATGTCATATTTTAGCTCTGTGGTCATTTTTTACAAGCTAAACACTGCAAGACTGTTTTACAGTTGAAGCAAGGATAAAATATCAACTCTAGTGATGAGACACTTGCTGTAATGACTTCCACCCCATATGGGACTTGGACCCCCTGGCTTAGGAGGGCAGTGACTTATCCATTATGCCAGTGGTGCTTACTGATGTTCTTATTTAAGACTGTTAGGTTTTTAATAGTCAATTATTTATTTTTGAGTAAAAAGTGAAGCTGTTTACTGTGTTCTTTGCATTACCAAGTCCAGCAAGAAATGTGCTGGTACTATCCAGAGCTGTCAGTATGGATTATCATGCTATATTGCAGAAAATCAATTTGATGCAACTGCTTTACCAACAGTATGTTAATCTTTTCCATTGCTGTTTTGTTGGCTGACTGAAGGAAGATATGCAGTGCATTTGAACCAAAGCAGATGTGTGCTGACAACTTAAATGCACAATCATGTTTGTGTTTTTTCTTTCTTTCTTCCATCCTTTGTAATATCATGTTAAATACTAAGGTAGCAGTTTATAATCAATGACTAATGACATAAGAAAAGGAAAAAAAAAACAGTATACAAAGATGCTCCAGGTGAGGCTTGAACTCACAACTTTGGCATCGCTCAACAGATACTGTCTTATAAGTACCGCGCGCTGACCTATTGCGCCACTGGAGCACTTTGCAGCATTAGTTGGTTATGCTAGATGTGGATTTTATTCAATAAAATCAGTACAGTCATAAGAATTGAAAAAGAAAATCATTTTTGGTGATGAATGATGAGCAACAAAGGAACATGCATGCCAGATGGCACTTGAATAAGCTGTCCACGGTGATAGAAAAGGTTTAAAAAACAACAAAAACAATGTTATCATAATTAATGTCATATTTTAGCTTCTATGGTCATTTTTTACAAGCTAAACACTGCAAGACTGTTTTACAGTTGAAGCAAGGATAAAATATCAACTCTAGTGATGAGACACTTGCTGTAATGACTTCCACCCCATATGGGATTTGGACCCCGTGGCTTAGGAGGGCAGTGACTTATCCATTATGCCAGTGGTGCTTACTGATGTTCTTATTTAAGACTGATATTTTTTTAATAGTCAATTATTTATTTTTGATGAAAAAGTGAAGCTGTTTACTGTGTTCTTTGCATTACCAAGTCCAGCAAGAAATGTGCTGGTACTATCCAGAGCTGTCAGTATGGATTATCATGCTATATTGCAGAAAATCAATTTGATGCAACTGCTTTACCAACAGTATGTTAATCTTTTCCATTGCTGTTTTGTTGGCTGACTGAAGGAAGATATGCAGTGCATTTGAACCAAAGCAGATGTGTGCTGACAACTTAAATGCACAATCATGTTTGTGTTTTTTCTTTCTTTCTTCCATCCTTTGTAATATCATATTAAATATTAAGGTAGCAGTTTATAATCAATGACTAATGACATAAGAAAAGGAAAAAAAATAGTGTACAAAGATACTCCAAGTGAGGCTTGAACTCACAACATCGACATTGCTCAACAGATACTGTCTTATAAGTACCGCGCGCTGACCAATTGCGCCACTGGAGCACTTTGCAGCATTAATTGGTTATGCTAGATGTGGATTTTATTCAATACAATCAGTACAGTCATAAGAATTGAAAAAGAAAATCATTTTTGGTGATGAATGATGAGCAACAAAGGAACATGCATGCCAGATGGCACTTGAATAAGCTGTCCACGGTGATAGAAAAGGTTTAATAAACAACAACAACAACAATGTTATCATAATTAATGTCATATTTTAGCTTCTGTGGTCATTTTTTACAAGCTAAACACTGCAAGACTGTTTTACTGTTGAAGCAAGGATAAAATATCAACTCTAGTGATGAGACACTTGCTGTAATGACTTCCACCACATATGGGACTTGGACCCCCTGGCTTAGGAGGGCAGTGACTTATCCATTATGCCAGTGGTGCTTACTGATGTTCTAATTTAAGACTGTTAGGTTTTTAATAGTCAATTATTTATTTTTGAGGAAAAAGTGAAGCTGTTTACTGTGTTCTTTGCATTACCAAGTCCTGCAAGAAATGTGCTGGTACTATCCAGAGCTGTCAGTATGGATTATCATGCTATATTGCAGAAAATCAATTTGATGCAACTGCTTTACCAACAGTATGTTAATCTTTTCCATTGCTGTTTTGTTGGCTGACTGAAGGAAGATATGCAGTGCATTTGAACCAAAGCAGATGTGTGCTGACAACTTAAATGCACAATCATGTTTGTGTTTTTTCTTTCTTTCTTCCATCCTTTGTAATATCATATTAAATATTAAGGTAGCAGTTTATAATCAATGACTAATGACATAAGAAAAGGGAAAAAAAACAGTATACAAATATGCTCCAAGTGAGGCTTGAACTCACAACCTCGGCATTGCTCAACAGATACTGTCTTATAAGTACCGCGCGCTGACCAATTGCGCCACTGGAGCACTTTGCAGCATTAATTGGTTATGCTAGATGTGGATTTTATTCAATACAATCAGTACAGTCATAAGAATTGAAAAAGAAAATCATTTTTGGTGATGAATGATGAGCAACAAAGGAACATGCATGCCAGATGGCACTTGAATAAGCTGTCCACGGTGATAGAAAAGGTTTAAAAAACAACAACAACAATGTTATCATAATTAATGTCATATTTTAGCTCTGTGGTCATTTTTTACAAGCTAAACACTGCAAGACTGTTTTACAGTTGAAGCAAGGATAAAATATCAACTCTAGTAATGAGACACTTGCTGTAATGACTTCCACCCCATATGGGACTTGGACCCCCTGGCTTAGGAGGGCAGTGACTTATCCATTATGCCAGTGGTGCTTACTGATGTTCTTATTTAAGACTGTTAGGTTTTTAATAGTCAATTATTTATTTTTGAGTAAAAAGTGAAGCTGTTTACTGTGTTCTTTGCATTACCAAGTCCAGCAAGAAATGTGCTGGTACTATCCAGAGCTGTCAGTATGGATTATCATGCTATATTGCAGAAAATCAATTTGATGCAACTGCTTTACCAACAGTATGTTAATCTTTTCCATTGCTGTTTTGTTGGCTGACTGAAGGAAGATATGCAGTGCATTTGAACCAAAGCAGATGTGTGCTGACAACTTAAAGGCACAATCATGTTTGTGTTTTTTCTTTCTTTCTTCCATCCTTTGTAATATCATATTAAATATTAAGGTAGCAGTTTATAATCAATGACTAATGACATAAGAAAAGGAAAAAAAATAGTGTACAAAGATGCTCCAAGTGAGGCCTGAACTCACAACCTCAGCATTGCTCAACAGATACTGTCTTATAAGTACCGCACGCTGACCAATTGCGCCACTGGAGCACTTTGCAGCATTAATTGGTTATGCTAGATATGGATTTTATTCAATACAATCAGTACAGTCATAAGAATTGAAAAAGAAAATCATTTTTGGTGATGAATGATGAGCAACAAAGGAACATGCATGCCAGATGGCACTTGAATAAGCTGTCCACGGTGATAGAAAAGGTTTAAAAAACAACAAAAACAATGTTATCATAATTAATGTCATATTTTAGCTTCTGTGGTCATTTTTTACAAGCTAAACACTGCAAGACTGTTTTACAGTTGAAGCAAGGATAAAATATCAACTCTAGTGATGAGACACTTGCTGTGATGACTTCCACCCCATATGGGATTTGGACCCCGTTGCTTAGGAGGGCAGTGACTTATCCATTATGCCAGTGGTGCTTACTGATGTTCTTATTTAAGACTGATATTTTTTTAATAGTCAATTATTTATTTTTGATGAAAAAGTGAAGCTGTTTACTGTGTTCTTTGCATTACCAAGTCCAGCAAGAAATGTGCTGGTACTATCCAGAGCTGTCAGTATGGATTATCATGCTATATTGCAGAAAATCAATTTGATGCAACTGCTTTACCAACAGTATGTTAATCTTTTCCATTGCTGTTTTGTTGGCTGACTGAAGGAAGATATGCAGTGCATTTGAACCAAAGCAGATGTGTGCTGACAACTTAAATGCACAATCATGTTTGTGTTTTTTCTTTCTTTCTTCCATCCTTTGTAATATCATATTAAATATTAAGGTAGCAGTTTATAATCAATGACTAATGACATAAGAAAAGGAAAAAAAATAGTGTACAAAGATGCTCCAAGTGAGGCTTGAACTCACAACCTCGGCATTGCTCAACAAATACTGTCTTATAAGTACCGCGTGCTGACCAAATGCGCCACTGGAGCACTTTGCAGCATTAATTGGTTATGCTGGATGTGGATTTTATTCAATACAATCAGTACAGTCATAAGAATTGAAAAAGAAAATCATTTTTGGTGATGAATGATGAGCAACAAAGGAATATGCATGCCAGATGGCACTTGAATAAGCTGTCCACGGTGATAGAAAAGGTTTAAAAAACAACAACAACAACAATGTTATCATAATTAATGTCATATTTTAGCTTCTGTGGTCATTTTTTACAAGCTAAACACTGCAAGACTGTTTTACTGTTGAAGCAAGGATAAAATATCAACTCTAGTGATGAGACACTTGCTGTAATGACTTCCACCACATATGGGACTTGGACCCCCTGGCTTAGGAGGGCAGTGACTTATCCATTATGCCAGTGGTGCTTACTGATGTTCTAATTTAAGACTGTTAGGTTTTTAATAGTCAATTATTTATTTTTGAGGAAAAAGTGAAGCTGTTTACTGTGTTCTTTGCATTACCAAGTCCAGCAAGAAATGTGCTGGTACTATCCAGAGCTGTCAGTATGGATTATCATGCTATATTGCAGAAAATCAATTTGATGCAACTGCTTTACCAACAGTATGTTAATCTTTTCCATTGCTGTTTTGTTGGCTGACTGAAGGAAGATATGTAGTGCATTTGAACCAAAGCAGATGTGTGCTGACAACTTAAATGCACAATCATGTTTGTGTTTTTTCTTTCTTTCTTCCATCCTTTGTAATATCATATTAAATATTAAGGTAGCAGTTTATAATCAATGACTAATGACATAAGAAAAGGAAAAAAAAACAGTATACAAAGATGCTCCAAGTGAGGCTTGAACTCACAACCTCGGCATTGCTCAACAAATACTGTCTTATAAGTACCGCGCGCTGACCAATTGCGCCACTGGAGCACTTTGCAGCATTAATTGGTTATGCTAGATGTGGATTTTATTCAATACAATCAGTACAGTCATAAGAATTGAAAAAGAAAATCATTTTTGGTGATGAATGATGAGCAACAAAGGAACATGCATGCCAGATGGCACTTGAATAAGCTGTCCACGGTGATAGAAAAGGTTTAAAAAACAACAACAACAATGTTATCATAATTAATGTCATATTTTAGCTTCTGTGGTCATTTTTTACAAGCTAAACACTGCAAGACTATTTTACAGTTGAAGCAAGGATAAAATATCAACTCTAGTGATGAGACACTTGCTGTAATGACTTCCAACTCAGACAGGACTTAAACCCACAACCACTGGCTTAGGAGAACAGTGCCTTACCCATTATGCCAGTGGTGCTTACTGATGTTCTTATTTAAGACTGATATTTTTTTAATAGTCAATTATTTATTTTTGATGAAAAAGTGAAGCTGTTTACTGTGTTCTTTGCATTACCAAGTCCAGCAAGAAATGTGCTGGTACTATCCAGAGCTGTCAGTATGGATTATCATGCTATATTGCAGAAAATCTATTTGATGCAACTGCTTTACCAACAGTATGTTAATCTTTTCCATTGCTGTTTTGTTGGCTGACTGAAGGAAGATATGCAGTGCATTTGAACCAAAGCAGATGTGTGCTGACAACTTAAATGCACAATCATGTTTGTGTTTTTTCTTTCTTTCTTCCATCCTTTGTAATATCATATTAAATATTAAGGTAGCAGTTTATAATCAATGACTAATGACATAAGAAAAGGAAAAAAAATAGTGTACAAAGATGCTCCAAGTGAGGCTTGAACTCACAACCTCGGCATTGCTCAACAGATACTGTCTTATAAGTACCGCGTGCTGACCAATTGCGCCACTGGAGCACTTTGCAGCATTGATTGGTTATGCTAGATGTGGATTTTATTCAATACAATCAGTACAGTCATAAGAATTGAAAAAGAAAATCATTTTTGGTGATGAATGATGAGCAACAAAGGAACATGCATGCCAGATGGCACTTGAATAAGCTGTCCACGGTGATAGAAAAGGTTTAAAAAACAACAACAACAACAACAATGTTATCATAATTAATGTCATATTTTAGCTTCTGTGGTCATTTTTTACAAGCTAAACACTGCAAGACTGTTTTACTGTTGAAGCAAGGATAAAATATCAACTCTAGTGATGAGACACTTGCTGTAATGACTTCCACCACATATGGGACTTGGACCCCCTGGCTTAGGAGGGCAGTGACTTATCCATTATGCCAGTGGTGCTTACTGATGTTCTAATTTAAGACTGTTAGGTTTTTAATAGTCAATTATTTATTTTTGAGGAAAAAGTGAAGCTGTTTACTGTGTTCTTTGCATTACCAAGTCCAGCAAGAAATGTGCTGGTACTATCCAGAGCTGTCAGTATGGATTATCATGCTATATTGCAGAAAATCAATTTGATGCAACTGCTTTACCAACAGTATGTTAATCTTTTCCATTGCTGTTTTGTTGGCTGACTGAAGGAAGATATGTAGTGCATTTGAACCAAAGCAGATGTGTGCTGACAACTTAAATGCACAATCATGTTTGTGTTTTTTCTTTCTTTCTTTCTTCAATCCTTTGTAATATCATATTAAATACTAAGGTAGCAGTTTATAATCAATGACTAATGACATAAGAAAAGGAAAAAAAAAAACAGTATACAAAGATGCTCCAGGTGAGGCTTGAACTCACAACCTCGGCATTGCTCAACAGATACTGTCTTATAAGTTCCGCGCGCTGACCAATTGCGCCACTGGAGCACTTTGCAGCAATTATTGGTTATGCTAGATGTGGATTTTATTCAATACAATCAGTACAGTCATAAGAATTGAAAAAGAAAATCATTTTTGGTGATAAATGATGAGCAACAAAGGATGGCACTTGAATAAGCTGTCCACGGTGATAGAAAAGGTTTAAAAAAACAACAACAACAATGTTATCATAATTAATGTCATATTTTAGCTTCTGTGGTCATTTTTTACAAGCTAAACACTGCAAGACTGTTTTACAGTTGAAGCAAGGATAAAATATCAACTCTAGTGATGAGACACTTGCTGTAATGACTTCCACCCCATATGGGACTTGGACCCTGTGGCTTAGGAGGGCAGTGACTTATCCATTATGCCAGTGGTGCTTACTGATGTTCTTATTTATGACTGATATTTTTTTAATAGTCAATTATTTATTTTTGATGAAAAAGTGAAGCTGTTTACTGTGTTTTTTGCATTACCAAGTCCAGCAAGAAATGTGCTGGTACTATCCAGAGCTGTCAGTATGGATTATCATGCTATATTGCAGAAAATCAATTTGATGCAACTGCTTTACCAACAGTATGTTAATCTTTTCCATTGCTGTTTTGTTGGCTGACTGAAGGAAGATATGCAGTGCATTTGAACCAAAGCAGATGTGTGCTGACAAGTTAAATGCACAATCATGTTTGTGTTTTTTCTTTCTTTCTTCCATCCTTTGTAATATCATATTAAATATTAAGGTAGCAGTTTATAATCAATGACTAATGACATAAGAAAAGGAAAAAAAAACAGTATACAAAGATGCTCCAAGTGAGGCTTGAACTCACAACCTCGGCATTGCTCAACAAATACTGTCTTATAAGTACCGCGCGCTGACCAATTGCGCCACTGGAGCACTTTGCAGCATTAATTGGTTATGCTAGATGTGGATTTTATTCAATACAATCAGTACAGTCATAAGAATTGAAAAAGAAAATCATTTTTGGTGATGAATGATGAGCAACAAAGGAACATGCATGCCAGATGGCACTTGAATAAGCTGTCCACGGTGATAGAAAAGGTTTAAAAAACAACAACAACAATGTTATCATAATTAATGTCATATTTTAGCTTCTGTGGTCATTTTTTACAAGCTAAACACTGCAAGACTATTTTACAGTTGAAGCAAGGATAAAATATCAACTCTAGTGAAGAGACACTTGATGTAATGACTTCCAACTCAGACAGGACTTAAACCCACAACCACTGGCTTAGGAGAACAGTGCCTTACCCATTATGCCAGTGGTGCTTACTGATGTTCTTATTTAAGACTGTTAGGTTTTTAATAGTCAATTGTTTATTTTTGAGGAAAAAGTGAAGCTGGTTCCTGTGTTCTTTGCATTACCAAGTCCAGCAAGAAATGTGCTGGTACTGTCCAGAGCTGTCAGTATGGATTATCATGCTATATTGCAGAAAATCAATTTGATGCAACTGCTTTACCAACAGTATGTTAATCTTTTCCATTGCTGTTTTGTTGGCTGACTGAAGGAAGATATGCAGTGCATTTGAACCAAAGCAGATGTGTGCTGACAACTTAAATGCACAATCATGTTTGTGTTTTTTCTTTCTTTCTTCCATCCTTTGTAATATCATATTAAATATTACGGTAGCAGTTTATAATCAATGACTAATGACATAAGAAAAGGAAAAAAAAACAGTATACAAAAATGCTCCAGGTGAGGCTTGAACTTACAACCTCTGCATTGCTCAACAGATACTGTCTTATAAGTACCGTGCACTGACAAATTGCGCCACTGGAGCACTTTGCAGCATTAACTGGTTATGCTAGATGTGGATTTTATTCAATACAATAAGTACAGTCATAAGAATTGAAAAAGAAAATCATTTTTGGTGATGAATGATGAGCAAAAAGGAAACATGCATGCCAGGTGGCACTTGAATAAGCTGTCCACGGTGATAGAAAAGGTTTAAAAAACAACAACAACAATGTTATCATAATTAATGTCATATTTTAGCTCTGTGGTCATTTTTTACAAGCTAAACACTGCAAGACTGTTTTACAGTTGAAGCAAGGATAAAATATCAACTCTAGTGATGAGACACTTGCTGTAATGACTTCCACCCCATATGGGACTTAGACCCCCTGGCTTAGGAGGGCAGTGACTTATTCATTATGCCAGTGGTGCTTACTGATGTTCTTATTTAAGACTGTTAGGTTTTTAATAGTCAATTATTTATTTTTGAGGAAAAAGTGAAGCTGTTTACTGTGTTCTTTGCATTACCAAGTCCAGCAAGAAATGTGCTGGTACTATCCAGAGCTGTCAGTATGGATTATCATGCTATATTGCAGAAAATCTATTTGATGCAACTGCTTTACCAACAGTATGTTAATCTTTTCCATTGCTGTTTTGTTGGCTGACTGAAGGAAGATATGCAGTGCATTTGAACCAAAGCAGATGTGTGCTGACAACTTAAATGCACAATCATGTTTGTGTTTTTTCTTTCTTTCTTCCATCCTTTGTAATATCATATTAAACACTAAGGTAGCAGTTTATAATCAATGACTAATGACATAAGAAAAGGAAAAAAAAACAGTATACAAAAATGCTCCAGGTGAGGCTTGAACTCACAACCTCGGCATCACTCAACAGATACTGTCTTATAAGTACTGCGTGCTGACCAATTGCGCCACTGGAGCACTTTGCAGCAATAATTGGTTATGCTAGATGTGGATTTTATTCAATACAATCAGTACAGTCATAAGAATTGAAAAAGAAAATCATTTTTGGTGATAAATGATGAGCAACAAAGGAACATGCATGCCAGATGGCACTTGAATAAGCTGTCCACGGTGATAGAAAAGGTTTAAAAAACAACAACAACAATGTTATCATAATTAATGTCATATTTTAGCTTCTGTGGTCATGTTTTACAAGCTAAACACTGCAAGACTGTTTTACAGTTGAAGCAAGGATAAAATATCAACTCTAGTGATGAGACACTTGCTGTAATGACTTCCACCCCATATGGGACTTGGACCCCGTGGCTTAGGAGGGCAGTGATTTATCCATTATGCCACTTGCTGTAATGACTTCCAACTCAGACGGGACTTAAACCCACAATGACTGGCTTAGGAGAACAGTGCCTTATCCATTATGCCAGTGGTGCTTACTGATGTCCTTATTTAAGACTGATAGGTTTTTAATAGTCAATTATTTATTTTTGAGGAAAAAGTGAAGCTGTTTACTGTGTTCTTTGCATTACCAAGTCCAGCAAGAAATGTGCTGGTACTATCCAGAGCTGTCAGTATGGATTATCATGCTATATTGCAGAAAATCAATTTGATGCAACTGCTTTACCAACAGTATGTTAATCTTTTCCATTGCTGTTTTGTTGGCTGACTGAAGGAAGATATGTAGTGCATTTGAACCAAAGCAGATGTGTGCTGACAACTTAAATGCACAATCATGTTTGTGTTTTTTCTTTCTTTCTTTCTTCAATCCTTTGTAATATCATATTAAATACTAAGGTAGCAGTTTATAATCAATGACTAATGACATAAGAAAAGGAAAAAAAAAAACAGTATACAAAGATGCTCCAGGTGAGGCTTGAACTCACAACCTCGGCATTGCTCAACAGATACTGTCTTATAAGTTCCGCGCGCTGACCAATTGCGCCACTGGAGCACTTTGCAGCAATTATTGGTTATGCTAGATGTGGATTTTATTCAATACAATCAGTACAGTCATAAGAATTGAAAAAGAAAATCATTTTTGGTGATAAATGATGAGCAACAAAGGATGGCACTTGAATAAGCTGTCCACGGTGATAGAAAAGGTTTAAAAAAACAACAACAACAATGTTATCATAATTAATGTCATATTTTAGCTTCTGTGGTCATTTTTTACAAGCTAAACACTGCAAGACTGTTTTACAGTTGAAGCAAGGATAAAATATCAACTCTAGTGATGAGACACTTGCTGTAATGACTTCCACCCCATATGGGACTTGGACCCTGTGGCTTAGGAGGGCAGTGACTTATCCATTATGCCAGTGGTGCTTACTGATGTTCTTATTTATGACTGATATTTTTTTAATAGTCAATTATTTATTTTTGATGAAAAAGTGAAGCTGTTTACTGTGTTTTTTGCATTACCAAGTCCAGCAAGAAATGTGCTGGTACTATCCAGAGCTGTCAGTATGGATTATCATGCTATATTGCAGAAAATCAATTTGATGCAACTGCTTTACCAACAGTATGTTAATCTTTTCCATTGCTGTTTTGTTGGCTGACTGAAGGAAGATATGCAGTGCATTTGAACCAAAGCAGATGTGTGCTGACAAGTTAAATGCACAATCATGTTTGTGTTTTTTCTTTCTTTCTTCCATCCTTTGTAATATCATATTAAATATTAAGGTAGCAGTTTATAATCAATGACTAATGACATAAGAAAAGGAAAAAAAAACAGTATACAAAGATGCTCCAAGTGAGGCTTGAACTCACAACCTCGGCATTGCTCAACAAATACTGTCTTATAAGTACCGCGCGCTGACCAATTGCGCCACTGGAGCACTTTGCAGCATTAATTGGTTATGCTAGATGTGGATTTTATTCAATACAATCAGTACAGTCATAAGAATTGAAAAAGAAAATCATTTTTGGTGATGAATGATGAGCAACAAAGGAACATGCATGCCAGATGGCACTTGAATAAGCTGTCCACGGTGATAGAAAAGGTTTAAAAAACAACAACAACAATGTTATCATAATTAATGTCATATTTTAGCTTCTGTGGTCATTTTTTACAAG
Organism: Pseudophryne corroboree; assembly: GCF_028390025.1. Lineage (NCBI taxonomy): Eukaryota > Metazoa > Chordata > Amphibia > Anura > Myobatrachidae > Pseudophryne > Pseudophryne corroboree. The sequence goes on along the minus strand of NC_086447.1, from coordinate 632,974,453 downwards.
CTAAACACTGCAAGACTATTTTACAGTTGAAGCAAGGATAAAATATCAACTCTAGTGAAGAGACACTTGATGTAATGACTTCCAACTCAGACAGGACTTAAACCCACAACCACTGGCTTAGGAGAACAGTGCCTTACCCATTATGCCAGTGGTGCTTACTGATGTTCTTATTTAAGACTGTTAGGTTTTTAATAGTCAATTGTTTATTTTTGAGGAAAAAGTGAAGCTGGTTCCTGTGTTCTTTGCATTACCAAGTCCAGCAAGAAATGTGCTGGTACTGTCCAGAGCTGTCAGTATGGATTATCATGCTATATTGCAGAAAATCAATTTGATGCAACTGCTTTACCAACAGTATGTTAATCTTTTCCATTGCTGTTTTGTTGGCTGACTGAAGGAAGATATGCAGTGCATTTGAACCAAAGCAGATGTGTGCTGACAACTTAAATGCACAATCATGTTTGTGTTTTTTCTTTCTTTCTTCCATCCTTTGTAATATCATATTAAATATTACGGTAGCAGTTTATAATCAATGACTAATGACATAAGAAAAGGAAAAAAAAACAGTATACAAAAATGCTCCAGGTGAGGCTTGAACTTACAACCTCTGCATTGCTCAACAGATACTGTCTTATAAGTACCGTGCACTGACAAATTGCGCCACTGGAGCACTTTGCAGCATTAACTGGTTATGCTAGATGTGGATTTTATTCAATACAATAAGTACAGTCATAAGAATTGAAAAAGAAAATCATTTTTGGTGATGAATGATGAGCAAAAAGGAAACATGCATGCCAGGTGGCACTTGAATAAGCTGTCCACGGTGATAGAAAAGGTTTAAAAAACAACAACAACAATGTTATCATAATTAATGTCATATTTTAGCTCTGTGGTCATTTTTTACAAGCTAAACACTGCAAGACTGTTTTACAGTTGAAGCAAGGATAAAATATCAACTCTAGTGATGAGACACTTGCTGTAATGACTTCCACCCCATATGGGACTTAGACCCCCTGGCTTAGGAGGGCAGTGACTTATTCATTATGCCAGTGGTGCTTACTGATGTTCTTATTTAAGACTGTTAGGTTTTTAATAGTCAATTATTTATTTTTGAGGAAAAAGTGAAGCTGTTTACTGTGTTCTTTGCATTACCAAGTCCAGCAAGAAATGTGCTGGTACTATCCAGAGCTGTCAGTATGGATTATCATGCTATATTGCAGAAAATCTATTTGATGCAACTGCTTTACCAACAGTATGTTAATCTTTTCCATTGCTGTTTTGTTGGCTGACTGAAGGAAGATATGCAGTGCATTTGAACCAAAGCAGATGTGTGCTGACAACTTAAATGCACAATCATGTTTGTGTTTTTTCTTTCTTTCTTCCATCCTTTGTAATATCATATTAAACACTAAGGTAGCAGTTTATAATCAATGACTAATGACATAAGAAAAGGAAAAAAAAACAGTATACAAAAATGCTCCAGGTGAGGCTTGAACTCACAACCTCGGCATCACTCAACAGATACTGTCTTATAAGTACTGCGTGCTGACCAATTGCGCCACTGGAGCACTTTGCAGCAATAATTGGTTATGCTAGATGTGGATTTTATTCAATACAATCAGTACAGTCATAAGAATTGAAAAAGAAAATCATTTTTGGTGATAAATGATGAGCAACAAAGGAACATGCATGCCAGATGGCACTTGAATAAGCTGTCCACGGTGATAGAAAAGGTTTAAAAAACAACAACAACAATGTTATCATAATTAATGTCATATTTTAGCTTCTGTGGTCATGTTTTACAAGCTAAACACTGCAAGACTGTTTTACAGTTGAAGCAAGGATAAAATATCAACTCTAGTGATGAGACACTTGCTGTAATGACTTCCACCCCATATGGGACTTGGACCCCGTGGCTTAGGAGGGCAGTGATTTATCCATTATGCCACTTGCTGTAATGACTTCCAACTCAGACGGGACTTAAACCCACAATGACTGGCTTAGGAGAACAGTGCCTTATCCATTATGCCAGTGGTGCTTACTGATGTCCTTATTTAAGACTGATAGGTTTTTAATAGTCAATTATTTATTTTTGAAGAAAAGTTAAGCTGTTTACTGTGTTCTTTGCATTGCCAAGTCCAGCAAGAAATGTGCTGGTACTACCCAGAGCTGTCAGTATGGATTATCATGCTATATTGCAGAAAATCAATTTGATGCAACTGCTTTACCAACAGTATGTTATTCTTTTCCATTGCTGTTTTGTTGGCTGACTGAAGGAAGATATGCAGTGCATTTGAACCAAAGCAAATGTGTGCTGACAACTTAAATGCACAATCATGTTTGTGTTTTTTCTTTCTTTCTTCCATCCTTTGTAATGTCATATTAAATATTAAGGTAGCAGTTTCTAATCAATGACTAATGACATAAGAAAAGGAAAAAAAACAGTATACAAAGATGCTCCAGGTGAGGCTTGAACTTACAACCTCTGCATTGCTCAACAGATACTGTCTTATAAGTACCGTGCACTGAGAAATTGCGCCACTGGAGCACTTTGCAGCATTGATTGGTTATGCTAGATGTGGATTTTATTCAATACAATCAGTACAGTCATAAGAATTGAAAAAGAAAATCATTTTTGGTGATGAATGATGAGCAAAAAAGGAACATGCATGCCAGATGGCACTTGAATAAGCTGTCCACGGTGATAGAAAAGGTTTAAAAAACAACAACAACAACAACAATGTTATCATAATTAATGTCATATTTTAGCTCTGTGGTAATTTTTTACAAGCTAAACACTGCAAGACTGTTTTACAGTTGAAGCAAGGATAAAATATCAACTCTAGTGATGAGACACTTGCTGTAATGACTTCCACCCCATATGGGACTTGGACCCCCTGGCTTAGGAGGGCAGTGACTTATCCATTATGCCAGTGGTGCTTACTGATGTTCTTATTTAAGACTGTTAGGTTTTTAATAGTCAATTATTTATTTTTGAGGAAAAAGTGAAGCTGTTTACTGTGTTCTTTGCATTACCAAGTCCAGCAAGAAATGTGCTGGTACTATCAAGAGCTGTCAGTATGGATTATCATGCTATATTGCAGAAAATCAATTTGATGCAACTGCTTTACCAACAGTATGTTAATCTTTTCCATTGCTGTTTTGTTAACTGACTGAAGGAAGATATGCAGTGCATTTGAACCAAAGCAGATGTGTGCTGACAACTTAAATGCACAATCATGTTTGTGTTTTTTCTTTCTTTCTTCCATCCTTTGTAATATCATATTAATTATTAAGGTAGCAGTTTATAATCAATGACTAATGGCATAAGAAAAGTAAAAAATAAAACAGTATACAAAGAAGCTCCAGGTGAGGCTTGATGAGTTCAAGCCTCACCTGGAGCTTCTTTGTATACTGTTTTTTTTTCCATTTCTTATGTCAACCTCGGCATCGCTCAACAGATACTGTCTTATAAGTACCGCGCGCTGACCAATTGCGCCACTGGAGTACTTTGCAGCATTAATTGGTTATGCTAGATGTGGATTTTATTCAATACAATCAGTACAGTCATAAGAATTGAAAAAGAAAATCATTTTTGGTGATAAATGATGAGCAACAAAGGAACATGCATGCCAGATGGCACTTGAATAAGCTGTCCACGGTGATAGAAAAGGTTTAAAAAACAACAACAACAATGTTATCATAATTAATGTCATATTTTAGCTTCTGTGGTCATTTTTTACAAGCTAAACACTGCAAGACTGTTTTACAGTTGAAGCAAGGATAAAATATCAACTCTAGTGATGAGACACTTGCTGTAATGACTTCCACCCCATATGGGACTTGGACCCTGTGGCTTAGGAGGGCAGTGACTTATCCATTATGCCAGTGGTGCTTACTGATGTTCTTATTTAAGACTGATATTTTTTTAATAGTCAATTATTTATTTTTGATGAAAAAGTGAAGCTGTTTACTGTGTTCTTTGCATTACCAAGTCCAGCAAGAAATGTGCTGGTACTATCCAGAGCTGTCAGTATGGATTATCATGCTATATTGCAGAAAATCAATTTGATGCAACTGCTTTACCAACAGTATGTTAATCTTTTCCATTGCTGTTTTGTTGGCTGACTGAAGGAAGATATGCAGTGCATTTGAACCAAAGCAGATGTGTGCTGACAACTTAAATGAACAACCATGTTTGTGTTTTTTCTTTCTTTCTTCCATCCTTTGTAATATCATATTAAATATTAAGGTAGCAGTTTATAATCAATGACTAATGACATAAGAAAAGGAAAAAAAAACAGTATACAAAGATGCTCCAAGTGAGGCTTGAACTCACAACCTCGGCATTGCTCAACAAATACTGTCTTATAAGTACCGCGCGCTGACCAATTGCGCCACTGGAGCACTTTGCAGCATTAATTGGTTATGCTAGATGTGGATTTTATTCAATACAATCAGTACAGTCATAAGAATTGAAAAAGAAAATCATTTTTGGTGATGAATGATGAGCAACAAAGGAACATGCATGCCAGATGGCACTTGAATAAGCTGTCCACGGTGATAGAAAAGGTTTAAAAAACAACAACAACAATGTTATCATAATTAATGTCATATTTTAGCTTCTGTGGTCATTTTTTACAAGCTAAACACTGCAAGACTATTTTACAGTTGAAGCAAGGATAAAATATCAACTCTAGTGATGAGACACTTGCTGTAATGACTTCCAACTCAGACAGGACTTAAACCCACAACCACTGGCTTAGGAGAACAGTGCCTTACCCATTATGCCAGTGGTGCTTACTGATGTTCTTATTTAAGAATGTTAGGTTTTTAATAGTCAATTATTTATTTTTGAGGAAAAAGTGAAGCTGGTTCCTGTGTTCTTTGCATTACCAAGTCCAGCAAGAAATGTGCTGGTACTATCCAGAGCTGTCAGTATGGATTATCATGCTATATTGCAGAAAATCAATTTGATGCAACTGCTTTACCAACAGTATGTTAATCTTTTCCATTGCTGTTTTGTTGGCTGACTGAAGGAAGATATGCAGTGCATTTGAACCAAAGCAGATGTGTGCTGACAACTTAAATGCACAATCATGTTTGTGTTTTTTCTTTCTTTCTTCCATCCTTTGTAATATCATATTAAATATTAAGGTAGCAGTTTATAATCAATGACTAATGACATTAGAAAAAGGAAAAAAAGCAGTATACAAAGACGCTACAGGTGAGGCTTGAACTCACAACCTCGGCATTGCTCAACAGATACAGTCTTATTAGTACCGTGCGCTGACCAATTACGCCACTGGAGCACTTTGCAGCATTAATTGGTTATGCTAGATGTGGATTTTATTCAATACAATCAGTACAGTCATAAGAATTGAAAAAGAAAATCATTTTTGGTGATGAATGATGAGCAACAAAGAAACATGCATGCCAGATGGCACTTGAATAAGCTGTCCCCAGTGATAGAAAAGGTTTATAAAACAACAACAGCAATGTTATCATAATTAATGTCATATTTTAGCTTCTGTGGTCATTTTTTTACAAGCTAAACACTGCAAGACTGTTTTACAGTTGAAGCAAGGATAAAATATCAACTCTAGTGATAAGACACTTGCTGTAATGACTTCCAACCCATATGGGACTTGGACCCCGTGGCTTAGGAGGGCAGTGACTTATCCATTATGCCAGTGGTGCTTACTGATGTCCTTATTTAAGACTGTTAGGTTTTTAATAGTCAATTATTTATTTTTGAAGAAAAGTTAAGCTGTTTACTGTGTTCTTTGCATTGCCAAGTCCAGCAAGAAATGTGCTGGTACTACCCAGAGCTGTCAGTATGGATTATCATGCTATATTGCAGAAAATCAATTTGATGCAACTGCTTTACCAACAGTATGTTATTCTTTTCCATTGCTGTTTTGTTGGCTGACTGAAGGAAGATATGCAGTGCATTTGAACCAAAGCAGATGTGTGCTGACAACTTAAATGCACAATCATGTTTGTGTTTTTTCTTTCTTTCTTCCATCCTTTGTAATATCATATTAAATATTAAGGTAGCAGTTTCTAATCAATGACTAATGACATAAGAAAAGGAAAAAAAACAGTATACAAAGATGCTCCAGGTGAGGCTTGAACTTACAACCTCTGCATTGCTCAACAGATACTGTCTTATAAGTACCGTGCACTGAGAAATTGCGCCACTGGAGCACTTTGCAGCATTGATTGGTTATGCTAGATGTGGATTTTATTCAATACAATCAGTACAGTCATAAGAATTGAAAAAGAAAATCATTTTTGGTGATGAATGATGAGCAAAAAAGGAACATGCATGCCAGATGGCACTTGAATAAGCTGTCCACGGTGATAGAAAAGGTTTAAAAAACAACAACAACAACAATGTTATCATAATTAATGTCATATTTTAGCTCTGTGGTAATTTTTTACAAGCTAAACACTGCAAGACTGTTTTACAGTTGAAGCAAGGATAAAATATCAACTCTAGTGATGAGACACTTGCTGTAATGACTTCCACCCCATATGGGACTTGGACCCCTGGCTTAGGAGGGCAGTGACTTATCCATTATGCCAGTGGTGCTTACTGATGTTCTTATTTAAGACTGTTAGGTTTTTAATAGTCAATTATTTATTTTTGAGGAAAAAGTGAAGCTGTTTACTGTGTTCTTTGCATTACCAAGTCCAGCAAGAAATGTGCTGGTACTATCAAGAGCTGTCAGTATGGATTATCATGCTATATTGCAGAAAATCAATTTGATGCAACTGCTTTACCAACAGTATGTTAATCTTTTCCATTGCTGTTTTGTTAACTGACTGAAGGAAGATATGCAGTGCATTTGAACCAAAGCAGATGTGTGCTGACAACTTAAATGCACAATCATGTTTGTGTTTTTTCTTTCTTTCTTCCATCCTTTGTAATATCATATTAATTATTAAGGTAGCAGTTTATAATCAATGACTAATGGCATAAGAAAAGTAAAAAATAAAACAGTATACAAAGAAGCTCCAGGTGAGGCTTGATGAGTTCAAGCCTCACCTGGAGCTTCTTTGTATACTGTTTTTTTTTCCATTTCTTATGTCAACCTCGGCATCGCTCAACAGATACTGTCTTATAAGTACCGCGCGCTGACCAATTGCGCCACTGGAGTACTTTGCAGCATTAATTGGTTATGCTAGATGTGGATTTTATTCAATACAATCAGTACAGTCATAAGAATTGAAAAAGAAAATCATTTTTGGTGATAAATGATGAGCAACAAAGGAACATGCATGCCAGATGGCACTTGAATAAGCTGTCCACGGTGATAGAAAAGGTTTAAAAAACAACAACAACAATGTTATCATAATTAATGTCATATTTTAGCTTCTGTGGTCATTTTTTACAAGCTAAACACTGCAAGACTGTTTTACAGTTGAAGCAAGGATAAAATATCAACTCTAGTGATGAGACACTTGCTGTAATGACTTCCACCCCATATGGGACTTGGACCCTGTGGCTTAGGAGGGCAGTGACTTATCCATTATGCCAGTGGTGCTTACTGATGTCCTTATTTAAGACTGATAGGTTTTTAATAGTCAATTATTTATTTTTGAAAAAAGTGAAGCTGTTTACTGTGTTCTTTGCATTACCAAGTCCAGCAAGAAATGTGCTGGTACTATCCAGAGCTGTCAGTATGGATTATCATGCTATATTGCAGAAAATCAATTTGATGCAACTGCTTTACCAACAGTATGTTAATCTTTTCCATTGCTGTTTTGTTGGCTGACTGAAGGAAGATATGCAGTGCATTTGAAACAAAGCAGATGTGTGCTGACAACTTAAATGCACAATCATGTTTGTGTTTTTTCTTTGTTTCTTCCATCCTTTGTATTATCATATTAAATATTAAGGTAGCAGTTTATAATCAATGACTAATGACATAAGAATAGTAAAAAAAAAACAGTATACAAAAAGCTCCAGGTGAGGCTTGATGAGTTCAAGCCTCACCTGGAGCTTCTTTGTATACTGTTTTTTTTCCATTTCTTATGTCAACCTCGGAATCGCTCAACAGATACTGTCTTATAAGTACCGCGCGCTAACCAATTGCGCCACTGGAGCACTTTGCAGCATTAATTGGTTATGCTAGATGTGGATTTTATTCAATACAATCAGTACAGTCATAAGAATTGAAAAAGAAAATCATTTTTGGTGATAAATGATGAGCAACAAAGGAACATGCATGCCAGATGGCACTTGAATAAGCTGTCCACGGTGATAGAAAAGGTTTTTAAAACAACAACAACAACAATGTTATCATAATTAATGTCATATTTTAGCTTCTGTGGTCATTTTTTACAAGCTAAACACTGCAAGACTGTTTTACAGTTGAAGCAAGGATAAAATATCAACTCTAGTGATGAGACACTTGCTGTAATGACTTCCAACTCAGACGGGACTTAAACCCACAACCACTGGCTTAGGAGAACAGTGCCTTTTCCATTATGCCAGTGGTGCTTACTGATGTCCTTATTTAAGACTGATAGGTTTTTAATAGTCAATTATTTATTTTTTTAAAAAGTGAAGCTGTTTACTGTGTTCTTTGCATTACCAAGTCCAGCAAGAAATGTGCTGGTACTATCCAGAGCTGTCAGTATGGATTATCATGCTATATTGCAGAAAATCAATTTGATGCAACTGCTTTACCAACAGTATGTTAATCTTTTCCATTGCTGTTTTGTTGGCTGACTGAAGGAAGATATGCAATGCATTTGAACCAAAGCAGATGTGTGCTGACAACTTAAATGTACAATCATGTTTGTGTTTTTTCTTTCTTTCTTCCATCCTTTGTAATATCATATTAAATATTAAGGTAGCAGTTTATAATCAAAGACTAATGACATTAGAAAAAGGAAAAAAAACAATATACAAAGACGCTCCAGGTGATGCTTGAACTCACAACCTCGGCATTGCTCAACAGATACTGTCTTATTAGTACCGCGTGCTGACCAATTACGCCACTGGAGCACTTTGCAGCATTAATTGGTTATGCTAGATGTGGATTTTATTCAATACAATCAGTACAGTCATAAGAATTGAAAAAGAAAATCATTTTTGGTGATGAATGATGAGCAACAAAGGAACATGCATGCCAGATGGCACTTGAATAAGCTGTCCACGGTGATAGAAAAGGTTTAAAAAACAACAACAACAATGTTATCATAATTAATGTCATATTTTAGCTTCTGTGGTCATTTTTTACAAGCTAAACCCTGCAAGACTGTTTTACAGTTGAAGCAAGGATAAAATATCAACTCTAGTGATGAGACACTTGCTGTGATGACTTCCACCCCATATGGGATTTGGACCCCGTGGCTTAGGAGGGCAGTGACTTATCCATTATGCCAGTGGTGCTTACTGATGTTCTTATTTAAGACTGATATTTTTTTAATAGTCAATTATTTATTTTTGATGAAAAAGTGAAGCTGTTTACTGTGTTCTTTGCATTACCAAGTCAAGCAAGAAATGTGCTGGTACTATCCAGAGCTGTCAGTATGGATTATCATGCTATATTGCAGAAAATCTATTTGATGCAACTGCTTTACCAACAGTATGTTAATCTTTTCCATTGCTGTTTTGTTGGCTGACTGAAGGAAGATATGCAGTGCATTTGAACCAAAGCAGATGTGTGCTGACAACTTAAATGCACAATCATGTTTGTGTTTTTTCTTTCTTTCTTCCATCCTTTGTAATATCATATTAAATATTAAGGTAGCAGTTTATAATCAATGACTAACGACATAAGAAAAGGAAATAAAATAGTGTACAAAGATGCTCCAAGTGAGGCTTGAACTCACAACCTCGGCATTGCTCAACAGATACTGTTTTATAAGTACCACGTGCTGACCAATTGCGCCACTGGAGCACTTTGCAGCATTAATTGGTTATGCTAGATGTGGATTTTATTCAATACAATCAGTACAGTCATAAGAATTGAAAAAGAAAATCATTTTTGGTGATGAATGATGAGCAACAAAGGAACATGCATGCCAGATGGCACTTGAATAAGCTGTCCCCAGTGATAGAAAAGGTTTATAAAACAACAACAGCAATGTTATCATAATTAATGTCATATTTTAGCTTCTGTGGTCAGTTTTTTACAAGCTAAACACTGCAAGACTGTTTTACAGTTGAAGCAAGGATAAAATATCAACTCTAGTGATAAGACACTTGCTGTAATGACTTCCAACAGCTGTCCACGGTGATAGAAAAGGTTTAAAAAACAACAACAACAACAACAACAATGTTATCATAATTAATGTCATATTTTAGCTCTGTGGTAATTTTTTACAAGCTAAACACTGCAAGACTGTTTTACAGTTGAAGCAAGGATAAAATATCAACTCTAGTGATGAGACACTTGCTGTAATGACTTCCACCCCATATGGGACTTGGACCCCCTGGCTTAGGAGGGCAGTGACTTATCCATTATGCCAGTGGTGCTTACTGATGTTCTTATTTAAGACTGTTAGGTTTTTAATAGTCAATTATTTATTTTTGAGGAAAAAGTGAAGCTGTTTACTGTGTTCTTTGCATTACCAAGTCCAGCAAGAAATGTGCTGGTACTATCAAGAGCTGTCAGTATGGATTATCATGCTATATTGCAGAAAATCAATTTGATGCAACTGCTTTACCAACAGTATGTTAATCTTTTCCATTGCTGTTTTGTTAACTGACTGAAGGAAGATATGCAGTGCATTTGAACCAAAGCAGATGTGTGCTGACAACTTAAATGCACAATCATGTTTGTGTTTTTTCTTTCTTTCTTCCATCCTTTGTAATATCATATTAATTATTAAGGTAGCAGTTTATAATCAATGACTAATGGCATAAGAAAAGTAAAAAATAAAACAGTATACAAAGAAGCTCCAGGTGAGGCTTGATGAGTTCAAGCCTCACCTGGAGCTTCTTTGTATACTGTTTTTTTTTCCATTTCTTATGTCAACCTCGGCATCGCTCAACAGATACTGTCTTATAAGTACCGCGCGCTGACCAATTGCGCCACTGGAGTACTTTGCAGCATTAATTGGTTATGCTAGATGTGGATTTTATTCAATACAATCAGTACAGTCATAAGAATTGAAAAAGAAAATCATTTTTGGTGATAAATGATGAGCAACAAAGGAACATGCATGCCAGATGGCACTTGAATAAGCTGTCCACGGTGATAGAAAAGGTTTAAAAAACAACAACAACAATGTTATCATAATTAATGTCATATTTTAGCTTCTGTGGTCATTTTTTACAAGCTAAACACTGCAAGACTGTTTTACAGTTGAAGCAAGGATAAAATATCAACTCTAGTGATGAGACACTTGCTGTAATGACTTCCACCCCATATGGGACTTGGACCCTGTGGCTTAGGAGGGCAGTGACTTATCCATTATGCCAGTGGTGCTTACTGATGTTCTTATTTAAGACTGATATTTTTTTAATAGTCAATTATTTATTTTTGATGAAAAAGTGAAGCTGTTTACTGTGTTCTTTGCATTACCAAGTCCAGCAAGAAATGTGCTGGTACTATCCAGAGCTGTCAGTATGGATTATCATGCTATATTGCAGAAAATCAATTTGATGCAACTGCTTTACCAACAGTATGTTAATCTTTTCCATTGCTGTTTTGTTGGCTGACTGAAGGAAGATATGCAGTGCATTTGAACCAAAGCAGATGTGTGCTGACAACTTAAATGAACAACCATGTTTGTGTTTTTTCTTTCTTTCTTCCATCCTTTGTAATATCATATTAAATATTAAGGTAGCAGTTTATAATCAATGACTAATGACATTAGAAAAAGGAAAAAAAGCAGTATACAAAGACGCTACAGGTGAGGCTTGAACTCACAACCTCGGCATTGCTCAACAGATACTGTCTTATTAGTACCGTGCGCTGACCAATTACGCCACTGGAGCACTTTGCAGCATTAATTGGTTATGCTAGATGTGGATTTTATTCAATACAATCAGTACAGTCATAAGAATTGAAAAAGAAAATCATTTTTGGTGATGAATGATGAGCAACAAAGAAACATGCATGTCAGATGGCACTTGAATAAGCTGTCCCCAGTGATAGAAAAGGTTTATAAAACAACAACAACAATGTTATCATAATTAATGTCATATTTTAGCTTCTGTGGTCATTTTTTTACAAGCTAAACACTGCAAGACTGTTTTACAGTTGAAGCAAGGATAAAATATCAACTCTAGTGATAAGACACTTGCTGTAATGACTTCCAACCCATATGGGACTTGGACCCCGTGGCTTAGGAGGGCAGTGACTTATCCATTATGCCAGTGGTGCTTACTGATGTCCTTATTTAAGACTGATAGGTTTTTAATAGTCAATTATTTATTTTTGAAAAAAGTGAAGCTGTTTACTGTGTTCTTTGCATTACCAAGTCCAGCAAGAAATGTGCTGGTACTATCCAGAGCTGTCAGTATGGATTATCATGCTATATTGCAGAAAATCAATTTGATGCAACTGCTTTACCAACAGTATGTTAATCTTTTCCATTGCTGTTTTGTTGGCTGACTGAAGGAAGATATGCAGTGCATTTGAAACAAAGCAGATGTGTGCTGACAACTTAAATGCACAATCATGTTTGTGTTTTTTCTTTGTTTCTTCCATCCTTTGTAATATCATATTAAATATTAAGGTAGCAGTTTATAATCAATGACTAATGACATAAGAATAGTAAAAAAAAAACAGTATACAAAAAGCTCCAGGTGAGGCTTGATGAGTTCAAGCCTCACCTGGAGCTTCTTTGTATACTGTTTTTTTTCCATTTCTTATGTCAACCTCGGAATCGCTCAACAGATACTGTCTTATAAGTACCGCGCGCTAACCAATTGCGCCACTGGAGCACTTTGCAGCATTAATTGGTTATGCTAGATGTGGATTTTATTCAATACAATCAGTACAGTCATAAGAATTGAAAAAGAAAATCATTTTTGGTGATAAATGATGAGCAACAAAGGAACATGCATGCCAGATGGCACTTGAATAAGCTGTCCACGGTGATAGAAAAGGTTTTTAAAACAACAACAACAACAATGTTATCATAATTAATGTCATATTTTAGCTTCTGTGGTAATTTTTTACAAGCTAAACACTGCAAGACTGTTTTACAGTTGAAGCAAGGATAAAATATCAACTCTAGTGATGAGACACTTGCTGTAATGACTTCCAACTCAGACGGGACTTAAACCCACAACCACTGGCTTAGGAGAACAGTGCCTTTTCCATTATGCCAGTGGTGCTTACTGATGTCCTTATTTAAGACTGATAGGTTTTTAATAGTCAATTATTTATTTTTTTAAAAAGTGAAGCTGTTTACTGTGTTCTTTGCATTACCAAGTCCAGCAAGAAATGTGCTGGTACTATCCAGAGCTGTCAGTATGGATTATCATGCTATATTGCAGAAAATCAATTTGATGCAACTGCTTTACCAACAGTATGTTAATCTTTTCCATTGCTGTTTTGTTGGCTGATTGAAGGAAGATATGCAATGCATTTGAACCAAAGCAGATGTGTGCTGACAACTTAAATGTACAATCATGTTTGTGTTTTTTCTTTCTTTCTTCCATCCTTTGTAATATCATATTAAATATTAAGGTAGCAGTTTATAATCAATGACTAATGACATTAGAAAAAGGAAAAAAAACAATATACAAAGACGCTCCAGGTGATGCTTGAACTCACAACCTCGGCATTGCTCAACAGATACTGTCTTATTAGTACCGCGTGCTGACCAATTACGCCACTGGAGCACTTTGCAGCATTAATTGGTTATGCTAGATGTGGATTTTATTCAATACAATCAGTACAGTCATAAGAATTGAAAAAGAAAATCATTTTTGGTGATGAATGATGAGCAACAAAGGAACATGCATGCCAGATGGCACTTGAATAAGCTGTCCACGGTGATAGAAAAGGTTTAAAAAACAACAACAACAATGTTATCATAATTAATGTCATATTTTAGCTTCTGTGGTCATTTTTTACAAGCTAAACCCTGCAAGACTGTTTTACAGTTGAAGCAAGGATAAAATATCAACTCTAGTGATGAGACACTTGCTGTGATGACTTCCACCCCATATGGGATTTGGACCCCGTGGCTTAGGAGGGCAGTGACTTATCCATTATGCCAGTGGTGCTTACTGATGTTCTTATTTAAGACTGATATTTTTTTAATAGTCAATTATTTATTTTTGATGAAAAAGTGAAGCTGTTTACTGTGTTCTTTGCATTACCAAGTCCAGCAAGAAATGTGCTGGTACTATCCAGAGCTGTCAGTATGGATTATCATGCTATATTGCAGAAAATCTATTTGATGCAACTGCTTTACCAACAGTATGTTAATCTTTTCCATTGCTGTTTTGTTGGCTGACTGAAGGAAGATATGCAGTGCATTTGAACCAAAGCAGATGTGTGCTGACAACTTAAATGCACAATCATGTTTGTGTTTTTTCTTTCTTTCTTCCATCCTTTGTAATATCATATTAAATATTAAGGTAGCAGTTTATAATCAATGACTAACGACATAAGAAAAGGAAATAAAATAGTGTACAAAGATGCTCCAAGTGAGGCTTGAACTCACAACCTCGGCATTGCTCAACAGATACTGTTTTATAAGTACCACGTGCTGACCAATTGCGCCACTGGAGCACTCTGCAGCATTAATTGGTTATGCTAGATGTGGATTTTATTCAATACAATCAGTACAGTCATAAGAATTGAAAAAGAAAATCATTTTTGGTGATGAATGATGAGCAACAAAGGAACATGCATGCCAGATGGCACTTGAATAAGCTGTCCACGGTGATAGAAAAGGTTTAAAAAACAACAACAACAATGTTATCATAATTAATGTCATATTTTAGCTTCTGTGGTCATTTTTTACAAGCTAAACACTGCAAGACTGTTTTACTGTTGAAGCAAGGATAAAATATCAACTCTAGTGATGAGACACTTGCTGTAATGACTTCCACCACATATGGGACTTGGACCCCCTGGCTTAGGAGGGCAGTGACTTATCCATTATGCCAGTGGTGCTTACTGATGTTCTAATTTAAGACTGTTAGGTTTTTAATAGTCAATTATTTATTTTTGAGGAAAAAGTGAAGCTGTTTACTGTGTTCTTTGCATTACCAAGTCCAGCAAGAAATGTGCTGGTACTATCCAGAGCTGTCAGTATGGATTATCATGCTATATTGCAGAAAATCAATTTGATGCAACTGCTTTACCAACAGTATGTTAATCTTTTCCATTGCTGTTTTGTTGGCTGACTGAAGGAAGATATGTAGTGCATTTGAACCAAAGCAGATGTGTGCTGACAACTTAAATGCACAATCATGTTTGTGTTTTTTCTTTCTTTCTTTCTTCCATCCTTTGTAATATCATATTAAATACTAAGGTAGCAGTTTATAATCAATGACTAATGACATAAGAAAAGGAAAAAAAAACAGTATACAAAGATGCTCCAGGTGAGGCTTGAACTCACAACTTTGGCATCGCTCAACAGATACTGTCTTATAAGTTCCGCACGCTGACCAATTGCGCCACTGGAGCACTTTGCAGCAATTATTGGTTATGCTAGATGTGGATTTTATTCAATACAATCAGTACAGTCATAAGAATTGAAAAAGAAAATCATTTTTGGTGATAAATGATGAGCAACAAAGGATGGCACTTGAATAAGCTGTCCACGGTGATAGAAAAGGTTTAAAAAACAACAACAACAACAACAATGTTATCATAATTAATGTCATATTTTAGCTTCTGTGGTCATTTTTTACAAGCTAAACACTGCAAGACTGTTTTACAGTTGAAGCAAGGATAAAATATCAACTCTAGTGATGAGACACTTGCTGTAATGACTTCCACCCCATATGGGACTTGGACCCCGTGGCTTAGGAGGGCAGTGACTTATCCATTATGCCAGTGGTACTTACTGATGTTCTTATTTAAGACTGATATTTTTTTAATAGTCAATTATTTATTTTTGATGAAAAAGTGAAGCTGTTTACTGTGTTCTTTGCATTACCAAGTCCAGCAAGAAATGTGCTGGTACTATCCAGAGCTGTCAGTATGGATTATCATGCTATATTGCAGAAAATCAATTTGATGCAACTGCTTTACCAACAGTATGTTAATCTTTTCCATTGCTGTTTTGTTGGCTGACTGAAGGAAGATATGCAGTGCATTTGAACCAAAGCAGATGTGTGCTGACAACTTAAATGCACAATCATGTTTGTGTTTTTTCTTTCTTTCTTCCATCCTTTGTAATATCATATTAAACACTAAGGTAGCAGTTTATAATCAATGACTAATGACATAAGAAAAGGAAAAAAAAACAGTATACAAAGATGCTCCAGGTGAGGCTTGAACTCACAACCTCGGCATCGCTCAACAGATACTGTCTTATAAGTACTGCGTGCTGACCAATTGCGCCACTGGAGCACTTTGCAGCAATAATTGGTTATGCTAGATGTGGATTTTATTCAATACAATCAGTACAGTCATAAGAATTGAAAAAGAAAATCATTTTTGGTGATAAATGATGAGCAACAAAGGAACATGCATGCCAGATGGCACTTGAATAAGCTGTCCACGGTGATAGAAAAGGTTTAAAAAACAACAACAACAATGTTATCATAATTAATGTCATATTTTAGCTTCTGTGGTCATGTTTTACAAGCTAAACACTGCAAGACTGTTTTACAGTTGAAGCAAGGATAAAATATCAACTCTAGTGATGAGACACTTGCTGTAATGACTTCCACCCCATATGGGACTTGGACCCCGTGGCTTAGGAGGGCAGTGACTTATCCATTATGCCACTTGCTGTAATGACTTCCAACTCAGACGGGACTTAAACCCACAACGACTGGCTTAGGAGAACAGTGCCTTATCCATTATGCCAGTGGTGCTTACTGATGTCCTTATTTAAGACTGATAGGTTTTTAATAGTCAATTATTTATTTTTGAAGAAAAGTTAAGCTGTTTACTGTGTTCTTTGCATTACCAAGTCCAGCAAGAAATGTGCTGGTACTATCCAGAGCTGTCAGTATGGATTATCATGCTATATTGCAGAAAATCAATTTGATGCAACTGCTTTACCAACAGTATGTTAATCTTTTCCATTGCTGTTTTGTTGGCTGACTGAAGGAAGATATGCAGTGCATTTGAACCAAAGCAGATGTGTGCTGACAACTTAAATGCACAATCATGTTTGTGTTTTTTCTTTCTTTCTTCCATCCTTTGTAATATCATATTAAACACTAAGGTAGCAGTTTATAATCAATGACTAATGACATAAGAAAAGGAAAAAAAAACAGTATACAAAGATGCTCCAGGTGAGGCTTGAACTCACAACCTCGGCATCGCTCAACAGATACTGTCTTATAAGTACTGCGTGCTGACCAATTGCGCCACTGGAGCACTTTGCAGCAATAATTGGTTATGCTAGATGTGGATTTTATTCAATACAATCAGTACAGTCATAAGAATTGAAAAAGAAAATCATTTTTGGTGATAAATGATGAGCAACAAAGGAACATGCATGCCAGATGGCACTTGAATAAGCTGTCCACGGTGATAGAAAAGGTTTAAAAAACAACAACAACAATGTTATCATAATTAATGTCATATTTTAGCTTCTGTGGTCATGTTTTACAAGCTAAACACTGCAAGACTGTTTTACAGTTGAAGCAAGGATAAAATATCAACTCTAGTGATGAGACACTTGCTGTAATGACTTCCACCCCATATGGGACTTGGACCCCGTGGCTTAGGAGGGCAGTGACTTATCCATTATGCCACTTGCTGTAATGACTTCCAACTCAGACGGGACTTAAACCCACAATGACTGGCTTAGGAGAACAGTGCCTTATCCATTATGCCAGTGGTGCTTACTGATGTCCTTATTTAAGACTGATAGGTTTTTAATAGTCAATTATTTATTTTTGAAGAAAAGTTAAGCTGTTTACTGTGTTCTTTGCATTACCAAGTCCAGCAAGAAATGTGCTGGTACTATCCAGAGCTGTCAGTATGGATTATCATGCTATATTGCAGAAAATCAATTTGATGCAACTGCTTTACCAACAGTATGTTAATCTTTTCCATTGCTGTTTTGTTGGCTGACTGAAGGAAGATATGCAGTGCATTTGAACCAAAGCAGATGTGTGCTGACAACTTAAATGCACAATCATGTTTGTGTTTTTTCTTTCTTTCTTCCATCCTTTGTAATATCATATTAAATATTAAGGTAGCAGTTTATAATCAATGACTAATGACATTAGAAAAAGGAAAAAAAGCAGTATACAAAGACGCTACAGGTGAGGCTTGAACTCACAACCTCGGCATTGCTCAACAGATACTGTCTTATTAGTACCGTGCGCTGACCAATTACGCCACTGGAGCACTTTGCAGCATTAATTGGTTATGCTAGATGTGGATTTTATTCAATACAATCAGTACAGTCATAAGAATTGAAAAAGAAAATCATTTTTGGTGATGAATGATGAGCAACAAAGAAACATGCATGCCAGATGGCACTTGAATAAGCTGTCCCCAGTGATAGAAAAGGTTTATAAAACAACAACAACAATGTTATCATAATTAATGTCATATTTTAGCTTCTGTGGTCATTTTTTTACAAGCTAAACACTGCAAGACTGTTTTACAGTTGAAGCAAGGATAAAATATCAACTCTAGTGATAAGACACTTGCTGTAATGACTTCCAACCCATATGGGACTTGGACCCCGTGGCTTAGGAGGGCAGTGACTTATCCATTATGCCAGTGGTGCTTACTGATGTCCTTATTTAAGACTGATAGGTTTTTAATAGTCAATTATTTATTTTTGAAAAAAGTGAAGCTGTTTACTGTGTTCTTTGCATTACCAAGTCCAGCAAGAAATGTGCTGGTACTATCCAGAGCTGTCAGTATGGATTATCATGCTATATTGCAGAAAATCAATTTGATGCAACTGCTTTACCAACAGTATGTTAATCTTTTCCATTGCTGTTTTGTTGGCTGACTGAAGGAAGATATGCAGTGCATTTGAAACAAAGCAGATGTGTGCTGACAACTTAAATGCACAATCATGTTTGTGTTTTTTCTTTGTTTCTTCCATCCTTTGTAATATCATATTAAATATTAAGGTAGCAGTTTATAATCAATGACTAATGACATAAGAATAGTAAAAAAAAACAGTATACAAAAAGCTCCAGGTGAGGCTTGATGAGTTCAAGCCTCACCTGGAGCTTCTTTGTATACTGTTTTTTTTCCATTTCTTATGTCAACCTCGGAATCGCTCAACAGATACTGTCTTATAAGTACCGCGCGCTAACCAATTGCGCCACTGGAGCACTTTGCAGCATTAATTGGTTATGCTAGATGTGGATTTTATTCAATACAATCAGTACAATCATAAGAATTGAAAAAGAAAATCATTTTTGGTGATAAATGATGAGCAACAAAGGAACATGCATGCCAGATGGCACTTGAATAAGCTGTCCACGGTGATAGAAAAGGTTTTTAAAACAACAACAACAATGTTATCATAATTAATGTCATATTTTAGCTTCTGTGGTCATTTTTTACAAGCTAAACACTGCAAGACTGTTTTACAGTTGAAGCAAGGATAAAATATCAACTCTAGTGATGAGACACTTGCTGTAATGACTTCCAACTCAGACGGGACTTAAACCCACAACCACTGGCTTAGGAGAACAGTGCCTTTTCCATTATGCCAGTGGTGCTTACTGATGTCCTTATTTAAGACTGATAGGTTTTTAATAGTCAATTATTATTTTTTTTAAAAAGTGAAGCTGTTTACTGTGTTCTTTGCATTACCAAGTCCAGCAAGAAATGTGCTGGTACTATCCAGAGCTGTCAGTATGGATTATCATGCTATATTGCAGAAAATCAATTTGATGCAACTGCTTTACCAACAGTATGTTAATCTTTTCCATTGCTGTTTTGTTGGCTGACTGAAGGAAGATATGCAATGCATTTGAACCAAAGCAGATGTGTGCTGACAACTTAAATGTACAATCATGTTTGTGTTTTTTCTTTCTTTCTTCCATCCTTTGTAATATCATATTAAATATTAAGGTAGCAGTTTATAATCAATGACTAATGACATTAGAAAAAGGAAAAAAAACAATATACAAAGACGCTACAGGTGATGCTTGAACTCACAACCTCGGCATTGCTCAACAGATACTGTCTTATTAGTACCGCGTGCTGACCAATTACGCCACTGGAGCACTTTGCAGCATTAATTGGTTATGCTAGATGTGGATTTTATTCAATACAATCAGTACAGTCATAAGAATTGAAAAAGAAAATCATTTTTGGTGATGAATGATGAGCAACAAAGGAACATGCATGCCAGATGGCACTTGAATAAGCTGTCCACGGTGATAGAAAAGGTTTAAAAAACAACAACAACAATGTTATCATAATTAATGTCATATTTTAGCTTCTGTGGTCATTTTTTACAAGCTAAACCCTGCAAGACTGTTTTACAGTTGATGCAAGGATAAAATATCAACTCTAGTGATGAGACACTTGCTGTGATGACTTCCACCCCATATGGGATTTGGACCCCGTGGCTTAGGAGGGCAGTGACTTATCCATTATGCCAGTGGTGCTTACTGATGTTCTTATTTAAGACTGATATTTTTTTAATAGTCAATTATTTATTTTTGATGAAAAAGTGAAGCTGTTTACTGTGTTCTTTGCATTACCAAGTCCAGCAAGAAATGTGCTGGTACTATCCAGAGCTGTCAGTATGGATTATCATGCTATATTGCAGAAAATCTATTTGATGCAACTGCTTTACCAACAGTATGTTAATCTTTTCTATTGCTGTTTTGTTGGCTGACTGAAGGAAGATATGCAGTGCATTTGAACCAAAGCAGATGTGTGCTGAAAACTTAAATGCACAATAATGTTTGTGTTTTTTCTTTCTTTCTTCCATCCTTTGTAATATCATATTAAATATTAAGGTAGCAGTTTATAATCAATGACTAACGACATAAGAAAAGGAAATAAAATAGTGTACAAAGATGCTCCAAGTGAGGCTTGAACTCACAACCTCGGCATTGCTCAACAGATACTGTCTTATAAGTACCACGTGCTGACCAATTGCGCCACTGGAGCACTTTGCAGCATTAATTGGTTATGCTAGATGTGGATTTTATTCAATACAATCAGTACAGTCATAAGAATTGAAAAAGAAAATCATTTTTGGTGATGAATGATGAGCAACAAAGGAACATGCATGCCAGATGGCACTTGAATAAGCTGTCCACGGTGATAGAAAAGGTTTAAAAAACAACAACAACAATGTTATCATAATTAATGTCATATTTTAGCTTCTGTGGTCATTTTTTACAAGCTAAACACTGCAAGACTGTTTTACTGTTGAAGCAAGGATAAAATATCAACTCTAGTGATGAGACACTTGCTGTAATGACTTCCACCACATATGGGACTTGGACCCCCTGGCTTAGGAGGGCAGTGACTTATCCATTATGCCAGTGGTGCTTACTGATGTTCTAATTTAAGACTGTTAGGTTTTTAATAGTCAATTATTTATTTTTGAGGAAAAAGTGAAGCTGTTTACTGTGTTCTTTGCATTACCAAGTCCAGCAAGAAATGTGCTGGTACTATCCAGAGCTGTCAGTATGGATTATCATGCTATATTGCAGAAAATCAATTTGATGCAACTGCTTTACCAACAGTATGTTAATCTTTTCCATTGCTGTTTTGTTGGCTGACTGAAGGAAGATATGTAGTGCATTTGAACCAAAGCAGATGTGTGCTGACAACTTAAATGCACAATCATGTTTGTGTTTTTTCTTTCTTTCTTTCTTCCATCCTTTGTAATATCATATTAAATACTAAGGTAGCAGTTTATAATCAATGACTAATGACATAAGAAAAGGAAAAAAAAACAGTATACAAAGATGCTCCAGGTGAGGCTTGAACTCACAACCTCGGCATCGCTCAACATATACTGTCTTATAAGTTCCGCACGCTGACCAATTGCGCCACTGGAGCACTTTGCAGCAATTATTGGTTATGCTAGATGTGGATTTTATTCAATACAATCAGTACAGTCATAAGAATTGAAAAAGAAAATCATTTTTGGTGATAAATGATGAGCAACAAAGGATGGCACTTGAATAAGCTGTCCACGGTGATAGAAAAGGTTTAAAAAACAACAACAACAACAATGTTATCATAATTAATGTCATATTTTAGCTTCTGTGGTCATTTTTTACAAGCTAAACACTGCAAGACTGTTTTACAGTTGAAGCAAGGAAAAAATATCAACTCTAGTGATGAGACACTTGCTGTAATGACTTCCACCCCATATGGGACTTGGACCCCGTGGCTTAGGAGGGCAGTGACTTATCCATTATGCCAGTGGTACTTACTGATGTTCTTATTTAAGACTAATATTTTTTTAATAGTCAATTATTTATTTTTGATGAAAAAGTGAAGCTGTTTACTGTGTTCTTTGCATTACCAAGTCCAGCAAGAAATGTGCTGGTACTATCCAGAGCTGTCAGTATGGATTATCATGCTATATTGCAGAAAATCAATTTGATGCAACTGCTTTACCAACAGTATGTTAATCTTTTCCATTGCTGTTTTGTTGGCTGACTGAAGGAAGATATGCAGTGCATTTGAACCAAAGCAGATGTGTGCTGAAAACTTAAATGCACAATAATGTTTGTGTTTTTTCTTTCTTTCTTCCATCCTTTGTAATATCATATTAAATATTAAGGTAGCAGTTTATAATCAATGACTAACGACATAAGAAAAGGAAATAAAATAGTGTACAAAGATGCTCCAAGTGAGGCTTGAACTCACAACCTCGGCATTGCTCAACAGATACTGTCTTATAAGTACCACGTGCTGACCAATTGCGCCACTGGAGCACTTTGCAGCATTAATTGGTTATGCTAGATGTGGATTTTATTCAATACAATCAGTACAGTCATAAGAATTGAAAAAGAAAATCATTTTTGGTGATGAATGATGAGCAACAAAGGAACATGCATGCCAGATGGCACTTGAATAAGCTGTCCACGGTGATAGAAAAGGTTTAAAAAACAACAACAACAATGTTATCATAATTAATGTCATATTTTAGCTTCTGTGGTCATTTTTTACAAGCTAAACACTGCAAGACTGTTTTACTGTTGAAGCAAGGATAAAATATCAACTCTAGTGATGAGACACTTGCTGTAATGACTTCCACCACATATGGGACTTGGACCCCCTGGCTTAGGAGGGCAGTGACTTATCCATTATGCCAGTGGTGCTTACTGATGTTCTAATTTAAGACTGTTAGGTTTTTAATAGTCAATTATTTATTTTTGAGGAAAAAGTGAAGCTGTTTACTGTGTTCTTTGCATTACCAAGTCCAGCAAGAAATGTGCTGGTACTATCCAGAGCTGTCAGTATGGATTATCATGCTATATTGCAGAAAATCAATTTGATGCAACTGCTTTACCAACAGTATGTTAATCTTTTCCATTGCTGTTTTGTTGGCTGACTGAAGGAAGATATGTAGTGCATTTGAACCAAAGCAGATGTGTGCTGACAACTTAAATGCACAATCATGTTTGTGTTTTTTCTTTCTTTCTTTCTTCCATCCTTTGTAATATCATATTAAATACTAAGGTAGCAGTTTATAATCAATGACTAATGACATAAGAAAAGGAAAAAAAAACAGTATACAAAGATGCTCCAGGTGAGGCTTGAACTCACAACCTCGGCATCGCTCAACATATACTGTCTTATAAGTTCCGCGCGCTGACCAATTGCGCCACTGGAGCACTTTGCAGCAATTATTGGTTATGCTAGATGTGGATTTTATTCAATACAATCAGTACAGTCATAAGAATTGAAAAAGAAAATCATTTTTGGTGATAAATGATGAGCAACAAAGGATGGCACTTGAATAAGCTGTCCACGGTGATAGAAAAGGTTTAAAAAACAACAACAACAACAATGTTATCATAATTAATGTCATATTTTAGCTTCTGTGGTCATTTTTTACAAGCTAAACACTGCAAGACTGTTTTACAGTTGAAGCAAGGAAAAAATATCAACTCTAGTGATGAGACACTTGCTGTAATGACTTCCACCCCATATGGGACTTGGACCCCGTGGCTTAGGAGGGCAGTGACTTATCCATTATGCCAGTGGTACTTACTGATGTTCTTATTTAAGACTAATATTTTTTTAATAGTCAATTATTTATTTTTGATGAAAAAGTGAAGCTGTTTACTGTGTTCTTTGCATTACCAAGTCCAGCAAGAAATGTGCTGGTACTATCCAGAGCTGTCAGTATGGATTATCATGCTATATTGCAGAAAATCAATTTGATGCAACTGCTTTACCAACAGTATGTTAATCTTTTCCATTGCTGTTTTGTTGGCTGACTGAAGGAAGATATGCAGTGCATTTGAACCAAAGCAGATGTGTGCTGACAACTTAAATGAACAACCATGTTTGTGTTTTTTCTTTCTTTCTTCCATCCTTTGTAATATCATATTAAATATTAAGGTAGCAGTTTATAATCAATGACTAATGACATAAGAAAAGGAAAAAAAACAGTATACAAAGATGCTCCAAGTGAGGCTTGAACTCACAACCTCGGCATTGCTCAACAAATACTGTCTTATAAGTACCGCGCGCTGACCAATTGCGCAACTGGAGCACTTTGCAGCATTAATTGGTTATGCTAGATGTGGATTTTATTCAATACAATCAGTACAGTCATAAGAATTGAAAAAGAAAATCATTTTTGGTGATGAATGATGAGCAACAAAGGAACATGCATGCCAGATGGCACTTGAATAAGCTGTCCACGGTGATAGAAAAGGTTTAAAAAACAACAACAACAATGTTATCATAATTAATGTCATATTTTAGCTTCTGTGGTCATTTTTTACAAGCTAAACACTGCAAGACTATTTTACAGTTGAAGCAAGGATAAAATATCAACTCTAGTGATGAGACACTTGCTGTAATGACTTCCAACTCAGACAGGACTTAAACCCACAACCACTGGCTTAGGAGAACAGTGCCTTACCCATTATGCCAGTGGTGCTTACTGATGTTCTTATTTAAGACTGTTAGGTTTTTAATAGTCAATTATTTATTTTTGAGGAAAAAGTGAAGCTGTTTACTGTGTTCTTTGCATTACCAAGTCCAGCAAGAAATGTGCTGGTACTATCCAGAGCTGTCAGTATGGATTATCATGCTATATTGCAGAAAATCAATTTGATGCAACTGCTTTACCAACAGTATGTTAATCTTTTCCATTGCTGTTTTGTTGGCTGACTGAAGGAAGATATGCAGTGCATTTGAACCAAAGCAGATGTGTGCTGACAACTTAAATGCACAATCATGTTTGTGTTTTTTCTTTCTTTCTTCCATCCTTTGTAATATCATATTAAATATTACGGTAGCAGTTTATAATCAATGACTAATGACATAAGAAAAGGAAAAAAAAACAGTATACAAAGATGCTCCAGGTGAGGCTTGAACTTACAACCTCTGCATTGCTCAACAGATACTGTCTTATAAGTACCGTGCACTGACAAATTGCGCCACTGGAGCACTTTGCAGCATTAATTGGTTATGCTAGATGTGGATTTTATTCAATACAATAAGTACAGTCATAAGAATTGAAAAAGAAAATCATTTTTGGTGATGAATGATGAGCAAAAAAGAAACATGCATGCCAGGTGGCACTTGAATAAGCTGTCCACGGTGATAGAAAAGGTTTATAAAACAACAACAACAATGTTATCATAATTAATGTCATATTTTAGCTTCTGTGGTCATTTTTTTACAAGCTAAACACTGCAAGACTGTTTTACACTTGAAGCAAGGATAAAATATCAACTCTAGTGATAAGACACTTGCTGTAATGACTTCCAACCCATATGGGACTTGGACCCCGTGGCTTAGGAGGGCAGTGACTTATCCATTATGCCAGTGGTGCTTACTGATGTCCTTATTTAAGACTGATAGGTTTTTAATAGTCAATTATTTATTTTTGAAAAAAGTGAAGCTGTTTACTGTGTTCTTTGCATTACCAAGTCCAGCAAGAAATGTGCTGGTACTATCCAGAGCTGTCAGTATGGATTATCATGCTATATTGCAGAAAATCAATTTGATGCAACTGCTTTACCAACAGTATGTTAATCTTTTCCATTGCTGTTTTGTTGGCTGACTGAAGGAAGATATGCAGTGCATTTGAAACAAAGCAGATGTGTGCTGACAACTTAAATGCACAATCATGTTTGTGTTTTTTCTTTGTTTCTTCCATCCTTTGTAATATCATATTAAATATTAAGGTAGCAGTTTATAATCAATGACTAATGACATAAGAATAGTAAAAAAAAAACAGTATACAAAGAAGCTCCAGGTGAGGCTTGATGAGTTCAAGCCTCACCTGGAGCTTCTTTGTATACTGTTTTTTTTTCCATTTCTTATGTCAACCTCGGAATCGCTCAACAGATACTGTCTTATAAGTACCGCGCGCTAACCAATTGCGCCACTGGAGCACTTTGCAGCATTAATTGGTTATGCTAGATGTGGATTTTATTCAATACAATCAGTACAGTCATAAGAATTGAAAAAGAAAATCATTTTTGGTGATAAATGATGAGCAACAAAGGAACATGCATGCCAGATGGCACTTGAATAAGCTGTCCACGGTGATAGAAAAGGTTTAAAAAACAACAACAACAATGTTATCATAATTAATGTCATATTTTAGCTTCTGTGGTCATTTTTTACAAGCTAAACACTGCAAGACTGTTTTACAGTTGAAGCAAGGATAAAATATCAACTCTAGTGATGAGACACTTGCTGTAATGACTTCCAACTCAGACGGGACTTAAACCCACAACCACTGGCTTAGGAGAACAGTGCCTTTTCCATTATGCCAGTGGTGCTTACTGATGTCCTTATTTAAGACTGATAGGTTTTTAATAGTCAATTATTTATTTTTTAAAAAAGTGAAGCTGTTTACTGTGTTCTTTGCATTACCAAGTCCAGCAAGAAATGTGCTGGTACTATCCAGAGCTGTCAGTATGGATTATCATGCTATATTGCAGAAAATCATTTTGATGCAACTGCTTTACCAACAGTATGTTAATCTTTTCCATTGCTGTTTTGTTGGCTGACTGAAGGAAGATATGCAATGCATTTGAACCAAAGCAGATGTGTGCTGACAACTTAAATGTACAATCATGTTTGTGTTTTTTCTTTCTTTCTTCCATCCTTTGTAATATCATATTAAATATTAAGGTAGCAGTTTATAATCAATGACTAATGACATTAGAAAAAGGAAAAAAAACAATATACAAAGACGCTCCAGGTGATGCTTGAACTCACAACCCCGGCATTGCTCAACAGATACTGTCTTATTAGTACCGCGTGCTGACCAATTACGCCACTGGAGCACTTTGCAGCATTAATTGGTTATGCTAGATGTGGATTTTATTCAATACAATCAGTACAGTCATAAGAATTGAAAAAGAAAATCATTTTTGGTGATGAATGATGAGCAACAAAGGAACATGCATGCCAGATGGCACTTGAATAAGCTGTCCACGGTGATAGAAAAGGTTTAAAAAACAACAACAACAATGTTATCATAATTAATGTCATATTTTAGCTTCTGTGGTCATTTTTTACAAGCTAAACCCTGCAAGACTGTTTTACAGTTGAAGCAAGGATAAAATATCAACTCTAGTGATGAAACACTTGCTGTGATGACTTCCACCCCATATGGGATTTGGACCCCGTGGCTTAGGAGGGCAGTGACTTATCCATTATGCCAGTGGTGCTTACTGATGTTCTTATTTAAGACTGATATTTTTTTAAAAGTCAATTATTTATTTTTGAAGAAAAAGTGAAGCTGTTTACTGTGTTCTTTGCATTACCAAGTCCAGCAAGAAATGTGCTGGTACTATCCAGAGCTGTCAGTATGGATTATCATGCTATATTGCAGAAAATCTATTTGATGCAACTGCTTTACCAACAGTATGTTAATCTTTTCCATTGCTGTTTTGTTGGCTGACTGAAGGAAGATATGCAGTGCATTTGAACCAAAGCAGATGTGTGCTGACAACTTAAATGCACAATCATGTTTGTGTTTTTTCTTTCTTTCTTCCATCCTTTGTAATATCATATTAAATATTAAGGTAGCAGTTTATAATCAATGACTAACGACATAAGAAAAGGAAATAAAATAGTGTACAAAGATGCTCCAAGTGAGGCTTGAACTCACAACCTCGGCATTGCTCAACAGATACTGTCTTATAAGTACCACGTGCTGACCAATTGCGCCACTGGAGCACTTTGCAGCATTAATTGGTTATGCTAGATGTGGATTTTATTCAATACAATCAGTACAGTCATAAGAATTGAAAAAGAAAATCATTTTTGGTGATGAATGATGAGCAACAAAGGAACATGCATGCCAGATGGCACTTGAATAAGCTGTCCACGGTGATAGAAAAGGTTTAAAAAACAACAACAACAACAATGTTATCATAATTAATGTCATATTTTAGCTTCTGTTGTCATTTTTTACAAGCTAAACACTGCAAGACTGTTTTACTGTTGAAGCAAGGATAAAATATCAACTCTAGTGATGAGACACTTGCTGTAATGACTTCCACCCCATATGGGACTTGGACCCCCTGGCTTAGGAGGGCAGTGACTTATCCATTATGCCAGTGGTGCTTACTGATGTTCTTATTTAAGACTGTTAGGTTTTTAATAGTCAATTATTTATTTTTGAGGAAAAAGTGAAGCTGTTTACTGTGTTCTTTGCATTACCAAGTCCAGCAAGAAATGTGCTGGTACTATCAAGAGCTGTCAGTATGGATTATCATGCTATATTGCAGAAAATCAATTTGATGCAACTGCTTTACCAACAGTATGTTAATCTTTTCCATTGCTGTTTTGTTGGCTGACTGAAGGAAGATATGTAGTGCATTTGAACCAAAGCAGATGTGTGCTGACAACTTAAATGCACAATCATGTTTGTGTTTTTTCTTTCTTTCTTTCTTCCATCCTTTGTAATATCATATTAAATACTAAGGTAGCAGTTTATAATCAATGACTAATGACATAAGAAAAGGAAAAAAATACAGTATACAAAGATGCTCCAGGTGAGGCTTGAACTCACAACCTCGGCATCGCTCAACAGATACTGTCTTATAAGGTCCGCGCGCTGACCAATTGCGCCACTGGAGCACTTTGCAGCAATTATTGGTTATGCTAGATGTGGATTTTATTCAATACAATCAGTACAGTCATAAGAATTGAAAAAGAAAATCATTTTTGATGATAAATGATGATTACCAAGTCCAGCAAGAAATGTGCTGGTACTATCCAGAGCTGTCAGTATGGATTATCATGCTATATTGCAGAAAATCAATTTGATGCAACTGCTTTACCAACAGTATGTTAATCTTTTCCATTGCTGTTTTGTTGGCTGACTGAAGGAAGATATGCAGTGCATTTGAACCAAAGCAGATGTGTGCTGACAACTTAAATGAACAACCATGTTTGTGTTTTTTCTTTCTTTCTTCCATCCTTTGTAATATCATATTAAATATTAAGGTAGCAGTTTATAATCAATGACTAATGACAAAAGAAAAGGAAAAAAAAACAGTATACAAAGATGCTCCAAGTGAGGCTTGAACTCACAACCTCGGCATTGCTCAACAAATACTGTCTTATAAGTACCGCGCGCTGACCAATTGCGCAACTGGAGCACTTTGCAGCATTAATTGGTTATGCTAGATGTGGATTTTATTCAATACAATCAGTACAGTCATAAGAATTGAAAAAGAAAATCATTTTTGGTGATGAATGATGAGCAACAAAGGAACATGCATGCCAGATGGCACTTGAATAAGCTGTCCACGGTGATAGAAAAGGTTTAAAAAACAACAACAACAATGTTATCATAATTAATGTCATATTTTAGCTTCTGTGGTCATTTTTTACAAGCTAAACACTGTAAGACTATTTTACAGTTTAAGCAAGGATAAAATATCAACTCTAGTGATGAGACACTTGCTGTAATGACTTCCAACTCAGACAGGACTTAAACCCACAACCACTGGCTTAGGAGAACAGTGCCTTACCCATTATGCCAGTGGTGCTTACTGATGTTCTTATTTAAGACTGTTAGGTTTTTAATAGTCAATTATTTATTTTTGAGGAAAAAGTGAAGCTGTTTACTGTGTTCTTTGCATTACCAAGTCCAGCAAGAAATGTGCTGGTACTATCCAGAGCTGTCAGTATGGATTATCATGCTATATTGCAGAAAATCAATTTGATGCAACTGCTTTACCAACAGTATGTTAATCTTTTCCATTGCTGTTTTGTTGGCTGACTGAAGGAAGATATGCAGTGCATTTGAACCAAAGCAGATGTGTGCTGACAACTTAAATGCACAATCATGTTTGTGTTTTTTCTTTCTTTCTTCCATCCTTTGTAATATCATATTAAATATTACGGTAGCAGTTTATAATCAATGACTAATGACATAAGAAAAGGAAAAAAAAAACAGTATACAAAGATGCTCCAGGTGAGGCTTGAACTTACAACCTCTGCATTGCTCAACAGATACTGTCTTATAAGTACCGTGCACTGACAAATTGCGCCACTGGAGCACTTTGCAGCATTAATTGGTTATGCTAGATGTGGATTTTATTCAATACAATAAGTACAGTCATAAGAATTGAAAAAGAAAATCATTTTTGGTGATGAATGATGAGCAAAAAAGAAACATGCATGCCAGGTGGCACTTGAATAAGCTGTCCACGGTGATAGAAAAGGTTTAAAAAACAACAACAATGTTATCATAATTAATGTCATATTTTAGCTCTGTGGTCATTTTTTACAAGCTAACAGTATGTTAATCTTTTCCATTGCTGTTTTGTTGGCTGACTGAAGGAAGATATGCAGTGCATTTGAACCAAAGCAGATGTGTGCTGACAACTTAAATGCACAATCATGTTTGTGTTTTTTCTTTCTTTCTTCCATCCTTTGTAATATCATATTAAATATTAAGGTAGCAGTTTATAATCAATGACTAATGGCATAAGAAAAGTAAAAAATAAAACAGTATACAAAGAAGCTCCAGGTGAGGCTTGATGAGTTCAAGCCTCACCTGGAGCTTCTTTGTATACTGTTTTTTTTTCCATTTCTTATGTCAACCTCGGCATCGCTCAACAGATACTGTCTTATAAGTACCGCGCGCTGACCAATTGCGCCACTGGAGCACTTTGCAGCATTAATTGGTTATGCTAGATGTGGATTTTATTCAATACAATCAGTACAGTCATAAGAATTGAAAAAGAAAATAATTATTGGTGATAAATGATGAGCAACAAAGGGACATGCATGCCAGATGGCACTTGAATAAGCTGTCCACGGTGATAGAAAAGGTTTAAAAAACAACAACAACAATGTTATCATAATTAATGTCATATTTTAGCTTCTGTGGTCATTTTTTACAAGCTAAACACTGCAAGACTGTTTTACAGTTGAAGCAAGGATAAAATATCAACTCTAGTGATGAGACACTTGCTGTAATGACTTCCAACTCAGACGGGAATTAAACTTACAACCACTGGCTTAGGAGAACAGTGCCTTTTCCATTATGCCAGTGGTGCTTACTGATGTCCTTATTTAAGACTGATAGGTTTTTAATAGTCAATTATTTATTTTTTAAAAAAGTGAAGCTGTTTACTGTGTTCTTTGCATTACCAAGTCCAGCAAGAAATGTGCTGGTACTATCCAGAGCTGTCAGTATGGATTATCATGCTATATTGCAGAAAATCAATTTGATGCAACTGCTTTACCAACAGTATGTTAATCTTTTCCATTGCTGTTTTGTTGGCTGACTGAAGGAAGATATGCAATGCATTTGAACCAAAGCAGATGTGTGCTGACAACTTAAATGTACAATCATGTTTGTGTTTTTTCTTTCTTTCTTCCATCCTTTGTAATATCATATTAAATATTAAGGTAGCAGTTTATAATCAATGACTAATGACATTAGAAAAAGGAAAAAAAACAATATACAAAGACGCTCCAGGTGATGCTTGAACTCACAATC
This sequence comes from Pseudophryne corroboree, assembly GCF_028390025.1. Lineage (NCBI taxonomy): Eukaryota > Metazoa > Chordata > Amphibia > Anura > Myobatrachidae > Pseudophryne > Pseudophryne corroboree. The sequence goes on along the minus strand of NC_086447.1, from coordinate 632,942,203 downwards.
TCGGCATTGCTCAACAGATACTGTCTTATTAGTACCGCGTGCTGACCAATTACGCCACTGAAGCACTTTGCAGCATTAATTGGTTATGCTAGATATGGATTTTATTCAATACAATCAGTACAGTCATAAGAATTGAAAAAGAAAATCATTTTTGGTGATGAATGATGAGCAACAAAGGAACATGCATGCCAGATGGCACTTGAATAAGCTGTCCACGGTGATAGAAAAGGTTTAAAAAACAACAACAACAACAATGTTATCATAATTAATGTCATATTTTAGCTTCTGTGGTCATTTTTTACAAGCTAAACCCTGCAAGACTGTTTTACAGTTGAAGCAAGGATAAAATATCAACTCTAGTGATGAGACACTTGCTGTGATGACTTCCACCCCATATGGGATTTGGACCCCGTGGCTTAGGAGGGCAGTGACTTATCCATTATGCCAGTGGTGCTTACTGATGTTCTTATTTAAGACTGATATTTTTTTAATAGTCAATTATTTATTTTTGATGAAAAAGTGAAGCTGTTTACTGTGTTCTTTGCATTACCAAGTCCAGCAAGAAATGTGCTGGTACTATCCAGAGCTGTCAGTATGGATTATCATGCTATATTGCAGAAAATCTATTTGATGCAACTGCTTTACCAACAGTATGTTAATCTTTTCCATTGCTGTTTTGTTGGCTGACTGAAGGAAGATATGCAGTGCATTTGAACCAAAGCAGATGTGTGCTGACAACTTAAATGCACTATCATGTTTGTGTTTTTTCTTTCTTTCTTCCATCCTTTGTAATATCATATTAAATATTAAGGTAGCAGTTTATAATCAATGACTAACAACATAAGAAAAGGAAATAAAATAGTGTACAAAGATGCTCCAAGTGAGGCTTGAACTCACAACCTAGGCATTGCTCAACAGATACTGTCTTATAAGTACCACGTGCTGACCAATTGCGCCACTGGAGCACTTTGCAGCATTAATTGGTTATGCTAGATGTGGATTTTATTCAATACAATCAGTACAGTCATAAGAATTGAAAAAGAAAATCATTTTTGGTGATGAATGATGAGCAACAAAGGAACATGCATGCCAGATGGCACTTGAATAAGCTGTCCACGGTGATAGAAAAGGTTTAAAAAACAACAACAACAATGTTATCATAATTAATGTCATATTTTAGCTTCTGTGGTCATTTTTTACAAGCTAAACACTGCAAGACTGTTTTACTGTTGAAGCAAGGATAAAATATCAACTCTAGTGATGAGACACTTGCTGTAATGACTTCCACCACATATGGGACTTGGACCCCCTGGCTTAGGAGGGCAGTGACTTATCCATTATGCCAGTGGTGCTTACTGATGTTCTAATTTAAGACTGTTAGGTTTTTAATAGTCAATTATTTATTTTTGAGGAAAAAGTGAAGCTGTTTACTGTGTTCTTTGCATTACCAAGTCCAGCAGGAAATGTGCTGGTACTATCCAGAGCTGTCAGTATGGATTATCATGCTATCTTGCAGAAAATCAATTTGATGCAACTGCTTTACCAACAGTATGTTAATCTTTTCCATTGCTGTTTTGTTGGCTGACTGAAGGAAGATATGCAGTGCATTTGAACCAAAGCAGATGTGTGCTGACAACTTAAATGCACAATCATGTTTGTGTTTTTTCTTTCTTTCTTCCATCCTTTGTAATATCATATTAAATATTACGGTAGCAGTTTATAATCAATGACTAATGACATAAGAAAAGGAAAAAAAAAACAGTATACAAAGATGCTCCAGGTGAGGCTTGAACTTACAACCTCTGCATTGCTCAACAGATACTGTCTTATAAGTACCGTGCACTGACAAATTGCGCCACTGGAGCACTTTGCAGCATTAATTGGTTATGCTAGATGTGGATTTTATTCAATACAATAAGTACAGTCATAAGAATTGAAAAAGAAAATCATTTTTGGTGATGAATGATGAGCAAAAAAGAAACATGCATGCCAGGTGGCACTTGAATAAGCTGTCCACGGTGATAGAAAAGGTTTAAAAAACAACAACAATGTTATCATAATTAATGTCATATTTTAGCTCTGTGGTCATTTTTTACAAGCTAACAGTATGTTAATCTTTTCCATTGCTGTTTTGTTGGCTGACTGAAGGAAGATATGCAGTGCATTTGAACCAAAGCAGATGTGTGCTGACAACTTAAATGCACAATCATGTTTGTGTTTTTTCTTTCTTTCTTCCATCCTTTGTAATATCATATTAAATATTAAGGTAGCAGTTTATAATCAATGACTAATGGCATAAGAAAAGTAAAAAATAAAACAGTATACAAAGAAGCTCCAGGTGAGGCTTGATGAGTTCAAGCCTCACCTGGAGCTTCTTTGTATACTGTTTTTTTTTCCATTTCTTATGTCAACCTCGGCATCGCTCAACAGATACTGTCTTATAAGTACCGCGCGCTGACCAATTGCGCCACTGGAGCACTTTGCAGCATTAATTGGTTATGCTAGATGTGGATTTTATTCAATACAATCAGTACAGTCATAAGAATTGAAAAAGAAAATAATTATTGGTGATAAATGATGAGCAACAAAGGGACATGCATGCCAGATGGCACTTGAATAAGCTGTCCACGGTGATAGAAAAGGTTTAAAAAACAACAACAACAATGTTATCATAATTAATGTCATATTTTAGCTTCTGTGGTCATTTTTTACAAGCTAAACACTGCAAGACTGTTTTACAGTTGAAGCAAGGATAAAATATCAACTCTAGTGATGAGACACTTGCTGTAATGACTTCCAACTCAGACGGGAATTAAACTTACAACCACTGGCTTAGGAGAACAGTGCCTTTTCCATTATGCCAGTGGTGCTTACTGATGTCCTTATTTAAGACTGATAGGTTTTTAATAGTCAATTATTTATTTTTTAAAAAAGTGAAGCTGTTTACTGTGTTCTTTGCATTACCAAGTCCAGCAAGAAATGTGCTGGTACTATCCAGAGCTGTCAGTATGGATTATCATGCTATATTGCAGAAAATCAATTTGATGCAACTGCTTTACCAACAGTATGTTAATCTTTTCCATTGCTGTTTTGTTGGCTGACTGAAGGAAGATATGCAATGCATTTGAACCAAAGCAGATGTGTGCTGACAACTTAAATGTACAATCATGTTTGTGTTTTTTCTTTCTTTCTTCCATCCTTTGTAATATCATATTAAATATTAAGGTAGCAGTTTATAATCAATGACTAATGACATTAGAAAAAGGAAAAAAAACAATATACAAAGACGCTCCAGGTGATGCTTGAACTCACAATCTCGGCATTGCTCAACAGATACTGTCTTATTAGTACCGCGTGCTGACCAATTACGCCACTGAAGCACTTTGCAGCATTAATTGGTTATGCTAGATATGGATTTTATTCAATACAATCAGTACAGTCATAAGAATTGAAAAAGAAAATCATTTTTGGTGATGAATGATGAGCAACAAAGGAACATGCATGCCAGATGGCACTTGAATAAGCTGTCCACGGTGATAGAAAAGGTTTAAAAAACAACAACAACAACAATGTTATCATAATTAATGTCATATTTTAGCTTCTGTGGTCATTTTTTACAAGCTAAACCCTGCAAGACTGTTTTACAGTTGAAGCAAGGATAAAATATCAACTCTAGTGATGAGACACTTGCTGTGATGACTTCCACCCCATATGGGATTTGGACCCCGTGGCTTAGGAGGGCAGTGACTTATCCATTATGCCAGTGGTGCTTACTGATGTTCTTATTTAAGACTGATATTTTTTTAATAGTCAATTATTTATTTTTGATGAAAAAGTGAAGCTGTTTACTGTGTTCTTTGCATTACCAAGTCCAGCAAGAAATGTGCTGGTACTATCCAGAGCTGTCAGTATGGATTATCATGCTATATTGCAGAAAATCTATTTGATGCAACTGCTTTACCAACAGTATGTTAATCTTTTCCATTGCTGTTTTGTTGGCTGACTGAAGGAAGATATGCAGTGCATTTGAACCAAAGCAGATGTGTGCTGACAACTTAAATGCACTATCATGTTTGTGTTTTTTCTTTCTTTCTTCCATCCTTTGTAATATCATATTAAATATTAAGGTAGCAGTTTATAATCAATGACTAACAACATAAGAAAAGGAAATAAAATAGTGTACAAAGATGCTCCAAGTGAGGCTTGAACTCACAACCTAGGCATTGCTCAACAGATACTGTCTTATAAGTACCACGTGCTGACCAATTGCGCCACTGGAGCACTTTGCAGCATTAATTGGTTATGCTAGATGTGGATTTTATTCAATACAATCAGTACAGTCATAAGAATTGAAAAAGAAAATCATTTTTGGTGATGAATGATGAGCAACAAAGGAACATGCATGCCAGATGGCACTTGAATAAGCTGTCCACGGTGATAGAAAAGGTTTAAAAAACAACAACAACAATGTTATCATAATTAATGTCATATTTTAGCTTCTGTGGTCATTTTTTACAAGCTAAACACTGCAAGACTGTTTTACTGTTGAAGCAAGGATAAAATATCAACTCTAGTGATGAGACACTTGCTGTAATGACTTCCACCACATATGGGACTTGGACCCCCTGGCTTAGGAGGGCAGTGACTTATCCATTATGCCAGTGGTGCTTACTGATGTTCTAATTTAAGACTGTTAGGTTTTTAATAGTCAATTATTTATTTTTGAGGAAAAAGTGAAGCTGTTTACTGTGTTCTTTGCATTACCAAGTCCAGCAGGAAATGTGCTGGTACTATCCAGAGCTGTCAGTATGGATTATCATGCTATCTTGCAGAAAATCAATTTGATGCAACTGCTTTACCAACAGTATGTTAATCTTTTCCATTGCTGTTTTGTTGGCTGACTGAAGGAAGATATGTAGTGCATTTGAACCAAAGCAGATGTGTGCTGACAACTTAAATGCACAATCATGTTTGTGTTTTTTCTTTCTTTCTTTCTTCCATCCTTTGTAATATCATATTAAATATTAAGGTAGCAGTTTATAATCAATGACTAATGACATTAGAAAAAGGAAAAAAAACAATATACAAAGACGCTCCAGGTGATGCTTGAACTCACAATCTCGGCATTGCTCAACAGATACTGTCTTATAAGTACCGTGCACTGACAAATTGCGCCACTGGAGCACTTTGCAGCATTAATTGGTTATGCTAGATGTGGATTTTATTCAATACAATAAGTACAGTCATAAGAATTGAAAAAGAAAATCATTTTTGGTGATAAATGATGAGCAACAAAGGATGGCACTTGAATAAGCTGTCCACGGTGATAGAAAAGGTTTAAAAAACAACAACAACAACAATGTTATCATAATTAATGTCATATTTTAGCTTCTGTGGTCATTTTTTACAAGCTAAACACTGCAAGACTGTTTTACAGTTGAAGCAAGGATAAAATATCAACTCTAGTGATGAGACACTTGCTGTAATGACTTCCACCCCATATGGGACTTGGACCCCGTGGCTTAGGAGGGCAGTGACTTATCCATTATGCCAGTGGTACTTACTGATGTTCTTATTTAAGACTGATATTTTTTTAATAGTCAATTATTTATTTTTGATGAAAAAGTGAAGCTGTTTACTGTGTTCTTTGCATTACCAAGTCCAGCAAGAAATGTGCTGGTACTATCCAGAGCTGTCAGTATGGATTATCATGCTATATTGCAGAAAATCAATTTGATGCAACTGCTTTACCAACAGTATGTTAATCTTTTCCATTGCTGTTTTGTTGGCTGACTGAAGGAAGATATGCAGTGCATTTGAACCAAAGCAGATGTGTGCTGACAACTTAAATGAACAACCATGTTTGTGTTTTTTCTTTCTTTCTTCCATCCTTTGTAATATCATATTAAATATTAAGGTAGCAGTTTATAATCAATGACTAATGACATAAGAAAAGGAAAAAAAACAGTATACAAAGATGCTCCAAGTGAGGCTTGAACTCACAACCTCGGCATTGCTCAACAAATACTGTCTTATAAGTACCGCGCGCTGACCAATTGCGCAACTGGAGCACTTTGCAGCATTAATTGGTTATGCTAGATGTGGATTTTATTCAATACAATCAGTACAGTCATAAGAATTGAAAAAGAAAATCATTTTTGGTGATGAATGATGAGCAACAAAGGAACATGCATGCCAGATGGCACTTGAATAAGCTGTCCACGGTGATAGAAAAGGTTTAAAAAACAACAACAACAATGTTATCATAATTAATGTCATATTTTAGCTTCTGTGGTCATTTTTTACAAGCTAAACACTGCAAGACTATTTTACAGTTGAAGCAAGGATTAAATATCAACTCTAGTGATGAGACACTTGCTGTAATGACTTCCACCCCATATGGGACTTGGACCCCGTGGCTTAGGAGGGCAGTGACTTATCCATTATGCCACTTGCTGTAATGACTTCCAACTCAGACGGGACTTAAACCTACAACGACTGGCTTAGGAGAACAGTGCCTTATCCATTATGCCAGTGGTGCTTACTGATGTCCTTATTTAAGACTGATAGGTTTTTAATAGTCAATTATTTATTTTTGAAGAAAAGTTAAGCTGTTTACTGTGTTCTTTGCATTGCCAAGTCCAGCAAGAAATGTGCTGGTACTACCCAGAGCTGTCAGTATGGATTATCATGCTATATTGCAGAAAATCAATTTGATGCAACTGCTTTACCAACAGTATGTTAATCTTTTCCATTGCTGTTTTGTTGGCTGACTGAAGGAAGATATGCAGTGCATTTGAACCAAAGCAGATGTGTGCTGACAACTTAAATGCACAATCATGTTTGTGTTTTTTCTTTCTTTCTTCCATCCTTTGTAATATCATATTAAATATTAAGGTAGCAGTTTATAATCAATGACTAATGACATAAGAAAAGGAAAAAAAACAGTATACAAAGATGCTCCAGGTGAGGCTTGAACTTACAACCTCTGCATTGCTCAACAGATACTGTCTTATAAGTACCGTGCACTGAGAAATTGCGCCACTGGAGCACTTTGCAGCATTGATTGGTTATGCTAGATGTGGATTTTATTCAATACAATCAGTACAGTCATAAGAATTGAAAAATAAAATCATTTTTGGTGATGAATGATGAGCAGAAAAGGAACATGCATGCCAGATGGCACTTGAATAAGCTGTCCACGGTGATAGAAAAGGTTTAAAAAACAACAACAACAACAACAACAATGTTATCATAATTAATGTCATATTTTAGCTCTGTGGTAATTTTTTACAAGCTAAACACTGCAAGACTGTTTTACAGTTGAAGCAAGGATAAAATATCAACTCTAGTGATGAGACACTTGCTGTAATGACTTCCACACCATATGGGACTTGGACCCCCTGGCTTAGGAGGGCAGTGACTTATCCATTATGCCAGTGGTGCTTACTGATGTTCTTATTTAAGACTGTTAGGTTTTTAATAGTCAATTATTTATTTTTGAGGAAAAAGTGAAGCTGTTTACTGTGTTCTTTGCATTACCAAGTCCAGCAAGAAATGTGCTGGTACTATCAAGAGCTGTCAGTATGGATTATCATGCTATATTGCAGAAAATCAATTTGATGCAACTGCTTTACCAACAGTATGTTAATCTTTTCCATTGCTGTTTTGTTGGCTGACTGAAGGAAGATATGCAGTGCATTTGAACCAAAGCAGATGTGTGCTGACAACTTAAATGCACAATCATGTTTGTGTTTTTTCTTTCTTTCTTCCATCCTTTGTAATATCATATTAAATATTAAGGTAGCAGTTTATAATCAATGACTAATGGCATAAGAAAAGTAAAAAATAAAACAGTATACAAAGAAGCTCCAGGTGAGGCTTGATGAGTTCAAGCCTCACCTGGAGCTTCTTTGTATACTGTTTTTTTTTCCATTTCTTATGTCAACCTCGGCATCGCTCAACAGATACTGTCTTATAAGTACCGCGCGCTGACCAATTGCGCCACTGGAGCACTTTGCAGCATTAATTGGTTATGCTAGATGTGGATTTTATTCAATACAATCAGTACAGTCATAAGAATTGAAAAAGAAAATCATTTTTGGTGATAAATGATGAGCAACAAAGGGACATGCATGCCAGATGGCACTTGAATAAGCTGTCCACGGTGATAGAAAAGGTTTAAAAAACAACAACAACAATGTTATCATAATTAATGTCATATTTTAGCTTCTGTGGTCATTTTTTACAAGCTAAACACTGCAAGACTGTTTTACAGTTGAAGCAAGGATAAAATATCAACTCTAGTGATGAGACACTTGCTGTAATGACTTCCAACTCAGACGGGACTTAAACCCACAACCACTGGCTTAGGAGAACAGTGCCTTATCCATTATGCCAGTGGTGCTTACTGATGTCCTTATTTAAGACTGATAAGTTTTTAATAGTCAATTATTTATTTTTGAAAAAAGTGAAGCTGTTTACTGTGTTCTTTGCATTACCAAGTCCAGCAAGAAATGTGCTGGTACTATCCAGAGCTGTCAGTATGGATTATCGTGCTATATTGCAGAAAATCAATTTGATGCAACTGCTTTACCAACAGTATGTTAATCTTTTCCATTGCTGTTTTGTTGGCTGACTGAAGGAAGATATGCAATGCATTTGAACCAAAGCAGATGTGTGCTGACAACTTAAATGCACAATCATGTTTGTGTTTTTTCTTTCTTTCTTCCATCCTTTGTAATATCATATTAAATATTAAGGTAGCAGTTTATAATCAATGACTAATGACATTAGAAAAAGGAAAAAAAACAATATACAAAGACGCTCCAGGTGATGCTTGAACTCACAATCTCGGCATTGCTCAACAGATACTGTCTTATTAGTACCGCGTGCTGACCAATTACGCCACTGAAGCACTTTGCAGCATTAATTGGTTATGCTAGATGTGGATTTTATTCAATACAATCAGTACAGTCATAAGAATTGAAAAAGAAAATCATTTTTGGTGATGAATGATGAGCAACAAAGGAACATGCATGCCAGATGGCACTTGAATAAGCTGTCCACGGTGATAGAAAAGGTTTAAAAAACAACAACAACAACAATGTTATCATAATTAATGTCATATTTTAGCTTCTGTGGTCATTTTTTACAAGCTAAACACTGCAAGACTGTTTTACAGTTGAAGCAAGGATAAAATATCAACTCTAGTGATGAGACACTTGCTGTAATGACTTCCACCCCATATGGGACTTGGACCCCGTGGCTTAGGAGGGCAGTGACTTATCCATTATGCCAGTGGTACTTACTGATGTTCTTATTTAAGACTGATATTTTTTTAATTGTCAATTATTTATTTTTGATGAAAAAGTGAAGCTGTTTACTGTGTTCTTTGCATTACCAAGTCCAGCAAGAAATGTGCTGGTACTATCCAGAGCTGTCAGTATGGATTATCATGCTATATTGCAGAAAATCAATTTGATGCAACTGCTTTACCAACAGTATGTTAATCTTTTCCATTGCTGTTTTGTTGGCTGACTGAAGGAAGATATGCAGTGCATTTGAACCAAAGCAGATGTGTGCTGACAACTTAAATGAACAACCATGTTTGTGTTTTTTCTTTCTTTCTTCCATCCTTTGTAATATCATATTAAATATTAAGGTAGCAGTTTATAATCAATGACTAATGACATAAGAAAAGGAAAAAAAACAGTATACAAAGATGCTTCAAGTGAGGCTTGAACTCACAACCTCGGCATTGCTCAACAAATACTGTCTTATAAGTACCGCGCGCTGACCAATTGCGCAACTGGAGCACTTTGCAGCATTAATTGGTTATGCTAGATGTGGATTTTATTCAATACAATCAGTACAGTCATAAGAATTGAAAAAGAAAATCATTTTTGGTGATGAATGATGAGCAACAAAGGAACATGCATGCCAGATGGCACTTGAATAAGCTGTCCACGGTGATAGAAAAGGTTTAAAAAACAACAACAATAATGTTATCATAATTAATGTCATATTTTAGCTTCTGTGGTCATTTTTTACAAGCTAAACACTGCAAGACTATTTTACAGTTGAAGCAAGGATAAAATATCAACTCTAGTGATGAGACACTTGCTGTAATGACTTCCACCCCATATGGGACTTGGACCCCGTGGCTTAGGAGGGCAGTGACTTATCCATTATGCCACTTGCTGTAATGACTTCCAACTCAGACGGGACTTAAACCTACAACGACTGGCTTAGGAGAACAGTGCCTTATCCATTATGCCAGTGGTGCTTACTGATGTCCTTATTTAAGACTGATAGGTTTTTAATAGTCAATTATTTATTTTTGAAGAAAAGTTAAGCTGTTTACTGTGTTCTTTGCATTGCCAAGTCCAGCAAGAAATGTGCTGGTACTACCCAGAGCTGTCAGTATGGATTATCATGCTATATTGCAGAAAATCAATTTGATGCAACTGCTTTACCAACAGTATGTTAATCTTTTCCATTGCTGTTTTGTTGGCTGACTGAAGGAAGATATGCAGTGCATTTGAACCAAAGCAGATGTGTGCTGACAACTTAAATGCACAATCATGTTTGTGTTTTTTCTTTCTTTCTTCCATCCTTTGTAATATCATATTAAATATTAAGGTAGCAGTTTATAATCAATGACTAATGACATAAGAAAAGGAAAAAAAACAGTATACAAAGATGCTCCAGGTGAGGCTTGAACTTACAACCTCTGCATTGCTCAACAGATACTGTCTTATAAGTACCGTGCACTGAGAAATTGCGCCACTGGAGCACTTTGCAGCATTGATTGGTTATGCTAGATGTGGATTTTATTCAATACAATCAGTACAGTCATAAGAATTGAAAAATAAAATCATTTTTGGTGATGAATGATGAGCAGAAAAGGAACATGCATGCCAGATGGCACTTGAATAAGCTGTCCACGGTGATAGAAAAGGTTTAAAAAACAACAACAACAACAACAACAACAACAATGTTATCATAATTAATGTCATATTTTAGCTCTGTGGTAATTTTTTACAAGCTAAACACTGCAAGACTGTTTTACAGTTGAAGCAAGGATAAAATATCAACTCTAGTGATGAGACACTTGCTGTAATGACTTCCACACCATATGGGACTTGGACCCCCTGGCTTAGGAGGGCAGTGACTTATCCATTATGCCAGTGGTGCTTACTGATGTTCTTATTTAAGACTGTTAGGTTTTTAATAGTCAATTATTTATTTTTGAGGAAAAAGTGAAGCTGTTTACTGTGTTCTTTGCATTACCAAGTCCAGCAAGAAATGTGCTGGTACTATCAAGAGCTGTCAGTATGGATTATCATGCTATATTGCAGAAAATCAATTTGATGCAACTGCTTTACCAACAGTATGTTAATCTTTTCCATTGCTGTTTTGTTGGCTGACTGAAGGAAGATATGCAGTGCATTTGAACCAAACCAGATGTGTGCTGACAACTTAAATGCACAATCATGTTTGTGTTTTTTCTTTCTTTCTTCCATCCTTTGTAATATCATATTAAATATTAAGGTAGCAGTTTATAATCAATGACTAATGGCATAAGAAAAGTAAAAAATAAAACAGTATACAAAGAAGCTCCAGGTGAGGCTTGATGAGTTCAAGCCTCACCTGGAGCTTCTTTGTATACTGTTTTTTTTTCCATTTCTTATGTCAACCTCGGCATCGCTCAACAGATACTGTCTTATAAGTACCGCGCGCTGACCAATTGCGCCACTGGAGCACTTTGCAGCATTAATTGGTTATGCTAGATGTGGATTTTATTCAATACAATCAGTACAGTCATAAGAATTGAAAAAGAAAATCATTTTTGGTGATAAATGATGAGCAACAAAGGGACATGCATGCCAGATGGCACTTGAATAAGCTGTCCACTGTGATAGAAAAGGTTTAAAAAACAACAACAACAATGTTATCATAATTAATGTCATATTTTAGCTTCTGTGGTCATTTTTTACAAGCTAAACACTGCAAGACTGTTTTACAGTTGAAGCAAGGATAAAATATCAACTCTAGTGATGAGACACTTGCTGTAATGACTTCCAACTCAGACGGGACTTAAACCCACAACCACTGGCTTAGGAGAACAGTGCCTTATCCATTATGCCAGTGGTGCTTACTGATGTCCTTATTTAAGACTGATAAGTTTTTAATAGTCAATTATTTATTTTTGAAAAAAGTGAAGCTGTTTACTGTGTTCTTTGCATTACCAAGTCCAGCAAGAAATGTGCTGGTACTATCCAGAGCTGTCAGTATGGATTATCGTGCTATATTGCAGAAAATCAATTTGATGCAACTGCTTTACCAACAGTATGTTAATCTTTTCCATTGCTGTTTTGTTGGCTGACTGAAGGAAGATATGCAATGCATTTGAACCAAAGCAGATGTGTGCTGACAACTTAAATGCACAATCATGTTTGTGTTTTTTCTTTCTTTCTTCCATCCTTTGTAATATCATATTAAATATTAAGGTAGCAGTTTATAATCAATGACTAATGACATTAGAAAAAGGAAAAAATCAGTATACAAAGACGCTACAGGTGAGGCTTGAACTCACAACCTCGGCATTGCTCAACAGATACTGTCTTATTAGTACCGCGCGCTGACCAATTACGCCACTGGAGCACTTTGCAGCATTAATTGGTTATGCTAGATGTGGATTTTATTCAATACAATCAGTACAGTCATAAGAATTGAAAAAGAAAATCATTTTTGGTGATGAATGATGAGCAACAAAGAAGCATGCATGCCAGATGGCACTTGAATAAGCTGTCCCCAGTGATAGAAAAGGTTTATAAAACAACAACAACAATGTTATCATAATTAATGTCATATTTTAGCTTCTGTGGTCATTTTTTTACAAGCTAAACACTGCAAGACTGTTTTACAGTTGAAGCAAGGATAAAATATCAACTCTAGTGATAAGACACTTGCTGTAATGACTTCCAACCCATATGGGACTTGGACCCCGTGGCTTAGGAGGGCAGTGACTTATCCATTATGCCAGTGGTGCTTACTGATGTCCTTATTTAAGACTGATAGGTTTTTAATAGTCAATTATTTATTTTTGAAAAAAGTGAAGCTGTTTACTGTGTTCTTTGCATTACCAAGTCCAGCAAGAAATGTGCTGGTACTATCCAGAGCTGTCAGTATGGATTATCATGCTATATTGCAGAAAATCAATTTGATGCAACTGCTTTACCAACAGTATGTTAATCTTTTCCATTGCTGTTTTGTTGGCTGACTGAAGGAAGATATGCAGTGCATTTGAAACAAAGCAGATGTGTGCTGACAACTTAAATGCACAATCATGTTTGTGTTTTTTCTTTGTTTCTTCCATCCTTTGTAATATCATATTAAATATTAAGGTAGCAGTTTATAATCAATGACTAATGACATAAGAAAAGTAAAAAAAAAAACAGTATACAAAGAAGCTCCAGGTGAGGCTTGATGAGTTCAAGCCTCACCTGGAGCTTCTTTGTATACTGTTTTTTTTTCCATTTCTTATGTCAACCTCGGAATCGCTCAACAGATACTGTCTTATTAGTACCGCGCGCTGACCAATTACGCCACTGGAGCACTTTGCAGCATTAATTGGTTATGCTAGATGTGGATTTTATTCAATACAATCAGTACAGTCATAAGAATTGAAAAAGAAAATCAATTTTGGTGATAAATGATGAGCAACAAAGGAACATGCATGCCAGATGGCACTTGAATAAGCTGTCCACGGTGATAGAAAAGGTTTAAAAAACAACAACAACAACAATGTTATCATAATTAATGTCATATTTTAGCTTCTGTGGTCATTTTTTACAAGCTAAACACTGCAAGACTGTTTTACAGTTGAAGCAAGGATAAAATATCAACTCTAGTGATGAGACACTTGCTGTAATGACTTCCAACTCAGACGGGACTTAAACCCACAACCACTGGCTTAGGAGAACAGTGCCTTTTCCATTATGCCAGTGGTGCTTACTGATGTCCTTATTTAAGACTGATAGGTTTTTAATAGTCAATTATTTATTTTTAAAAAAAGTGAAGCTGTTTACTGTGTTCTTTGCAATACCAAGTCCAGCAAGAAATGTGCTGGTACTATCCAGAGCTGTCAGTATGGATTATCATGCTATATTGCATAAAATCAATTTGATGCAACTGCTTTACCAACAGTATGTTAATATTTTCCATTGCTGTTTTGTTGGCTGACTGAAGGAAGATATGCAATGCATTTGAACCAAAGCAGATGTGTGCTGACAACTTAAATGTACAATCATGTTTGTGTTTTTTCTTTCTTTCTTCCATCCTTTGTAATATCATATTAAATATTAAGGTAGCAGTTTATAATCAATGACTAATGACATTAGAAAAAGGAAAAAAAACAATATACAAAGACGCTCCAGGTGATGCTTGAACTCACAACCTCGGCATTGCTCAACAGATACTGTCTTATTAGTACCGCGTGCTGACCAATTGCACCACTGGAGCACTTTGCAGCATTAATTGGTTATGCTAGATGTGGATTTTATTCAATACAATCAGTACAGTCATAAGAATTGAAAAAGAAAATCATTTTTGGTGATGAATGATGAGCAACAAAGGAACATGCATGCCAGATGGCACTTGAATAAGCTGTCCACGGTGATAGAAAAGGTTTAAAAAACAACAACAACAATGTTATCATAATTAATGTCATATTTTAGCTTCTGTGGTCATTTTTTACAAGCTAAACCCTGCAAGACTGCTTTACAGTTGAAGCAAGGATAAAATATAAATTCTAGTGATGAGACACTTGCTGTAATGACTTCCACCCCATATGGGACTTGGAACCCCTGGCTTAGGAGGGCAGTGACTTATCCATTATGCCAGTGGTGCTTACTGATGTTCTTATTTAAGACTGTTAGGTTTTTAATAGTCAATTATTTATTTTTGAGGAAAATGTGAAGCTGTTTACTGTGTTCTTTGCATTACCAAGTCCAGCAAGAAATGTGCTGGTACTATCCAGAGCTGTCAATATGGATTATCATGCTATATTGCAGAAAATCAATTTGATGCAACTGCTTTACCAACAGTATGTTAATCTTTTCCATTGCTGTTTTGTTGGCTGACTGAAGGAAGATATGCAGTGCATTTGAACCAAAGCAGATGTGTGCTGACAACTTAAATGCAGAATCATGTTTGTGTTTTTTCTTTCTTTCTTCCATCCTTTGTAATATCATAGTAAATATTAAGGTAGCAGTTTATAATCAATGACTAATGACATAAGAAAAGAAAAAAAAAACAGTATACAAAGATGCTCCAGGTGAGGCTTGAACTCACAACCTCGCCATTGCTCAACAAATACTGTCTTAAAAGTACCGCGTGCTGACCAATTGCGCCACTGGAGCACTTTGCAGCATTAATTGGTTAAGCTAGATGTGGATTTTATTCAATACAATCAGTACAGTCAAAAGAATTGAAAAAGAAAATCATTTTTGGTGATAAATGATGAGCAACAAAGGAAGAAGCATGCCAGATGGCTCTTGAGTAAGCTGTCCACGGTGATAGAAAAGGTTTAAAAAACAACAACAACAATGTTATCATAATTAATGTCATATTTTAGCTTCTGTGGTCATTTTTTACAAGCTAAACACTGCAAGACTGTTTTACAGTTGAAGCAAGGATAAAATATCAACTCTAGTGATGAGACACTTGCTGTAATGACTTCCAACTCAGACGGGACTTAAACCCACAACCACTGGCTTAGGAGAACAGTGCCTTATCTATTATGCCAGTGGTGCTTACTGATGTCTTTATTTAAGACTGATAGGTTTTTAATAGTCAATTATTTATTTTTGAAAAAAAGTGAAGCTGTTTACTGTGTTCTTTGCATTACCAAGTCCAGCAAGAAATGTGCTGGTACTATCCAGAGCTGTCAGTATGGATTATCATGCTATATTGCAGAAAATCAATTTGATGCAACTGCTTTACCAACAGTATGTTAATCTTTTCCATTGCTGTTTTGTTGGCTGACTGAAGGAAGATATGCAATGCATTTGAACCAAAGCAGATGTGTGCTGACAACTTAAATGTACAATCATGTTTGTGTTTTTTCTTTCTTTCTTCCATCCTTTGTAATATCATATTAAATATTAAGGTAGCAGTTTATAATCAATGACTAATGACATTAGAAAAAGGATAAAAAACAATATACGAAGACGCTCCAGGTGATGCTTGAACTCACAACCTCGGCATTGCTCAACAGATACTGTCTTATTAGTACCGCGTGCTGACCAATTGCACCACTGGAGCACTTTGCAGCATTAATTGGTTATGCTAGATGTGGATTTTATTCAATACAATCAGTACAGTCATAAGAATTGAAAAAGAAAATCATTTTTGGTGATGAATGATGAGCAACAAAGGAACATGCATGCCAGATGGCACTTGAATAAGCTGTCCACGGTGATAGAAAAGGTTTAAAAAACAACAACAACAATGTTATCATAATTAATGTCATATTTTAGCTTCTGTGGTCATTTTTTACAAGCTAAACCCTGCAAGACTGCTTTACAGTTGAAGCAAGGATAAAATATAAATTCTAGTGATGAGACACTTGCTGTAATGACTTCCACCCCATATGGGACTTGGAACCCCTGGCTTAGGAGGGCAGTGACTTATCCATTATGCCAGTGGTGCTTACTGATGTTCTTATTTAAGACTGTTAGGTTTTTAATAGTCAATTATTTATTTTTGAGGAAAATGTGAAGCTGTTTACTGTGTTCTTTGCATTACCAAGTCCAGCAAGAAATGTGCTGGTACTATCCAGAGCTGTCAATATGGATTATCATGCTATATTGCAGAAAATCAATTTGATGCAACTGCTTTACCAACAGTATGTTAATCTTTTCCATTGCTGTTTTGTTGGCTGACTGAAGGAAGATATGCAGTGCATTTGAACCAAAGCAGATGTGTGCTGACAACTTAAATGCAGAATCATGTTTGTGTTTTTTCTTTCTTTCTTCCATCCTTTGTAATATCATAGTAAATATTAAGGTAGCAGTTTATAATCAATGACTAATGACATAAGAAAAGGAAAAAAAAACAGTATACAAAGATGCTCCAGGTGAGGCTTGAACTCACAACCTCGCCATTGCTCAACAAATACTGTCTTAAAAGTACCGCGTGTTGACCAATTGCGCCACTGGAGCACTTTGCAGCATTAATTGGTTAAGCTAGATGTGGATTTTATTCAATACAATCAGTACAGTCAAAAGAATTGAAAAAGAAAATCATTTTTGGTGATAAATGATGAGCAACAAAGGAAGAAGCATGCCAGATGGCTCTTGAGTAAGCTGTCCACGGTGATAGAAAAGGTTTAAAAAACAACAACAACAATGTTATCATAATTAATGTCATATTTTAGCTTCTGTGGTCATTTTTTACAAGCTAAACACTGCAAGACTGTTTTACAGTTGAAGCAAGGATAAAATATCAACTCTAGTGATGAGACACTTGCTGTAATGACTTCCAACTCAGACGGGACTTAAACCCACAACCACTGGCTTAGGAGAACAGTGCCTTATCTATTATGCCAGTGGTGCTTACTGATGTCTTTATTTAAGACTGATAGGTTTTTAATAGTCAATTATTTATTTTTGAAAAAAAGTGAAGCTGTTTACTGTGTTCTTTGCATTACCAAGTCCAGCAAGAAATGTGCTGGTACTATCCAGAGCTGTCAGTATGGATTATCATGCTATATTGCAGAAAATCAATTTGATGCAACTGCTTTACCAACAGTATGTTTATCTTTTCCATTGCTATTTCGTTGACTGACTGAAGGAAGATATGCAGTGCATTTGAACCAAACCAGATGTGTGCTGACAACTTAAATGCACAATCATGTTTGTGTTTTTTCTTTCTTTATTCCATCCTTTGTAATATCATATTAAATATTAAGGTAGCAGTTTATAATCAATGACTAATGACATAAGAAAAGGAAAAAAACAGTATACAAAGATGCTCCAGGTGAGGCTTGAACTCACAACCGCAGCATTGCTCAACAGATACTGTTTTATGAGAACTGCGCGCTGACCAATTGCGCCACTGGAGCACTTTGCAGCATTAATTGGTTATGCTAGATGTGGATTTTATTCAATACAATCAGTACAGTCATAAGAATTGAAAAATAAAATCATTTTTGGTGATGAATGATGAGCAACA
The DNA here is from genome assembly GCF_028390025.1 of Pseudophryne corroboree. Lineage (NCBI taxonomy): Eukaryota > Metazoa > Chordata > Amphibia > Anura > Myobatrachidae > Pseudophryne > Pseudophryne corroboree. Next base: position 632,923,960 of record NC_086447.1, on the reverse strand, counting down.
AAGGAACATGCATGCCAGATGGCACTTGAATAAGCTGTCCACGGTGATAGAAAAGGTTTAAAAAACAACAACAACAATGTTATCATAATTAATGTCATATTTTAGCTTCTGTGGTCATTTTTTACAAGCTAAACACTGCAATATTGTTTTACAGTTGAAGCAAGAATTTAATATCAACTCTAGTGATGAGACACTTGCTGTAATGACTTCCACCCCATATGGGACTTGCACCCCCTGGCTTAGGAGGGCAGTGACTTATCCATTATGCCAGTGGTGCTTACTGATGTTCTTATTTAAGACTGTTAGGTTTTTAATAGTCAATTATTTATTTTTGAGGAAAAAGTGAAGCTGTTTACTGTGTTCTTTGCATTACCAAGTCCAGCAAGAAATGTGCTGGTACTATCCAGAGCTGTCAGTATGGATTATCATGCTATATTGCAGAAAATCAATTTGATGCAACTGCTTTACCAACAGTATGTTAATCTTTTCCATTGCTGTTTTGTTGGCTGACTGAAGGAAGATATGCAGTGCATTTGAACCAAAGCAGATGTGTGCTGACAACTTAAATGCACAATCATGTTTGTGTTTTTCTTTCTTTCTTCCATACTTTGTAATATCATATTAAATATTAAGGTAGCAGTTTATAATCAATGACTAATGACATAAGAAAAGGAAAAAAAAAGTAGACACAGATGCTCCAGGTGAGGCTTGAACTCACAACCTCGGCATTGCTCAACAGATACTGTCTTATAAGAACCGCGTGCTGACCAATTGCACCACTGGAGCACTTTGCAGCATTAATTGGTTATGCTAGATGTGGATTTTATTCTATACAATCAGTACAGTCATAAGAATTGAAAAAGAAAATCATTTTTGGTGATGAATGATGAGCAACAAAGGAACATGCATGCCAGATGGCACTTGAATAAGCTGTCCATGGTGATAGAAAATGTTTAAAAAACAACAACAACAATGTTATCATAATTAATGTCATATTTTAGCTTCTGTGGTAATTTTTTACAAGCTAAACACTGCAAGACTGTTTTACAGTTGAAGCAACGATAAAATATCAACTCTAGTGATGAGACACTTGCTGTAATGACTTCCAACTCAGACGGGACTTAAACCCACAACCACTGGCTTAGGAGAACAGTGCCTTATCCATTATGCCAGTGGTGCTTACTGATGTCCTTATTTAAGACTGATAGGTTTTTAATAGTCAATTATTTATTTTTGAAAAAAAGTGAAGCTGTTTACTGTGTTCTTTGCATTACCAAGTCCAGCAAGAAATGTGCTGGTACTATCCAGAGCTGTCAGTATGGATTATCATACTATATTGCAGAAAATCAATTTGATGCAACTGCTTTACCAACAGTATGTTAATCTTTTCCATTGCTGTTTTGTTGGCTGACTGAAGGAAGATATGCAGTGCATTTGAACCAAAGCAGATGTGTGCTGACAACTTAAATGCACAATCATGTTTGTGTTTTTCTTTCTTTCTTCCATACTTTGTAATATCATATTAAATATTAAGGTAGCAGTTTATAATCAATGACTAATGACATAAGAAAAGGAAAAAAAAACAGTATACAAAGATGCTCCAGGTGAGGCGTGAACTCACAACCTCGGCATTGCTCAACAGATACTGTCTCATAAGTACCGCGCGCTGACCAATTGCGCCACTGGAGCACTTTTCAGCATTAATTGGTTATGCTAGATGTGGATTTTATTCAAAGCAATCAGTACAGTCATAAGAATTGAAAAAGAAAATCATTTTTGGTGATGAATGATGAGCAACAAAGGAACATGCATGCCAGATGGCACTTGAATAAGCTGTCCACGGTGATAGAAAAGGTTTAAAAAACAACAACATCAATGTTATCATAATTAATGTCATATTTTAGCTTCTGTGGTCATTTTTTACAAGCTAAACACTGCAAGACTGTTTTACAGTTGAAGCAAGGATAAAATATCAACTCTAGTGAAGAGACACTTGCTGTAATGACTTCCAGCCCATATGGGACTTGGACCCCGTGGCTTAGGAGGGCAGTGACTTATCCATTATGGCAGTGGTGCTTACTGATGTTCTTATTTAAGACTGTTAGGTTTTTAATAGTCAATTATTTATTTTTGAGGAAAAAGTGAAGCTGTTTACTGTGTTCTTTGCATTACCAAGTCCAGCAAGAAATGTGCTGGTACTATCCAGAGCTGTCAGTATGGATTATCATGCTATATTGCAGAAAATAAATTTGATGCAACTGCTTTACCAACAGTATGTTAATCTTATCCATTGCTGTTTTGTTGGCTGACTGAAGGAAGATATGCAGTGCATTTGAACCAAAGCAGATGTGTGCTGACAACTTAAATGCACAATCATGTTTGTGTTTTTTCTTTCTTTCTTCCATCCTTTGTAATATCATATTAAATATTAAGGTAGTAGTTTATAATCAATGACTAATGACATAAGAAAAGGGAAAAAAAACAGTATACAAAGCTTGAACTCACAACCTCGGCATTGTCTTATAAGTACCGCGCACTGACCAATTGCGCCACTGGAGCATTTTGCAGTATTAATTGGTTATGCTAGATGTGGATTTTATTCAATACAATCAGTACAGTCATAAGAATTGAAAAAGAAAATCATTTTTGGTGATGAATGATGAGCAACAAAGGCACATGCGTGCCAGATGGCACTTGAATAAGCTGTCCACGGTGATAGAAAAGGTTTAAAAAACAACAACAACAATGTTATCATAATTAATGTCATATTTTAGCTTCTTTGGTCATTTTTTACAAGCTAAACACTGCAAGACTGTTTTACAGTTGAAGCAAGGATAAAATATCAACTCTAGTGATGAGACACTTGCTGTAATGACTTCCAACTCAGACAGGACTTAAACCCACAACAACTGGCTTAGGAGAACAGTGCCTTACCCATTATGCCAGTGGTGGTTACTGATGTCCTTATTTAAGACTGATAGGTTTTTAATAGTCAATTATTTATTTTTGAAAAAAATTGAAGCTATTTACTGTGTTCTTTGCATTACCAAGTCCAGCAAGGAATGTGCTGGTACTAACCAGAGCTGTCAGTATGGATTATCATGCTATATTGCAGAAAATCAATTTGATGCAACTGCTTTACCAACAGTATGTTAATCTTATCCATTGCTGTTTTGTTGGCTGACTGAAGGAAGATATGCAGTGCATTTGAACCAAAGCAGATGTGTGCTGACAACTTAAATGCACAATCATGTTTGTGTTTTTTCTTTCTTTCTTCCATCCTTTGTAATATCATATTAAATATTAAGGTAGTAGTTTATAATCAATGACTAATGACATAAGAAAAGGAAAAAAATACAGTATACAAAGCTTGAACTCACAACCTCGGCATTGTCTTATAAGTACCGCGCACTGACCAATTGCGCCACTGGAGCACTTTGCAGTATTAATTGGTTATGCTAGATGTGGATTTTATTCAATACAATCAGTACAGTCATAAGAATTGAAAAAGAAAATCATTTTTGGTGATGAATGATGAGCAACAAAGGAACATGCATGCCAGATGGCACTTGAATAAGCTGTCCACGGTGATAGAAAAGGTTTAAAAAACAACAACAACAATGTTATCATAATTAATGTCATATTTTAGCTTCTGTGGTCATTTTTTACAAGCTAAACACTGCAATATTGTTTTACAGTTGAAGCAAGGATAAAATATCAACTCTAGTGATGAGACACTTGCTGTAATGACTTCCACCCCATATGGGACTTGCACCCCCTGGCTTAGGAGGGCAGTGACTTATCCATTATGCCAGTGGTGCTTACTGATGTTCTTATTTAAGACTGTTAGGTTTTTAATAGTCAATTATTTATTTTTGAGGAAAAAGTGAAGCTGTCTACTGTGTTCTTTGCATTACCAAGTCCAGCAAGAAATGTGCTGGTACTATCCAGAGCTGTCAGTATGGATTATCATGCTATATTGCAGAAAATCAATTTGATGCAACTGCTTTACCAACAGTATGTTAATCTTTTCCATTGCTGTTTTGTTGGCTGACTGAAGGAAGATATGCAGTGCATTTGAACCAAAGCAGATGTGTGCTGACAACTTAAATGCACAATCATGTTTGTGTTTTTCTTTCTTTCTTCCATACTTTGTAATATCATATTAAATATTAAGGTAGCAGTTTATAATCAATGACTAATGACATAAGAAAAGGAAAAAAAAAGTAGACACAGATGCTCCAGGTGAGGCTTGAACTCACAACCTCGGCATTGCTCAACAGATACTGTCTTATAAGAACCGCGTGCTGACCAATTGCACCACTGGAGCACTTTGCAGCATTAATTGGTTATGCTAGATGTGGATTTTATTCTATACAATCAGTACAGTCATAAGAATTGAAAAAGAAAATCATTTTTGGTGATGAATGATGAGCAACAAAGGAACATGCATGCCAGATGGCACTTGAATAAGCTGTCCATGGTGATAGAAAATGTTTAAAAAACAACAACAACAATGTTATCATAATTAATGTCATATTTTAGCTTCTGTGGTAATTTTTTACAAGCTAAACACTGCAAGACTGTTTTACAGTTGAAGCAACGATAAAATATCAACTCTAGTGATGAGACACTTGCTGTAATGACTTCCAACTCAGACGGGACTTAAACCCACAACCACTGGCTTAGGAGAACAGTGCCTTATCCATTATGCCAGTGGTGCTTACTGATGTCCTTATTTAAGACTGATAGGTTTTTAATAGTCAATTATTTATTTTTGAAAAAAAGTGAAGCTGTTTACTGTGTTCTTTGCATTACCAAGTCCAGCAAGAAATGTGCTGGTACTATCCAGAGCTGTCAGTATGGATTATCATACTATATTGCAGAAAATCAATTTGATGCAACTGCTTTACCAACAGTATGTTAATCTTTTCCATTGCTGTTTTGTTGGCTGACTGAAGGAAGATATGCAGTGCATTTGAACCAAAGCAGATGTGTGCTGACAACTTAAATGCACAATCATGTTTGTGTTTTTCTTTCTTTCTTCCATACTTTGTAATATCATATTAAATATGAAGGTAGCAGTTTATAATCAATGACTAATGACATAAGAAAAGGAAAAAAAAACAGTATACAAAGATGCTCCAGGTGAGGCGTGAACTCACAACCTCGGCATTGCTCAACAGATACTGTCTCATAAGTACCGCGCGCTGACCAATTGCGCCACTGGAGCACTTTTCAGCATTAATTGGTTATGCTAGATGTGGATTTTATTCAAAACAATCAGTACAGTCATAAGAATTGAAAAAGAAAATCATTTTTGGTGATGAATGATGAGCAACAAAGGAACATGCATGCCAGATGGCACTTGAATAAGCTGTCCACGGTGATAGAAAAGGTTTAAAAAACAATAACATCAATGTTATCATAATTAATGTCATATTTTAGCTTCTGTGGTCATTTTTTACAAGCTAAACACTGCAAGACTGTTTTACAGTTGAAGCAAGGATAAAATATCAACTCTAGTGAAGAGACACTTGCTGTAATGACTTCCAGCCCATATGGGACTTGGACCCCGTGGCTTAGGAGGGCAGTGACTTATCCATTATGGCAGTGGTGCTTACTGATGTTCTTATTTAAGACTGTTAGGTTTTTAATAGTCAATTATTTATTTTTGAGGAAAAAGTGAAGCTGTTTACTGTGTTCTTTGCATTACCAAGTCCAGCAAGAAATGTGCTGGTACTATCCAGAGCTGTCAGTATGAATTATCATGCTATATTGCAGAAAATAAATTTGATGCAACTGCTTTACCAACAGTATGTTAATCTTATCCATTGCTGTTTTGTTGGCTGACTGAAGGAAGATATGCAGTGCATTTGAACCAAAGCAGATGTGTGCTGACAACTTAAATGCACAATCATGTTTGTGTTTTTTCTTTCTTTCTTCCATCCATCCTTGGTAATATCATATTAAATATTAAGGTAGTAGTTTATAATCAATGACTAATGACATAAGAAAAGGGAAAAAAAACAGTATACAAAGCTTGAACTCACAACCTCGGCATTGTCTTATAAGTACCGCGCACTGACCAATTGCGCCACTGGAGCACTTTGCAGTATTAATTGGTTATGCTAGATGTGGATTTTATTCAATACAATCAGTACAGTCATAAGAATTGAAAAAGAAAATCATTTTTGGTGATGAATGATGAGCAACAAAGGAACATGCGTGCCAGATGGCACTTGAATAAGCTGTCCACGGTGATAGAAAAGGTTTAAAAAAACAACAACAACAATGTTATCATAATTAATGTCATATTTTAGCTTCTTTGGTCTTTTTTTACAAGCTAAACACTGCAAGACTGTTTTACAGTTGAAGCAAGGATAAAATATCAACTCTAGTGATGAGACACTTGCTGTAATGACTTCCAACTCAGACAGGACTTAAACCCACAACAACTGGCTTAGGAGAACAGTGCCTTACCCATTATGCCAGTGGTGGTTACTGATGTCCTTATTTAAGACTGATAGGTTTTTAATAGTCAATTATTTATTTTTGAAAAAAATTGAAGCTATTTACTGTGTTCTTTGCATTACCAAGTCCAGCAAGGAATGTGCTGGTACTAACCAGAGCTGTCAGTATGGATTATCATGCTATATTGCAGAAAATCAATTTGATGCAACTGCTTTACCAACAGTATGTTAATCTTATCCATTGCTGTTTTGTTGGCTGACTGAAGGAAGATATGCAGTGCATTTGAACCAAAGCAGATGTGTGCTGACAACTTAAATGCACAATCATGTTTGTGTTTTTTCTTTCTTTCTTCCATCCTTTGTAATATCATATTAAATATTAAGGTAGTAGTTTATAATCAATGACTAATGACATAAGAAAAGGAAAAAAATACAGTATACAAAGCTTGAACTCACAACCTCGGCATTGTCTTATAAGTACCGCGCACTGACCAATTGCGCCACTGGAGCACTTTGCAGTATTAATTGGTTATGCTAGATGTGGATTTTATTCAATACAATCAGTACAGTCATAAGAATTGAAAAAGAAAATCATTTTTGGTGATGAATGATGAGCAACAAAGGAACATGCGTGCCAGATGGCACTTGAATAAGCTGTCCACGGTGATAGAAAAGGTTTAAAAAACAACAACAACAATGTTATCATAATTAATGTCATATTTTAGCTTCTTTGGTCATTTTTTACAAGCTAAACACTGCAAGACTGTTTTACAGTTGAAGCAAGGATAAAATATCAACTCTAGTGATGAGACACTTGCTGTAATGACTTCCAACTCAGACAGGACTTAAACCCACAACAACTGGCTTAGGAGAACAGTGCCTTACCCATTATGCCAGTGGTGGTTACTGATGTCCTTATTTAAGACTGATAGGTTTTTAATAGTCAATTATTTATTTTTGAAAAAAATTGAAGCTGTTTACTGTGTTCTTTGCATTACCAAGTCCAGCAAGGAATGTGCTGGTACTAACCAGAGCTGTCAGTATGGATTATCATGCTATATTGCAGATAATCAATTTGATGCAACTGCTTTACCAACAGTATGTTAATCTTATCCATTGCTGTTTTGTTGGCTGACTGAAGGAAGATATGCAGTGCATTTGAACCAAAGCAGATGTGTGCTGACAACTTAAATGCACAATCATGTTTGTGTTTTTTCTTTCTTTCTTCCATCCTTTGTAATATCATATTAAATATTAAGGTAGCAGTTTATAATAAATGACTAATGACATAAGAAAAGGAAAAAAAACAGTATACAAAGCTTGAACTCACAACCTCGGCATTGTCTTATAAGTACCATGCACTGACCAATTGCGCAACTGGAGCACGTTGCAGTATTAATTGGTTATGCTAGATGTGGATTTTATTCAATACAATCAGTACAGTCATAAGAATTGAAAAAGAAAATCATTTTTGGTGATGAATGATGAGCAACAAAGGAACATGCGTGCCAGATGACACTTGAATAAGCTGTCCACGGTGATAGAAAAGGTTTAAAAAACAACAACAACAACAATGTTATCATAATTAATGTCATATTTTAGCTTCTTTGGTCATTTTATACAAGCTAAACACTGCAAGACTGTTTTACAGTTGAAGCAAGGATAAAATATCAACTCTAGTGATGAGACACTTGCTGTAATGACTTCCAACTCAGACAGGACTTAAACCCACAACCACTGGCTTAGGCGAACAGTGCCTTACCCATTATGCCTGTGGTGCTTACTGATGTCCTTATTTAAGACTGATAAGTTTTTAATAGTCAATTATTTATTTTTGAAAAAAGTGAAGCTGTTTACTGTGTTCTTTGCATTACCAAGTCCAGCAAGAAATGTGCTGGTACTATCCAGAGCTGTCAGTATGGATTATCGTGCTATATTGCAGAAAATCAATTTGATGCAACTGCTTTACCAACAGTATGTTAATCTTTTCCATTGCTGTTTTGTTGGCTGACTGAAGGAAGATATGCAATGCATTTGAACCAAAGCAGATGTGTGCTGACAACTTAAATGCACAATCATGTTTGTGTTTTTTCTTTCTTTCTTCCATCCTTTGTAATATCATATTAAATATTAAGGTAGCAGTTTATAATCAATGACTAATGACATTAGAAAAAGGAAAAAAGCAGTATACAAAGACGCTACAGATGAGGCTTGAACTCACAACCTCGGCATTGCTCAACAGATACTGTCTTATTAGTACCGCGCGCTGACCAATTACGCCACTGGAGCACTTTGCAGCATTAATTGGTTATGCTAGATGTGGATTTTATTCAATACAATCAGTACAGTCATAAGAATTGAAAAAGAAAATCATTTTTGGTGATGAATGATGAGCAACAAAGAAGCATGCATGCCAGATGGCACTTGAATAAGCTGTCCCCAGTGATAGAAAAGGTTTATAAAACAACAACAACAATGTTATCATAATTAATGTCATATTTTAGCTTCTGTGGTCATTTTTTTACAAGCTAAACACTGCAAGACTGTTTTACAGTTGAAGCAAGGATAAAATATCAACTCTAGTGATAAGACACTTGCTGTAATGACTTCCAACCCATATGGGACTTGGACCCCGTGGCTTAGGAGGGCAGTGACTTATCCATTATGCCAGTGGTGCTTACTGATGTCCTTATTTAAGACTGATAGGTTTTTAATAGTCAATTATTTATTTTTGAAAAAAGTGAAGCTGTTTACTGTGTTCTTTGCATTACCAAGTCCAGCAAGAAATGTGCTGGTACTATCCAGAGCTGTCAGTATGGATTATCATGCTATATTGCAGAAAATCAATTTGATGCAACTGCTTTACCAACAGTATGTTAATCTTTTCCATTGCTGTTTTGTTGGCTGACTGAAGGAAGATATGCAGTGCATTTGAAACAAAGCAGATGTGTGCTGACAACTTAAATGCACAATCATGTTTGTGTTTTTTCTTTGTTTCTTCCATCCTTTGTAATATCATATTAAATATTAAGGTAGCAGTTTATAATCAATGACTAATGACACAAGAAAAGTAAAAAAAAAAAAAGTATACAAAGAAGCTCCAGGTGAGGCTTGATGAGTTCAAGCCTCACCTGGAGCTTCTTTGTATACTGTTTTTTTTTCCATTTCTTATGTCAACCTCGGAATCGCTCAACAGATACTGTCTAATAAGTACCGCGCGCTAACCAATTGCGCCACTGGAGCACTTTGCAGCATTAATTGGTTATGCTAGATGTGGATTTTATTCAATACAATCAGTACAGTCATAAGAATTGAAAAAGAAAATCAATTTTGGTGATAAATGATGAGCAACAAAGGAACATGCATGCCAGATGGCACTTGAATAAGCTGTCCACAGTGATAGAAAAGGTTTAAAAAACAACAACAACAACAACAATGTTATCATAATTAATGTCATATTTTAGCTTCTGTGATCATTTTTTACAAGCTAAACACTGCAAGACTGTTTTACAGTTGAAGCAAGGATAAAATATCAACTCTAGTGATGAGACACTTGCTGTAATGACTTCCAACTCAGACGGGACTTAAACCCACAACCACTGGCTTAGGAGAACAGTGCCTTTTCCATTATGCCAGTGGTGCTTACTGATGTCCTTATTTAAGACTGATAGGTTTTTAATAGTCAATTATTTATTTTTAAAAAAAGTGAAGCTGTTTACTGTGTTCTTTGCATTACCAAGTCCAGAAAGAAATGTGCTGGTACTATCCAGAGCTGTCAGTATGGATTATCATGCTATATTGCATAAAATCAATTTGATGCAACTGCTTTACCAACAGTATGTTAATATTTTCCATTGCTGTTTTGTTGGCTGACTGAAGGAAGATATGCAATGCATTTGAACCAAAGCAGATGTGTGCTGACAACTTAAATGTACAATCATGTTTGTGTTTTTTCTTTCTTTCTTCCATCCTTTGTAATATCATATTAAATATTAAGGTAGCAGTTTATAATCAATGACTAATGACATTAGAAAAAGGAAAAAAAACAATATACAAAGACGCTCCAGGTGATGCTTGAACTCACAACCTCGGCATTGCTCAACAGATACTGTCTTATTAGTACCGCGTGCTGACCAATTGCACCACTGGAGCACTTTGCAGCATTAATTGGTTATGCTAGATGTGGATTTTATTCAATACAATCAGTACAGTCATAAGAATTGAAAAAGAAAATCATTTTTGGTGATGAATGATGAGCAACAAAGGAACATGCATGCCAGATGGCACTTGAATAAGCTGTCCACGGTGATAGAAAAGGTTTAAAAAACAACAACAACAATGTTATCATAATTAATGTCATATTTTAGCTTCTGTGGTCATTTTTTACAAGCTAAACCCTGCAAGACTGTTTTACAGTTGAAGCAAGGATAAAATATAAATTCTAGTGATGAGACACTTGCTGTAATGACTTCCACCCCATATGGGACTTGGAACCCCTGGCTTAGGAGGGCAGTGACTTATCCATTATGCCAGTGGTGCTTACTGATGTTCTTATTTAAGACTGTTAGGTTTTTAATAGTCAATTATTTATTTTTGAGGAAAATGTGAAGCTGTTTACTGTGTTCTTTGCATTACCAAGTCCAGCAAGAAATGTGCTGGTACTATCCAGAGCTGTCAATATGGATTATCATGCTATATTGCAGAAAATCAATTTGATGCAACTGCTTTACCAACAGTATGTTAATCTTTTCCATTGCTGTTTTGTTGGCTGACTGAAGGAAGATATGCAGTGCATTTGAACCAAAGCAGATGTGTGCTGACAACTTAAATGCAGAATCATGTTTGTGTTTTTTCTTTCTTTCTTCCATCCTTTGTAATATCATAGTAAATATTAAGGTAGCAGTTTATAATCAATGACTAATGACATAAGAAAAGGAAAAAAAAACAGTATACAAAGATGCTCCAGGTGAGGCTTGAACTCACAACCTCGCCATTGCTCAACAAATACTGTCTTAAAAGTACCGCGTGCTGACCAATTGCGCCACTGGAGCACTTTGCAGCATTAATTGGTTAAGCTAGATGTGGATTTTATTCAATACAATCAGTACAGTCAAAAGAATTGAAAAAGAAAATCATTTTTGGTGATAAATGATGAGCAACAAAGGAAGAAGCATGCCAGATGGCTCTTGAGTAAGCTGTCCACGGTGATAGAAAAGGTTTAAAAAACAACAACAACAATGTTATCATAATTAATGTCATATTTTAGCTTCTGTGGTCATTTTTTACAAGCTAAACACTGCAAGACTGTTTTACAGTTGAAGCAAGGATAAAATATCAACTCTAGTGATGAGACACTTGCTGTAATGACTTCCAACTCAGACGGGACTTAAACCCACAACCACTGGCTTAGGAGAACAGTGCCTTATCTATTATGCCAGTGGTGCTTACTGATGTCTTTATTTAAGACTGATAGGTTTTTAATAGTCAATTATTTATTTTTGAAAAAAAGTGAAGCTGTTTACTGTGTTCTTTGCATTACCAAGTCCAGCAAGAAATGTGCTGGTACTATCCAGAGCTGTCAGTATGGATTATCATGCTATATTGCAGAAAATCAATTTGATGCAACTGCTTTACCAACAGTATGTTTATCTTTTCCATTGCTATTTCGTTGACTGACTGAAGGAAGATATGCAGTGCATTTGAACCAAACCAGATGTGTGCTGACAACTTAAATGCACAATCATGTTTGTGTTTTTTCTTTCTTTATTCCATCCTTTGTAATATTATATTAAATATTAAGGTAGCAGTTTATAATCAATGACTAATGACATAAGAAAAGGAAAAAAAACAGTATACAAAGATGCTCCAGGTGAGGCTTGAACTCACAACCGCAGCATTGCTCAACAGATACTGTTTTATGAGAACTGCGCGCTGACCAATTGCGCCACTGGAGCACTTTGCAGCATTAATTGGTTATGCTAGATGTGGATTTTATTCAATACAATCAGTACAGTCATAAGAATTGAAAAATAAAATCATTTTTGGTGATGAATGATGAGCAACAAAGGAACATGCATGCCAGATGGCACTTGAATAAGCTGTCCACGGTGATAGAAAAGGTTTAAAAAACAACAACAACAATGTTATCATAATTAATGTCATATTTTAGCTTCTGTGGTCATTTTTTACAAGCTAAACACTGCAATATTGTTTTACAGTTGAAGCAAGGATAAAATATAAACTCTAGTGATGAGACACTTGCTGTAATGACTTCCACCCCATATGGGACTTGCACCCCCTGGCTTAGGAGGGCAGTGACTTATCCATTATGCCAGTGGTGCTTACTGATGTTCTTATTTAAGACTGTTAGGTTTTTAATAGTCAATTATTTATTTTTGAGGAAAAAGTGAAGCTGTTTACTGTGTTCTTTGCATTACCAAGTCCAGCAAGAAATGTGCTGGTACTATCCAGAGCTGTCAGTATGGATTATCATGCTATATTGCAGAAAATCAATTTGATGCAACTGCTTTACCAACAGTATGTTAATCTTTTCCATTGCTGTTTTGTTGGCTGACTGAAGGAAGATATGCAGTGCATTTGAACCAAAGCAGATGTGTGCTGACAACTTAAATGCACAATCATGTTTGTGTTTTTCTTTCTTTCTTCCATACTTTGTAATATCATATTAAATATTAAGGTAGCAGTTTATAATCAATGACTAATGACATAAGAAAAGGAAAAAAAAAGTAGACACAGATGCTCCAGGTGAGGCTTGAACTCACAACCTCGGCATTGCTCAACAGATACTGTCTTATAAGAACCGCGTGCTGACCAATTGCACCACTGGAGCACTTTGCAGCATTAATTGGTTATGCTAGATGTGGATTTTATTCTATACAATCAGTACAGTCATAAGAATTGAAAAAGAAAATCATTTTTGGTGATGAATGATGAGCAACAAAGGAACATGCATGCCAGATGGCACTTGAATAAGCTGTCCATGGTGATAGAAAATGTTTAAAAAACAACAACAACAATGTTATCATAATTAATGTCATATTTTAGCTTCTGTGGTAATTTTTTACAAGCTAAACACTGCAAGACTGTTTTACAGTTGAAGCAACGATAAAATATCAACTCTAGTGATGAGACACTTGCTGTAATGACTTCCAACTCAGACGGGACTTAAACCCACAACCACTGGCTTAGGAGAACAGTGCCTTATCCATTATGCCAGTGGTGCTTACTGATGTCCTTATTTAAGACTGATAGGTTTTTAATAGTCAATTATTTATTTTTGAAAAAAAGTGAAGCTGTTTACTGTGTTCTTTGCATTACCAAGTCCAGCAAGAAATGTGCTGGTACTATCCAGAGCAGTCAGTATGGATTATCATACTATATTGCAGAAAATCAATTTGATGCAACTGCTTTACCAACAGTATGTTAATCTTTTCCATTGCTGTTTTGTTGGCTGACTGAAGGAAGATATGCAGTGCATTTGAACCAAAGCAGATGTGTGCTGACAACTTAAATGCACAATCATGTTTGTGTTTTTCTTTCTTTCTTCCATACTTTGTAATATCATATTAAATATTAAGGTAGCAGTTTATAATCAATGACTAATGACATAAGAAAAGGAAAAAAAAACAGTATACAAAGATGCTCCAGGTGAGGCGTGAACTCACAACCTCGGCATTGCTCAACAGATACTGTCTCATAAGTACCGCGCGCTGACCAATTGCGCCACTGGAGCACTTTTCAGCATTAATTGGTTATGCTAGATGTGGATTTTATTCAAAACAATCAGTACAGTCATAAGAATTGAAAAAGAAAATCATTTTTGGTGATGAATGATGAGCAACAAAGGAACATGCATGCCAGATGGCACTTGAATAAGCTGTCCACGGTGATAGAAAAGGTTTAAAAAACAACAACATCAATGTTATCATAATTAATGTCATATTTTAGCTTCTGTGGTCATTTTTTACAAGCTAAACACTGCAAGACTGTTTTACAGTTGAAGCAAGGATAAAATATCAACTCTAGTGAAGAGACACTTGCTGTAATGACTTCCAGCCCATATGGGACTTGGACCCCGTGGCTTAGGAGGGCAGTGACTTATCCATTATGGCAGTGGTGCTTACTGATGTTCTTATTTAAGACTGTTAGGTGTTTAATAGTCAATTATTTATTTTTGAGGAAAAAGTGAAGCTGTTTACTGTGTTCTTTGCATTACCAAGTCCAGCAAGAAATGTGCTGGTACTTTCCAGAGCTGTCAGTATGGATTATCATGCGATATTGCAGAAAATCAATTTGATGCAACTGCTTTACCAACAGTATGTTAATCTTTTCCATTGCTGTTTTGTTGGCTGACTGAAGGAAGATATGCAGTGCATTTGAACCAAAGCAGATGTGTGCTGACAACTTAAATGCACAATCATGTTTGTGTTTTTTCTTTCTTTCTTCCATCCTTTGTAATATCATATTAAATATTAAGGTAGTAGTTTATAATCAATGACTAATGACATAAGAAAAGGAAAAAAATACAGTATACAAAGCTTGAACTCACAACCTCGGCATTGTCTTATAAGTACCGCGCACTGACCAATTGCGCCACTGGAGCACTTTGCAGTATTAATTGGTTATGCTAGATGTGGATTTTATTCAATACAATCAGTACAGTCATAAGAATTGAAAAAGAAAATCATTTTTGGTGATGAATGATGAGCAACAAAGGAACATGCGTGCCAGATGGCACTTGAATAAGCTGTCCACGGTGATAGAAAAGGTTTAAAAAACAACAACAACAATGTTATCATAATTAATGTCATATTTTAGCTTCTTTGGTCATTTTTTACAAGCTAAACACTGCAAGACTGTTTTACAGTTGAAGCAAGGATAAAATATCAACTCTAGTGATGAGACACTTGCTGTAATGACTTCCAACTCAGACAGGACTTAAACCCACAACAACTGGCTTAGGAGAACAGTGCCTTACCCATTATGCCAGTGGTGGTTACTGATGTCCTTATTTAAGACTGATAGGTTTTTAATAGTCAATTATTTATTTTTTAGGAAAAAGTGTAGCTGTTTACTGTGTTCTTTGCATTACCAGGTCCAGCAAGAAATCTGCAGGTACTATCCAGAGCTGTCAGTATGGATTATCATGCTATATAGCAGAAAATCAATTTGATGCAACTGCTTTACCAACAGTATGTTAATCTTTTCCATTGCTGTTTTGTTGGCTGACTGAAGGAAGATATGCAGTGCATTTGAACCAAAGCAGATGTGTGCTGACAACTTAAATGCACAATCATGTTTGTGTTTTTTCTTTCTTTCTTCCATCCTTTGTAATATCTTATTACATATTAAGGTAGCAGTTTATAATCAATGACTAATGACTTAAGAAAAGGAAAAAACTGTATACAAAAATGCTCCAGGTGAGGCTTGAACTCACAACCTCGGCATTGCTCAACAGATACTGTCTTATAAGTACCGCACGCGGACCAATTGCGCCACTGGAGCACTTTTCAGCATTGGTTGGTTATGCTAGATGTGGATTTTATTCAATCAGTACAGTCATAAGAATTGAAAAAGAAAATCATTTTTGGTGATGAATGATGAGCAACAAAGGAACATGCATGCCAGATGGCACTTGAATAAGCTGTCCACGGTGATAGAAAAGGTTTAAAAAACAACAACAACAATGTTATCATAATTAATGTCATATTTTAGCTTCTGCGGTTATTTTTTACAAGCTAAACACTGCAAGACTGTTTTACAGTTGAAGCAAGGATAAAATATCAACTCTAGTGATGAGACACTTGCTGTAATGACTTCCACCCCATATGGGACTTGGACCCCTGGCTTAGGAGGGCAGTGACTTATCCATTATGCCAGTGGTGCTTACTGATGTTCTTATTTAAGACTGTTAGGTTTTTAATAGTCAATTATTTATCTTTTAGGAAAAAGTGAAGCTGTTTACTGTGTTCTTTGCATTACCAGGTCCAGCAAGAAATCTGCAGGTACTATCCAGAGCTGTCAGTATGGATTATCATGCTATATTGCAGAAAATCAATTTGATGCAACTGCTTTACCAACAGTATGTTAATCTTATCCATTGCTGTTTTGTTGGCTGACTGATGGAAGATATGCAGTGCATTTGAACCAAAGCAGATGTGTGCTGACAACTTAAATGTACAATCATGTTTGTGTTTTTTCTTTCTTTCTTTCTTCCATCCTTTGTAATATCATATTAAATATTAAGGTAGCAGTTTATAATCAATGACTAATGACATAAGAAAAGGAAAAAAAAACAGTATACAAAGATGCTCCAGGTGAGGCTTTTACTCACAACCTCGGCTTTGCTCAACAGATACTGTCTTATAAGTACAGCGCACTGACCAATTGCGCCAATGGAGCACTTTGCAGCATTAATTGGTTATGCTAGATGTGGATTTTATTCAATACAATCAGTACAGTCATAAGAATTGAAAAAGAAAATCATTTTTGGTGATGAATGATGAGCAACAAAGGAACATGCATGCCAGATGGCACTTGAATAAGCTGTCCACGGTGATAGAAAAGGTTTAAAAAAAACAACAACAATGTTATTTTTGTCATATTTTAGCTTCTGTGGTCGTTTTTTACAAGCTAAACACTGCAAGACTGTTTTACAGTTGAAGCAAGGATAAAATATCAACTCTAGTGATGAGACACTTGCTGTAATGACTTCCAAATCAGACAGAACTTACACCCACAACCACTGGCTTAGGAGAACAGTGCCTTACCCACTATGCTAGTGGTGCTTACTGATGTCCTTATTTAAGACTGATAGGTTTTTAATAGTCAATTATTTATTTTTGAAAAAAATTGAAGCTGTTTACTGTGTTCTTTGCATTACCAAGTCCAGCAAGGAATGTGCTGGTACTAACCAGAGCTGTCAGTATGGATTATCATGCTATATTGCAGATAATCAATTTGATGCAACTGCTTTACCAACAGTATGTTAATCTTATCCATTGCTGTTTTGTTGGCTGACTGAAGGAAGATATGCAGTGCATTTGAACCAAAGCAGATGTGTGCTGACAACTTAAATGCACAATCATGTTTGTGTTTTTTCTTTCTTTCTTCCATCCTTTGTAATATCATATTAAATATTAAGGTAGCAGTTTATAATAAATGACTAATGACATAAGAAAAGGAAAAAAAACAGTATACAAAGCTTGAACTCACAACCTCGGCATTGTCTTATAAGTACCGTGCACTGACCAATTGCGCCACTGGAGCACGTTGCAGTATTAATTGGTTATGCTAGATGTGGATTTTATTCAATACAATCAGTACAGTCATAAGAATTGAAAAAGAAAATCACTTTTGGTGATGAATGATGAGCAACAAAGGAACATGCGTGCCAGATGACACTTGAATAAGCTGTCCACGGTGATAGAAAAGGTTTAAAAAACAACAACAACAACAATGTTATCATAATTAATGTCATATTTTAGCTTCTTTGGTCATTTTTTACAAGCTAAACACTGCAAGACTGTTTTACAGTTGAAGCAAGGATAAAATATCAACTCTAGTGATGAGACACTTGCTGTAATGACTTAAAACTCAGACAGGACTTAAACCCACAACCACTGGCTTGGGAGAACAGTGCCTTACCCATTATGCCTGTGGTGCTTACTGATGTCCTTATTTAAGACTGATAGGTTTTTAATAGTCAATTATTTATTTTTGAAAAAAAGTGAAGCTGTTTACTGTGTTCTTTGCATTACCAAGTCCAGTAAGAAATGTGCTGGTACTTTCCAGAGCTGTCAGTATGGATTATCATGCGATATTGCAGAAAATCAATTTGATGCAACTGCTTTACCAACAGTATGTTAATCTTTTCCATTGCTGTTTTGTTGGCTGACTGAAGGAAGATATGCAGTGCATTTGAACCAAAGCAGATGTGTGCTGACAACTTAAATGCACAATCATGTTTGTGTTTTTTCTTTCTTTCTTCCATCCTTTGTAATATCATATTAAATATTAAGGTAGCAGTTTATAAACAATGACTAATGACATAAGAAAAGGAAAAAAAAAGAGTATACAAATACGCTCCAGGTGAGGCTTGAACTCACAACCTCAGCATTGCTCAACAGATACTGTCTTATAAGTACCGCGTGCTGACCAATTGCGCCACTGGAGCACTTTGCAGCATTAATTGTTAATGCTAGATGTGGATTTTATTCAATACAATCAGTACAGTCATAAGAATTGAAAAAGAAAATCATTTTTGGTGATGAATGATGAGCAACAAAGGAACATGCATGCCAGATGGCACTTGAATAAGCTGTCCACGGTGATAGAAAAGGTTTAAAAAACAACAACAACAACAATGTTATCATAATTAATGTCATATTTTAGCTTCTGCGGTCATTTTTTACAAGCTAAACACTGCAAGACTGTTTTACAGTTGAAGCAAGGATAAAATATCAACTCTAGTGATGAGACACTTGCTGTAATGACTTCCACCCCATATGGGACTTGGACCCCTGGCTTAGGAGGGCAGTGACTTATCCATTATGCCAGTGGTGCTTACTGATGTTCTTATTTAAGACTGTTAGGTTTTTAATAGTCAATTATTTATTTTTTAGGAAAAAGTGTAGCTGTTTACTGTGTTCTTTGCATTACCAGGTCCAGCAAGAAATCTGCAGGTACTATCCAGAGCTGTCAGTATGGATTATCATGCTATATAGCAGAAAATCAATTTGATGCAACTGCTTTACCAACAGTATGTTAATCTTTTCCATTGCTGTTTTGTTGGCTGACTGAAGGAAGATATGCAGTGCATTTGAACCAAAGCAGATGTGTGCTGACAACTTAAATGCACAATCATGTTTGTGTTTTTTCTTTCTTTCTTCCATCCTTTGTAATATCTTATTACATATTAAGGTAGCAGTTTATAATCAATGACTAATGACTTAAGAAAAGGAAAAAACTGTATACAAAAATGCTCCAGGTGAGGCTTGAACTCACAACCTCGGCATTGCTCAACAGATACTGTCTTATAAGTACCGCACGCGGACCAATTGCGCCACTGGAGCACTTTTCAGCATTGGTTGGTTATGCTAGATGTGGATTTTATTCAATCAGTACAGTCATAAGAATTGAAAAAGAAAATCATTTTTGGTGATGAATGATGAGCAACAAAGGAACATGCATGCCAGATGGCACTTGAATAAGCTGTCCACGGTGATAGAAAAGGTTTAAAAAACAACAACAACAATGTTATCATAATTAATGTCATATTTTAGCTTCTGCGGTTATTTTTTACAAGCTAAACACTGCAAGACTGTTTTACAGTTGAAGCAAGGATAAAATATCAACTCTAGTGATGAGACACTTGCTGTAATGACTTCCACCCCATATGGGACTTGGACCCCTGGCTTAGGAGGGCAGTGACTTATCCATTATGCCAGTGGTGCTTACTGATGTTCTTATTTAAGACTGTTAGGTTTTTAATAGTCAATTATTTATCTTTTAGGAAAAAGTGAAGCTGTTTACTGTGTTCTTTGCATTACCAGGTCCAGCAAGAAATCTGCAGGTACTATCCAGAGCTGTCAGTATGGATTATCATGCTATATTGCAGAAAATCAATTTGATGCAACTGCTTTACCAACAGTATGTTAATCTTATCCATTGCTGTTTTGTTGGCTGACTGATGGAAGATATGCAGTGCATTTGAACCAAAGCAGATGTGTGCTGACAACTTAAATGTACAATCATGTTTGTGTTTTTTCTTTCTTTCTTTCTTCCATCCTTTGTAATATCATATTAAATATTAAGGTAGCAGTTTATAATCAATGACTAATGACATAAGAAAAGGAAAAAAAAACAGTATACAAAGATGCTCCAGGTGAGGCTTGAACTCACAACCTCGGCTTTGCTCAACAGATACTGTCTTATAAGTACAGCGCACTGACCAATTGCGCCAATGGAGCACTTTGCAGCATTAATTGGTTATGCTAGATGTGGATTTTATTCAATACAATCAGTACAGTCATAAGAATTGAAAAAGAAAATCATTTTTGGTGATGAATGATGAGCAACAAAGGAACATGCATGCCAGATGGCACTTGAATAAGCTGTCCACGGTGATAGAAAAGGTTTAAAAAAAACAACAACAATGTTATTTTTGTCATATTTTAGCTTCTGTGGTCGTTTTTTACAAGCTAAACACTGCAAGACTGTTTTACAGTTGAAGCAAGGATAAAATATCAACTCTAGTGATGAGACACTTGCTGTAATGACTTCCAAATCAGACAGAACTTACACCCACAACCACTGGCTTAGGAGAACAGTGCCTTACCCACTATGCTAGTGGTGCTTACTGATGTCCTTATTTAAGACTGATAGGTTTTTAATAGTCAATTATTTATTTTTGAAAAAAATTGAAGCTGTTTACTGTGTTCTTTGCATTACCAAGTCCAGCGAGAAATGTGCTGGTACTATCCAGAGCTGTCAGTATGGATTATCATGCTATATTGCAGAAAATCAATTTGATGCAACTGCTTTACCAACAGTATGTTAATCTTTTCCATTGCTGTTTTGTTGGCTGACTGAAGGAAGATATGCAGTGCATTTGAACCAAAGCAGATGTGTGCTGACAACTTAAATGCACAATCATGTTTGTGTTTTTTCTTTCTTTCTTCCATCCTTTGTAATATCTTATTACATATTAAGGTAGCAGTTTATAATCAATGACTAATGACTTAAGAAAAGGAAAAAAACAGTATACAAAGATGCTCCAGGTGAGGCTTTAACTCACAACCTCAGCATTGCTCAACAGATACTGTCTTATAAGTACCGCACGCTGACCAATTGCGCCACTGGAGCACTTTTCAGCATTGATTGGTTATGCTAGATGTGGATTTTATTCAATCAGTACAGTCATAAGAATTGAAAAAGAAAATCATTTTTGGTGATGAATGATGAGCAACAAAGGAACATGCATGCCAGATGGCACATGAATAAGCTGTCCACGGTGATAGAAAAGGTTTAAAAAACAACAACAACAATGTTATCATAATTAATGTCATATTTTAGCTTCTGCAGTCATTTTTTACAAGCTAAACACTGCAAGACTGTTTTACAGTTGAAGCAAGGATAAAATATCAACTCTAGTGATAAGACACTTGCTGTAATGACTTCCACCCCATATGGGACTTGGACCCCAGGCTTAGGAGGGCAGTGACTTATCCATTATGCCAGTGGTGCTTACTGATGTTCTTATTTAAGACTGTTAGGTTTTTAATAGTCAATTGTTTATTTTTTAGGAAAAAGTGAAGCTGTTTACTGTGTTCTTTGCATTACCAGGTCCAGCAAGAAATCTGCAGGTACTATCCAGAGCTGTCAGTATGGATTATCATGCTATATTGCAGAAAATCAATTTGATGCAACTGCTTTACCAACAGTATGTTAATCTTTTCCATTGCTGTTTTGTTGGCTGACTGAAGGAAGATATGCAGTGCATTTGAACCAAAGCAGATGTGTGCTGACAACTTAAATGCACAATCATGTTTGTGTTTTTTCTTTCTTTCTTCCATCCTTTGTAATATCTTGTTACATATTAAGGTAGCGGTTTATAATCAATGACTAATGACTTTAGAAAAGGAAAAAAACAGTATACAAAAATGCTCCAGGTGAGGCTTGAACTCACAACCTCGGCATTGCTCAACAGATACTGTCTTACAAGTACCGCACGCTGACCAATTGCGCCACTGGAGCACTTTTCAGCATTAATTGATTATGCTAGATGTGGATTTTATTCAATCAGTACAGTCATAAGAATTGAAAAAGAAAATCATTTTTGGTGATGAATGATGAGCAACAAAGGAACATGCATGCCAGATGGCACTTGAATAAGCTGTCCACGGTGATAGAAAAGGTTTAAAAAACAACAACAACAATGTTATCATAATTAATGTCATATTTTAGCTTCTGCGGTTATTTTTTACAAGCTAAACACTGCAAGACTGTTTTACAGTTGAAGCAAGGATAAAATATCAACTCTAGTGATGAGACACTTGCTGTAATGTCTTCCACCCCATATGGGACTTGGACCCCTGGCTTAGGAGGGCAGTGACTTATCCATTATGCCAGTGGTGCTTACTGATGTTCTTATTTAAGACTGTTAGGTTTTTAATAGTCAATTATTTATTTTTTAGGAAAAAGTGAAGCTGTTTACTGTGTTCTTTGCATTACCAGGTCCAGCAAGAAATCTGCAGGTACTATCCAGAGCTGTCAGTATGGATTATCATGCTATATTGCAGAAAATCAATTTGATGCAACTGCTTTACCAACAGTATGTTAATCTTATCCATTGCTGTTTTGTTGGCTGACTGATGGAAGATATGCAGTGCATTTGAACCAAAGCAGATGTGTGCTGACAACTTAAATGTACAATCATGTTTGTGTTTTTTCTTTCTTTCTTTCTTTCTTCCATCCTTTGTAATATCATATTAAATATTAAGGTAGCAGTTTATAATCAATGACTAATGACATAAGAAAAGGAAAAAACAAACATTATACAAAGATGCTCCAGGTGAGGCTTGAACTCACAACCTCGGCATTGCTCAACAGATACTGTCTTATAAGTACCGCGCACTGACCAATAGCACCAATGGAGCACTTTGCAGCATTAATTGGTTATGCTAGATGTGGATTTTATTCAATACAATCAGTACAGTCATAAGAATTGAAAAAGAAAATCATTTTTGGTGATGAATGATGAGCAACAAAGGAACATGCGTGCCAGATGGCACTTGAATAAGCTGTCCACGGTGATAGAAAAGGTTTAAAAAAAACAACAACAATGTTATTTTTGTCATATTTTAGCTTCTGTGGTCATTTTTTACAAGCTAAACACTGCAAGACTGTTTTACAGTTGAAGCAAGGATAAAATATCAACTCTAGTGATGAGACACTTGCTGTAATGACTTCCAACTCTGACAGAACTTACACCCACAACCACTGGCTTAGGAGAACAGTACCTTACCCACTATGCTAGTGGTGCTTACTGATGTCCTTATTTAAGACTGATAGGTTTTTAATAGTTAATTATTTATTTTTGAAAAAAATTGAAGCTGTTTACTGTGTTCTTTGCATTACCAAGTCCAGCGAGAAATGTGCTGGTACTATCCAGAGCTGTCAGTATGGATTATCATGCTATATTGCAGAAAATCAATTTGATGCAACTGCTTTACCAACAGTATGTTAATCTTTTCCATTGCTGTTTTGTTGGCTGACTGAAGGAAGATATGCAGTGCATTTGAACCAAAGCAGATGTGTGCTGACAACTTAAATGCACAATCATGTTTGTGTTTTTTCTTTCTTTCTTCCATCCTTTGTAATATCTTATTACATATTAAGGTAGCAGTTTATAATCAATGACATAAGAAAAGGAAAAAAAAACAGTATACAAAGATGCTCCAGGCGAGGCTTGAACTTACAACCTCAGCATTGCTCAACAGATACTTTCTTACAAGTACCGCGTGCCGACCAATATCACCACTGGAGCACTTTGCAGCATTGGTTGGTTCTGCTAGATGTGGATTTTATCAATACAATTAGTACAGTCATAAGAATTGAAAAAGAAAATCATTTTTGGTGATGAATTATGAGCAACAAATGAACATGCATGTCAGATGGTACTTGAATAAGCTGTCCACTGTGATAGAAAAGGTTTAAAAAAAAAAACAACAACAATGTTATCATAATAAATGTCATATTTTAGCTTCTGTGGTCATTTTTTGCAAGCTAAACACTGCAAGACTGTTTTACAGTTGAAGCAAGGATAAAATATCAACTCTAGTGATGAGACACTTGCTGTAATGACTTCCACCCCATATGGGACTTGGACCCCCTGGCTTAGGAGGGCAGTGACTTATCCATTATGCCAGTGGTGCTTACTGATGTCCTTATTTAAGACTGATTGGTTTTTAATAGTCAATTATTTATTTTTGAAAAAAAGTGAAGCTGTTTACTGTGTTCTTTGCATTACCAAGTCCAGCAAGAAATGTGCTGGTACTAACCAGAGCTGTCAGTATGGATTATCATGCTATATTGCAGAAAATCAATTTGATGCAACTGCTTTACCAACAGTATGTTAATCTTTTCCATTGCTGTTTTGTTGGTTGACTAAGCAGTGCATTTGAACCAAAGCAGATGTGTGCTGACAACTTAAATGCACAATCATGTTTGTGTTTTTTCTTTCTTTCTTCTATCCTTTGTAATATCATATTAAATATTAATGTAGCAGTTTATAATCAATGACTAATGACATAAGAAAAGGAAAAAAAACCAGTATACAAAGATGCTCCAGGTGAGGCTTGAACTCACAACCTCAGCATTGCTCAACAGATACTGGCTTATAAGTACCGCGCGCTGACCAATTGCGCCACTGGAGCACTTTGCAGCATTAATAGGTTATGCTAGATGTGGATTTTATTCAATACAATCAGAACAGTCATAAGAATTGAAAAATCATTTTTGGTGATGAATGATGAGCAACAAAGGAACATGCATGCCAGATGGCACTTGAATAAGCTGTCCACGGTGATAGAAAAGGTTTAAAAAACAACAACAACAATGTTATCATAATTAATGTCATATTTTAGCTTCTGTGGTCATTTTTTACAAGCTAAACACTGCAAGACTGTTTTACAGTTGAAGCAAGGATAAAATATCAACTCTAGTGATGAGACACTTGCTGTAAATAACTTCCAACTCAGACGGGACTTAAACCCACAATCTCTGGCTTAGGAGAACAGTGCCTTACCCATTATGCCAGTGGTGCTTACTGATGTCCTTATTTAAGACTGATAGGTTTTTAATAGTCAATTATTTATTTTTGAAAAAAATTGAAGCTGTTTACTGTGTTCTTTGCATTACCAAGTCCAGTAAGAAATGTGCTGTTACTATCCAGAGCTGTCAGTATGGATTATCATGCTATATTGCAGAAAATCAATTTGATGCAACTGCTTTGCCAACAGTATGTTAATCTTTTCCATTGCTGTTTTGTTGGCTGACTGAAGGAAGATATGCAGTGCATTTGAACCAAAGCAGATGTGTGCTGACAACTTAAATGCACAATCATGTTTGTGTTTTTTCTTGCTTTCTTCCATCCTTTGTAATATCTTATTAAATATTAATGTAGCAGTTTATAATCAATGACTAATGACATAAGAAAAGGAAAAAACAAACATTATACAAAGATGCTCCAGGTGAGGCTTGAACTCACAACCTCGGCATTGCTCAACAGATACTGTCTTATAAGTACCGCGCACTGACCAATTGCACCAATGGAGCACTTTGCAGCATTAATTGGTTATGCTAGATGTGGATTTTATTCAATACAATCAGTACAGTCATAAGAATTGAAAAAGAAAATCATTTTTGGTGATGAATGATGAGCAACAAAGGAACATGCGTGCCAGATGGCACTTGAATAAGCTGTCCACGGTGATAGAAAAGGTTTAAAAAAAACAACAACAATGTTATTTTTGTCATATTTTAGCTTCTGTGGTCATTTTTTACAAGCTAAACACTGCAAGACTGTTTTACAGTTGAAGCAAGGATAAAATATCAACTCTAGTGATGAGACACTTGCTGTAATGACTTCCAACTCTGACAGAACTTACACCCACAACCACTGGCTTAGGAGAACAGTACCTTACCCACTATGCTAGTGGTGCTTACTGATGTCCTTATTTAAGACTGATAGGTTTTTAATAGTCAATTATTTATTTTTGAAAAAAATTGAAGCTGTTTACTGTGTTCTTTGCATTACCAAGTCCAGCGAGAAATGTGCTGGTACTATCCAGAGCTGTCAGTATGGATTATCATGCTATATTGCAGAAAATCAATTTGATGCAACTGCTTTACCAACAGTATGTTAATCTTTTCCATTGCTGTTTTGTTGGCTGACTGAAGGAAGATATGCAGTGCATTTGAACCAAAGCAGATGTGTGCTGACAACTTAAATGCACAATCATGTTTGTGTTTTTTCTTTCTTTCTTCCATCCTTTGTAATATCTTATTACATATTAAGGTAGCAGTTTATAATCAATGACATAAGAAAAGGAAAAAAAAACAGTATACAAAGATGCTCCAGGCGAGGCTTGAACTCACAACCTCAGCATTGCTCAACAGATACTTTCTTACAAGTACCGCGTGCCGACCAATAGCACCACTGGAGCACTTTGCAGCATTGGTTGGTTCTGCTAGATGTGGATTTTATCAATACAATTAGTACAGTCATAAGAATTGAAAAAGAAAATCATTTTTGGTGATGAATTATGAGCAACAAATGAACATGCATGTCAGATGGTACTTGAATAAGCTGTCCACTGTGATAGAAAAGGTTTAAAAAAAAAAACAACAACAATGTTATCATAATAAATGTCATATTTTAGCTTCTGTGGTCATTTTTTGCAAGCTAAACACTGCAAGACTGTTTTACAGTTGAAGCAAGGATAAAATATCAACTCTAGTGATGAGACACTTGCTGTAATGACTTCCACCCCATATGGGACTTGGACCCCCTGGCTTAGGAGGGCAGTGACTTATCCATTATGCCAGTGGTGCTTACTGATGTCCTTATTTAAGACTGATTGGTTTTTAATAGTCAATTATTTATTTTTGAAAAAAAGTGAAGCTGTTTACTGTGTTCTTTGCATTACCAAGTCCAGCAAGAAATGTGCTGGTACTAACCAGAGCTGTCAGTATGGATTATCATGCTATATTGCAGAAAATCAATTTGATGCAACTGCTTTACCAACAGTATGTTAATCTTTTCCATTGCTGTTTTGTTGGTTGACTAAGCAGTGCATTTGAACCAAAGCAGATGTGTGCTGACAACTTAAATGCACAATCATGTTTGTGTTTTTTCTTTCTTTCTTCTATCCTTTGTAATATCATATTAAATATTAAGGTAGCAGTTTATAATCAATGACTAATGACATAAGAAAAGGGAAAAAAACAGTATACAAAGATGCTTCAGGTGAGGCTTGAACTCACAACCTCAGCATTGCTCAACAGATACTGGCTTATAAGTACCGCGCGCTGACCAATTGCGCCACTGGAGCACTTTGCAGCATTAATTGGTTATGCTAGATGTGGATTTTATTCAATACAATCAGAACAGTCATAAGAATTGAAAAATCATTTTTGGTGATGAATGATGAGCAACAAAGGAACATGCATGCCAGATGGCACTTGAATAAGCTGTCCACGGTGATAGAAAAGGTTTAAAAAACAACAACAACAATGTTATCATAATTAATGTCATATTTTAGCTTCTGTGGTCATTTTTTACAAGCTAAACACTGCAAGACTGTTTTACAGTTGAAGCAAGGATAAAATATCAACTCTAGTGATGAGACACTTGCTGTAAATAACTTCCAACTCAGACGGGACTTAAACCCACAATCTCTGGCTTAGGAGAACAGTGCCTTACCCATTATGCCAGTGGTGCTTACTGATGTCCTAATTTAAGACAGATAGGTTTTTAATAGTCAATTATTTATTTTTGAAAAAAATTGAAGCTGTTTACTGTGTTCTTTGCATTACCAAGTCCAGTAAGAAATGTGCTGTTACTATCCAGAGCTGTCAGTATGGATTATCATGCTATATTGCAGAAAATCAATTTGATGCAACTGCTTTACCAACAGTATGTTAATCTTTTCCATTGCTGTTTTGTTGGCTGACTGAAGGAAGATATGCAGTGCATTTGAACCAAAGCAGATGTGTGCTGACAACTTAAATGCACAATCATGTTTGTGTTTTTTCTTTCTTTCTTCCATCCTTTGTAATATCTTATTAAATATTAAGGTAGCAGTTTATAATCAATGACTAATGACTTAAGAAAAGGAAAAAAAAACAGTATACAAAGATGCTCCAGGTGAGGCTTGAACTCACAACCTCGGCATTGCTCAACAGATACTGTTTTATAAGTACCGCGCGCGTGCTGACCAATTGCGCCACTGGAGCACTTTTCATTATTTATTGGTTATGCTAGATGTGGATTTTATTCAATACAATCAGTACAGTCATAAGAATTGAAAAAGAAAATCATTTTTGGTGATGAATGATGAGCAACAAAGGAACATGCATGCTAGATGGCACTTGAATAAGCTGTCCACGGTGATAGAAAAGGTTTAAAAAACAACAACAACAACAATGTTATCATAATAAATGTCATATTTTAGCTTCTGTGGTCATTTTTTGCAAGCTAAATACTGCAAGACTGTTTTACAGTTGAAGCAAGGATAAAATATCAACTCTAGTGATGAGACACTTGCTGTAATGACTTCCACCCCATATGGGACTTGGACCCCCTGGCTTAGGAGGGCAGTGACTTATCCATTATGCCAGTGGTGCTTACTGATGTCCTTATTTAAGACTGATAGGTTTTTAATAGTCAATTATTTATTTTTGAAAAAAATTGAAGCTGTTTACTGTGTTCTTTGCATTACCAAGTCCAGCGAGAAATGTGCTGGTACTATCCAGAGCTGTCATTATGGATTATCATGCTATATTGCAGAAAATCAATTTGATGCAACTGCTTTACCAACAGTATGTTAATCTTTTCCATTGCTGTTTTGTTGGCTGACTGAAGGAAGATATGCAGTGCATTTGAACCAAAGCAGATGTGTGCTGACAACTTAAATGTACAATCATGTTTGTGTATTTTCATTCTTTCTTCCATCCTTTGTAATATTATATTAAATATTAAGGTAGCAGTTTATAATCAATGACTAATTACATAAGAAAAGGAAAAAAAAAATACAGTATACAAAGATGCTCCAGGTGAGGCTTGAACTCACAACCTCAGCATTGCTCAACAGATATTGGCTTATAAGTACCGCGCGCTGACCAATTGCGCCACTGGACCACTTTGCAGCATTAGTTGGTTATGCTAGATGTGGATTTTATTCAATACAATCAGAACAGTCATAA
The DNA here is from genome assembly GCF_028390025.1 of Pseudophryne corroboree. NCBI lineage: Eukaryota > Metazoa > Chordata > Amphibia > Anura > Myobatrachidae > Pseudophryne > Pseudophryne corroboree. The sequence goes on along the minus strand of NC_086447.1, from coordinate 632,894,477 downwards.
GAATTGAAAAAGAAAATCATTTTTGGTGATGAATGATGAGCAACAAAGGAACATGCATGCCAGATGGCACTTGAATAAGCTGTCCACGGTGATAGAAAAGGTTTAAAAAACAACAACAACAACAACAATGTTATCATAATAAATGTCATATTTTAGCTTCTGTGGTCATTTTTTGCAAGCTAAATACTGCAAGACTGTTTTACAGTTGAAGCAAGGATAAAATATCAACTCTAGTGATGAGACACTTGCTGTAATGACTTCCACCCCATATGGGACTTGGACCCCCTGGCTTAGGAGGGCAGTGACTTATCCATTATGCCAGTGGTGCTTACTGATGTCCTTATTTAAGACTGATAGGTTTTTAATAGTCAATTATTTATTTTTGAAAAAAATTGAAGCTGTTTACTGTGTTCTTTGCATTACCAAGTCCAGCGAGAAATGTGCTGGTACTATCCAGAGCTGTCAGTATGGATTATCATGCTATATTGCAGAAAATCAATTTGATGCAACTGCTTTACCAACAGTATGTTAATCTTTTCCATTGCTGTTTTGTTGGCTGACTGAAGGAAGATATGCAGTGCATTTGAACCAAAGCAGATGTGTGCTGACAACTTAAATGCAGAATCATGTTTGTGTTTTTTCTTTCTTTCTTCCATCCTTTGTAATATCATATTAAATATTAAGGTAGCAGTTTATAATCAATTACATAAGAAAAGGAAAAAAAAAATACAGTATACAAAGATGCTCCAGGTGAGGCTTGAACTCACAACCTCAGCATTGCTCAACAGATATTGGCTTACAAGTACCGCGCGCTGACCAATTACACCACTGGAGCACTTTGCAGCATTGGTTGGTTCTGCTAGATTTGGATTTTATCAATACAATTAGTACAGTCATAAGAATTGAAAAAGAAATTCATTTTTGGTGATGAATTATGAGCAACAAATGAACATGCATGTCAGATGGTACTTGAATAAGCTGTCCACTGTGATAGAAAAGGTTTAAAAAAAAAAACAACAACAATGTTATCATAATAAATGTCATATTTTAGCTTCTGTGGTCATTTTTTGCAAGCTAAACACTGCAAGACTGTTTTACAGTTGAAGCAAGGATAAAATATCAACTCTAGTGATGAGACACTTGCTGTAATGACTTCCACCCCATATGGGGCTTGGACCCCCTGGCTTAAGAGGGCAGTGACTTATCCATTATGCCAGTGGTGCTTACTGATGTCCTTATTTAAGACTGATAGGTTTTTAATAGTCAATTATTTATTTTTGAAAAAAAGTGAAGCTGTTTACTGTGTTCTTTGCATTACCAAGTCCAGCAAGAAATGTGCTGGTACTAACCAGAGCTGTCAGTATGGATTATCATGCTATATTGCAGAAAATCAATTTGATGCAACTGCTTTACCAACAGTATGTTAATCTTTTCCATTGCTGTTTTGTTGGTTGACTAAGCAGTGCATTTGAACAAAAGCAGATGTGTGCTGACAACTTAAATGCACAATCATGTTTGTGTTTTTTCTTTCTTTCTTCTATCCTTTGTAATATCATATTAAATATTAAGGTAGCAGTTTATAATCAATGACTAATGACATAAGAAAAGGGAAAAAAACAGTATACAAAGATGCTTCAGGTGAGGCTTGAACTCACAACCTCAGCATTGCTCAACAGATACTGGCTTATAAGTACCGCGCGCTGACCAATTGCGCCACTGGAGCACTTTGCAGCATTAATTGGTTATGCTAGATGTGGATTTTATTCAATACAATCAGAACAGTCATAAGAATTGAAAAATCATTTTTGGTGATGAATGATGAGCAACAAAGGAACATGCATGCCAGATGGCACTTGAATAAGCTGTCCACGGTGATAGAAAAGGTTTAAAAAACAACAACAACAATGTTATCATAATTAATGTCATATTTTACCTTCTGTGGTCATTTTTTACAAGCTAAACACTGCAAGACTGTTTTACAGTTGAAGCAAGGATAAAATATCAACTCTAGTGATGAGACACTTGCTGTAAATAACTTCCAACTCAGACGGGACTTAAACCCACAATCTCTGGCTTAGGAGAACAGTGCCTTACCCATTATGCCAGTGGTGCTTACTGATGTCCTTATTTAAGACTGATAGGTTTTTAATAGTCAATTATTTATTTTTGAAAAAAATTGAAGCTGTTTACTGTGTTCTTTGCATTACCAAGTCCAGTAAGAAATGTGCTGTTACTATCCAGAGCTGTCAGTATGGATTATCATGCTATATTGCAGAAAATCAATTTGATGCAACTGCTTTACCAACAGTATGTTAATCTTTTCCATTGCTGTTTTGTTGGCTGACTGAAGGAAGATATGCAGTGCATTTGAACCAAAGCAGATGTGTGCTGACAACTTAAATGCACAATCATGTTTGTGTTTTTTCTTTCTTTCTTCCATCCTTTGTAATATCTTATTAAATATTAAGGTAGCAGTTTATAATCAATGACTAATGACTTAAGAAAAGGAAAAAAAAACAGTATACAAAGATGCTCCAGGTGAGGCTTGAACTCACAACCTCGGCATTGCTCAACAGATACTGTTTTATAAGTACCGCGTGCTGACCAATTGCACCACTGGAGCACTTTTCAGCATTTATTGGTTATGCTAGATGTGGATTTTATTCAATACAATCAGTACAGTCATAAGAATTGAAAAAGAAAATCATTTTTGGTGATGAATGATGAGCAACAAAGGAACATGCATGCTAGATGGCACTTGAATAAGCTGTCCACGGTGATAGAAAAGGTTTAAAAAACAACAACAACAACAATGTTATCATAATAAATGTCATATTTTAGCTTCTGTGGTCATTTTTTGCAAGCTAAATACTGCAAGACTGTTTTACAGTTGAAGCAAGGATAAAATATCAACTCTAGTGATGAGACACTTGCTGTAATGACTTCCACCCCATATGGGACTTGGACCCCCTGGCTTAGGAGGGCAGTGACTTATCCATTATGCCAGTGGTGCTTACTGATGTCCTTATTTAAGACTGATAGGTTTTTAATAGTCAATTATTTATTTTTGAAAAAAATTGAAGCTGTTTACTGTGTTCTTTGCATTACCAAGTCCAGCGAGAAATGTGCTGGTACTATCCAGAGCTGTCATTATGGATTATCATGCTATATTGCAGAAAATCAATTTGATGCAACTGCTTTACCAACAGTATGTTAATCTTTTCCATTGCTGTTTTGTTGGCTGACTGAAGGAAGATATGCAGTGCATTTGAACCAAAGCAGATGTGTGCTGACAACTTAAATGTACAATCATGTTTGTGTATTTTCATTCTTTCTTCCATCCTTTGTAATATTATATTAAATATTAAGGTAGCAGTTTATAATCAATGACTAATTACATAAGAAAAGGAAAAAAAAAATACAGTATACAAATATGCTCCAGGTGAGGCTTGAACTCACAACCTCAGCATTGCTCAACAGATACTGGCTTATAAGTACCGCGCGCTGACCAATTGCGCCACTGGACCACTTTGCAGCATTAGTTGGTTATGCTAGATGTGGATTTTATTCAATACAATCAGAACAGTCATAAGAATTGAAAAAGAAAATCATTTTTGGTGATGAATGATGAGCAACAAAGGAACATGCATGCCAGATGGCACTTGAATAAGCTGTCCACGGTGATAGAAAAGGTTTAAAAAACAACAACAACAACAACAATGTTATCATAATAAATGTCATATTTTAGCTTCTGTGGTCATTTTTTGCAAGCTAAATACTGCAAGACTGTTTTACAGTTGAAGCAAGGATAAAATATCAACTCTAGTGATGAGACACTTGCTGTAATGACTTCTACCCCATATGGGACTTGGACTCCCTGGCTTAGGAGGGCAGTGACTTATCCATTATGCCAGTGGTGCTTACTGATGTCCTTATTTAAGACTGATAGGTTTTTAATAGTCAATTATTTATTTTTGAAAAAATTGAAGCTGTTTACTGTGTTCTTTGCATTACCAAGTCCAGCGAGAAATGTGCTGGTACTATCCAGAGCTGTCAGTATGGATTATCATGCTATATTGCAGAAAATCAATTTGATGCAACTGCTTTACCAACAGTATGTTAATCTTTTCCATTGCTGTTTTGTTGGCTGACTGAAGGAAGATATGCAGTGCATTTGAACCAAAGCAGATGTGTGCTGACAACTTAAATGCACAATCATGTTTGTGTTTTTTCTTTCTTTCTTCCATCCTTTGTAATATCATATTAAATATTAAGGTAGCAGTTTATAATCAATGACATAAGAAAAGGAAAAAAAACAGTATACAAAGATGCTCCAGGCGAGGCTTGAACTCACAACCTCAGCATTGCTCAACAGATACTTTCTTACAAGTACCGCGTGCCGACCAATAGCACCACTGGAGCACTTTGCAGCATTGGTTGGTTCTGCTAGATGTGGATTTTATCAATACAATTAGTACAGTCATAAGAATTGAAAAAGAAAATCATTTTTGGTGATGAATTATGAGCAACAAATGAACATGCATGTCAGATGGTACTTGAATAAGCTGTCCACTGTGATAGAAAAGGTTTAAAAAAAAAAACAACAACAATGTTATCATAATAAATGTCATATTTTAGCTTCTGTGGTCATTTTTTGCAAGCTAAACACTGCAAGACTGTTTTACAGTTGAAGCAAGGATAAAATATCAACTCTAGTGATGAGACACTTGCTGTAATGACTTCCACCCCATATGGGACTTGGACCCCCTGGCTTAGGAGGGCAGTGACTTATCCATTATGCCAGTGGTGCTTACTGATGTCCTTATTTAAGACTGATTGGTTTTTAATAGTCAATTATTTATTTTTGAAAAAAAGTGAAGCTGTTTACTGTGTTCTTTGCATTACCAAGTCCAGCAAGAAATGTGCTGGTACTAACCAGAGCTGTCAGTATGGATTATCATGCTATATTGCAGAAAATCAATTTGATGCAACTGCTTTACCAACAGTATGTTAATCTTTTCCATTGCTGTTTTGTTGGTTGACTAAGCAGTGCATTTGAACCAAAGCAGATGTGTGCTGACAACTTAAATGCACAATCATGTTTGTGTTTTTTCTTTCTTTCTTCTATCCTTTGTAATATCATATTAAATATTAAGGTAGCAGTTTATAATCAATGACTAATGACATAAGAAAAGGGAAAAAAACAGTATACAAAGATGCTTCAGGTGAGGCTTGAACTCACAACCTCAGCATTGCTCAACAGATACTGGCTTATAAGTACCGCGCGCTGACCAATTGCGCCACTGGAGCACTTTGCAGCATTAATTGGTTATGCTAGATGTGGATTTTATTCAATACAATCAGAACAGTCATAAGAATTGAAAAATCATTTTTGGTGATGAATGATGAGCAACAAAGGAACATGCATGCCAGATGGCACTTGAATAAGCTGTCCACGGTGATAGAAAAGGTTTAAAAAACAACAACAACAATGTTATCATAATTAATGTCATATTTTAGCTTCTGTGGTCATTTTTTACAAGCTAAACACTGCAAGACTGTTTTACAGTTGAAGCAAGGATAAAATATCAACTCTAGTGATGAGACACTTGCTGTAAATAACTTCCAACTCAGACGGGACTTAAACCCACAATCTCTGGCTTAGGAGAACAGTGCCTTACCCATTATGCCAGTGGTGCTTACTGATGTCCTAATTTAAGACAGATAGGTTTTTAATAGTCAATTATTTATTTTTGAAAAAAATTGAAGCTGTTTACTGTGTTCTTTGCATTACCAAGTCCAGTAAGAAATGTGCTGTTACTATCCAGAGCTGTCAGTATGGATTATCATGCTATATTGCAGAAAATCAATTTGATGCAACTGCTTTACCAACAGTATGTTAATCTTTTCCATTGCTGTTTTGTTGGCTGACTGAAGGAAGATATGCAGTGCATTTGAACCAAAGCAGATGTGTGCTGACAACTTAAATGCACAATCATGTTTGTGTTTTTTCTTTCTTTCTTCCATCCTTTGTAATATCTTATTAAATATTAAGGTAGCAGTTTATAATCAATGACTAATGACTTAAGAAAAGGAAAAAAAAACAGTATACAAAGATGCTCCAGGTGAGGCTTGAACTCACAACCTCGGCATTGCTCAACAGATACTGTTTTATAAGTACCGCGCGCGTGCTGACCAATTGCGCCACTGGAGCACTTTTCATTATTTATTGGTTATGCTAGATGTGGATTTTATTCAATACAATCAGTACAGTCATAAGAATTGAAAAAGAAAATCATTTTTGGTGATGAATGATGAGCAACAAAGGAACATGCATGCTAGATGGCACTTGAATAAGCTGTCCACGGTGATAGAAAAGGTTTAAAAAACAACAACAACAACAATGTTATCATAATAAATGTCATATTTTAGCTTCTGTGGTCATTTTTTGCAAGCTAAATACTGCAAGACTGTTTTACAGTTGAAGCAAGGATAAAATATCAACTCTAGTGATGAGACACTTGCTGTAATGACTTCCACCCCATATGGGACTTGGACCCCCTGGCTTAGGAGGGCAGTGACTTATCCATTATGCCAGTGGTGCTTACTGATGTCCTTATTTAAGACTGATAGGTTTTTAATAGTCAATTATTTATTTTTGAAAAAAATTGAAGCTGTTTACTGTGTTCTTTGCATTACCAAGTCCAGCGAGAAATGTGCTGGTACTATCCAGAGCTGTCATTATGGATTATCATGCTATATTGCAGAAAATCAATTTGATGCAACTGCTTTACCAACAGTATGTTAATCTTTTCCATTGCTGTTTTGTTGGCTGACTGAAGGAAGATATGCAGTGCATTTGAACCAAAGCAGATGTGTGCTGACAACTTAAATGTACAATCATGTTTGTGTATTTTCATTCTTTCTTCCATCCTTTGTAATATTATATTAAATATTAAGGTAGCAGTTTATAATCAATGACTAATTACATAAGAAAAGGAAAAAAAAAATACAGTATACAAAGATGCTCCAGGTGAGGCTTGAACTCACAACCTCAGCATTGCTCAACAGATATTGGCTTATAAGTACCGCGCGCTGACCAATTGCGCCACTGGACCACTTTGCAGCATTAGTTGGTTATGCTAGATGTGGATTTTATTCAATACAATCAGAACAGTCATAAGAATTGAAAAAGAAAATCATTTTTGGTGATGAATGATGAGCAACAAAGGAACATGCATGCCAGATGGCACTTGAATAAGCTGTCCACGGTGATAGAAAAGGTTTAAAAAACAACAACAACAACAACAATGTTATCATAATAAATGTCATATTTTAGCTTCTGTGGTCATTTTTTGCAAGCTAAATACTGCAAGACTGTTTTACAGTTGAAGCAAGGATAAAATATCAACTCTAGTGATGAGACACTTGCTGTAATGACTTCCACCCCATATGGGACTTGGACCCCCTGGCTTAGGAGGGCAGTGACTTATCCATTATGCCAGTGGTGCTTACTGATGTCCTTATTTAAGACTGATAGGTTTTTAATAGTCAATTATTTATTTTTGAAAAAAATTGAAGCTGTTTACTGTGTTCTTTGCATTACCAAGTCCAGCGAGAAATGTGCTGGTACTATCCAGAGCTGTCAGTATGGATTATCATGCTATATTGCAGAAAATCAATTTGATGCAACTGCTTTACCAACAGTATGTTAATCTTTTCCATTGCTGTTTTGTTGGCTGACTGAAGGAAGATATGCAGTGCATTTGAACCAAAGCAGATGTGTGCTGACAACTTAAATGCAGAATCATGTTTGTGTTTTTTCTTTCTTTCTTCCATCCTTTGTAATATCATATTAAATATTAAGGTAGCAGTTTATAATCAATTACATAAGAAAAGGAAAAAAAAAATACAGTATACAAAGATGCTCCAGGTGAGGCTTGAACTCACAACCTCAGCATTGCTCAACAGATATTGGCTTACAAGTACCGCGCGCTGACCAATTACACCACTGGAGCACTTTGCAGCATTGGTTGGTTCTGCTAGATTTGGATTTTATCAATACAATTAGTACAGTCATAAGAATTGAAAAAGAAATTCATTTTTGGTGATGAATTATGAGCAACAAATGAACATGCATGTCAGATGGTACTTGAATAAGCTGTCCACTGTGATAGAAAAGGTTTAAAAAAAAAAACAACAACAATGTTATCATAATAAATGTCATATTTTAGCTTCTGTGGTCATTTTTTGCAAGCTAAACACTGCAAGACTGTTTTACAGTTGAAGCAAGGATAAAATATCAACTCTAGTGATGAGACACTTGCTGTAATGACTTCCACCCCATATGGGGCTTGGACCCCCTGGCTTAAGAGGGCAGTGACTTATCCATTATGCCAGTGGTGCTTACTGATGTCCTTATTTAAGACTGATAGGTTTTTAATAGTCAATTATTTATTTTTGAAAAAAAGTGAAGCTGTTTACTGTGTTCTTTGCATTACCAAGTCCAGCAAGAAATGTGCTGGTACTAACCAGAGCTGTCAGTATGGATTATCATGCTATATTGCAGAAAATCAATTTGATGCAACTGCTTTACCAACAGTATGTTAATCTTTTCCATTGCTGTTTTGTTGGTTGACTAAGCAGTGCATTTGAACAAAAGCAGATGTGTGCTGACAACTTAAATGCACAATCATGTTTGTGTTTTTTCTTTCTTTCTTCTATCCTTTGTAATATCATATTAAATATTAAGGTAGCAGTTTATAATCAATGACTAATGACATAAGAAAAGGGAAAAAAACAGTATACAAAGATGCTTCAGGTGAGGCTTGAACTCACAACCTCAGCATTGCTCAACAGATACTGGCTTATAAGTACCGCGCGCTGACCAATTGCGCCACTGGAGCACTTTGCAGCATTAATTGGTTATGCTAGATGTGGATTTTATTCAATACAATCAGAACAGTCATAAGAATTGAAAAATCATTTTTGGTGATGAATGATGAGCAACAAAGGAACATGCATGCCAGATGGCACTTGAATAAGCTGTCCACGGTGATAGAAAAGGTTTAAAAAACAACAACAACAATGTTATCATAATTAATGTCATATTTTACCTTCTGTGGTCATTTTTTACAAGCTAAACACTGCAAGACTGTTTTACAGTTGAAGCAAGGATAAAATATCAACTCTAGTGATGAGACACTTGCTGTAAATAACTTCCAACTCAGACGGGACTTAAACCCACAATCTCTGGCTTAGGAGAACAGTGCCTTACCCATTATGCCAGTGGTGCTTACTGATGTCCTTATTTAAGACTGATAGGTTTTTAATAGTCAATTATTTATTTTTGAAAAAAATTGAAGCTGTTTACTGTGTTCTTTGCATTACCAAGTCCAGTAAGAAATGTGCTGTTACTATCCAGAGCTGTCAGTATGGATTATCATGCTATATTGCAGAAAATCAATTTGATGCAACTGCTTTACCAACAGTATGTTAATCTTTTCCATTGCTGTTTTGTTGGCTGACTGAAGGAAGATATGCAGTGCATTTGAACCAAAGCAGATGTGTGCTGACAACTTAAATGCACAATCATGTTTGTGTTTTTTCTTTCTTTCTTCCATCCTTTGTAATATCTTATTAAATATTAAGGTAGCAGTTTATAATCAATGACTAATGACTTAAGAAAAGGAAAAAAAAACAGTATACAAAGATGCTCCAGGTGAGGCTTGAACTCACAACCTCGGCATTGCTCAACAGATACTGTTTTATAAGTACCGCGTGCTGACCAATTGCACCACTGGAGCACTTTTCAGCATTTATTGGTTATGCTAGATGTGGATTTTATTCAATACAATCAGTACAGTCATAAGAATTGAAAAAGAAAATCATTTTTGGTGATGAATGATGAGCAACAAAGGAACATGCATGCTAGATGGCACTTGAATAAGCTGTCCACGGTGATAGAAAAGGTTTAAAAAACAACAACAACAACAATGTTATCATAATAAATGTCATATTTTAGCTTCTGTGGTCATTTTTTGCAAGCTAAATACTGCAAGACTGTTTTACAGTTGAAGCAAGGATAAAATATCAACTCTAGTGATGAGACACTTGCTGTAATGACTTCCACCCCATATGGGACTTGGACCCCCTGGCTTAGGAGGGCAGTGACTTATCCATTATGCCAGTGGTGCTTACTGATGTCCTTATTTAAGACTGATAGGTTTTTAATAGTCAATTATTTATTTTTGAAAAAAATTGAAGCTGTTTACTGTGTTCTTTGCATTACCAAGTCCAGCGAGAAATGTGCTGGTACTATCCAGAGCTGTCATTATGGATTATCATGCTATATTGCAGAAAATCAATTTGATGCAACTGCTTTACCAACAGTATGTTAATCTTTTCCATTGCTGTTTTGTTGGCTGACTGAAGGAAGATATGCAGTGCATTTGAACCAAAGCAGATGTGTGCTGACAACTTAAATGTACAATCATGTTTGTGTATTTTCATTCTTTCTTCCATCCTTTGTAATATTATATTAAATATTAAGGTAGCAGTTTATAATCAATGACTAATTACATAAGAAAAGGAAAAAAAAAATACAGTATACAAATATGCTCCAGGTGAGGCTTGAACTCACAACCTCAGCATTGCTCAACAGATACTGGCTTATAAGTACCGCGCGCTGACCAATTGCGCCACTGGACCACTTTGCAGCATTAGTTGGTTATGCTAGATGTGGATTTTATTCAATACAATCAGAACAGTCATAAGAATTGAAAAAGAAAATCATTTTTGGTGATGAATGATGAGCAACAAAGGAACATGCATGCCAGATGGCACTTGAATAAGCTGTCCACGGTGATAGAAAAGGTTTAAAAAACAACAACAACAACAACAATGTTATCATAATAAATGTCATATTTTAGCTTCTGTGGTCATTTTTTGCAAGCTAAATACTGCAAGACTGTTTTACAGTTGAAGCAAGGATAAAATATCAACTCTAGTGATGAGACACTTGCTGTAATGACTTCTACCCCATATGGGACTTGGACTCCCTGGCTTAGGAGGGCAGTGACTTATCCATTATGCCAGTGGTGCTTACTGATGTCCTTATTTAAGACTGATAGGTTTTTAATAGTCAATTATTTATTTTTGAAAAAATTGAAGCTGTTTACTGTGTTCTTTGCATTACCAAGTCCAGCGAGAAATGTGCTGGTACTATCCAGAGCTGTCAGTATGGATTATCATGCTATATTGCAGAAAATCAATTTGATGCAACTGCTTTACCAACAGTATGTTAATCTTTTCCATTGCTGTTTTGTTGGCTGACTGAAGGAAGATATGCAGTGCATTTGAACCAAAGCAGATGTGTGCTGACAACTTAAATGCACAATCATGTTTGTGTTTTTTCTTTCTTTCTTCCATCCTTTGTAATATCATATTAAATATTAAGGTAGCAGTTTATAATCAATGACATAAGAAAAGGAAAAAAAACAGTATACAAAGATGCTCCAGGCGAGGCTTGAACTCACAACCTCAGCATTGCTCAACAAATACTTTTTTACAAGTACCGCACGCTGACCAATTACACCACTGGAGCACTTTGCAGCATTGGTTGGTTCTGCTAGATTTGGATTTTATCAATACAATTAGTACAGTCATAAGAATTGAAAAAGAAATTCATTTTTGGTGATGAATTATGAGCAACAAATGAACATGCATGTCAGATGGTACTTGAATAAGCTGTCCACTGTGATAGAAAAGGTTTAAAAAAAAACCAACAACAATGTTATCATAATAAATGTCATATTTTAGCTTCTGTGGTCATTTTTTGCAAGCTAAACACTGCAAGACTGTTTTACAGTTGAAGCAAGGATAAAATATCAACTCTAGTGATGAGACACTTGCTGTAATGACTTCCACCCCATATGGGACTTGGACCCCCTGGCTTAGGAGGGCAGTGACTTATCCATTATGCCAGTGGTGCTTACTGATGTCCTTATTTAAGACTGATAGGTTTTTAATAGTCAATTATTTATTTTTGAAAAAAATTGAAGCTGTTTACTGTGTTCTTTGCATTACCAAGTCCAGCGAGAAATGTGCTGGTACTATCCAGAGCTGTCAGTATGGATTATCATGCTATATTGCAGAAAATCAATTTGATGCAACTGCTTTACCAACAGTATGTTAATCTTTTCCATTGCTGTTTTGTTGGCTGACTGAAGGAAGATATGCAGTGCATTTGAACCAAAGCAGATGTGTGCTGACAACTTAAATGCAGAATCATGTTTGTGTTTTTTCTTTCTTTCTTCCATCCTTTGTAATATCATATTAAATATTAAGGTAGCAGTTTATAATCAATGACATAAGAAAAGGAAAAAAAACAGTATACAAAGATGCTCCAGGCGAGGCTTGAACTCACAACCTCAGCATTGCTCAACAGATACTTTCTTACAAGTACCGCGCGCTGACCAATTACACCACTGGAGCACTTTGCAGCATTGGTTGGTTCTGCTAGATTTGGATTTTATCAATACAATTAGTACAGTCATAAGAATTGAAAAAGAAATTCATTTTTGGTGATGAATTATGAGCAACAAATGAACATGCATGTCAGATGGTACTTGAATAAGCTGTCCACTGTGATAGAAAAGGTTTAAAAAAAAACAACAACAATGTTATCATAATAAATGTCATATTTTAGCTTCTGTGGTCATTTTTTGCAAGCTAAACACTGCAAGACTGTTTTACAGTTGAAGCAAGGATAAAATATCAACTCTAGTGATGAGACACTTGCTGTAATGACTTCCACCCCATATGGGACTTGGACCCCCTGGCTTAGGAGGGCAGTGACTTATCCATTATGCCAGTGGTGCTTACTGATGTCCTTATTTAAGACTGATAGGTTTTTAATAGTCAATTATTTATTTTTGAAAAAAAGTGAAGCTGTTTACTGTGTTCTTTGCATTACCAAGTCCAGCAAGAAATGTGCTGGTACTAACCAGAGCTGTCAGTATGGATTATCATGCTATATTGCAGAAAATCAATTTGATGCAACTGCTTTACCAACAGTATGTTAATCTTTTCCATTGCTGTTTTGTTGGTTGACTAAGCAGTGCATTTGAACCAAAGCAGATGTGTGCTGACAACTTAAATGCACAATCATGTTTGTGTTTTTTCTTTCTTTCTTCTATCCTTTGTAATATCATATTAAATATTAAGGTAGCAGTTTATAATCAATGACTAATGACATAAGAAAAGGGAAAAAAACAGTATACAAAGATGCTTCAGGTGAGGCTTGAACTCACAACCTCAGCATTGCTCAACAGATACTGGCTTATAAGTACCGCGCGCTGACCAATTGCGCCACTGGAGCACTTTGCAGCATTAATTGGTTATGCTAGATGTGGATTTTATTCAATACAATCAGAACAGTCATAAGAATTGAAAAATCATTTTTGGTGATGAATGATGAGCAACAAAGGAACATGCATGCCAGATGGCACTTGAATAAGCTGTCCACGGTGATAGAAAAGGTTTAAAAAACAACAACAACAATGTTATCATAATTAATGTCATATTTTAGCTTCTGTGGTCATTTTTTACAAGCTAAACACTGCAAGACTATTTTACAGTTGAAGCAAGGATAAAATATCAACTCTAGTGATGAGACACTTGCTGTAAATAACTTCCAACTCAGACGGGACTTAAACCCACAATCTCTGGCTTAGGAGAACAGTGCCTTACCCATTATGCCAGTGGTGCTTACTGATGTCCTTATTTAAGACTGATAGGTTTTTAATAGTCAATTATTTATTTTTGAAAAAAATTGAAGCTGTTTACTGTGTTCTTTGCATTACCAAGTCCAGTAAGAAATGTGCTGTTACTATCCAGAGCTGTCAGTATGGATTATCATGCTATATTGCAGAAAATCAATTTGATGCAACTGCTTTACCAACAGTATGTTAATCTTTTCCATTGCTGTTTTGTTGGCTGACTGAAGGAAGATATGCAGTGCATTTGAACCAAAGCAGATGTGTGCTGACAACTTAAATGCACAATCATGTTTGTGTTTTTTCTTTCTTTCTTCCATCCTTTGTAATATCTTATTAAATATTAAGGTAGCAGTTTATAATCAATGACTAATGACTTAAGAAAAGGAAAAAAAAACAGTATACAAAGATGCTCCAGGTGAGGCTTGAACTCACAACCTCAGCATTGCTCAACAGATACTGTTTTATAAGTACCGCGTGCTGACCAATTGCGCCACTGGAGCACTTTTCAGCATTTATTGGTTATGCTAGATGTGGATTTTATTCAATACAATCAGTACAGTCATAAGAATTGAAAAAGAAAATCATTTTTGGTGATGAATGATGAGCAACAAAGGAACATGCATGCTAGATGGCACTTGAATAAGCTGTCCACGGTGATAGAAAAGGTTTAAAAAACAACAACAACAATGTTATCATAATAAATGTCATATTTTAGTTTCTGTGGTCATTTTTTGCAAGCTAAATACTGCAAGACTGTTTTACAGTTGAAGCAAGGATAAAATATCAACTCTAGTGATGAGACACTTGCTGTAATGACTTCCACCCCATATGGGACTTGGACCCCCTGGCTTAGGAGGGCAGTGACTTATCCATTATGCCAGTGGTGCTTACTGATGTCCTTATTTAAGACTGATAGGTTTTTAATAGTCAATTATTTATTTTTGAAAAAAATTGAAGCTGTTTACTGTGTTCTTTGCATTACCAAGTCCAGCGAGAAATGTGCTGGTACTATCCAGAGCTGTCATTATGGATTATCATGCTATATTGCAGAAAATCAATTTGATGCAACTGCTTTACCAACAGTATGTTAATCTTTTCCATTGCTGTTTTGTTGGCTGACTGAAGGAAGATATGCAGTGCATTTGAACCAAAGCAGATGTGTGCTGACAACTTAAATGTACAATCATGTTTGTGTATTTTCATTCTTTCTTCCATCCTTTGTAATATTATATTAAATATTAAGGTAGCAGTTTATAATCAATGACTAATTACATAAGAAAAGGAAAAAAAAAATACAGTATACAAAGATGCTCCAGGTGAGGCTTGAACTCACAACCTCAGCATTGCTCAACAGATACTGGCTTATAAGTACCGCGCGCTGACCAATTGCGCCACTGGACCACTTTGCAGCATTAGTTGGTTATGCTAGATGTGGATTTTATTCAATACAATCAGAACAGTCATAAGAATTGAAAAAGAAAATCATTTTTGGTGATGAATGATGAGCAACAAAGGAACATGCATGCCAGATGGCACTTGAATAAGCTGTCCACGGTGATAGAAAAGGTTTAAAAAACAACAACAACAACAACAACAATGTTATCATAATAAATGTCATATTTTAGCTTCTGTGGTCATTTTTTGCAAGCTAAATACTGCAAGACTGTTTTACAGTTGAAGCAAGGATAAAATAGCAACTCTAGTGATGAGACACTTGCTGTAATGACTTCCACCCCATATGGGACTTGGACCCCCTGGCTTAAGAGGGCAGTGACTTATCCATTATGCCAGTGGTGCTTACTGATGTCCTTATTTAAGACTGATAGGTTTTTAATAGTCAATTATTTATTTTTGAAAAAAAGTGAAGCTGTTTACTGTGTTCTTTGCATTACCAAGTCCAGCAAGAAATGTGCTGGTACTAACCAGAGCTGTCAGTATGGATTATCATGCTATATTGCAGAAAATCAATTTGATGCAACTGCTTTACCAACAGTATGTTAATCTTTTCCATTGCTGTTTTGTTGGTTGACTAAGCAGTGCATTTGAACAAAAGCAGATGTGTGCTGACAACTTAAATGCACAATCATGTTTGTGTTTTTTCTTTCTTTCTTCTATCCTTTGTAATATCATATTAAATATTAAGGTAGCAGTTTATAATCAATGACTAATGACATAAGAAAAGGGGAAAAAACAGTATACAAAGATGCTTCAGGTGAGGCTTGAACTCACAACCTCAGCATTGCTCAACAGATACTGGCTTATAAGTACCGCGCGCTGACCAATTGCGCCACTGGAGCACTTTGCAGCATTAATTGGTTATGCTAGATGTGGATTTTATTCAATACAATCAGAACAGTCATAAGAATTGAAAAATCATTTTTGGTGATGAATGATGAGCAACAAAGGAACATGCATGCCAGATGGCACTTGAATAAGCTGTCCACGGTGATAGAAAAGGTTTAAAAAACAACAACAACAATGTTATCATAATTAATGTCATATTTTAGCTTCTGTGGTCATTTTTTACAAGCTAAACACTGCAAGACTGTTTTACAGTTGAAGCAAGGATAAAATATCAACTCTAGTGATGAGACACTTGCTGTTAATAACTTCCAACTCAGACGGGACTTAAACCCACAATCTCTGGCTTAGGAGAACAGTGCCTTACCCATTATGCCAGTGGTGCTTACTGATGTCCTTATTTAAGACTGATAGGTTTTTAATAGTCAATTATTTATTTTTGAAAAAAATTGAAGCTGTTTACTGTGTTCTTTGCATTACCAAGTCCAGTAAGAAATGTGCTGTTACTATCCAGAGCTGTCAGTATGGATTATCATGCTATATTGCAGAAAATCAATTTGATGCAACTGCTTTACCAACAGTATGTTAATCTTTTCCATTGCTGTTTTGTTGGCTGACTGAAGGAAGATATGCAGTGCATTTGAACCAAAGCAGATGTGTGCTGACAACTTAAATGTACAATCATGTTTGTGTATTTTCATTCTTTCTTCCATCCTTTGTAATATTATATTAAATATTAAGGTAGCAGTTTATAATCAATGACTAATTACATAAGAAAAGGAAAAAAAAAATACAGTATACAAAGATGCTCCAGGTGAGGCTTGAACTCACAACCTCAGCATTGCTCAACAGATACTGGCTTATAAGTACCGCGCGCTGACCAATTGCGCCACTGGACCACTTTGCAGCATTAGTTGGTTATGCTAGATGTGGATTTTATTCAATACAATCAGAACAGTCATAAGAATTGAAAAAGAAAATCATTTTTGGTGATGAATGATGAGCAACAAAGGAACATGCATGCCAGATGGCACTTGAATAAGCTGTCCACGGTGATAGAAAAGGTTTAAAAAACAACAACAACAACAACAATGTTATCATAATAAATGTCATATTTTAGCTTCTGTGGTCATTTTTTGCAAGCTAAATACTGCAAGACTGTTTTACAGTTGAAGCAAGGATAAAATATCAACTCTAGTGATGAGACACTTGCTGTAATGACTTCTACCCCATATGGGACTTGGACTCCCTGGCTTAGGAGGGCAGTGACTTATCCATTATGCCAGTGGTGCTTACTGATGTCCTTATTTAAGACTGATAGGTTTTTAATAGTCAATTATTTATTTTTGAAAAAATTGAAGCTGTTTACTGTGTTCTTTGCATTACCAAGTCCAGCGAGAAATGTGCTGGTACTATCCAGAGCTGTCAGTATGGATTATCATGCTATATTGCAGAAAATCAATTTGATGCAACTGCTTTACCAACAGTATGTTAATCTTTTCCATTGCTGTTTTGTTGGCTGACTGAAGGAAGATATGCAGTGCATTTGAACCAAAGCAGATGTGTGCTGACAACTTAAATGCAGAATCATGTTTGTGTTTTTTCTTTCTTTCTTCCATCCTTTGTAATATCATATTAAATATTAAGGTAGCAGTTTATAATCAATGACATAAGAAAAGGAAAAAAAACAGTATACAAAGATGCTCCAGGCGAGGCTTGAACTCACAACCTCAGCATTGCTCAACAAATACTTTTTTACAAGTACCGCACGCTGACCAATTACACCACTGGAGCACTTTGCAGCATTGGTTGGTTCTGCTAGATTTGGATTTTATCAATACAATTAGTACAGTCATAAGAATTGAAAAAGAAATTCATTTTTGGTGATGAATTATGAGCAACAAATGAACATGCATGTCAGATGGTACTTGAATAAGCTGTCCACTGTGATAGAAAAGGTTTAAAAAAAACCCAACAACAATGTTATCATAATAAATGTCATATTTTAGCTTCTGTGGTCATTTTTTGCAAGCTAAACACTGCAAGACTGTTTTACAGTTGAAGCAAGGATAAAATATCAACTCTAGTGATGAGACACTTGCTGTAATGACTTCCACCCCATATGGGACTTGGACCCCCTGGCTTAGGAGGGCAGTGACTTATCCATTATGCCAGTGGTGCTTACTGATGTCCTTATTTAATACTGATAGGTTTTTAATAGTCAATTATTTATTTTTGAAAAAAAGTGAAGCTGTTTACTGTGTTCTTTGCATTACCAAGTCCAGCAAGAAATGTGCTGGTACTAACCAGAGCTGTCAGTATGGATTATCATGCTATATTGCAGAAAATCAATTTGATGCAACTGCTTTACCAACAGTATGTTAATCTTTTCCATTGCTGTTTTGTTGGTTGACTAAGCAGTGCATTTGAACCAAAGCAGATGTGTGCTGACAACTTAAATGCACAATCATGTTTGTGTTTTTTCTTTCTTTCTTCTATCCTTTGTAATATCATATTAAATATTAAGGTAGCAGTTTATAATCAATGACTAATGACATGAGAAAAGGAAAAAAAACAGTATACAAAGATGCTCCAGGTGAGGCTTGAACTCACAACCTCAGCATTGCTCAACAGATACTGGCTTATAAGTACCGCGCGCTGACCAATTGCGCCACTGGAGCACTTTGCAGCATTAATTGGTTATGCTAGATGTGGATTTTATTCAATACAATCAGAACAGTCATAAGAATTGAAAAATCATTTTTGGTGATGAATGATGAGCAACAAAGGAACATGCATACCAGATGGCACTTGAATAAGCTGTCCACGGTGATAGAAAAGGTTTAAAAAACAACAACAACAATGTTATCATAATTAATGTCATATTTTAGCTTCTGTGGTCATTTTTTACAAGCTAAACACTGCAAGACTGTTTTACAGTTGAAGCAAGGATAAAATATCAACTCTAGTGATGAGACACTTGCTGTAAATAACTTCCAACTCAGACGGGACTTAAACCCACAATCTCTGGCTTAGGAGAACAGTGCTTTACCCATTATGCCAGTGGTGCTTACTGATGTCCTTATTTAAGACTGATAGGTTTTTAATAGTCAATTATTTATTTTTGAAAAAAATTGAAGCTGTTTACTGTGTTCTTTGCATTACCAAGTCCAGTAAGAAATGTGCTGTTACTATCCAGAGCTGTCAGTATGGATTATCATGCTATATTGCAGAAAATCAATTTGATGCAACTGCTTTACCAACAGTATGTTAATCTTTTCCATTGCTGTTTTGTTGGCTGACTGAAGGAAGATATGCAGTGCATTTGAACCAAAGCAGATGTGTGCTGTAGAGATGAGCGCCTGAAATTTTTCGGGTTTTGTGTTTTGGTTTTGGGTTCGGTTCCGCGGCCGTGTTTTGGGTTCGAACGCGTTTTGGCAAAACCTCACCGAATTTTTTTTGTCGGATTCGGGTGTGTTTTGGATTCGGGTGTTTTTTTCAAAAAACACTAAAAAACAGCTTAAATCATAGAATTTGGGGGTCATTTTGATCCCAAAGTATTATTAACCTCAAAAACCATAATTTACACTCATTTTCAGTCTATTCTGAATACCTCACACCTCACAATATTATTTTTAGTCCTAAAATTTGCACCGAGGTCGCTGTGTGAGTAAGATAAGCGACCCTAGTGGCCGACACAAACACCGGGCCCATCTAGGAGTGGCACTGCAGTGTCACGCAGGATGTCCCTTCCAAAAAACCCTCCCCAAACAGCACATGACGCAAAGAAAAAAAGAGGCGCAATGAGGTAGCTGTGTGAGTAAGATTAGCGACCCTAGTGGCCGACACAAACACCGGGCCCATCTAGGAGTGGCACTGCAGTGTCACGCAGGATGGCCCTTCCAAAAAACTAGAGATGAGCGCCGGAAATTTTTCGGGTTTTGTGTTTTGGTTTTGGGTTCGGTTCCGCGGCCGTGTTTTGGGTTCGACCGCGTTTTGGCAAAACCTCACCGAATTTTTTTTGTCGGATTCGGGTGTGTTTTGGATTCGGGTGTTTTTTTCAAAAAACCCTAAAAAACAGCTTAAATCATAGAATTTGGGGGTAATTTTGATCCCAAAGTATTATTAACCTCAAAAAACATAATTTACACTCATTTTCAGCCTATTCTGAACACATCACACCTCACAATATTATTTTTAGTCCTAAAATTTGCACCGAGGTCGCTGTGTGAGTAAGATAAGCGACCCTAGTGGCCGACACAAACACCGGGCCCATCTAGGAGTGGCACTGCAGTGTCACGCAGGATGTCCCTTCCAAAAAACCCTCCCCAAACAGCACATGACGCAAAGAAAAAAAGAGGCGCAATGAGGTAGCTGTGTGAGTAAGATTAGCGACCCTAGTGGCCGACACAAACACCGGGCCCATCTAGGAGTGGCACTGCAGTGTCACGCAGGATGTCCCTTCCAAAAAACCCTCCCCAAACAGCACATGACGCAAAGAAAAAAAGAGGCGCAATGAGGTAGCTGACTGTGTGAGAAAGATAAGCGACCCTAGTGGCCGACACAAACACCGGGCCCATCTAGGAGTGGCACTGCAGTGTCACGCAGGATGTCCCTTCCAAAAAACCCTCCCCAAACAGCACATGACGCAAAGAAAAAAAGAGGCGCAATGAGGTAGCTGACTGTGTGAGAAAGATAAGCGACCCTAGTGGCCGACACAAACACCGGGCCCATCTAGGAGTGGCACTGCAGTGTCACGCAGGATGTCCCTTCCAAAAAACCCTCCCCAAACAGCACATGACGCAAAGAAAAAAAGAGGCGCAATGAGGTAGCTGTGTGAGTAAGATTAGCGACCCTAGTGGCCGACACAAACACCGGGCCCATCTAGGAGTGGCACTGCAGTGTCACGCAGGATGTCCCTTCCAAAAAACCCTCCCCAAACAGCACATGACGCAAAGAAAAAAAGAGGCGCAATGAGGTAGCTGTGTGAGAAAGATAAGCGACCCTAGTGGCCGACACAAACACCGGGCCCATCTAGGAGTGGCACTGCAGTGTCACGCAGGATGTCCCTTCCAAAAAACCCTCCCCAAACAGCACATGACGCAAAGAAAAATAAAAGAAAAAAGAGGTGCAAGATGGAATTGTCCTTGGGCCCTTCCCACCCACCCTTATGTTGTATAAACAAAACAGGACATGCACACTTTAACCAACCCATCATTTCAGTGACAGGGTCTGCCACACGACTGTGACTGAAATGACGGGTTGGTTTGGACCCCCACCAAAAAAGAAGCAATTAATCTCTCCTTGCACAAACTGGCTCTACAGAGGCAAGATGTCCACCTCATCATCATCCTCCGATATATCACCGTGTACATCCCCCTCCTCACAGATTATCAATTCGTCCCCACTGGAATCCACCATGTCAGCTCCCTGTGTACTTTGTGGAGGCAATTGCTGCTGGTCAATGTCTCCGCGGAGGAATTGATTATAATTCATTTTAATGAACATCATCTTCTCCACATTTTCTGGATGTAACCTCGTACGCCGATTGCTGACAAGGTGAGCGGCGGCACTAAACACTCTTTCGGAGTACACACTTGTGGGAGGGCAACTTAGGTAGAATAAAGCCAGTTTGTGCAAGGGCCTCCAAATTGCCTCTTTTTCCTGCCAGTATAAGTACGGACTGTGTGACGTGCCTACTTGGATGCGGTCACTCATATAATCCTCCACCATTCTATCAATGGTGATAGAATCATATGCAGTGACAGTAGACGACATGTCCGTAATGGTTGTCAGGTCCTTCAGTCCGGACCAGATGTCAGCATCAGCAGTCGCTCCAGACTGCCCTGCATCACCGCCAGCGGGTGGGCTCGGAATTCTGAGCCTTTTCCTCGCAGCCCCAGTTGCGGGAGAATGTGAAGGAGGAGATGTTGACAGGTCGCGTTCCGCTTGACTTGACAATTTTCTCACCAGCAGGTCTTTGAAACCCAGCAGACTTGTGTGCGCCGGAAAGAGAGATCCAAGGTAGGTTTTAAATCTAGGATCGAGCACGGTGGCCAAAATGTAGTGCTCTGATTTCAACAGATTGACCACCCGTGAATCCTTGTTAAGCGAATTAAGGGCTCCATCCACAAGTCCCACATGCCTAGCGGAATCGCTCTGTCTTAGCTCCTCCTTCAATGTCTCCAGCTTCTTCTGCAAAAGCCTGATGAGGGGAATGACCTGACTCAGGCTGGCAGTGTCTGAACTGACTTCACGTGTGGCAAGTTCAAAAGGTTGCAGAACCTTGCACAACGTTGAAATCATTCTCCACTGCGCTTGAGACAGGTGCATTCCACCTCCTATATCGTGGTCAGTTGTATAGGCTTGAATGGCCTTTTGCTGCTCCTCCAACCTCTGAAGCATATAGAGGGTTGAATTCCACCTCGTTACCACCTCCTGCTTCAGATGATGGCAGGGCAGGTTCAGGCGTTTTTGGTGGTGCTCCAGTCTTCTGTACGTGCTGCCTGTACGCCGAAAGTGTCCCGCAATTTTTCTGGCCACCGACAGCATCTCTTGCACGCCCCTGTCGTTTTTTAAAAAATTCTGCACCACCAAATTCAAGGTATGTGCAAAACATGGGACGTGCTGGAATTTGCCCAGATGTAATGCACGCACAATATTGCTGGCGTTGTCCGATGCCACAAATCCACAGGAGAGTCCAATTGGGGTAAGCCATTCCGCGATGATCTTCCTCAGTTGCCGTAAGAGGTTTTCAGCTGTGTGCGTATTCTGGAAACCGGTGATACAAAGCGTAGCCTGCCTAGGAACGAGTTGGCGTTTGCGAGATGCTGCTACTGGTGCCGCCGCTGCTGTTCTTGCGGCGGGAGTCCATACATCTACCCAGTGGGCTGTCACAGTCATATAGTCCTGACCCTGCCCTGCTCCACTTGTCCACATGTCCGTGGTTAAGTGGACATTGGGTACAGCTGCATTTTTTAGGACACTGGTGACTCTTTTTCTGAGGTCTGTGTACATTTTCGGTATCGCAACCCTAGAGAAATGGAACCTAGATGGTATTTGGTACCGGGGACACAGTACCTCCAACAAGTCTTTAGTTGGCTCTGCAGTAATGATGGATACCGGAACCACGTTTCTCACCACCCAGGATGTCAAGGCCTCAGTTATCCGCTTTGCAGTAGGATGACTGCTGTGATATTTAATCTTCCTCGCAAATGACTGTTGGACAGTCAATTGCTTGGTGGAAGTAGTAAAAGTGGTCTTACGACTTCCTCTCTGGGATGACCATCGACTCCCAGCAGCAACAACAGCAGCGCCAGCAGCAGTAGGCGTTACACGCAAGGATGCATCGGAGGAATCCCAGGCAGGAGAGGAATCGTCAGAATTGCCAGTGACATGGCCTGCAGGACTATTGGCATTCCTGGGGAAGGAGGAAATTGACACTGAGGGAGTTGGTGGGGTGGTTTGCGTGAGCTTGGTTACAAGAGGAAGGGATTTACTGGTCAGTGGAGTGCTTCCGCTGTCACCCAAAGTTTTTGAACTTGTCACTGACTTATTATGAATGCGCTGCAGGTGACGTATAAGGGAGGATGTTCCGAGGTGGTTAACGTCCTTACCCCTACTTATTACAGCTTGACAAAGGGAACACACGGCTTGACACCTGTTGTCCGCATTTCTGGTGAAATACCTCCACACCGAAGAGCTGATTTTTTTGGTATTTTCACCTGGCAT
Organism: Pseudophryne corroboree; assembly: GCF_028390025.1. Lineage (NCBI taxonomy): Eukaryota > Metazoa > Chordata > Amphibia > Anura > Myobatrachidae > Pseudophryne > Pseudophryne corroboree. The sequence continues at coordinate 632,870,664 of NC_086447.1, read as the reverse complement.
GTCAACGGCCATATTCGTCCCACGGACAACAGGTGTCTCCCCGGGTGCCTGACTTAAACAAACCACCTCACCATCAGAATCCTCCTTGTCAATTTCCTCCCCAGCGCCAGCAACACCCATATCCTCCTCATCCTGGTGGACTTCAACACTGACATCTTCAATCTCACTATCAGGAACTGGACTGCGGGTGCTCCTTCCAGCACTTGCAGGGGGCGTGCAAATGGTGGAAGGCGCATGCTCTTCACATCCAGTGTTGGGAAGGTCAGGCATCGCAACCGACACAATTGGACTCTCCTTGTGGATTTGGGATTTCGAAGAACGCACAGTTCTTTGCTGTGCTTTTGCCAGCTTGAGTCGTTTCATTTTTCTAGCGAGAGGCTGAGTGCTTCCATCCTCATGTGAAGCTGAACCACTAGCCATGAACATAGGCCAGGGCCTCAGCCGTTCCTTGCCACTCCGTGTGGTAAATGGCATATTGGCAAGTTTACGCTTCTCCTCCGACAATTTTAGTTTAGGTTTTGGAGTCCTTTTTTTTCTGATATTTGGTGTTTTGGATTTGACATGCTCTGTACTATGACATTGGGCATCGGCCTTGGCAGACGACGTTGCTGGCATTTCATCGTCTCGGCCATGACTAGTGGCAGCAGCTTCAGCACGAGGTGGAAGTGGATCTTGATCTTTCCCTAATTTTGGAACCTCAACTTTTTTGTTCTCCATATTTTATAGGCAGAACTAAAAGGCACCTCAGGTAAACAATGGAGATGGATGGATTGGATACTAGTATACAATTATGGACGGACTGCCACGGTTAGGTGGTATAAAAAAACCACGGTTAGGTGGTATATATTATAATAATAATACAATTATGGATGGACGGACTGCCTGCCGACTGCCGACACAGAGGTAGCCACAGCCGTGAACTACCGCACTGTACACTGGTTGATAAAGAGATAGTAGTATACTCGTAACAACTAGTATGACACTATGACGACGGTATAAAGAAAGAAAAAAAAATACCACGGTTAGGTGGTATATATTATAATAATAATACAATTATGGATGGACGGACTGCCTGCCGACTGCCGACACAGAGGTAGCCACAGCCGTGAACTACCGCACTGTACACTGGTTGATAAAGAGATAGTAGTATACTCGTAACAACTAGTATGACACTATGACGACGGTATAAAGAATGAAAAAAAAACCACGGTTAGGTGGTATATATTATAATAATAATAATACAATTATGGATGGACGGACTGCCTGCCGACTGCCGACACAGAGGTAGCCACAGCCGTGAACTACCGCACTGTACACTGGTTGATAAAGAGATAGTAGTATACTCGTAACAACTAGTATGACACTATGACGACGGTATAAAGAATGAAAAAAAAACCACGGTTAGGTGGTATATATTATAATAATAATACAATTATGGATGGACGGACTGCCTGCCGACTGCCGACACAGAGGTAGCCACAGCCGTGAACTACCGCACTGTACACTGGTTGATAAAGAGATAGTAGTATACTCGTAACAACTAGTATGACACTATGACGACGGTATAAAGAAAGAAAAAAAAATACCACAGTTAGGTGGTATATATTATAATAATAATACAATTATGGATGGACGGACTGCCTGCCGACTGCCGACACAGAGGTAGCCACAGCCGTGAACTACCGCACTGTACACTGGTTGATAAAGAGATAGTAGTATACTCGTAACAACTAGTATGACACTATGACGACGGTATAAAGAATGAAAAAAAAACCACGGTTAGGTGGTATATATTATAATAATAATACAATTATGGATGGACGGACTGCCTGCCGACTGCCGACACAGAGGTAGCCACAGCCGTGAACTACCGCACTGTACACTGGTTGATAAAGAGATAGTAGTATACTCGTAACAACTAGTATGACACTATGACGGTATAAAGAATGAAAAAAAAACCACGGTTAGGTGGTATATATTATAATAATAATACAATTATGGATGGACGGACTGCCTGCCGACTGCCGACACAGAGGTAGCCACAGCCGTGAACTACCGCACTGTACACTGGTTGATAAAGAGATAGTAGTATACTCGTAACAACTAGTATGACACTATGACGACGGTATAAAGAAAGAAAAAAAAATACCACAGTTAGGTGGTATATATTATAATAATAATACAATTATGGATGGACGGACTGCCTGCCGACTGCCGACACAGAGGTAGCCACAGCCGTGAACTACCGCACTGTACACTGGTTGATAAAGAGATAGTAGTATACTCGTAACAACTAGTATGACACTATGACGACGGTATAAAGAATGAAAAAAAAACCACGGTTAGGTGGTATATATTATAATAATAATACAATTATGGATGGACGGCCTGCCTGCCGACTGCCGACACAGAGGTAGCCACAGCCGTGAACTACCGCACTGTACACTGGTTGATAAAGAGATAGTAGTATACTCGTAACAACTAGTATGACACTATGACGACGGTATAAAGAATGAAAAAAAAACCACGGTTAGGTGGTATATATTATAATAATAATACAATTATGGATGGACGGACTGCCTGCCGACTGCCGACACAGAGGTAGCCACAGCCGTGAACTACCGCACTGTACACTGGTTGATAAAGAGATAGTAGTATACTCGTAACAACTAGTATGACACTATGACGGTATAAAGAATGAAAAAAAAACCACGGTTAGGTGGTATATATTATAATAATAATACAATTATGGATGGACGGACTGCCTGCCGACTGCCGACACAGAGGTAGCCACAGCCGTGAACTACCGCACTGTACACTGGTTGATAAAGAGATAGTAGTATACTCGTAACAACTAGTATGACACTATGACGACGGTATAAAGAAAGAAAAAAAAATACCACGGTTAGGTGGTATATATTGTAATACTATTATGGATGGACGGACTGCCTGCCGAGTTCCGACTGCCGACACAGAGGTAGCCACAGCCGTGAACTACCGCACTGTACTGTGTCTGCTGCTAATATAGACTGGTTGATAAAGAGATAGTATACAATACATACAACAATATACTACTATACTGGTGGTCAGGCACTGGTCACCACTAGTCACACTGGCAGTGGCACTCCTGCAGCAAAAGTGTGCACTGTTTAATTTTAAATTAATATAATATTATGTACTCCTGGGGGCTCCTGCTATAACAACCTGCAGTGCTCCCCAGTCTCCCCCACAATTATTATAAGCTTTGCCTTTTATACATTGATGTGCAGCACACTGGGCTGAGCTGAGTGCACACAGACTGAGTCACACTGTGTGACTGGCTGCTGCTGTGTATCGTTTTTTTTCAGGCAGAGAACGGATATAGCAGAGAACGGATATATTATATTAAAATAAATAAAAGTTAACTAACAACAACTGCACTGGTCACTGTGGTAAACTCTGTCTGACTCTGCACAATCTCTCTCTCTCTTCTAATCTAATTTCTAATGGAGAGGACGCCAGCCACGTCCTCTCCCTATCAATCTCAATGCACGTGTGAAAATGGCGGCGACGCGCGGCTCCTTATATAGAATCCGAGTCTCGCGAGAATCCGACAGCGTCATGATGACGTTCGGGCGCGCTCGGGTTAACCGAGCAAGGCGGGAGGATCCGAGTCTGCTCGGACCCGTGAAAAAAACATGAAGTTCGTGCGGGTTCGGTTTCAGAGAAACCGAACCCGCTCATCTCTACAAAAAACCCTCCCCAAACAGCACATGACGCAAAGAAAAAAAGAGGCGCAATGAGGTAGCTGTGTGAGTAAGATTAGCGACCCTAGTGGCCGACACAAACACCGGGCCCATCTAGGAGTGGCACTGCAGTGTCACGCAGGATGTCCCTTCCAAAAAACCCTCCCCAAACAGCACATGACGCAAAGAAAAAAAGAGGCGCAATGAGGTAGCTGTGTGAGTAAGATTAGCGACCCTAGTGGCCGACACAAACACCGGGCCCATCTAGGAGTGGCACTGCAGTGTCACGCAGGATGTCCCTTCCAAAAAACCCTCCCCAAACAGCACATGACGCAAAGAAAAAAAGAGGCGCAATGAGGTAGCTGACTGTGTGAGTAAGATTAGCTACCCTAGTGGCCGACACAAACACCGGGCCCATCTAGGAGTGGCACTGCAGTGTCACGCAGGATGTCCCTTCCAAAAAACCCTCCCCAATCAGCACATGATGCAAAGAAAAAGAAAAGAAAAAAGAGGTGCAAGATGGAATTGTCCTTGGGCCCTCCCACCCACCCTTATGTTGTATAAACAAAACAGGACATGCACACTTTAACCAACCCATCATTTCAGTGACAGGGTCTGCCACACGACTGTGACTGATATGACGGGTTGGTTTGGACCCCCCCCAAAAAAGAAGCAATTAATCTCTCCTTGCACAAACTGGCTCTACAGAGGCAAGATGTCCACCTCATCTTCACCCTCCGATATATCACCGTGTACATCCCCCTCCTCACAGATTATCAATTCGTCCCCACTGGAATCCACCATCTCAGCTCCCTGTGTACTTTGTGGAGGCAATTGCTGCTGGTCAATGTCTCCGCGGAGGAATTGATTATAATTCATTTTAATGAACATCATCTTCTCCACATTTTCTGGATGTAACCTCGTACGCCGATTGCTGACAAGGTGAGCGGCGGCACTAAACACTCTTTCGGAGTACACACTTGTGGGAGGGCAACTTAGGTAGAATAAAGCCAGTTTGTGCAAGGGCCTCCAAATTGCCTCTTTTTCCTGCCAGTATAAGTACGGACTGTGTGACGTGCCTACTTGGATGCGGTCACTCATATAATCCTCCACCATTCTATCAATGTTGAGAGAATCATATGCAGTGACAGTAGACGACATGTCCGTAATCGTTGTCAGGTCCTTCAGTCCGGACCAGATGTCAGCATCAGCAGTCGCTCCAGACTGCCCTGCATCACCGCCAGCGGGTGGGCTCGGAATTCTGAGCCTTTTCCTCGCACCCCCAGTTGCGGGAGAATGTGAAGGAGGAGATGTTGACAGGTCGCGTTCCGCTTGACTTGACAATTTTGTCACCAGCAGGTCTTTCAACCCCAGCAGACTTGTGTCTGCCGGAAAGAGAGATCCAAGGTAGGCTTTAAATCTAGGATCGAGCACGGTGGCCAAAATGTAGTGCTCTGATTTCAACAGATTGACCACCCGTGAATCCTTGTTAAGCGAATTAAGGGCTGCATCCACAAGTCCCACATGCCTAGCGGAATCGCTCCCTTTTAGCTCCTTCTTCAATGCCTCCAGCTTCTTCTGCAAAAGCCTGATGAGGGGAATGACCTGACTCAGGCTGGCAGTGTCTGAACTGACTTCACGTGTGGCAAGTTCAAAGGGCATCAGAACCTTGCACAACGTTGAAATCATTCTCCACTGCACTTGAGACAGGTGCATTCCACCTCCTATATCGTGCTCAATTGTATAGGCTTGAATGGCCTTTTGCTGCTCCTCCAACCTCTGAAGCATATAGAGGGTTGAATTCCACCTCGTTACCACTTCTTGCTTCAGATGATGGCAGGGCAGGTTCAGTAGTTTTTGGTGGTGCTCCAGTCTTCTGTACGTGGTGCCTGTACGCCGAAAGTGTCCCGCAATTCTTCTGGCCACCGACAGCATCTCTTGCACGCCCCTGTCGTTTTTTAAAAAATTCTGCACCACCAAATTCAAGGTATGTGCAAAACATGGGACGTGCTGGAATTTGCCCATATTTAATGCACACACAATATTGCTGGCGTTGTCCGATGCCACAAATCCACAGGAGAGTCCAATTGGGGTAAGCCATTCCGCGATGATCTTCCTCAGTTGCCGTAAGAGGTTTTCAGCTGTGTGCGTATTCTGGAAAGCGGTGATACAAAGCGTAGCCTGCCTAGGAAAGAGTTGGCGTTTGCGAGATGCTGCTACTGGTGCCGCCGCTGCTGTTCTTGCGGCGGGAGTCCATACATCTACCCAGTGGGCTGTCACAGTCATATAGTCCTGACCCTGCCCTGCTCCACTTGTCCACATGTCCGTGGTTAAGTGGACATTGGGTACAACTGCATTTTTTAGGACACTGGTGAGTCTTTTTCTGACGTCCGTGTACATTCTCGGTATCGCCTGCCTAGAGAAGTGGAACCTAGATGGTATTTGGTAACGGGGGCACACTGCCTCAATAAATTGTCTAGTTCCCTGTGAACTAACGGCGGATACCGGACGCACGTCTAACACCAACATAGTTGTCAAGGCCTCAGTTATCCGCTTTGCAGTAGGATGACTGCTGTGATATTTCATCTTCCTCGCAAAGGACTGTTGAACAGTCAATTGCTTACTGGAAGTAGTACAAGTGGGCTTACGACTTCCCCTCTGGGATGACCATCGACTCCCAGCGGCAACAACAGCAGCGCCAGCAGCAGTAGGCGTTACACGCAAGGATGCATCGGAGGAATCCCAGGCAGGAGAGGACTCGTCAGAATTGCCAGTGACATGGCCTGCAGGACTATTGGCATTCCTGGGGAAGGAGGAAATTGACACTGAGGGAGTTGGTGGGGTGGTTTGCGTGAGCTTGGTTACAAGAGGAAGGGATTTACTGGTCAGTGGACTGCTTCCGCTGTCACCCAAAGTTTTTGAACTTGTCACTGACTTATTATGAATGCGCTGCAGGTGACGTATAAGGGAGGATGTTCCGAGGTGGTTAACGTCCTTACCCCTACTTATTACAGCTTGACAAAGGGAACACACGGCTTGACACCTGTTGTCCGCATTTCTGGTGAAATACCTCCACACCGAAGAGCTGATTTTTTGGGTATTTTCACCTGGCATGTCAACGGCCATATTCCTCCCACGGACAACAGGTGTCTCCCCGGGTGCCTGACTTAAACAAACCACCTCACCATCAGAATCCTCCTTGTCAATTTCCTCCCCAGCGCCAGCAACACCCATATCCTCCTCATCCTGGTGTACTTCAACACTGACATCTTCAATCTGACTATCAGGAACTGGACTGCGGGTGCTCCTTCCAGCACTTGCAGGGGGCGTGCAAATGGTGGAAGGCGCATGCTCTTCACGTCCAGTGTTGGGAAGGTCAGGCATCGCAACCGACACAATTGGACTCTCCTTGTGGATTTGGGATTTCGAAGAATGCACAGTTCTTTGCTGTGCTGCTTTTGCCAGCTTGAGTCTTTTCATTTTTCTAGCGAGAGGCTGAGTGCTTCCATCCTCATGTGAAGCTGAACCACTAGCCATGAACATAGGCCAGGGCCTCAGCCATTCCTTGCCACTCCGTGTGGTAAATGGCATATTGGCAAGTTTACGCTTCTCCTCCGACAATTTTATTTTAGGTTTTGGAGTCCTTTTTTTTCTGATATTTGGTGTTTTGGATTTGACATGCTCTGTACTATGACATTGGGCATCGGCCTTGGCAGACGACGTTGCTGGCATTTCATCGTCTCGGCCATGACTAGTGGCAGCAGCTTCAGCACGAGGTGGAAGTGGATCTTGATCTTTCCCTAATTTTGGAACCTCAACATTTTTGTTCTCCATATTTTAATAGGCACAACTAAAAGGCACCTCAGGTAAACAATGGAGATGGATACTAGTATACAATTATGGACTGCCTGCCGACTGCAGACACAGAGGTAGCCACAGCCGTGAACTACCGTACTGTACTGTGTCTGCAGCTAATATAGACTGGTTGATAAAGAGAAGATGTCTATGTAACTATGTATGTATAAAGAAGACTGAAAAAAATCCACGGTTAGGTGGTATACAATTATGGACGGACTGCCTGCCGAGTGCAGACACAGAGGTAGCCACAGCCGTGAACTACCGTACTGTACTGTGTCTGCAGCTAATATAGACTGGTTGATAAAGAGAAGATGTCTATGTAACTATGTATGTATAAAGAAGAATGAAAAAAAACCACGGTTAGGTGGTATACAATTATGGACGGACTGCCTGCCGAGTGCAGACACAGAGGTAGCCACAGCCGTGAACTACCGTACTGTACTGTGTCTGCAGCTAATATAGACTGGTTGATAAAGAGAAGATGTCTATGTAACTATGTATGTATAAAGAAGAATGAAAAAAATCCACGGTTAGGTGGTATTACAATTATGGACGGACTGCCTGCCGAGTGCAGAGACACAGAGGTAGCCACAGCCGTGAACTACCGTACTGTGTCTGCTGCGACTGGATGATAAATGATATAAAAAATATATATATATCACTACTGCAGCCGGACAGGTATATATTATATATTATATAATGACGGACCTGCTGGACACTGTCTGTCAGCAGAATGAGTTTTATTTTTATAGAATAAAAAAAAAAAAAACACACAAGTGAAGTCACACGACGAGTGTTTAACTTTTTCAGGCAATCACAATATAAGTATACTACTAACTATACTGGTGGTCAGTGTGGTCAGGTCACTGGTCAGTCACACTGGCAGTGGCACTCCTGCAGCAAAAGTGTGCACTGTTTAATTTTAATATAATATGTACTCCTGGCTCCTGCTATAACCTATAACTGGCACTGCAGTAGTGCTCCCCAGTCTCCCCCACAATTATAAGCTGTGTGAGCTGAGCAGTCAGACAGATATATAATATATATAGATGATGCAGCACACTGGCCTGAGCCTGAGCAGTGCACACAGATATGGTATGTGACTGACTGAGTCACTGTGTGTATCGCTTTTTTCAGGCAGAGAACGGATATATTAAACTGCACTGTGTGTCTGGTGGACACTCACTATATAATATATTATGTACTCCTGGCTCCTGCTATAACCTATAACTGGCACTGCAGTAGTGCTCCCCAGTCTCCCCCACAATTATAAGCTGTGTGAGCTGAGCAGTCAGACAGATATATATAATATTATATATAGATAATAGATGATGCAGCACACTGGCCTGAGCCTGAGCAGTGCACACAGATATGGTATGTGACTGACTGAGTCACTGTGTGTATCGCTTTTTTCAGGCAGAGAACGGATATATTAAATAAACTGCACTGTGTGTCTGGTGGTCCCTCACTATATAATATATTATGTACTCCTGGCTCCTGCTATAACCTATAACTGGCACTGCAGTAGTGCTCCCCAGTCTCCCCCACAATTATAAGCTGTGTGAGCTGAGCAGTCAGACAGATATATATAATATTATATATAGATAATAGATGATGCAGCACACTGGCCTGAGCCTGAGCAGTGCACACAGATATGGTATGTGACTGACTGAGTCACTGTGTGTATCGCTTTTTTCAGGCAGAGAACGGATATATTAAATAAACTGCACTGTGTGTCTGGTGGTCACTCACTATATAATATATTATGTACTCCTGGCTCCTGCTATAACCTATAACTGGCACTGCAGTAGTGCTCCCCAGTCTCCCCCACAATTATAAGCTGTGTGAGCTGAGCAGTCAGACAGATATATATAATATTATATATAGATAATAGATGATGCAGCACACTGGCCTGAGCCTGAGCAGTGCACACAGATATGGTATGTGACTGACTGAGTCACTCTGTGTATCGCTTTTTTCAGGTAGAGAATGGATATATTAAATAAACTGCACTGTGTGTCTGGTGGTCACTCACTATATAATATATTATGTACTCCTGGCTCCTGCTATAACCTATAACTGGCACTGCAGTAGTGCTCCCCAGTCTCCCCCACAATTATAAGCTGTGTGAGCTGAGCAGTCAGACAGATATATATAATATTATATATAGATAATAGATGATGCAGCACACTGGCCTGAGCCTGAGCAGTGCACACAGATATGGTATGTGACTGACTGAGTCACTGTGTGTATCGCTTTTTTCAGGCAGAGAACGGATATATTAAATAAACTGCACTGTGTGTCTGGTGGTCACTCACTATATAATATATTATGTACTCCTGGCTCCTGCTATAACCTATAACTGGCACTGCAGTAGTGCTCCCCAGTCTCCCCCACAATTATAAGCTGTGTGAGCTGAGCAGTCAGACAGATATATATAATATTATATATAGATAATAGATGATGCAGCACACTGGCCTGAGCCTGAGCAGTGCACACAGATATGGTATGTGACTGACTGAGTCACTGTGTGTATCGCTTTTTTCAGGCAGAGAACGGATATATTAAATAAACTGCACTGTGTGTCTGGTGGTCACTCACTATATAATATATTATGTACTCCTGGCTCCTGCTATAACCTATAACTGGCACTGCAGTAGTGCTCCCCAGTCTCCCCCACAATTATAAGCTGTGTGAGCTGAGCAGTCAGACAGATATATATAATATTATATATAGATAATAGATGATGCAGCACACTGGCCTGAGCCTGAGCAGTGCACACAGATATGGTATGTGACTGAGTCACTGTGTGCTGTGTATCGCTTTTTTCAGGCAGAGAACGGATTATAAAGTAAACTGCACTGTCCTCACTAGTAAATTCTCTCCACTCAGTCTCTACACTTCTACAGTAACAGTACTCCTCCTAGTCAGCTCCAGTAAATCTCTCTCAGTCTCTTATAATCTAAATGGAGAGGACGCCAGCCACGTCCTCTCCCTATCAATCTCAATGCACGTGTGAAAATGGCGGCGACGCGCGGCTCCTTATATAGAATCCGAGTCTCGCGATTGAATCCGAGCCTCGCGAGAATCCGACAGCGTCATGATGACGTTCGGGCGCGCTCGGGTTAACCGAGCAAGGCGGGAAGATCCGAGTCGCTCGGACCCGTGAAAAAAAACATGAAGTTCTGGCGGGTTCGGATTCAGAGAAACCGAACCCGCTCATCTCTAGTGTGCTGACAACTTAAATGCACAATCATGTTTGTGTTTTTTCTTTCTTTCTTCCATCCTTTGTAATATCTTATTAAATATTAAGGTAGCAGTTTATAATCAATGACTAATGACTTAAGAAAAGGAAAAAAAAACAGTATACAAAGATGCTCCAGGTGAGGCTTGAACTCACAACCTCGGCATTGCTCAACAGATACTGTTTTATAAGTAGCGCGCGCTGACCAATTGCGCCACTGGAGCACTTTTCAGCATTTATTGGTTATGCTAGATGTGGATTTTATTCAATACAATCAGTACAGTCATAAGAATTGAAAAAGAAAATCATTTTTGGTGATGAATGATGAGCAACAAAGGAACATGCATGCCAGATGGCACTTGAATAAGCTGTCCACGGTGATAGAAAAGGTTTAAAAAACAACAACAACAATGTTATCATAATTAATGTCATATTTTAGCTTCTGCGGTCATTTTTTACAAGCTAAACACTGCAAGACTGTTTTACAGTTGAAGCAAGGATAAAATATCAACTCTAGTGATGAGACACTTGCTGTAATGACTTCCACCCCATATGGGACTTGGACCCCCTGGCTAAGGAGGGCAGTGACTTATCCATTATGCCAGTGGTGCTTACTGATGTCCTTATTTAAGACTGATAGGTTTTTAATAGTCAATTATTTATGTTTGAAAAAAATTGAAGCTGTTTACTGTGTTCTTTGCATTACCAAGTCCAGCAAGAAATGTGCTGCTACTATCCAGAGCTGTCAGTATGGATTATCATGCTATATTGCAGAAAATCAATTTGATGCAACTGCTTTACCAACAGTATGTTAATCTTTTCCATTGCTGTTTTGTTGGCTGACTGAAGGAAGATATGCAGTGCATTTGAACCAAAACAGATGTGTGCTGACAACTTAAATGCACAATCATGTTTGTGTTTTTCTTTCTTTTTTCCATCCTTTGTATTATCATATTAAATATTAAGGTAGCAGTTTATAATCAATGACTAATGACATAAGAAAAGGAAAAAAAAACAGTATACAAAAATGCTCCATGTGAGGCTTGAACTCACAACCTTGGCATTGCTCAACAGACACTGTATTATAAGTACCGCGCACTGACTAATTGCGCCACTGGAGCGCTTTGCAGCTTTAATTGGTTATGCTAGATGTGGATTTTATTCAATACAATCAGTACAGTCATAAGAATTGAAAAAGAAAATCATTTTTGGTGATGAATGATGAGCAACAAAGGAACATGCATGCCAGATGGCACTTGAATAAGCTGTCCACTGTGATAGAAAAGGTTTAAAAAACAACAACAACAATGTTATCATAATTAATGTCATATTTTAGCTTCTGTGGTAATTTTTTACAAGATAAACGCTGCAAGACTGTTTTACAGTTGAAGCAAGGATAAAATATCAACTCTAGTGATGAGACACTTGCTGTAATGACTTCCAACTCAGATGGGACTTAAACCCACAACCACTGGCTTAGGAGAACAGTGCCTTACCCATTATGCCAGTGGTGCTTACTGATGTTCTTATTTAGGACAGTTAGGTTTTTAATAGTCAATTATTTATTTTTGAAAAAAATTGAAGCTGTTTACTGTGTTCTTTGCATTACCAAGTCCAGCAAGAAATGTGCTGGTACTATCCAGAGCTGTCAGTATGGATTATCATGCTATATTGCAGAAAATCAATTTGATGCAACTGCTTTACCAACAGTATGTTAATCTTTTCCATTGCTGTTTTGTTGACTGACTGAAGGAAGATATGCAGTGCATTTGAACCAAAGCAGATGTGTGCTGACAACTTAAATGCACAATCATGTTTGTGTTTTTCTTTCTTTTTTCCATCCTTTGTATTATCATATTAAATATTAAGGTAGCAGTTTATAATCAATGACTAATGACATAAGAAAAGGAAAAAAAAACAGTATACAAAGATGCTCCAGGTGAGGCTTGAACTCACAACCTCAGCATTGCTCAACAGATACTGGCTTATAAATACCGCACATTGACCAATTGCGCCACTGGAGCACTTTGCAGCATTAATTGGTTATGCTAGATGTTGATTTTATTCAATACAATCAGAACAGTCATAAGAATTGAAAAAGAAAATCATTTTTGGTGATGAATGATGAGCAACAAAGGAACATGCATGCCAGATGGCACTTGAATAAGCTGTCCACGGTGATAGAAAAGGTTTAAAAAACAACAACAACAATGTTATCATAATTAATGTCATATTTTAGCTTCTGTGGTCATTTTTTACAAGCTAAACACTGCAAGACTGTTTTACAGTTGAAGCAAGGATAAAATATCAACTCTAGTGATTAGACACTTGCTGTAAATAACTTCCAACTCAGACGGGACTTAAACCCACAATCACTGGCTTAGGAGAACAGTGCCTTACCCATTATGCCAGTGGTGCTTACTGATGTCCTTATTTAAGACTGATAGGTTTTTAATAGTCAATTATTTATGTTTGAAAAAAATTGAAGCTGTTTACTGTGTTCTTTGCATTACCAAGTCCAGCAAGAAATGTGCTGGTACTATCCAGAGCTGTCAGTATGGATTATCATGCTATATTGCAGAAAATCAATTTGATGCAACTGCTTTACCAATAGTATGTTAATCTTTTCCATTGCTGTTTTGTTGGCTGACTGAAGGAAGATATGCAGTGCATTTGAACCAAAGCAGATGTGTGCTGACAACTTAAATGCACAATCATGTTTGTGTTTTTTCTTTCTTTCTTCCATCCTTTGTAATATCATATTAAATATTAAGGTAGCAGTTTATAATCAATGACTAATGACAAGGAAAAAAAACAGTATACAAAGATGCTCCAGGTGAGGCTTGAACTCAAAACCTCGGCATTGCTCAACAGATACTGTCTTATAATTACCGCGCGCAGACCAATTGCGCCACTGGAGCACTTTGCAGCATTAATTTGTTATGCTAGATGTGGATTTTATTCAATACAATCAGTACAGTCATAAGAATTGAAAAAGAAAATCATTTTTGGTGATGAATGATGAGCAACAAAGGAACATGCATGCCAGATGGCACTTGAATAAGCTGCCCACGGTGATAGAAAAGGTTTAAAAAAAAAACAACAACAATGTTATTTTTGTCATATTTTAGCTTCTGTGGTCATTTTTTACAAGCTAAACACTGCAAGACTGTTTTACAGTTGAAGCAAGGATAAAATATCAACTCTAGTGATTGGACACTTGCTGTAAATAACATCCAACTCAGACGGGACTTAAACCCACAATCACTGGCTTAGGAGAACAGTGCCTTACTCATTATGCCAGTGGTGCTTACTGATGTCCTTATTTAAGACTGATAGGTTTTTAATAGTCAATTATTTATGTTTGAAAAAAAGTGAAGCTGTTTACTGTGTTCTTTGCATTACCAAGTCCAGCAAGAAATGTGCTGGTACTATCCAGAGCTGTCAGTGTGGATTATCATGCTATATTGCAGAAAATCAATTTATTGCAACTGCTTTACCAACAGTATGATAATCTTTTCCATTGCTATTTTGTTGGCTGACTGAAGGAAGATATGCAGTGCAGTTGAACCAAAACAGATGTGTGCTGACAACTTAAATGCACAATCATGTTTGTGTTTTTCTTTCTTTTTTCCATCCTTTGTATTATCATATTAAATATTAAGGTAGCAGTTTATAATCAATGACTAATGACATAAGAAAAGGAAAAAAAAACAGTATACAAAAATGCTCCATGTGAGGCTTGAACTTATAAGTACTGCGCACTGACTAATTGCGCCACTGGAGCGCTTTGCAGCTTTAATTGGTTATGCTAGATGTGGATTTTATTCAATACAATCAGTACAGTCATAAGAATTGAAAAAGAAAATCATTTTTGGTGAAGAATGATGAGCAACAAAGGAACATGCATGCCAGATGGCACTTGAATAAGCTGTCCACGGTGATAGAAAAGGTTTAAAAAACAACAACAACAATGTTATCATAATTAATGTCATATTTTAGCTTCTGTGGTAATTTTTTACAAGCTAAACGCTGCAAGACTGTTTTACAGTTGAAGCAAGGATAAAATATCAACTCTAGTGATGAGACACTTGCTGTAATGACTTCCAACTCAGATGGGACTTAAACCCACAACCACTGGCTTAGGAGAACAGTGCCTTACCTATTATGCCAGTGGTGCTTACTGATGTTCTTATTTAGGACAGTTAGGTTTTTAATAGTCAATTATTTATTTTTGAAAAAAATTGAAGCTGTTTACTGTGTTCTTTGCATTACCAAGTCCAGCAAGAAATGTGCTGGTACTATCCAGAGCTGTCAGTATGGATTATCATGCTATATTGCAGAAAATCAATTTGATGCAACTGCTTTACCAACAGTATGTTAATCTTTTCCATTGCTGTTTTGTTGGCTGACTGAAGGAAGATATGCAGTGCATTTGAACCAAAGCAGATGTGTGCTGACAACTTAAATGCACAATCATGTTTGTGTTTTTCTTTCTTTTTTCCATCCTTTGTATTATCATATTAAATATTAAGGTAGCAGTTTATAATCAATGACTAATGACATAAGAAAAGGAAAAAAAACAGTATACAAAGATGCTCCAGGTGAGGCTTGAACTCATAACCTCAGCATTGCTCAACAGATACTGGCTTATAAGTACCGCACATTGACCAATTGCGCCACTGGACCACTTTGCAGCATTAATTGGTTATGCTAGATGTGGATTTTATTCAATACAATCAGAACAGTCATGAGAATTGAAAAAGAAAATCATTTTTGGTGATGAATGATGAGCAACAAAGGAACATGCATGCCAGATGGCACTTGAATAAGCTGTCCACGATGATAGAAAAGGTTTAAAAAACAACAACAACAACAATGTTATCATAATAAATGTCATATTTTAGCTTCTGTGGTCATTTTTTGCAAGCTAAATACTGCAAGACTGTTTTACAGTTGAAGCAAGGATAAAATATCAACTCTAGTGATGAGACACTTGCTGTAATGACTTCCACCCCATATGGGACTTGGACCCCCTGGCTTAGGAGGGCAGTGACTTATCCATTATGCCAGTGGTGCTTACTGATGTCCTTATTTAAGACTGATAGGTTTTTAATAGTCAATTATTTATTTTTGAAAAAATTGAAGCTGTTTACTGTGTTCTTTGCATTACCAAGTCCAGCGAGAAATGTGCTGGTACTATCCAGAGCTGTCAGTATGGATTATCATGCTATATTGCAGAAAATCAATTTGATGCAACTGCTTTACCAACAGTATGTTAATCTTTTCCATTGCTGTTTTGTTGGCTGACTGAAGGAAGATATGCAGTGCATTTGAACCAAAGCAGATGTGTGCTGACAACTTAAATGCAGAATCATGTTTGTGTTTTTTCTTTCTTTCTTCCATCCTTTGTAATATCTTATTAAATATTAAGGTAGCAGTTTATAATCAATGACATAAGAAAAGGAAAAAAAACAGTATACAAAGATGCTCCAGGCGAGGCTTGAACTCACAACCTCAGCATTGCTCAACAAATACTTTTTTACAAGTACCGCGCGCTGACCAATTACACCACTGGAGCACTTTGCAGCATTGGTTGGTTCTGCTAGATTTGGATTTTATCAATACAATTAGTACAGTCATAAGAATTGAAAAAGAAATTCATTTTTGGTGATGAATTATGAGCAACAAATGAACATGCATGTCAGATGGTACTTGAATAAGCTGTCCACTGTGATAGAAAAGGTTTAAAAAAAAACCAACAACAATGTTATCATAATAAATGTCATATTTTAGCTTCTGTGGTCATTTTTTGCAAGCTAAACACTGCAAGACTGTTTTACAGTTGAAGCAAGGATAAAATATCAACTCTAGTGATGAGACACTTGCTGTAATGACTTCCACCCCATATGGGACTTGGACCCCCTGGCTTAGGAGGGCAGTGACTTATCCATTATGCCAGTGGTGCTTACTGATGTCCTTATTTAATACTGATAGGTTTTTAATAGTCAATTATTTATTTTTGAAAAAAAGTGAAGCTGTTTACTGTGTTCTTTGCATTAACAAGTCCAGCAAGAAATGTGCTGGTACTAACCAGAGCTGTCAGTATGGATTATCATGCTATATTGCAGAAAATCAATTTGATGCAACTGCTTTACCAACAGTATGTTAATCTTTTCCATTGCTGTTTTGTTGGCTGACTGAAGGAAGATATGCAGTGCATTTGAACCAAAGCAGATGTGTGCTGACAACTTAAATGCACAATCATGTTTGTGTTTTTTCTTTCTTTCTTCTATCCTTTGTAATATCATCTTAAATATTAAGGTAGCAGTTTATAATCAATGACTAATGACATAAGAAAAGGAAAAAAAAACAGTATACAAAGATGCTCCAGGTGAGGCTTGAACTCACAACCT
The DNA here is from genome assembly GCF_028390025.1 of Pseudophryne corroboree. Classification (NCBI taxonomy): domain Eukaryota; kingdom Metazoa; phylum Chordata; class Amphibia; order Anura; family Myobatrachidae; genus Pseudophryne; species Pseudophryne corroboree. The sequence goes on along the minus strand of NC_086447.1, from coordinate 632,853,421 downwards.
CAGCATTGCTCAACAGATACTGGCTTATAAGTACCGCGCGCTGACCAATTGCGCCACTGGAGCACTTTGCAGCATTAATTGGTTATGCTAGATGTGGATTTTATTCAATACAATCAGAACAGTCATAAGAATTGAAAAATCATTTTTGGTGATGAATGATGAGCAACAAAGGAACATGCATACCAGATGGCACTTGAATAAGCTGTCCACGGTGATAGAAAAGGTTTAAAAAACAACAACAACAATGTTATCATAATTAATGTCATATTTTAGCTTCTGTGGTCATTTTTTACAAGCTAAACACTGCAAGACTGTTTTACAGTTGAAGCAAGGATAAAATATCAACTCTAGTGATGAGACACTGGCTGTAAATAACTTCCAACTCAGACGGGACTTAAACCCACAATCTCTGGCTTAGGAGAACAGTGCTTTACCCATTATGCCAGTGGTGCTTACTGATGTCCTTATTTAAGACTGATAGGTTTTTAATAGTCAATTATTTATTTTTGAAAAAAATTGAAGCTGTTTACTGTGTTCTTTGCATTACCAAGTCCAGTAAGAAATGTGCTGTTACTATCCAGAGCTGTCAGTATGGATTATCATGCTATATTGCAGAAAATCAATTTGATGCAACTGCTTTACCAACAGTATGTTAATCTTTTCCATTGCTGTTTTGTTGGCTGACTGAAGGAAGATATGCAGTGCATTTGAACCAAAGCAGATGTGTGCTGACAACTTAAATGCACAATCATGTTTGTGTTTTTTCTTTCTTTCTTCCATCCTTTGTAATATCTTATTAAATATTAAGGTAGCAGTTTATAATCAATGACTAATGACTTAAGAAAAGGAAAAAAAAAACAGTATACAAAGATGCTCCAGGTGAGGCTTGAACTCACAACCTCGGCATTGCTCAACAGATACTGTTTTATAAGTAGCGCGCGCTGACCAATTGCGCCACTGGAGCACTTTTCAGCATTTATTGGTTATGCTAGATGTGGATTTTATTCAATACAATCAGTACAGTCATAAGAATTGAAAAAGAAAATCATTTTTGGTGATGAATGATGAGCAACAAAGGAACATGCATGCCAGATGGCACTTGAATAAGCTGTCCACGGTGATAGAAAAGGTTTAAAAAACAACAACAACAATGTTATCATAATTAATGTCATATTTTAGCTTCTGCGGTCATTTTTTACAAGCTAAACACTGCAAGACTGTTTTACAGTTGAAGCAAGGATAAAATATCAACTCTAGTGATGAGACACTTGCTGTAATGACTTCCACCCCATATGGGACTTGGACCCCCTGGCTTAGGAGGGCAGTGACTTATCCATTATGCCAGTGGTGCTTACTGATGACCTTATTTAAGAC